>NC_045621.1:72913261-73516897 GCF_009829155.1 Mustela erminea
GTGTCATGAGAGAGATTTAATAGGAGGTACCTATGTCTATGGTCTATCTGAAAACAGGATAAGTAAGCTATAGCTTGCATCATGAGTAGGGATTAGCCAAAGAAAGTTGAGAAGAAGTTTCCAGGAAGTTAGAACAATACACATGAAGGTCCCGAAGAAGGAAAATACTTAGTAAGTTCCCCCAACTCCAATGTCAGTGTGGCAAAAGCACAGGGAGTCAAAGGGAGAAAGGAGGGAGGCAGGGGCCAGATGGTGGCAAGCCTTACAGGTTTGGAAAGGAGTATAACATTAACCCTAAGTACAGTGGAACATCATTGAAGATCTTGAAACAGAAGATGATATGACTCATTATCCAGCAATTAGCATTCCCTGAAATCACTTATTAGTTTACTTGTTCTCCCTCTGTTAGTATGTAAGATCTAAAACAGCAGAGATTTTATTTCGTTTCCAGCTTCCTACGGGCATATCATAGGTACTCCACAGTAGTTTTTTTTTAGTCATAGGAATTTTTTTTAAGTTTGTACTGCAATTATGCAAAATATAGAAAAGTTGGAAAGGACCTAAGGCTCCACATTTCATTCCTTAGTGTATATTTAGAACACTTTTGCACATGTACAGAAAAGAAATACATAAATGTTGACTGCAACATCAATTATGAAAAGAAAAAGTGAAAAACCATTTATTTCAATTTTGGTCAATAGAAAAATAAATTATGATCTCTTGTTCTGATATCATACTATGCAACAATTTTAATGAGTAAACTAAATCTACTTATATTAACATGAACAAATATCAAAAACATGTTAAGTAAAATAAACAACCTATAATCTGATACCATCTATATAATACCACTAATATTTAAAAACAATCCTAAACACAAGTATGGGTTCAAATATGTACCAAAAGTATAAAGCATACATGAGAATAATAAACTCTAAATTTATTTAAGTGGTTACCTCTGGGAAAGAAGGGGAAATAGTGTCAGAAAGGGGTACAGAGGAGGTTTTAACTCTACCAACAATTTTCTTTCTTTAGAAAAAAAGAACAATTGTGAAGCAAATATAATACAAAGTGAAGATTTTATAAACCTAGAGGGCCTATTTCCATCTAAATGCTTCAATATTTTATAATAAAAAGTTTAAAACCATGTTTAAAAAATTAAGAACTTTGTGGAAGATAATACAGGCTTGGAATATGAGAAACCAATTAGGAAACTTCAATGGTCCAGGTAAGGCAAGAGGATGGTCTGAATTAAGAGAAAGGCAATGAAAGTAAGACAGATAGGTTGGAAGTTGCATCTACAGAACTTCCTGATGAGTTAGTTGAGGTTGGGAGGGCTAGAAAAAGAAGAGTATATCTCTCATTTTAATTTGAGAAACTATGTGACTCATGTAAGAAATAAAATTTAAGAAATTTAAGAATTTAAGAAATGAAACAGATTAACAGGGGGAAAAAAGAGAGAGGCAAACCGTAAGACAGACCCTTAACTATAGAGAACAACCTAGGGTTGTTGGAGGGATGGGTGGTGGGTGGGCTAAATGAGTGATGGGTAATAATGAAGGCACTTGTGATGAGCACTGGGTGTTATATGCAAGTGACGAATCACTAAATTCTACTCCTGAGACTAATATTCAGGAGTAGAATACTCCTATACACTATATACTATATGTCAACTAACTACAATTTAAATTTAAAAATTTAAACAAAAAAATTGAGAAACTATGGATTAAAGTGCCATTTACTGGAATGGAGGAGATGCAGATTAAGGTGCAAGTCTACATAAAGAAACTCAAGAAGGTTGATGAATCAGTTTATTAAGCAAGGTGATGTGCATCTTGTGACCTCAATCACAAGCTGCGTGTGAGAATCACCTGAGAAGATTTTCAAAAGACCAGAGCCTGGGCTCCATCCTAAACTGAATCAATGAAATTAGGCATTGCCATTTTTTAAATGTTTATAGGTGTTTCTCATATGAGAACAACTGTCCTCAATCATAAGGAGATTAGTTACTAGTGAGATCAATAAAATTCACTGAAAGGGAGTGGCCTAAGATAGGAAGAACTAAGGAGAGCACCACATATTCTAGTGGTTGCATATCAGATGGGATGGACTGTGTTAGACTGGACTTAAAAACCCACTCTGGAGTAGACATGGCCCATCTGTTCTTACCTTTGTGATAATATGCGTCTCTGGAGAAGGGCCCCATCCACCTAAGTCCAACTCTGCATAGACTAGCCACAAAGACTGTGGGGGTATTCATTGTCAAACTATCCAAAGCCCCATGAGAACAATAGACATGGAGATGCTTCAGCATGACTGGGGGCCCAAAAATATTAATAACCCTCCTATCTCCTCTCCAATTCTCTGTATCCATCTGATAAACTTCTAACACAAGGAGAAAAAATAATTATGTTGACATACGTGGTGTTAATCTTCCAATTTAAAAGCTGTGCTGAAAGATTTATCTCATTAGGTTTTAGTGTTTAAAAAAAAGTAATTCATCTTAAAATATGCTTTGTCCACGTCTTCATTACACTATTTCTGGGATGAGTCTTACAAATTAACTCAAAAACTTGATAGAAGCCATCTAATGGGAGGTGAGAAGAGCTGATATAATTGAATACTTTCTTAATGTATATTAATCTCTAGACTAATTTCCTAATTTTAAGAAAATTAAGAAAGTTGAGCATAAAACTGAGGTATAAATTAATTGTAGGAGAAGAAGAAAACTAGGGAAAAAATTAGTTAAAGAAACATATTACTCTGATGTGATACAGGGAAGGAAAGTTTAAAAACAGAAGACAGCAAAAAAAAAAAAAAAAAAAAAAAAAAAAAAAAAGATTTCTCTTGCCAACCAATGACCACAAATGAGTATAGTAGTAAGGGAAACATAGGACATTTTGGAAGATGTAGCTGGAGGCCACATTTAGTGTAAGGTCAGAAAAAATCCTCCAAAGAAAGTGAAATGTTTAAGCTGACACAAAGAATCAGTGTCTCAGAAAGAGAAAATAGTACCCAAAATGCAAAGCAGTAGAAAACTGTTAAGTTTGAGGAATTGGAAGAAGTTGAAGATAGTTCTCAAATGAAGAGTCTGATATGGGACAGGAAAAGCTGGCTGGAGACTCATTAAGGGGTGCCTAGTGACCTGGTTTAGAATTATTAATTTATCACAGGAAGAGAAGGGCCCTGGAGGGTTTTAAGAAAGTGGATGGGAATGATAAAACTGATTCTTCAATTTAGAAATACCACTCTGGCTTACATGTGAAGAATGGATTGGAAGCAACAGATCTAGGTGAGAGACAGACCATCTATGGACTGTGATGGTGGTTAATGATGGTGGGGGTGATGGGAATGGACTGAGTTGAAAGATATTTAGGTGGTAGAATTAGTAGGACTTGCATCAGTAGGACTTGCATCAAATTAATGAAAGTTTGCAAAGATGTAAAAAATGACTCCAAATGTTAGGTACAGGTACCTGGGAAAGTGGCAGAGTGACTCACTGAGTGAGAAACACAGGAAAGGACAGATTCGGAGGTGGGAATAGGAGTTCCCTTGTATACATTTTGAGGTTTAGTTGAGTATAGGTCATCCAAACGTTGGTATTTCCCCCCAAATAGTTTGAGAGATAAATAATATATATATATTTTTTTTCTTTTTAAATTTCAGGAAAAGTACTTAGAATGGAAAGTAGAGATAGTTTAGGTAAGAGATCAATAACTTTTTTTTTAAGATTTTATTTATTTGTCAGGAAGAGAGAGGAAGAGAGAGTGAGCACAGGCATAGAGAATGGCAGGCAGAGGCAGAGGGAGAAGCAGGCTCCCCGCAGAGCAAGAAGCCCAATGTGGGACTCAATCCCAGGACACTGGGACCATAACCTGAGCCGAAGGCAGCTGCTTAACCAACTGAGCCACCCAGGCATCCCGAGATCAATAACTTTTAACCTGAGGTCTTCAGGTGTTCATCCCACTCAATAGCAAAGAAGGCCAAGTAAGGAGGAAACAGGACCAATAAGGTAGAAACACTGGCCTATTTATTGCTGAAAATAGCAACTTGAATAGGAAACTAACAGATGCCTCTAGGTCTATAATGAAATATCACATGGAGAATAATGTCCAATTTTTACCCATCTCCCTTAGGACAAAAGAACAAGAAATGATCTATAACAGATGAGGTTTCTAATAAGTTAAAGTAAGGGCTTCTTTAATAAGGTTGTTAAAATCTGGAATGAGTTTCTCATGATTGTGGTAGACTCTTCTTGCTTTAAATATTTTTATGTCATAATATTTTTCCTATCTCAAATATTTTAAGTATAACGGTTCTTATAAAAAAGTAGTGCAGAGATTTTCTCAGCCTTTTGTGCAGACCTATTTTTGCATATGATGCTATGACTTTTAATATTAGAAGAAAAGTAATAAGGCCAAGAAAAATTTTTACTTTTTAGCAATGGAACTGAACTCTGCCCGCTATACAGAGAACAGTAGTTTGGTACACTTCTTCCTCAGGATCTGCAGCCTATTCTGCAAGTTCCTCAGTCAAATGTGATGCTACATAGCACACCCAGAAAATTGGTCTTACCTATAAGATCCACTGAGGGTTTAGAAAGAATGAACTTCTGTAGTCCGAGTTTTCAGGTCCTTAAGAAAATAGCTATGTTCGAAACACAATTTAGAGACACATAGGAGCATCAAAGCAAAAGGGAGTCCATCCCTTCTTTTCATCTTCTCTGAGAAACCACTCAAGGCTCCCCAAGGCAGAAGCCAGAGCTAAGAATTTTATCCAGGTCTCAGATTCATGACAAGCATGGATCACATAAGATCTCTTTCATCCTCTCTGTATTTAAAGCTTAATTCCCCAACACTTTATAGTAAAATTTTCCAGTGCTCATGATTAAGCCAAGAACTGGTCTTGAGCACCATTTAACCCTTAAGGATGATTGTTTTAACAATTTCAACCCTAATTTGGGTTCTTCATAACCAAAATGATCAGACTTTTCAAATCTGAGAATGTCGACATGACGGTAATCTTGTTTTTAGAACATACATATGAGGAAACATGTAAATGCAAAAAGGCCCTATTAATTCTGTGATGTGTTTAATAAATTTGTATCTGAGTCATTGTTTCCATAAATTATAGAGAAAAGGTGATACAAGATATTTGTGTATAGATGGTATTTCTTCTTTCTTCAGACACTTATACATTCATAGGAATAGAACAGTGGTTGGCAATCCTTAGGAACATTGGACTCATGTGAGGAGCTTTAGTGGACATTTAGCTTTAGGATAGTGGTCCTAGCCCCACCCCAACCAGTTAAATCATATAGGTGGGACGAGGGGCTGGATAGGAGATCTGACTTGGTTAAGAACCACTGAATTAGAGGTCCCTTATTAAGTCCAAGGCCTCCAGGGCTCTGAGGGGAATAGATTATAAACTTCTGCTTTAGAGCTTTCAGGACAAGTGTATGTGTTCACTTTGTTCTGTTTCGTTATGTTTTCCATCCACTTTGCCCCAAGGCTGAACCTACCAGGCCTGCACACCTTCTCCAGCACCCTACTATTTCACCCATGCAAAGAAAGGTTTGGATATCAAGTTCAGTCCCATGTTTTATCTACATCTTTTTAAACTGCCAGATGGAATTGCGTAGAGAAGCTAATGGAAATATGAACTGTAAAAGGAATAAACCTTGAAACTCAAACTGATAGACTGCCAAACTGTCTGAGGCTTAAACAGAAATTGCTTTTATTGGTATATCAATTAGTAACAGTCATTTGATCCTCATTAATAAAAGCATTTCCTTTACATTTATGATTTATCATAAACATGACTTATTCTCCAGAAAATTCTTAAAAGGCTAAGCTCTTGAAAATTTTGATTTGTCTTTAAAGATTACAAAAGTACTATCCTGCTTTTCTCCATACCAAGGATAACTAATTGTTCTGAATTGAGGTAAGGCTTGAGATTTTAATGCATAAAAACAAAGACATAATAACTAGATAGTTAATTCTTTGGGCCTCCTAAGACAATGCTTCCTGAGAAAAATACAACATTTTCATTGCTGTTCTTAATATGTATTCAGAGAATGTCATTGCCCTCCAGTAAGTAAAAATCTTGTCTCTCTGAATTCTTTCATAAAAATTCTTTAGATTTGAATAGTACAAAATATTACCCAAAAATACCTATGTTTTAGAGGCTTCTTTTTTTTAATGGACCTTAAGTGATGTGGTGGGTGGTGGAGCAGTTTGCAAATACATAGAGGTCCGCCCTCTTTGGTAAATGTTTAATGAGCATAGTTTCATTTAAATCTTCCAAACTGAATTAGCAGTTAACCTATGCCATAAAAGAATTTAATATGAAGTTTCAAAACCACTGTTATTTTCATTTGAACTCGTTATTCGGTGTCATTGTCTTTACCTAGTTGCTTGCATGGTTATCCGTTTTAGTTATGTTGCTAAAGTCAAGTTGGTTTGCTGGTGTTCTTTCTTCGTTCTTCCCTTCTTAGCTGGCGCTTTTCTTGGGCCCTTACTATAGTCATCATGGCTATTTTTGTTTATCTTTCTTATGACAAATACAAATATATCTCAAGGCAAAGTACACAAGACAATGGAAAAACTACAACACAGTTGAAACCAAAACTGCAGTTGAGGTGGTACAAAAGAAAGTGATGAATTATTAAACTTCTTTAATAGAGAGCACAGATCTTTATTACAAATATACTGTAAGTCTACAGATATATTGTATGTAGAATTAAAATACAACTCCATGGTCTATAAGTTTTACTGTGTGTAACTAAAATGTCTGAGAAAAGGCCAGTACCTGAAGAGAAAGCTATGCAAAGAGTCAGCCAGAGGCACCTTCCTTCCTATTACAGAGCAGACATCCAAGAACTGCAGTGAATCATGGAGGTGAGGCTATAAGGTAGAACCAGGAAGGTCAAGAAGTCTGCAAATATGAAGAAGGTTTGATCAGCATGGAGTTGTGGTTCAGGCACCAAACAGTCAGGAACCAGGAATACAGGGAAAGCCAAGGACAAGACAGTGATGCATGAAAAACCAGATCTGGGTTGGGAATATGAAGAGAACAGTGATACACTAGAAACTTGATCTCACCATTTATTAAAACCTAACAAAGGGGAGTACTTGGGTGGCATATGTTAAACTTCTGTCTTTGGCTCAGGTCATAATCTCGGGGTCCTGGAATCCAGCCCTATTCAGTGGGGAGACTACTTCTTCTTCTCCCTCTGCCTCTTACCCTACTTGTGCTCACTTGCTCGCTCTATCTCTCTCTCTTCAAATAAATAAATAAATAAATAAATAAATAAAACTAACAAAGACCACCTCCAGCAGAAACCTCCTTGTACTTTTCGGGGCACCTGGGTGGCTCAGTGGGTTAAAGCCTCTGCTTTCGGCTCAGGTCATGATCCCAGGGTCATTGGATTGAGCCCCACATCGGGCTTTCTGCTCAGCGGGGAGCCCGCTTCCTCCTTTCTCTCTCTGCCTGCCTCTCTGCCTACTTGTGATCTCCCTCTGTCAAATAAATAAATAAAATCTTAAAAAAAAAAAAAGAAAAAAAAAAGAAACCTCCTTGTACTTTTCAAACTGTGGGCCATTGAGATAACCTGAAAAGTGGCCTCAAAATATAACTAATTCGTTAGCAACTGTATCAGTCAGGGCCTGACCTTTCCCACCCAGGCGCCCTAGTGCTCTCTAGGCTTTTAGCAAGATATAGCACCAGTCTAAATAGCCCTGATATTTTTTAAGCTATCATTGTCCTGGCTATGAAATTTTTTACCATAAAAATTCAGTCTAATTGAACTGCTACACAGCCTGTCAAAGGAATTTGATATTTTCTGAAAATCACAGAGAACAAAGGACAAAAGGACTGTCAAGATACTATAGTTGGGCAACTTTCTCATATAGATGGATCTTGCAACTCTAAGAATCTGACCTTCTCCACATTTAATTGCTAAACATCACAACATCATATGTGGCACAGTGTATATAATGCTAGAAGACATCCTGATTTAACAAAATGATAAATATTAGAAACTAAAAATTAGCAGTTTGACACTGGTTCACAAAACAAAATTCTCAACAAACTATTAAACCAGTAGATGATAAGTTTGAAAGAAAGTGATTAAGAACAAATCTTGCAGCCACAAGAGTGTTCAACCACTCAAAGTTCACATTAGAAAAGATCAGGCTCTTTCACTGGGAAGAAGTCTTGGAAGTCGCATGTCACTACTTCCCTAGAGCTGGTTGGTTCCATATTCACTGCATTCCCTCTATAAGTCACCATGCCCCTGAAATCCTCTTTTCCTGTCCTATACCAGGCTCTCCATTTCCCTGGCACTCATCCTAGCTTGGCTGCAAGTAAACAGCAGTGCTGAAAGTTCTTGGACACGCCCCAGAAGTTATATGGTCATGTGCATCACAAAACAGTGGGGCATGAATCTCTAGTCCTCTAATATGAGATGAAGAGCCATGTATCAAACTGAAGGTGCTGATATGTGGTTAGGTCTATCAGAGGTTTGTTTCCACCAACACAAATCATTCATAAATAATATGGACAGACACAGGAGTGGACTCAACACTTTTTCCAGGATAAAGCATCAAGATGCTTTCTAAGAAATTCTTGTTAAGTAGGAGCCGTCTAGACAGATATCCTGGAGAACCGAGTCACACTGATTTTTGGCAGGCTTGTCTAAATTATTCCACCTTGGATAGGATGAATTAGCCCCTCCTGAAACGGGTCTCCCTGCCTGCTGCCTTGTTCCAGATATTTCCTTGACTGGCTGGCAGAACACTGTAATGGCCTTTTTACAAAATAGATCAAGTCCTTGGCAGAGCCAACCATCACAGTTTTCCAGTCTGGGCTTGGCACATTAGAAAGATTAGACAAGGTCAGGAACCATTCTATAACAGTTCCATAAATCTCAATTCACTTTAATAAAATGAGCAATTTAACCACCTACCATTCTTCCCTGGTTTAGGGTATGCATAGGATGGAACAACAGAAGCAAAATCCACAAAAACCCTGGGCTACCAAATCTATAAGACTCTTTCATGCTCCCATGGACGAAGTAGTAACAGGTTTCTAATATCAATGGGAAGTTCAACTTTAAAACTTAGTAGTGTCTCAATCCCTCTGTTTACTTAAAAAGAAAGAACACCTTATGAGCATGTTTCCCCCACCATAGCCTACCCACCAACATGCACATATACAAGAACATTTGATACATCTGGCTACACCCTTCACCCAAACACAGGACACTTCATACTATTGGTCATGTGGACATCAAACAGTTAGGAAAACTGACTACGAGCTGGATCAGCAAGCTGGCCGATTTGAAATCATCATGTCAAACAGCTGTATCATACAGAATATATCATTTAACTACAATGCACTTTAGTTAGAAAAATAAAATAAAGAAAAAATATATTTGAAAATTTAATATACATTGCTGAACAGCTTATCATTCAGAAAAACCAAAATGGAATCATAAACTTTTTAGAAAATATTTAGAAAAATAACAGGGTGCTGTTATAAGTATTATGTATCAAAACAAGGACAGTTTTGTATAACAGAGTTATAAAGATTCTTTTTTTTAAATTTTATTTATTTATTTGACAGAGAGAGAGAGAGAGATATCACAAGTAGGCATAGAGGCAGGCAGAGAGAGAAGGGGAAGCAGGCTCTCCACCAAGCAGAGAGCCCGATGCAGGGCCTGACCCCAGGACCCCGAGATCATGACCTGAGCCGGAGGCAGAGGTCCAACCCACTGAGCCACCCAGGCGCCCTGAGTTATATAGATTCTTAAAGTTTTAGTCTTAAATGCTTACATTGGAAAAGAAAGAAAAGTTCAACTTAGTGAAGTGAATATCCAGCCACAAGGAATTAGAAAAAAAGAATAGCAAACAAAACTCAAAAAGACGAGAGAAGATGATAAAAATAAGAGCTGAAGTCAATGAAAAAGAAAATGAACATATAATGAAGAGGGTCAATAAAGGTCCAATAAGTAATAAAATATACCAATCTAGAGAATATAATCAAAAGGAAAAAACAAGAAAGGTATTAATTTTTTTAAAGATTTTATTAATTTATTTGACAGAGAAAGAGAAAGAAAGCACAAGCAGGGGGAGCAGCAGGCAGAGGGAGAGGGAGAATCAGTCTCCCCGCTGAGAAAGGAGTCTGATGCAGGGCTCGATCCCTGGACCTTAGCTGGAATCACGACCTGAGCAGAAGGCAGATGCTTAACCAACCTAGCCCCCCAGATGCCCCAGAAAGGCATTAAAATTTTTAAATAAAAAGGGGGTAAAACTATAGTTGCTATAGAGATTAAACAGATAAAATGTTTTGAACAACTCTGGGTCTATAAACTTGACAACTTAGAAGAAATAAACAGATCCATACATGTTAACAAAACCAACTCTTTAAAGCTTTTAAGAAATTGAATCAGTAGTTTAAAATAGTCCCATTAGGTGTGTGTGCAGGCATGTGTGCACACGCACACACACACAAACACACACATACACAGGATCCAGATGAATTTCCAGGAAATTCTACCATAAATTCTACTATACCAAAAAAGCATTAGGAAATTCTAATCTTACACAGACTATTCCATACAATGGAAAAAGAGTTATTTGTAATATAACACATTTCAGAACAGACAGGGATATTATAAGAAAAGAAAAATATAGGCCAATCTCACTTATGAGTGAATGCAGATGCAAAAACTCTGAAAATAAACATTTTTATAAAACAAATCAGACAATGTATAAACAGGATAACTTATTAAGAACAAATTGGTTTTTACTAGGAATTCTAGATTAGTTTATTATGAGAAGCTCAATTAAAGTAATTCAGTATATTAACAATTTAAGGTAAAAAAAATCAAATCTAAATGGATGCCAAAAAAAAGGGGGGGGTAACCTTCTATATTCATTTGTGATTTAAAAGAAGAGAAACAACCTTCTTAGCAAACTGGGAATAGAAGACACTTTCTTAACCCAATTAAGGGCATTTCAGAAGACCCAGAGAAACTTCACACCTAACAAAGAGACTTTGAAAGCATCCTCTATAAGCTCAATTTCATGATAAGGATGTCTGTTTTCATCAACCCTATTCTACATTGTACTAGAAGTCCTTACACAGTAAAGCAAGAGAAAAAAATAAAAGGTAAAGGATTGAAAAGAAACAAAAATGTTCATCATTTGTATATGCTATGATTGCTTATGCAGAAAATCTCAAAGAAAAAAAAAAAAAACCTTAACACAGGAATTACCTAATACATGTTTGTTGAGGAAATAAGAAATAAAATAGTTGTGCAGATAAAGTGAAATAACCTGTGTCAACTATTTGGCATATAGTAGAAACTTAATAAATACTACTTTTCTTTCCCTTAAAATTCACATTTTAGTTATTTATGTCATGTTGCCAAAAATAATTTTAAGTAGGAATTTAATTTAGTAAGAGAGATGTTGAATCAAAATCAATATACAAAAGTGAATTACATTTCTAGATATCCACAACAATTAGCTAAAAAGTAAATTTTTTAAACACACAATTTAAAATAGTAAAAGACATTTTTTAATATCTACAATAAAGTAAAAAATGTTAAGCCTTCTATAGAGAAAGCTTAAAAATTTCACTGAAAGACATTAAAGAATAGTGACTAAGAAGATCTGTCATATTATCAGTTAAGAAGACTAAATATCATAAAGTATGTTATAATTCTCTCCAAATTGATCTTTAACTTCAGCACAATTCTAACAGAAACTCAACAAGCTGATTACAGAATTTACAGGAAAGAAAGGAGGGACAATAAAAGCCAAGATACTTCTGAAGAACAAGGTGTGGGGAGGGGTTGGGAGATTCTCTACCAGATATCAAGACTTACTATAACCAATGGAAATCAAGACAGTATGATATTAGTGCAGGCACAGACTAATAGTCCAAAGGAAGAATAAAGGGCCTAGTAATAAATCCATGACTATATGGAAAAAGAATTTATGACAAAGCAGACATTACAAGCCATGAGAAAAGGTGATCTAATCAATACAACACAAGGTCAATTGTTTAACCAAACAGAAAAAAATTTGAAGTTGTATTCCTTTCCTATACACCAACACAAAAATGAATTGCAATTAAATACTTGATATAAAATACCAAGTTATAAAATTTGCCAAGGACAATATCAAATATTTTCTCTAAAACCTTGTTTCTTAAATAAGAAGCAAATAATGTAAAATTTAATGAGATTAATAAATCACAGTAAAACTCAGACTTTAAACTCACCATTAAGAATGAAAAGCAAGAGTACAGGCAAGATGTCAGAGGAGTAGGGGACCTAAATTTTGTCTGTTCCCAGGAATTCAGCTAGATAGTTATCAAACCATTCTGAACACCTACAAACTCAACAGGAGATTGAAGAAAAGAATAGCAGCAATTTTATGAACAGAAAAATGACCATTTTCTAAAAGGTAGGATGTGCAGAGAAGTGAATCTGAGGCAGTATCTGGGGAGATAGGCTGTGAGGGGAGGGAGCCTCCATCAGCCACTTACCATCAAGTGAGAGAGCAGTGGAGAATGAAATCAGAACTTTTAGAAGTCTGCTCTGTGAAGGGACATCACACCAGCAGGGGGTGGAATCTTCACTGGGACAGTGTGGTCTCAGGACCCTCAGGGTTACAGAAAGAGGGGGTTGCTGAGTGTGGCAGAGCTCCCAGGTATCAGAGCAGGGAGGCAGGCTCCAAAGATGCAGCTGAGGAGTAGGTTCTCAGCTCAGGGTTGCCATAAACCGTGATCCAAGGCACATTTGGACCACTGCTTCTCGAGCAGGGACCCCACAAGTAGCATATCCTGGAAGAACCCCCTTCCTTCACCGGGAGGAGCAACGTGGGAGTACGCTAAAGGAATAGACTGGGTTTGGAGACTCCAGCACCATGCGCCAGAGATAGGAATGCTCAGTCACAGGCCAGGTGGGCTCAGTGCAGCCTGAGACCAGAGAGATAGGAGTGATTGACTGCTTTGCTCTGAGGGCACACTGAAGAGGGGGACCCCGAGGTCTCTGCTCCTCCAACTCCTCCAGGGCTGGAGATTGGGAGGCCGCCATTTTCACTCCCATCCTCCAAAGCTGTATGGAAAGCGTTCAGGGAACAAAAGCTACGGAGAGCAAACCTGAGTAGATTACTTAGCCTGGCCTCTGGCAAGGGTGGTGCAATTCTGCATCGAGCAAAGACACCTGAGACTCACTGCAACAGGCCCTTCTCCCTGAAGATCAGCAAGAACACCCAGTCAAGACCAAGTTTACCCATCAATGAGAACTGCAAATCTCCAGTGCTAGGGGAATATAGCAGATAAAATTCATGACTTTTTTCCCTATGATTTTTTAATCTTTTGAAGTTACGTTTTTAAAATTATTTTTTCTTTTTTTGAATTTTTCTTCTTTCTTATTTTCTTTTTTTTTTAAGATTTTATTTATTTATTTGACAGACAGAGATCACAAGCAGGCAGAGAGCCAGGCAGAGAGAGAGGAAGGCAAGCAGGCTTTCTGCTGAGCAGAGAGCCCAATGCGGGGCTTGATCCCAGGACACTGGGATCATGACCTGAGATGAAGGCAGAGGCTTTAACCCACTGAGCCACCCAGGCGCACCCTTCTTTCTTATTTTCACCAACATCTTTTCAGTTCCTTTTTAAAAATCCTTTCTAATTTTCATTTTTACAGTTATATTCTATCCCTTCATTGTATTTAACCTTATTTTTTTGTATATATATATTTTTTTCTTTCTTTAAAATTTTGGGGTACAGTTTCTTCTAACAGACCAAAATATAAATTTGTCATATGACTTTGTTCTAGTCTCCTGCCTGATCACATTC
The DNA here is from genome assembly GCF_009829155.1 of Mustela erminea. Taxonomy (NCBI): domain Eukaryota; kingdom Metazoa; phylum Chordata; class Mammalia; order Carnivora; family Mustelidae; genus Mustela; species Mustela erminea. The sequence goes on from NC_045621.1 coordinate 72,927,137, forward strand.
TTTCCTTTTATTTAAAAAATTTTTTCTTTCTTTTTTCTACCAACTTCTCATCAATTCCTTTTTTAAAATATTTTTAAATTTTCTTCTTTATAGTCATATTCCATCCCTTCATTGTATTTCCCCTTATTTTTTTGTGTGTGTGTGTATATATATATTTATATATATATATATTTCTTTCTTCAAAATTTTAGGAGGCAGTTTCTTCTAACAGACAAAACTACACCCAAAATCTAGTGTGGCTCTGTTCTATTCACCAGCTTGATCATATTCATTCATTCATTCATTCATTCAATCTTTCTTTCTTTCTTTCTTTTTCCTTTCTTTTCACCCTGGTTTCAGGTATCTTCTGATTTGTTTAGTGTTGCTGGTGTCATTTTTACCTTTTACCATTTTGTTCTCTCATTCATCTATTCTTCTCAAGACAAAATGGCAAAATGGAAAAACTCACCTCAAAAAGAAAAAAAAAAAGAAAGGAACAAGAGGCAGTACCAACTGCCAGGGACCTAATCAATATGGACATTAGTAAGATGTCAGAACTAGAATTCAGAATGACAACTATAAAGATACTAGCTGGGCTTGAGAAAAGCATAGAAGATACCAGAGAATCCCTTTCTGGAGAAATTAAAGAACTAATATCTAACCAAGTTGAAATAAAAAAGGCTATTAATGAGGTGCAATAAAAAATGGAGACTCTAACTGCTAGGATAAATGAGACAGAAGAGAGAATTAGTGATATAGAAGACCAAATCATGGAGAATAAAGAAGCTGAGAAAAAGAGAGACAAACAACTACTGGACCACAAGGGGAAAATTCAATAGATAAGTGATACCATAAGACAAAACAATATTAGAATAATTGGGATCCCAGAAGAAGAAAGGGGGGGGCAGAAGGTATATTGGGGCAAATTATAGAGGAGAACTTTCCTAATTTGGGGAAGGAAACAGGTATCAAAATCCAGGAGGCACAGAGAACCCCCGTCAAAATCAGTAAAAATAGGTCAACACCCCATTATCTAAGAGTAAAACTTACAAGTCTCAAAGACAAAGAAAATCCTGAAAGTGCTCAGGACAAGAGGTCTGTAACCTACAATGGTATAAATATTAGACTGGCAGAAGACCTAGCCACAGAGACCTAGCAGGCCAGAAAGGACTGGCATGATATATTCAGAGCACTAAATGAGAAAAATACACAGCTAAGAATACTGTATCCAGCTAGGCTGTCACTGAAAATAGACATAAAAAGCTTCCAGGACAAACAACAACAAAAGAATCTGCAAACACCAAACCAGCCCTACAGGAAATATTGAAAGAGGTCTTCTAAGCAAAGAGAGAGCCTAAAAGTAACATAGACCAGAAAGGAACAGTGACAATATACAGTAACAGTCATCTTACAGTAAGACAATGGAACGAAATTCTTATCCTTCAACAGTTACCCTGAATGTAAATGGACTAAATACCCCAATCAAAAGACATAGGGTATCATAATGGATAAAAACACTAGACCCATCGATATGCTGTCTATAAGTAACTCATTTTAGACTTAAATAATAGTAATAACCAAAATAAATAAATAGAATCTTTAAAAAAAAAAAAGAATGAAAAGCAAACAATAAAATAGGGAAAGTTATTTATAATATATATAACCATTAAGGAGGTTGGTCCTCAAAGGGTTCACTGTGAAGCATGTGTGTGCCCCACTGCCCACTATAATCAGTCTCTTCTTTTCCTGGCTAAGAGACAAATGAAGGTCCTTGCTGGCTATGTCAGTGGACTCAATGCCAGAGTTTGTGTGCTGGTGGCACTGGTGGTATTGACCCAAGACATATTTACCTTGAAGAGAAGGATACAGAGGAAGATCAAGACCATTAAGATGAATACTGAATAGTTAAGAAATAACTAACTTAAAGTCTGCTATCTTTGTGAAAAGGATACCAAAACTCTAGAAACATCCAGTTCTCATGAAGAACCCTACAAGGGTAGAAAAAAAATTGTCTGTGACCATGGTCTTGTCAAAGGAGGAGCTGCCATGCTTCTGGTAATAATCGCCTTTGATATCACACTCAGGAAATACAAAGGGAAAAGATGCCCAACACATTATAGTATCATAAACAACTGTAAACTACTTATGGATAAATGTAAAAAAAAGATATTCAACTAAAAGAAAAGTATTATGCTATTAAAGTTGATCTTGTTCTTACCAGAGACTAGAACTATCCTTATATGGTAGAATAGAACACTAAGTCAAATAATCTGCCAGTTGAACAAGGTTTATCAGAAGCTAAACTTGAAGAAATTATGGAAGAATCTGATGTCATGTTCTAGGAAGGAAAGAAGAATTTATTTGATGAGTTCCAACAACACAATATCACTGTGTTCATATTTTCTGTATGAAATAGGTGATGTGCTACAAGAGTATTATCATCCAAATATCAAAGAAGTGTCCAACCTCAGAGATTTTGATGAAAATAAGGCTTTCAAAGGACAAGGAGGGGAATTAATATACATATTTAATAAAAACAGAATATTTCAATCCACCAAAAGACAATAGCAACTTAATGTTTTGGGGGGACTCCCAAGTAGACTTACGAGTGAGGGAGCTAATATTGAATATATTCAGAAACTGGCTATCTAAATGATGGAATGGATAAACTTTTAGTACCTGGGCTCTTTCAATATCATTTTTGTACAATTTCATACTCATTCAAGATAGCCAACATTATCCTAAAGAAGATTCTATAAACACATATATTTCAAGAACACCTCTCTCTCATAGAAGCAACTGATACAAAAACTTCTCATCTGTTCATCTTGCTGAAAGGCAGCTATTTATAATGTATTTTTGCTCTTGAAGTTTTTCCTTTATGTTAGTTCCACATTTTCAAATACGTTGAATCCATCAGTGGTAAACCCCTTTTTCTCTACCTCTTCCAACACACTTCCCACCATATTTTTTAAATTGTTTAAAAACAAAACAAAACAAAAAAATTAAAGCCAAAATGAGAAAATAACTTCCTGTTTTCTAAAGTTGATTTCGGAGTTTAATATTGTCAAGCAATATACAGGAGTCTTTTTATACTGGGAAAGCTGATATAATTCTGAAAAGAAGCTTTGTGAAATAGTCAAATAATGTGCATGACTTTAAGGTTGCTGTTTTTATAATTTGGGTAAGGTATGCTTGATGGTATCACCATCTCAAAAAAAAAAAAAAGAGTGGGGGGGTGCTGAGAAGGACCTCTTTAATGATCAGGAAAATACAAATTAAAACCGCAATGAGATGCAACTTTCAACACAGCAGATTGGCAGAAATGAAGAAGTCTGATAATATCAAGTGTTAAGAATGTGGAGCAACTGAAACCAAACATATGGCTAGAGGGAGTGTAACTGGTGTGACCCTACTTGGGAAAACAGTTTGTCATCAATAGTAAATTTGATATGTGCATTAATTATGACCCAGCAATTCTACTCGTACATGTATACTCCAAAGAAACTCTCACACAAGTATATTAGTTTCCTATTACCACAAATTCAGTGGCTATAAAACAACACAAATTTATTCTTTTACAGTTCAGGAGGTCAGAAGTCCTAAAATCAAGGTCAGCAGGGCTGTGTTCCCTCTGGAGGCTCTAGGGGAGCCTAGAAAAGCATTTCCTTGCCTTTTCTAGCTTTTGTAGGCTGTCTACATTCCTTGGTTCATGGCTGTCGAGAAGGACAATAGTAACTTTGTCATAAGAGCCATATTTATTATCTGCTAGAAACTTTAGATGGTAACAAAAATAACTTTTCCACATTAAGAAATTTTTCCTGGGGTGCCTGGCTGGCTCAGTCAGCAGAGTATCTGACTCCTGATCACAGGGTCATGAGTTCAAGCCCCATATTGGATGTAGAGGTTACTTAAAGAATAAATTAACTGACTTCTAAAAAGCATCTCTATTCCTATTTAAAGAAAAGGAGTTTTCCCTTTCTTTTTTAAATTTTTTTTATTAAAAAAAAATTTTAAATAAACATATAATGTATTTCTATGCCCGGGGTACAGGTCTGTGAATCGCCAGGTTTACACATTTTACAGCACTCATCATAGCACAAACCCTCCCCAATGTCCATATCCCCACCATCCTCTCCCGTCCTCCCTGCCCCTAGCAACCCTCAGTCTGTTTTTTGAGATTGAGTCTTTTATGGTTTGTCTCCCTCCCAATCCCACCTTCTTTCATTTTTTCTTTTCCTACCCCCCAACCACACCCCCTACATTGCATCTCCACTTCTTCATATCAGGGAGATCATATGATAGTTGTCTTTCTCCAATTGACTTATTTCATTAAGCATAATACCCTCTAGTTCCATCCATGTCGTCGCAAATGGCAAGATTTCATTTCTTTTGATGACTACATAGTATTCCATTGTGTATATATACCACATCTTCTTTATCCATTCATCTGTTGATGGGCATCTATGTTCTTTACATAGTTTGGCTATTGTGGACATTGCTGCTATAAACATTTGGGTGCATGTGCCCCTTCAGAGTACCATGTTTGTATCTTTAGGATATATACCCAGTAGTGCAATCGCTGGGTCATAGGGTAGCTCTATTTTCAGTTTTTTGAGGAAACTCCACACGGTTTTCCAGAGTGGTTCCAACAGCTTGCATTCCCACCAACAGTGTAGGAGGGGTCCCCTCTTTTCGCATCCTCTCCAGCATCTGTCATTTCTTGACTTGTTAATTTTAGCCATTCTGACTGGTATGAGGTGATATCTCATTGTGGTTTTGATTTGTATTTCCCTGATGCTGAGTGATGTGGAGCACTTTTTCAGTGTCTGTTGGCCATCTGGATGTCTTCTTTGCAGAAATGTCTGTTCATGTCTTCTGCCCATTTCTTGATTGGATTATTTGTTTTTTGGGTGTTGAGTTTGCTAAGCTCTTTATAGATTTTGGATACTAGCCCTTTATCTGATATGTCGTTTGCAAATATCTTCTCCCATTCTGTCAGTTGTCTTTTGGTTTTGTTAACTGTTTCCTTTGCTGTGCAAAAGCTTTTGATCTTGATGAAATCCCAATTTTTTGCCCTTGCTTCTGTTGCCTTTGGCAATGTTCCTAGGAAGAAGTTGCTGCGGTTGAGGTCAAAGAGGTTGCTGCCTGTGTTCTCCTCAAGGATTTTGATGGATTCCTTTCTCACATTGAGGTCCTTCATCCATTTTGAGTCTATTTTCATGTATGGTATAAGGAAATAGTCCAATTTCATTTTTCTGCATGTGGCTGTCCAATTTTCCCAGCACGATTTGTTGAAGAGACTGCTTTTTCCCATTGGACATTCCTTCCTGCTTTGTCAAAAATTAGTTGACCATAGAATTGAGGGTCTATTTCTGGGCTCTCTATTCTGTTCCACTGATCTATGTGTCTGTTTTTGTGCCAGTACCATGCTGTCTTGATGATGACAGCTTTGTAATAGAACTTGAAGTCTGGAATTGTGATGCCACCAAATTTGGCTTTCTTTTTCAATATTCCTTTGGCTATTCAAGGTATTTATGGGTTCCATATAAATTTTAGAATTGTTTCTTCTATTTCTTTGAAAAAATGGATGGGATTTTGATAGGGATTGCATTAAATGTGTAGATTGCTTTAGGTAGAATAGACATTTTGACAATATTTATTCTTCCAATCCATGAGCATGGAACATTTTTCTATTTCTTTGTGTCTTCCTCAATGTCTTTCATGAGTACTTTATAGTTTCTGAGTATAGATTCTTTGCCTCTTTGGTTAGGTTTATTCCTAGGTATCTTATGGTTTTGGGTGCAATTGTAAATGGGACTGACTCCTTAATTTCTCTTTCTTCTGTCTTGTTAGTGTAAAGAAACGCAACTGATTTCTGTGCATTGACTTTATATCCTGACACTTTACTGAATTCCTGTACAAGTTCTAGCAGTTTTGGAGTGGAGTCTCTTGGGTTTTCCACATATAGTATCATATCATCTGAGAAGAGTGATAGTTTGACTTCTTCTTTGCCGATTTGGTTGCCTTTAATTTCTTTTTGTTGTCTGACTGCTGAGGCTAGGATTTCTAGTACTATATTGAACAGCAGTGGTGATAACAGACATCCTTGCCATGTTCCTGACCTTAGCGGGAAAGCTTTCAGTTTTTCTCCATTGAGAATGATATTTGCGGTGGGTTTTTCATAGATGGCTTTGATAGTATTGAGGTATGTGCCCTCTATCCCTACACTTTGAAGAGTTTTAATCAGGAAGGGATGCTTCACTTTGTCAAATGCTTTTTCAGCATCTATTGAGCGTATCATATGGTTCTTATTCTTTCTTTTATTAATGTATTGTATCACATTGATTGATTTGCAGATGTTGAACCAAACTTGCAGCCCTGGAATAAATCCCACTTGTTTGTGTGAATAAACCTTTTAATGTACTGTTGGATCTTATTGGCCAGTATTTTGGTAAGAATTTTCGCATCTGTGTTCATCAAGGATATTGGTCTGTAGTTCTCTTTTTTGATGGGATCCTTGTCTGGTTTTGGGATCAAGGTGATGCTGGCCTCATAAAATGAGTTTGGAAGTTTTCCTTCCATTTCTATTTTTGGAACAGTTTCAGGAGAATAGGAATTAATTCTTCTTTAAATGTTTGGTAGAATTCCCCTGGGAAGCCATCTGGCCCTGGACTTTTGTTTGTTTGAAGATTTTTGATGACTGTTTCAATCTCCTTACTGGTTATGGGTCTGTTCAGGTTTTCTATTTCTTCCTGGTTCAGTTGTGGTAGTTTATATGTCTCTAGAAATGTATCCATTTCTTCCAGATTGTTGAATTTGTTGGCGTAGAGTTGCTCATAGTATGTTCTTATAATTGTCTGTATTTCTTTGGGTTGGTTGTGATCTCTCCTCTTTCTTCATGATTTTATTTATTTGGGTCCTTTGTCTTTTCTATTTGATAAGTCTGGACAGGGGTTTATCAATCTTATTAATTCTTTCAAAGAACCAGCTCCTAGCTTCATTGATTTGTTCTATTGTCTTTTTAGCTTCTGTTTCATTGATTTCTGCTCTGATCTTTATGATTTCTCTTCTCCTGCTGGGTTTAGGCTTTCTTTCTCCAGCTCCTTTAAGTGTAGGGTTAGGTTGTGTACTTGAGACCTTTCTTGTTTCTTGAGAAAGGCTTGTACCGCTATATATTTTCCTCTCAGGACTGCCTTTGCTGTGTCCCACAGATTTTGAACCATTGTGTTTTCATTATCATTTGTTTCCATAAATTTTTTCAATTCTTCTTTAATTTCCCGGTTGACCCATTCATTCTTTAGAAGGATGCTGTTTAGTCTCCATGTATTTGGGTTCTTTTCAAACTTCCTTTTGTGGTTGAGTTCTAGCTTTAGAGCATTGTGGTCTGAAAATATGCAGGGAATGACCCCAATCTTTTGATACTGGTTGAGACCTGATTTATGACCCAGGAGGTGATCTATTCTGGAGAATGTTCCATGTGCACTACAGAAGAATGTATATTCTGTTGCTTTGGGATGGAATGTTCTGAATATATCTGTGATGTCCATCTGGTCCAGTGTGTCATTTAAGGCCTTTATTTCCTTGTTGATCTTTTGCTTGGATGATCTGTCCATTTCAGTGAGGGGAGTATTAAAGTCCCCTACTATTATTGTATTATTGTTGAGTTTCTTTGATTTTGTTATTAATTGGTTTATATAGTTGGCTGCTCCCATGTTAGCGGCATAGATATTTAAAATTGTTAGGTCTTCTTGTTGGACAGATCTTTTGAGTATGATATAGTGTCCTTCCTCAGCTCTTATTAGAGTCTTTGGCTTAAAATCTAATTGATCTGATACTAGGATTGCCACCCCAGCTTTCTTCTGATGTCCACTAGCATGGTACATTGTTTTCCACCCCCTCACTTTAAATCTGGAGGTGTCTTTGGGTCTAAAATGAGTTTCTTGTAGGTAGCATATTGATGGGTTTTGTTTTTTTATCCATTCTGATACCCTGGGTCTTTTGATGGGGGCATTTAGCCCATTAACATTCAGGATAACTATTGAGATAAATGAATTTAATGCCATTGTATTGCCTGTAAGGTGACTGTTACTGTATATTGTCTCTGTTTCTTTATGATTTACTACTTTTAGGGTCTCTCTTTGCTTAAAGGATGCCTTTCAATGTTTCCTGTAGAGCTGGTTTGGTGTTTTCAAATTCTTTCAGTTTTTGTTTGTCCTGGAAGCTTTTTACCTCTCCTTCTATTTTCAATGATAGCCTAGCTGGATATAGTATTCTTGGCTGCATGTTTTTCTCGTTTAGTGCTCTGAATATATCATGCCAGTTCTTTCTGGCCTGCCAAGTCTCTGTGGATAGGTCCACTGCCAATCTAATGTTTTTACCCTTGTATGTTACAGACTTCTTATCCCGGGCTGCTTTCAGGATTTTCTTTGTCACTAAGTCTTGTAAATTTTACTATCAGGTGATGAGATGTGGACCTATTTTTATTGATTTTGAGGGGCGTTCTTAGCATCTCCTGGATTTTGATGTTTGTTCCCTTTGCCATATTAGTGAAATTCTCTACAATAATTCTCTCCAATATACCTTCTGCTCCCCTCTCTCTTTCTTCTTCTTCTGGAATCCCAATTATTCTAATGTTGTGTCGTCTTATGTGTCACTTATCTCTCGAATTCTCTCCTCGTGGTCCAGTATTTTTTTGTCTCTCTTTTGCTCAGCTTCTTTATTCTCTGTCATTTGGTCTTCTATGTCACTAATTCTTTCTTCTGCCTCATTTATCCTAGCAGTAAGAGCTTCCACTTTTGATTGTATCTCATTAATAGCTTTTTTTTATTTCAACTTGTTTAGATTTTAGTTCTTTTATTTCTCCAGAAAGGGCTTTTATCTCTCTGTAGAGGGTTTCTCTAATAGCTTCTTTGCCTTTTTCGAGCCTGGCTAGAACCTTGAGAATTGTCATTCTGAACTCTAGATCTGTCATACTAGCAATGTCTGTATTGATTAGGTCCCCAGCCTTTGGTACTACCTCTTGTTCTTTTTTCTGTGGTGAGTTTTTCCGCCTTGTCATTTTGTCCAGATAAGATTTGCTTTATCCTCTTCTGGAATTCCACTGTTTTCCTTAGCTGGGTTTCTTGTTGATCTTCTGGGGGAGAGGCCTGTTGTAGTGATTCTCAAGTGTCTTTGCCCCAGGTGGAATTGCACTGCCCTTACCAGGGGCTGGGCTAAGTAATCTGCTTGGGTTTGCTTTCGGGAGCTTTTGTTCCCTGAGCACTTTCCGTAGAGTTGCAGAGAACTGGAATGAAGATGGCGGCTCAGGATCCCGCTCCTCAGTGCACCCTCAGAGAAAAGCGCCCAATTGCCGCCATCTTTCTGGCCTCTGGTCGCACTTCTAGGAAAGCGTTCAATCAGTTGCACTTGGAGAAAAGCGTCCAGGCACTTCCATCTCTGTGGCCTTCAGCCGCACTCGGAGCTCACCGAACCTTCAACCAGTTCAAGGTAACCCTGAGCTGAGAGCTCACTCCTCGGCTTTGTCACTATAGCCGGCTTCCCTGCTCTAATACCTGCAAGCTCTGCGACACTCAAGACACCCCCGGTCCATCTGTGACCCCCCAAGACGTGGAGTTATGCTGACCTCGCGTGGGCTTCCCCCCGGTTGAGCCTCTGGAGCGATGTCCCTCCGTGGAGCAGGCTTTTAAAAGTCCTGATTTTGTGCTCCGTTGCTCCACTGCTTGCCGGGAGCTGGCCTCTCCTCCCCGCAGTCTATCTTCCTGTCACTTTGGATTCAGTTCTTCGCAGGTCCTACCTTTCAGAAAGTGATCGATTTTCTGTTTGTAGAATTGTTGCTCTTCTTCTCTTCGATTTCCCATTGGATTTGTAGGTGTTCACAATGGTTAGATAAACTATCTAGCTGATCTCCTGTTTCCTGATGTCGTCTCAGCCTGCTACTTCTCCGCCATCTTGATTCCTCCTTCCCTTTCTTTTCAAAAAACTTTAAAGAAACTGTATAAATATTCCTATTCCTTTTTCCTGTTTCTGTAGGGGTCTAAGTGATGAGTATGCTGTCTTGTGTGAGCAAAGGGAACAATTAGTAAGTGTGGTCATTTTCTTACATGAAAATAAGAAAAGGGATATAATACAGCTCAACTGACTTCACATATCACATATTGTTTCTACAATAATTCTAAAAATACATATAATTAATGAAATCCATATGAGTTATATATTTTATCTATTTATATTATAAAACATCTAACAAACTTTCACTATATATACAATTTGATTTATTTTTCTTTTTTGATTTTTTATTATTATATTCAATTAGCTAACCTATAGTACATCACCAGTTTTTGATGTAGTGTTCAATGATTCATTAGTTGCGTATATATACAATTTTAAAGGGTAGGTGGTTAAACAAAATAAATAAACTTGTGTGTGAATATTGGAAGATATTAAAGTATAGGTAATCAGGTTTATATGCCTTCCATTCAATCTGAAATGGACCTTAGTATGCAATTTTTAATATTCAGAATGGTAAAATTGATTTTCAAATCCTGAAAGTACATAAGATTTTCGGCCATGAAATCTCCAAAATTATTATTATGTTACACAGAAGTTTTTAAAAAACAACAACAGTTAGGGGAAGGAAGTCTGTAACCAAAACATAGCTTCTTACTACTAAAGTGTTTCATATCAACCTCGTACTAAATCACTGTTGCAAGCAACAAGAAATAGAAGATTGAATAATTCACCAATGTTGAACCACAGAGGTTCCAATTAGGCATAACACCCATATCCCCCTTGACTGAAGTATTTTAACCAGGAATGACCCCACTTTTCATTAATGAAGATGTACCTGGTGGGCTTAATTACAACTCAGTTTTGACAGCAGGGGTTAACAAAGCATTTAGGTTTCCTCTATTCTGTGGTTCAAAGTACTAAAGAAATATATGCAAAACACCAATGACAGAAGATTCTAATACCTCTAATGGCTCTGTTCTTGTCAACTGGGAAGAACACCTTGGGAATTGCACAGTAGGTAATTTACATGTATGAAAATGAAAGTAATGAGCAGTAAAACAATGACCCAAGGTTGTGGGCAGTTAAGTGACTCAGCCTGGGTATTAACACAGGACTGCTTGATTTTTCACATCCACACAACACACAGTGTACTCATTTTATATGTCACATCATCTGAATCTTAATTATAAAAACTTGAAGCAACTTCAGTCCAGATCCATAAAGATTAGTAAAGACTTAGGTTGAAATAAAAATTTTCCCTCTTATATTTCACCTTGTGCTTCTAAATTTGATCTCATGGAGGTCCCCCCCACCCACACACACACCAGATGGAAGTTTTAAGGCCCTTAGTAATTCATCAGGACTGACTCCACTTGTGAGATGCAGAGTAACAAAAACCTGTGTAATTTCCTTGACCTGTCATCTTGGACCATCCACCCACAGGACATGTGACACCATCTTTTCAGATTGGCCTCTTCCCTGAAACAGGATCATGGCGACTTATAAATTTCCTAGCCACAAATTCTTTCAGCTCAACTGAAATAAAAACAGATGAGAAATAATCCCAATAATCCATATTTTTGCAAATAACTGATTTAGAGGTGTGTTCTTTCAGCTCAACTGAAATAAAAACAGATGAGAAATAATCCCAATAATCCATATTTTTGCAAATAACTGATTTAGAGGTGTGCTTGCCTTAGCAGTGATCTGAGATAAAACAAACCTCTTAAAGTCATTACACAGCTAAAACACTCTTCTGTGGTCCAGCAAAAATCAATGCATCTTGGCCAAGTTTCTTAATAAATTTCCAAGGAAAGGTTAAGTACTTTTGATAGGTCATGATAGGGAGCCAAAACTCTATTCCCGTCTCCTCTAACAGGCAATTGAGGGCTCGGGACACTGGATCTGGATCAGTGTGTGGTACAGCAACTGCCTGGGCTCAGTGTAAGGATGTGCTGTGGTCAAAAGGTGAAAGACGATGGCAAACATAGGTAGCATTTGAAAAGGCCAAGTGGCGCCTGGGTGGCTCAGTGGGTTAAAGCCTCTGCCTTCAGCTCCGGTCATGATCTCAGGGTCCTGGGACTGAGCCCCACATCGGACTCTCTCTGTCAGCTGGGAGCCTGCCCCCCCACCATGCCTCTCTCTCTGTCTACTTGTGATCTCTCTGTCAAATAAATAAATAAAATCTTACAAAAAAAAAAAAAAAAGAAAAAGAAAGAAAGAAAAGAAAAGAAGGCTGAATCAGAAAACAGAGAGGAACATGTAAAAAAAGTCAATCCGAAAAAAAAAAGTGAATTAGAGGAGCCAACCAGAGAGAAACAATCAAGGTACACTGTTTCAAAGGAAAAGACTGGAAAGTTCAGAGCGTTTGGTGGGAGGCAAAGCCCGAAACAATTTCCTAGGATGAAAGAATACTGGCCTCCTTGGCTGTGGATGGTGAGGAACACATTTAAGATGTTGAAGGGGAAGATTTTACAGATTTTTTTTCCTTTCCTTTTACAGGATAAAGATGAATTATAAGCCTTTAAACAGATTCTAAACAGTACTCTCATAAAGCCCATTTCTGGTTATGGTTCATACAATGCAGCTTTACACTAGTACAATCATACTTGGCTGATATTAGGTATTCGGTACACGTTTGTGAAGTGGAATTTAAGAAATGCTTTTTTTTTTTTTAAGATTTCATTTATTTATTTGACAGAGAGAGACATAGCGAGAGAGGGAACACAACCAGGGAGAGTAGGTGAGGGAGAAGCAGGCTTCCCACTGAGCAGGGAGCCCGATGCGGGGCTCCATGTGGGCTCAATCCCAGGACCCTGAGATCATGACCTGAGCCAAAGGCAGCCGCTTAACAACTGAGCCACCCAGGCGCCCCAGGAAATGGCTTTTTGATGAGAACCAATGCTATTTTCCTCACGGACAGTATCTGTCATGGGCAGATGATTCACACTGATGCCTTATAAATAGCATGAATTCTTTAGGAAATTTCTCCACTGAGCACTCCTTTTATACTAAATTCAATTTACTAGCCAAAGCCTGCAGTGTTAAGTGTATGTATGGTTGGTTGGATGGATGGATGGATGGATGGATGGATAGATGTGTGTATGGATGTGTGTGTGTGTGTGTGTGTGTGTGTGTGTATGCACATAAAGACAGGTCAGGAGTCTACTGACATTAAAACTTGCCTTGAAGAGAGAGCAGCTATACAATCTGGTTTTGCAGCAACAGAGAGTCCATGACTTTGGCTTTCAGTCTTGGTCTTCTGAGCCAGTAGACAGCATCAGATAGACAATTCATACCAATTACTTTAGCATTGCATGGTAAGTTAGCCTTTAAAAGAGATACTAAAAGAGGTTTGTGATCTGTTTAAATTATAAAGGAACGAACATAATTATGAAACTGATCCTTCCGATAATAAAAATGAATGCTTTCATTTATCAAGAGACTACCATGCGCCTGGTATTTGTTACAGGTGTTTGACATACATATGATTCACAGCAGTCTCTCAAAGTGAATATTATTGGCCTCGTTATGCACATGAGGAACCTGAGGTTAAAAGAAGGTAAGTAAATTTACCTATGTGAGTAATTTACCAATAACTGAGTTAGAATGCTGACTTGGAGATGCTAGGATCTAAAGCTTAGGCTCTTTTCATAAGACTATGCTACTTTCAAGAGTTAGCTGTTTGTGCTCAGGGCCACTGCCTATGTTGCTGTGAAATGCAATTCCAAAACCAGGAGATCCATCAGTGGTAATAAACAGTAGTTCATGTTCAACTTAATGTACCAAAACAGAGTCAGAAGTTAACATTGCCATTCTTCTTGTTTGCCAAATTCAACAGGGTGGTCATTCTTTTTCTAGTCTATGATTAAATACTTCAGCAAAGATTGACTTCTACAGAAGGAAAGCACAGAAGAAATCAAGTATGTTTTCCAAAAGCTTAAAGCTCATGCTTCATGAAGAGTAGGCACATAGTGAATTGTAAATATCTTTTCCCGGATACAGCCCATTTCACAGAAATGATTAAATGACCCAAGAAGGTGAAGGTAGAATCCTGATTTTACTTTGTTTTCCAAAAGCTGAAAGTTGAAATGTAAGCATAATATATGATCTCCCAATACATTCCCTTGGGTTAAACCTGTTATGATCACGGTCATAAAGGAAGTTCGTGGGAAAGGCAAAAAATGCTGGATATGATCCTTAAAGTCCTGACTTTCCTGTCCCAGTTCTACTACTATGTAGCTCCAAAATTCTGGGCCATTTAACCTCTCTAAGCCTCAATTTCTTCACCTTCTAAATGAGAATAATGATTCCTACCTTTCACAGAAGTGAGGACGGACTGAAATAATATAGACTAAAGCATTGTATAAATCATAAAATGCTACACAAATATGCCACCACATTCAGAATGCAGAAGAGGATTCAGACTAGAAGCATCAGGATCTCTCCATTTGCCAAACCCTTTCCCCATAAGGCTTGCTTAACTTCCTGTCTTGTGTTCTGGGAGATTTCCCTAGATGTTATTTCTGGGATGTTATCCCTCACCCCACTTATTATATTTAATTGCTTCAGTGGGTGTCTGTCCCCAGCAATCAAACCAGTCCATGACTAAAGCAACAAATGCCCCCAAAGAACTTGCCCTCCAGCCAAACAACAAAAAGCTGTTGGTCCAATAAATCGCTGTGGTGGCTATAACTTCGATGCCTGACTTACAGTTCACCTACAGCTTCCACAAAGTTTCACAATAAAGAGATATGTGCAATTTATTCCAGGATAATTTGCTTGTTTATATACTCCAGAGCTCCAGGTCATTTCTCAGAGACATGTACATTTCTTACTTTAAAACAGACATACACACACACCATTATAAGATCTGCAAAGAACAACTTTATCTCTGCCTTGCATATTATCAATATGTCTAAAATAGCATGGGAAATTTGTTGACAATTTCCTCTAGTTAATTCCTAGTTAATTCCTAAAGATTTTCTTCACAGGTTTTGGTACTGACCAGTTGTGAAGAAAAATGAGAAGTTTTTCTTTTTAAAGAAACTATCCGTGTTGCACGCTCACAACTCAGCTTCTGGAGGAACCAACTATATAAGCCACATCAAAGTTGTCTCACAACTTCAGTAAAGGGCATCGTGAAAAGATGTTGCTGAGTAGCCTGTTACACAATGTTTATATAGCACAACAGGGACATCAGATCATATGTATACAAATTGTGGCTGCAAATAATCCAGGCTTAAACCCTGGATCTCCAGCTTATTAGCTATGTGATCTGAGGGAAATTACTTAACCTTTGTATACCTCAGTTTCTTCAGCTGTATGATGGATTATTGACCTACCTTATAAAATTGCTGTGCATAATAAAGGAATTAATATATATCAAATGCTTAAGGCAATGCCTGGCAAACACTAAGCTCCTTATAAACATTAGCTGTTACTACTATTATTATTTTGCCAGCTCAGGTGTTAAGGGGTTACACTGCATGCACTGATGTTTCCTGAGGCATCTTGTCCTAAGCTCTCCAAATATGATGCAATTGCTGGGATCACCACATGTAAATAATCAATATCATCTAATGTCCGTGGGTGTGAATTGCTGACATTTCATATTCTGTCAAGGAGCCTTCTTTCATGGACAGTACTGGTAAAAATTTGAACATGTGATAAGAACATGAGCATAATCCCTAATACGTCCCATAATAGTAAAAGTGTAGACTAAATCAGACCATGTAGATTTGCATCCTGCCTCCACCACTCACTAGCTGTGTAAACTTGGGCAAGTTACTAACCCTCTCAAAGTCCAGTTTCTTCATATGTAAAATGTGGAAAGTAATAGTATCTATTTCATAGATCTTTATCTATGATATGATCTAATCTATGAAGATTAAATGAGATAATTCTATCTTTGCACAGTGCCTAGTGCATATATTCAACAAATGTTAGCTATTGCTATTATTTTTTCTTTAGTTTGGTTAGTCCAGTTGATACAAATTCTTTGCCTTTGTATTAGCCAAAAAACAAATTATAGTAGCAACTGATACTTTAAGGCTTATAAAAAGAAAGATGAAATTTACTGGCAGAAGTCTTTTCTTGTGCCATTATAATGTCCAATTTAGTTCACTTTAAGATGCATTTTTCAGAAGATTTTATTACAAACCTTACAACATAAAATAATTCTGGAGTAGTTGCTTAAGTACTTTATAGAAATATGTTGAGAGAGTGATTGACCTCTGTAATAGAATCACCTAGGCTTCCTTTCTACTAAGGCTTTTGTTTATTTATATAATTTTTTAAAGATTTTATTTACTTATTTGAGAGACAGCATGAATGGGGAAAGGACCAAGGGGGAGGCAGACTCCCCACTGAGCAGGGAGCCAGATGCCGGGCTGATTCCAGGACCCCGGGATCATGACCTGAGCTAAAGGCAGATGTTTAACCGACTGAGCTACCCAGGCACCCATGTTTGTTTGTATAATTTAAGAATGCAGATCAGAACTTCAGGATGAGAAAATCATAGAGTTAAGACAGAGGATATCTAGCCCATCAAAGTCAGGCAGACATGACTTAAATATGGTTTGCCTTTGGAAAAGATGAACTAGCCAGTTTATCTTTGGTTCCCTTACTTTTCTCAATCCATGAACTTTTCCTGGTCCCATTCTTGCTTTTACCAAGTGGTTGATTTATTCCCTTTAGTGTTAAGTGTTAACTATTAACTTGTTCAATGATGGGCCCTCAAAGTTGGAAATGGTTAAAGTTGGAAAAGCCAGAAATATTGAGGGAAATTAAGCTCTAATAGCAGAATTATATAGGTTGTAAAGTTGTTAATTTGGGACAGAGAACATTACCTGATATCTTTTGCACACTATTGCTATGTCTAAGGTCTCTCTTGTTTGTGTAGACTCATTTATGCTCTTAGACTGGGATAATTCTGCTGAAACTTTCTTTTTGACTTAGAGATAAAGAGGTTCAGATCCTACGACAAAACAGTTGGCTATATCCTCTACTGGAGTTGATGAGAAAACCCAAAAGCAAACCTGAACCCAAATCATTTCTTTCTTAGAGATATCACCCAATGGCATTACCAAGGAATGGCTTATTCCCAACTTTCCCAAAGATATATAAAGACAAGGTGTTGCTACTCAAATAGAGCTCTATTACAAATCTCTTAGTCTTCACCTCCGGCCAGATGGCAGCCCTGAGCCACCCAGGGTTCATTCCGGAGCAGCAACCAGTGACTATGGAGTGACTTGGGCATGTGGCTCATTCAACACTAAGCATGTCTTGCTAGAAAGATACTAATTGTTCAACTCGGGCAGAGGTGTTTTGTAAGGTTTTTCCTCTTCCTTTCCATTATTAACATGAAATTTTAGAACTGGAAATATTAGAAATCATTTTCCTAGCCCTCTCATGTTACATATGAAGATTCTGAAATCCACAGAGAGCAGTTTATCTGTCCAGGCTCCCATGGATGATGAGTGCAGAGCAGCCCAGATCTGTGTCGCCCTCCTATTCACAAGCCTTCCATCGTCGTTGTCTTCAAAGTGGCCCCATCTTCCTATCTGACCCCATCCCCCTAGGCACTGCTATCCAAGACAGACTCCTTGTTGCTTCATAAAAATCGTATGTGGGAACTGATTACGAGCAAAATTGGAGGTACATTTAAGGCAGATTCAATAATATAGTTGAAATATAATGGTGACTTGCACCGGGGCTATGGCAGCAAAGATGGAGAGAAGTGGATGACTTGGTATCTCTGTTAGAGTAAGTCAAAAGAACTTTCTGATGGATTTAATATGGTGGTTGGAGAAAAGTATGGAATCAGAGAAGATGCCTAAGTTTCTGGCTTGGATAACTGGAGATAAGGAAGATAAAGAAGTAGAAGGAGAGTGTTGGGGCATTCAGTGTTATCTCAAGGTTTCAGATAAAATAATCTATTTGAGAGGTGGCATGGCTTCTGTGAAAGGAGGATCAACTGGATTCCATGAGAAAGGATTTCCCTTAACCTTCCAGCCTTTGGGCCCACCCCTTGCTCCTCCCTATGAAGGCATGGTAACTTACCTGATTAGTATGCAAGGCCCAGCCCCTTGCTCCCCTTAATCTTCTAGAGTCAGGCTACTCACAGAAAGCATTCCTCTACTCTGTTCCTTAATGCTGTACGTTTTAAAGGAATAGGCCCTGATGTGGAGAAGATTGTAAGCATCTTGTATCGTCTGTATCTGGGAGAGTAGGTCTATTTAATTTTGGAGATGAATATTGTAAGCTTTTAAATATAAGGCCATACCCCAGAATCTGCTCAACAAATTATGAATGTGATTTTTAAAAAAGATTTTATTTATTTATTTGACAGACAGATCACAAGTAGGCAGAGAGGCAGGCAGAGAGAGGGGGAAGCAGGCTCCCCGCTGAGCAGAGAGCCCGATGCAGGGCTCCATCCCAGGACCCTGGGATCATGACCTGAGCCAAAGGCAGAGGCTTTAACCCACTGAACCACCCAGGCGCCCCATAAATGTGATATATTAGTGTCCCATTTCCTCTTCTGTCTTCTCACCCATCTCAGCCAATTCAGGGCAGGAAAGAGAAATCTTACATATTGGGTCTTCTCAGAGTCCAAGAATGGGAGAGACAGATAGAGGAACACACTCATCTTAACTCTGACTCTTATGACCCCGAAGCCTTAGAAAAGGGCCACCAGGCTTGCTTTAGGAAGCCTCTGGCCTATTCTTTAGCTTTGTATCTTTACAGAGAACTTCAGAATTAAAAATGCATTCATAATAAATGGATTCGTTTATCAAGGAAGGAAAAAAATTATCTTTTATAAAGCTGGATGATTAAAAAACACACGTCCACACGTCAGTCGGGGATTACCTTATGCTAGAAATAATGAAGCAAGATGCAGGTGTTAAGATCCAATGTGGTTTTCAGTCAAGAGAAAATATCAGCTCTCGGAAAGAGGGCCACACAAACTTATAAAGTTTGGTTAACTTTCCTTTGATGGATTGTCAAGGAAAGGCAACAGCAAGTGCAGTGGCTGAATTTTACAAATGACTAAGCAAGTTTCGGAGCGTTAATACATTGGGGGGAAAGCAATATAATAACAGAGGTGATTAAATCCCACATGCTTCCTGGTGGATTCAGGAGGATGGAAAAGATTTCTTTTCTGTGTACAAAAGGGAAAAAATAACGCCGCAGGAGACATTCACTCAGAGGAACTTTAGGTTAACAGAGACAGGACCTCAAACAAGCAATCAGCCCGAGAATTCCTGGCATAGTGACTTCGGTGTTGCCATTGCTAAAAGTTCCTGGTAGATGCTAATCTAAGAGGTATAACAAAGAAATAATATTTATCATTGTACTCATTTTAGTAAAAGGCTGGATGTTATATACCAATTGTTTAAATACTATTTCCCTGTCACTTGTTCTACTTAAAATGGACTCGAGGGGCAAGGTCTTTCTCATATTGCAAGGCACTGACTCTCAGGAAATAAATTACAACCAAGGGCCACGTGGGATAACAGTTTGAAATGTAATTAAAATTGTGTGTTTAAAAAAAAAATACTTCATGTATCTGATTTTAAAGTTAAAAAGAAAGATACAATTACAGGCCACATAGAAGTAAAAAGGAAACTCAGTTGTTTTCTGAGGGAATCTATGAGATTTAAAAATTTGCTTGGGAAATTAAAAACTGGGAACAAATACTTATTCTCATGTTACAGCCATTTTATGTTAAGGTCAGCAATGTCAGGGAGGGCCAGAAACAGACATGGAAAAGAGAAGACAGAATAAGGCAAAGGGGGACAGGCAGGAGGAAGGACAGGAGGTGGGGTGGGGAGAACGGAAAAGGCAAAAGGAAGAGAGAGGGTAGTTGGGAAGAACAGGGCGAAGCAATTACTCAACGGGAAGACAGGTGTGGCATGCCAGAAAAGAAGAAATGGAAAGCACATGATCAAGAAATGGAGACAGGAAAGGTGAGAGGTTGAAGCAAGGCAACAGTGAAGGGAACTCGGAAATACGTTAGGTAAATGTGTTTGTTGATGCTGTTGTCCCAGCGAGCTCTGGAGCATTAGCGATTGTGATTGTCATTGCTGTCTTTAGAAATGTCATTTAACTGTTCAGCACAACCGGTCACGGGTGACTCCAGAAGAGTTGCATACTTCTCAGTGGACCATTACCATTTCCTAGGGTAACGATAGATAACCCAAATAAAAATATCCAGAGTCTAAAAAAGGAATCTGACAATCTCAGAGGATGCTCCCTGGAAACAAGTACAGAGCAGAGAAACGAGAACACTTGTGGTCCTTTGGCGGGAGACAGAAGTGGTGGTAGTGACGCATTCACTTTCATTAAAGGCTTGGTGCTGGGCTGTCTACATTATTTTGGTTTAAATTACCACCCCTAAAGTAGAGAGCTCCCAGTCTGACCTTTTACACTCTCCCTAGTGAATCAATCTGCCTGGCCTAAAAGACATCATCACTGCCATCTAAACAACCATATGAAAAGGAAAATCCATGTCCTTTGCTAATCACTGTTTCCCCAAGGCCCCAGGCCTGTTAGGTTAGTGTACCTGACCCCTTTCTTCCCTTGCTTTCATCCTCCCGGCTCTGCCGATTCCTCTTCTCTACCAGGAAGGGATGAATTGCTCGGTTCCCTGTGCCTTCACTTCTGTAAGTAATTCACAGCCTGGACTGTCAAAGCCTTGTACCTGACCCCTTCACCTGGGAACCCAACCCAGCCTTATGTATGAGAAAATGAAAGGACCCTTGTCCTAGGAAGTGGCCTAGCTCCACCTTATCAGCTAAACCCCTGGTCTTAATATGACCTTATAACTTAGTCCTAGTACCTAAGCCACTTGCCCTACTCACTGACCTCTTGTACTCTCCTCTTCCGCACTTATTCACATAACAAATGCTTATTGAGTACCTAGCTACTACATGCTAGGTACTACGCCACATGCAGGGAGTGCTGTAAAGCTGAGAAGGTCATAGCATTTGCCCTCAAAGAGCTCACAGTTGAATGGAGAGAAAGAGGTGAACCAAAATTAAAATTATCAAAAATGGAATAAATAGCAAGAGTCGTTTGGGTGAAGTGTTACAGAAGTAGATAGAAAAATAATAAACTTCCATGGAGAGTTTGCCATCCTCGTTATTCTTATAGATAAAAACATAGTGTGGGCACCAGCCCAGAATGGCTTTATGGGTATGCATCCAGTGCGGGCACACTGAGCCCCATGCTAAAAAGGGTCCCCCATACACACACTTGAAGTTTAAGGTGAATTTGTGTTTTGTCCATGAAGTCTGATGAAGCATACCCCAGGGCTGCAAACAATCTGGCTTTCTGATGGGTTTTCAGCCTCCGGCTCCCTGCCCCAGCCCCATGACCTCTACCTCTTTCTACCCAGGATTGCAACAGGGTCAGGTTGATGGGGTCGGGACGGGAGGGTGCTCATTCTGCTGTTGCCCTCCATTCCCAGTGAGGTTGTGGGCATGGGTATGAGGAGAATCAGGAACCTACGGTGTGTCAGGGTGGAGCAAAGCTCTGGCTGCTTCCACAGTTAACACCATAGTGTGCTCAGTAAGCAGCTCTGCGGTGGCCTCCCACCCACCCCTGATCCACGTATGAAGCCTGTTCTGGCACCGAGGCTGCAGTCCTTTGGGATGGACCATCGGTTCTGGGCAAGGGTGGCCGGCCTCAAGAACCCCATTTTGACTTTTCACTGGGTCCCATGGATTACGGAGCCAGGTCTAGCTCCATCCCTGGTAGCCTTTAGACCTTTGAGATTAGAGACCACAATCTCCTCAGCAAATTTCCCACCCACAGAGTCCTATCCTCCAATCCATTCTCAACAATGGAAACCGAAACAGCAAGAATCCTCTCTCCTTGTGTTTCAGGTCCCTTTTCCAACCCTTTCAAATCTTGTTCTGAGAAATTAGTCACACACATGATCTGCAGCCTGCGACAACCAGCAGAACCCTCTGGAGAGGATGGCTCCCCACTGGAAGATCCTACACTTCAAGCTATAGATGATGATTAGATGGCTCTTGGTCTTTGATCCACTTTGGGGCGGGGCTAAGCTATAGTTGCCAGCCTCCCTGCAGTTGGGTATGGCTACATGCCCGGGTTCTGGAGCCTAGAAAGACAACAAAATGGGAGCAGGAAATAATGTGTGCCAATTCCAACCTGACCCACAAATCCTCCCCCATCACTTGTCCATTTCTGTCTCCCCTCATCTGCTGATCACACACTGAAGCCCCATGCCACGGTGTGGAGGCAAGAAAGAATGCCCTCTTGGAGGACAGCTACCCATCAATCAGCAAGAGTTGCTGAATTTCCCAAGAGAGAAATAAGTTACCGTTGTGTTACCACTGACCTCATGAGGTGTATCTGTTAAAGTAACTACAGTTACTTTATTAATAAATACAAATGTGTGGAAATTTTTGAAAAACATATAAAAGAAAACACAAAAGAGAAAAAGAAGCCCACCTCTATTAATGTTCTCGTGAATCATCTTCTGGCCTTTCCCTATGCATTATTCCAAGTACTTTTTACTAAGTCCTCACAATGTAACAAACAGCATATTAAGCACCTTTCATATATAATGCCACTTAATCCTGACAATAACCTTTTAACATAGGTATCATTATCCCCATTTTAGGGCTGCAGATACTAACAATTACAGAAGTAAAATACGATTACAGCTCTCAAGGGGGTGGGAGTGGGAATCAAATCCCGTCTGTCTGATTCTAAATCCAACCCCCTCCCTCATGGTTTTGCTGTTGTTATTGTTGTTAAGAAAACCAGGATGCTATTGTTTTATAGATGTGTTTTATTCACTTAATATTTTGTGGGCAACTTTCTCTGATTAAATGTTCCATTTTACGATATACTATAATCTATTTATCCAAACATTTAGTTGGGTGTTTGGATTGATAAGCTTACACAATTATAAATAACACTATCATAAATATTCATATACACAAGTCTTTGCACATACCGATAAAAATTTCCTTAGAATGATCTGGAATTGCTAAATCAGAAGTTGGAGCTATTTTTAAGGCAGTACATGTATATTACCCAACTGTCTTATATCAGTGATTTCTAAATGGGGGGAGGAGGATTTTGCCCCCAGGGGACATTTGACAGTGTCTAGAGACATTATTGTCACAACGGAGCAAGCATCTGGTAGGATTCCAAAACGTCCAAAATGTCAAGAGTGCCAATGTTAAGACACACTAAGCTACATAATGGTTTCATCAGGGCATGTCACTCTGAAGACAAAACAAAGGATATAGCATGATTCTATATTACTTACTATACTGATTCTACTTACTATATGCCAGATACTGTAGTAAGTGCTGAGTTAGCCTTCAAGGAGGAGGGTCGGATCAACAGTTAAGAGTAAAGAAAGGAGGTGGTTTGGAAGTAAACTGTACCTTCATTCGCTAGAGAGAAAACACCTCTATTTCATTTTATACTGTCATATCTTTCCATATCTTCTTCATCAAATGATTTCCATATACTTTTGCATTAAATTATACAGTCTCACAAAGTTGCCACAAGAAACGATTAATTTTGCCACATCACTACCTACATAAGTGCTTGATCCTTCCAAATTATCTCTAAGAATAAAATCGGTTGTTTCTTCAACAGAAACTCAAGGTCTTAGGTATAAAACATCCCTACGATGACAGTGGCTCCTCTTTCCCTGCCTGACCTTTTTGTTCTTTAATTTAACCTGGCAGATCATCTCCATTTGGTTAATTCAGAGGTGGAAAAATGTTTTCCTGCCCTCTCTATTTTAAATTAGCACACACTCCCTGAGTGCCAGTTCCTTTCTGGCTATCAATGGGACTCACAGCAGGCATGGAAAACATAAAGGGACCAAATCAGAAGCTGCTTCTCTGTTTCCTCATTTAAGACATGGATGGCAAAGAGAGAGGGGAAAGATCCTTGGATCTTGGATCCCTTGGATCCCAGCTGTGCTATCAGCTTCCTCTCCAGAGGTTCTGTACTCCTCAGCCTGCTTGGTCAATGCTTGGCAAATTCCTTGCCACCAGCTCCTCTCTTCTTTGCTTCTCTGCATAGTAGTCTCTGGGCTATAATAAAAACGGGATGCTATGGCTGTCCTGGGCTTTCAAAGCCAGGCTCAAAGAAGAGGAAGTAAGGAAAGAATCTGACCCCGCTCTCACATACCTGAAGAGAGAAAAAGGAACCAGCCTTAACAGATGCATAAAGCATAGACCCTATCAGTTAGTGCTTCTCTAGAAGCAAAAAGAAGAAGCTAAGGGGGGGAATGCGGATGCTCCATAAAGGTAGCCGTTAGGGATGGGATTATAGCCTCACCTTTCCGGAGAAATTTATGCAGAAAAACCTAGACTGGTTTCCTTAGCAACCCTGAGATAATCTTTCCCACAACGTCCCCAGCCTACAGTTCTTAATTCCATTATAGATGTTATTAAAACTTTAAATATGTAATCATGCACATTAAGGTGCCAAATACCCATAAAAACTGTTAGGTTATTAAACTGTATACAGCCATTTAAATGAAAAAGGAATAACATCTAACTTCTTTAAATTGAAAAAGGTGAAGTTTAAGACATTCTGACAATCTGATAAATATAGGTAGCCTAAGTACAAGGATAATGCATAGCATAAAATTAACAACATATCTAAACAGAAAAACATAAAATAAAGAAAGCCCATCTTTGAATAGTCAACACATTTAAAATAAAATTGTGTCGTAGATTTCACCTAGCCTAAAAAATTTTTAGAGCTTGGGGCGCCTGGGTGGCTTAGTGGGTTAAAGCCTCTGCCTTCAGCTCAGGTCATGATCCCAGGGTCCTGGGATCGAGCCCCGCATTGAGCCCCACATCAGGCTCTCTGCTCAGCAGGGAGCCTGCCTCCTCCTCTCTCTCTGCCTGTCTCTCTGCCTACTTATGATCTCTGTCAGTCAAATAAATAAATTTTTAAAAAAAATTTTTAGAGCTTGATTATAAGCACCATGATTTATTATTCATTTATCCTTTAATGTCAGTTGCTACAATTTATTTTGTTTACAAGTACTAGATCCACTGAGCCACCCAGGCGCCCCTACAAATACTAGATCCAAACACTGTCATTTTTAAAAAATCTTTAGGATTTCAAGAATAAAACTACAAATGGTCAATCTGGAGACTTTATGGGGGAATTTCTAGCACAGAAACCCAATGTATACTTTTGGGATTACATGTTCCACTAGAAAAATAGGCATATTCATTAGTTGCAAAAAAATTAACATAACTATGCTTGTCATATGCACAATATGTATTATGGCCAGTAAATCCTGACAGTCCAAAATTCAGTTAAAGCATTTGGTTACTTTGCATTTTGAAGGAACATCACCTATGTATACGGCATCATGTCTGGATGGTACTATCCTGAAATGTGCCTGAGATTTGTTTCAATCCAGTATTGTAAGCCACTCAGACATGGAAATCATTGTTTTGAAGGAGAAAGGTTATACTTACAAATCCTCAAACACAGGAGGCATGGCACACCATGCAGGGCCCCATGGGGAAGGACCAGAATCAGTCAAGAGGCAGAAATGGAGAGGGAAGAACATGGCCCAAAGCCTTTATTGGGATTCTCTTGGGAAGAAACTGCAGAAGAAAGATAGGGTCCTTCGGTCAATTAGGTTTTGGGTAGTGTGAAGAATTTCAGCAGGCTCTGGACTCTGGGGGTGGTCCCTAGTTGTCTGGGACCCGGCCCTGGGGTGACATAAGCAGGGGGATTCAGGCTTGGTGTGTGTGAGTTTGATAAAGGAGACTCTTGGGGATGTGGCCTCTTCGGGCTGGTTGGTTTGTACAGCACAGGTGCACCTGCAGGGGAGTCCTTTGCTCTCTCTAGGAGTTAGCTACCCCTCAGAGGGGCAGTCTTTGCAGGATCGGTGACTCCAAAACCAGAACACCAAAAATATGGAAAATAAGAAAATATGGTCAATACAGTTACTACCACATTTTAAATCAAATTTCTCCTTTCATGCACAAGGACCTTTCTGGGACCAGGTCCTGTGAAAAAAAGCTGCTGGACTGTGCATTTAAAAATATGAATAAAGGGACACCTGGGTGGTTCAATGGGTTAAGACTGCCTTTGGCTCAGGTCATCTCAGGATCCTGGGATCAAGCCCCACATCGGGCTCTCTGCTTAGCAGGGAACCTGCTCCCCCACACCCGCCCCCCACCTGCCTACTTGTGATCTCTCTCTCTGTCAAATAAATAAATAAAATCTTTTTTAAAAGTTTAAAAAATGCATAAAGCCTTACATTTCTTACTTTATCCTTTTGAATATTCTTTCTTGTTATCTCATTAGAACCTAATATTGGTTTTAATAAGTAGATCCTTACAAAATCCTATGGAGTAGACATGTCCGGACATATTATTCCTTTATTATAGCTGAAAACACTAAGGCAGAACTGGGAATAGAACTCAAGATTATCTCTAAGTCTAGAGCATGTTCTATTACATGCAGATGGCTTTTACAGTTTAACAAGATGATTAGTAATTGATGAATTCATTTCTCAGACAAATGGGCTTAATCAGGTTGTTTAGGGAAAAAATTCCATTAACTGGTCCAAAGTCATCTCTTCCCTGTTAGAGTTGTTTGGTCCAGATTGCCTCCTATGGAGTTTCTTCTGGGAAATAGCATATTGGGAATAAACAAAACTACTTGGACAGAACAAGACAGCCAAATACCAATATGACATTTCTGAACTCATTTTCAACAGATTTCAATCACTATTTTCTATATGCTGATGAAATTCAATGTTCAAATCAAAGATGGGTATTCCCACCTGACTTGGTCTCTGTACACACTCACATTCCCAGTGAGTAAAATAAGAAATAACCTGATGACTCTGGATAGTCCCCATTTGGCTCTCCAGAGGCTCCTGGAGAGGCTCTATTCTGTGCCAGAAGGCTGACTGCTATGAATCACTGTGCCAGGGAGGACTCCCTTTGCCCTCTTGGTTTCAACCAACCCTCGGTTCAACCACTGAGTGACACCGACAGGAGATGAGGGTGTGAGGAGGGTAACATTTCCTGGCTCCCTCTCCTCCAGGTCATGCTCGTCAGTGGCTGAGCTCCTCTCCCTTGGGCCACAGCTCTGGCTGGGTGGCCCCTCTCCCACAGCTGGAACTCTCCCTCAGCATTCTGGTAGTTGCCACCTCCACTTCAGATGTAGGGGTGTTGGTTCATATCTATATACCAAGGGTAGTTGTATTGTTTTACCATTATCTACTTTGTTATTTCAGCTAGGAGGAGGGATGGAGAGGTGGTGTAGCAACCAGCCCAGTTTATTGATGCTAACTATAAGGAATAGAAGGGAAAGAGATAGCTCTCACTTGGACATGCCCCCATGGGCATCTAATAACTATATCTGGGAATGAGCAGTTTGTAAATATAACCATCTCAGAAGTTGAATTTTTTGAGACTTTTTCAGAGTATGGGAAACATAAGAAATGTAATCAATAAACTTGGACGTGCAATGTTGCTAGAAAATAAATAATTACAAGGTTAATCAATATAATCTCTCATGTCTGAAAGACTTTCAGAGAAAAATTCTAACATCTATTAGACCTTACCCTGGAAGGAGTGTTTTACCTTCAAGAAGTTGTATTGAATGAATGAGGTAATCATGAGAAAACTAGAAAATTCAGTTAGCCAGAATGGCCATGCTCCATCTTACACTTTGGCCAAGAAGAAGTTGGCAGCGGGCTCTTGCTAGTTTAGTGTTTGGTTAGTGGCAGTCTATTTTCACCATGGTCTCTACATGGAATGAAGTAAAATTTAAAAATAGATAAACAAATAAAAATGAAGGGGCTGGGGAGACAGGGGTCCAGCAACTAATAAGAAGATCTGATTAATGCAGACAAGCAATTCATAAGCCCTATTTAAAAAAAAAAAAAAATCGACAAGGGATGCCTGGGTGGCTCAGTCATTAAGCGTCTGCCTTCGACTCAAGTCATGATCCCAGGGATCGAGCCCCACATCGGGCTCCCTGCTCAGTGGAAAGCCTGCTTCTCCCTCTCCCACTCCTCCTGCTTGTGTTCCTGCTCTCCCTCACTCTCTCTTTCTTTGTCAAATAAATAAATAAGTAAAATCTTTAAGAAAAAAAAATATACAAAATCAGGTCTAAAGAGCAAAAGATGTGCTCAGGGGATGAAGTTCCTGGTTTAGCTCTCTATATGGCTTGTGCAGTCTGAACTTTGTGCTTAGAGGTGGTTGAATTTACCACATAAAGGGGGTATCATTGTAACTACCCTGTTGAAAAAAATTGCATTAATCCATCTATGACCCATTGCAGAATATGAAGTGAAGAAGTCACAATCTCGATCTTGAGGAATTCATGGTCAAAAGGCAACGTAGTATCCAAAAAGCAATAGTACTATGAAAATAGAAATACATTAAAGCATTATGGAAGATCAAAGAGAGAGAAATCTTGTCTAGTTTGGGTGAGATGGGGCAGGGATTAGCAAGAGCTTCATGAAGTCGGACTTTGAGGGGTGAGAGGATTTAAACTGGCAGAGAAAAGGAGAAGGCAAAGGGACAGTTGTGAGTGTGCATATAATAGTTAGTGGTCAGTAGAGGCCACACCGGGGATGGTGGGCCTGAAGGCTCTGCGGTCCAAAGATCTCCTTTGGAATCCCATCTCTCTCACCACTCACCACCTGAGTGACTTTGAGCAAATCACTCAACCCTTTCAAGCCTCAGTTTCTCCTTCTGTAAGAGGAGGGAGGTAATAGCTACCTCTGGGAATTGTCAAGAGGATTAAACAGAGCATGCTTGCTAATGAACTAATGCCTGTCTCATAATTAGTGCTCCATAAATAGAGTTATTATTAATCCACAGTGGAGTTTCAGTTTGCCTTCTATCATTATGCTTAAATTCTTAAAAAATTGACACCCTTAAAAAGCTCTCAAAGATTCCTCATTTTTTTTCATTTAGATAAAAAAGATTTCTTGTACTAAATTTGCAGTAGCCTAAAGCTATATGTTATGATGGGAAAGAGAATTTATGATTAATGTATAAAACCACTGTTTAGTCAGTGAAATCAACCAATTAATAAGAAACCATTGGAGTTATAGAAAATGCACATTTTTTTTAATACCAGGAGGACTTCTTTACTATTTTAATCCCCAAAATAAATAAAAATAAATTTAGCCTGAATGCCTATAAATGGCCAGGAACCAACATTTCTCCTAAAATATTAGAAACCCAACCCACTCTTTTATGACTAAACAGCTTCTTTTATGATTCAAATTCCACTTTCCAAAAGAACGTGGTTATATTGCAAAACACCACCCTTAAAATAAGTAACGAAAGTGGCAAGTAGTGGATGTCAAGGATCTGGTTGACTTTCCTGTAAAACAACTCAAAGCTATTTCAGAGGAAAGCTTCATATGACTTTTCAACACTATATTAAACATGAAACATTAACTTCCAAATTAAGCCAGGCTTGCAAATAAACAGGTGACCCAAACCTCAGGAACCAAAATAAACTGGTCAGATTCGTAAACATTTAGCTTATGGGTTGGGAAAAAATTAAGTTAACCTTAAATTACCTCCCCAGGATTCTGTAGGAACTGTACTTCTCTGTAATCTATCCTCATGTACAGAGCAGCAAAAGCAATTTGTCACTGTGTTTATCATGATCATGTGTCTGTCAGGAAAGGGGCTGAAACAGCAAATGCTTCCTGCTTCGAGCACAAAATCAATTCTGGTTCTGGCCTAGTGAACATGTGTGTGGGCTTAGGGGAGTTTTGAAAATGCTATGTGCAAGGCTGAAGTAAGAATTCAGGTAACTCCTTTTAAGTGTTGGGGTGTGATCCACGTCTGCCTTTTAAGCAAATCTCAGCAACTCAATCACGGGACCACAGACCCAAGTCTGCCAGCAGTGGCTCATCAGGGAATGAAGCACACTCCTCACTGAATTTCTAGGTAAATGAAATCAATCCCTTCTGAAGCCAAACACATTGAAATGTAGTTATTTTAGTGGAGCATATTCTAAAATGAAATTCATGGACAGTGATTTATAAAATATCATTATTCATATTCTTATTTAATACACAGAATAAATATGGCAGTATAGTAGATAGCATTCTTAAATACAACTTGGGGATCATTTTTGTTTGTTTTCCGTCACTTCTCGTCAAGGATAAGCAATCAGCTCTCCATCCTGCTTGTATTAGGAGAAGGCAAAGCAAGATTTGAATGAGAAACTATGGAGAAAGTGTAGTCCTGGCAGAAAGGAAGAAAAGCACAGAAATAGAAAAGCACAATCCAGGCATTGAAAATGGCACATAATTTAATTAGAATGGAGCTGAGGCCATGTGAGAGGAAGCAGTAGACACTAGGCTGAAATAAAATTGAACCTCTCCACCTAACACTCCAAATGACTCAGACTCAGGGCCAGCTTCATGGACACGTGACTGGTACAGTTGCCAAGGGGCCCCCTGCTTGAGGTTTAATGCTGTACTATATGAAACCCTTAACAATTTTATCTTTGAATTTGCTCTAAGTGAAGCCCAATCGCGCAGTGGCATATGACCCTAAATCTTGAAGCCTTGGCTCACACTCTGTCTTTGCCCGATTGCATGCCCAGGACTGGTTCTTGGTCATTTACCCATGCTCTGTTGTGTCCCGGGTCTCCCTTGGCCTCCCACCTCATCACCCTCCCCTTGTGACCAGGGGCTACAACCATGTCGCCCTGGTTGAGTGAGAGGTCAATACCCTACATCTGCTATTGCCCTCTGGTTGGGATCTGGGTGGGAGTGTGGGGAGGGTCAGGTGCATGTCCCATATCAGCACAGAGAGGAGCAAGATTGTGGTCACCCACACCCAGAGCTGGCAGCATTATGACCAATTAGGGAACTCAATGAGGGCCTCTTACCTATCCCTCAGAGTTTCTCATGAGGGAGCTACCTGTCTGCTGTGGGTCGAGACAGCATACACTTGGGAAGAGAAGATTAACTTCACCCCCAGCCAGGCTCCTGCTTTACCATTTTGTACTACACTCCACATATTATGTAGCTGGCTCTACTTAGAATCCTTAATCACCCAGTTTCTTTTCCTGTTACTGATAACTGTGTCACCCTTCTCCATATCACCCGGGTATTACCAACTTCCCTTCCTCTCAGCCCAACCCCCACTTGCAGAACATCTTCCTTCTGTCCCCTGCTGCCCATTCCTACTGTTCCTGCTTTAGTTCAGTTGTTCATCGTGGCTCCACTAGGCCATCATAATAGACTGTTAATTATTGCCATAGCTTTGAGCCTCCCCCCATTCAATCCATTGGCCACTGCCATTAGGTGACCCAAAACACCACCCTGGTCCTGCTAAAATGTTAAGGGCTCCCTGTAAATGTTGGTCACTGACTGTTAGTAAAATTCATATTCTTTAGTCAGCATTCAAGGTTCTTTCCACTTTTGCCCTCATATTACTTTTGCATGTTCATTGTATAGCATGGGCAATACTCTGGCCAAATGAAACCACTCACTGTACTCTATATGCATTTTGTACTTGCTTATTACTGTCTCTCTGCTGAAGCCATTTTGCTGCACCAGGATCACGACCCCCAGGCCCACAACCATCTCCAATGGTGAAATCTAACCCTTTTTTCAGCTTGAATGGCTCCTCCTCCATGAAGTCTTCCATCATGAGGCCAGTCATAATTGGACTCCATTCTCCTCTGTGACTAATCATTTAGTTTGCAACATTTATTAAGTACAGCACTTGGAATTCACTTATTTGTGTATAGTATATGCCTCTCAGGTATAAATGTTTGGAGGGCAAATATCATGTCCTCTCACCTTTCTAGACCCACAGACCCCCTACCCAGGCCTTAGTCCCCCTACCAGGCCTTAGGTATAATGCATGCTCGGTGTATGTTTGCTGCAACTAATGAATAAATGAATCTGCAGTGTAAACAGACGAGATTTTCTGAAAGCCTGGCACACCTGCAACCCTTCTGCGTCATGCCCTTTCCTCCTCCCAGTTCACCCAACAAAACATCTTGGCTGCTTTTCAGACCCAAAGCCCATCAAACACCTGTATTGTCATTATCAACACTAACAAAAATATCTCACACTTTTTATTAATGTTTAAAGTGCTATATTCTGAATGCTCGGAATAATCTCAAAGAGAACACCTGTTACTTGAGTGCTCTTATTTTCAACCTCTTGAGGGCAATTTTTTCATTACTATATTAAAGTGGGCTGTTAAATAACTTATAACTGTTGGAGGAAAAAAGGTAAATTGCAGTCACTATGATCCATACAGGATAGCTAAAATGAATTTCTATCCACTTGCAATTTTTTTTCTTCTAATTTCAAGTCAGTTTTTTTTTTAGATGAATTGAGGAAAGTAATGAAATAACCTGAGGAGGGTTTTTTGCTGTCAAAACTTGTATTCAACTTTAGCATTTCATTAGTCTACTCTTGACTCCAGAATGTCAGGCTTATTATCATAATTCCAAAAGTATCTTTAATGCTTTTCCCTCACTCATATTCTGAACCCACGAAAATCATGAGTCTAATTTTCAAATGATCAAATTTTGAAACTCTGCATGTAAAAATTTCACCTCTGGAAGAAGAAAAAGAATGCTAGTTGAATCTGAGCAAGAAACACCTTAAAAAGATAATAACAAAAACAAAACAAAAACAAAAACAGTTAATAAAGAATCAGAGAGCATGGTTATATTTTTACAAAGAAACTTCAGAATGTTTATATATGATCAGAATTATACCAACACTGTGATAAAAGAACATGCATTTGAAAGGTTGTCAGTTTCCATTAAGAGAAATCTGTAAGAGTCAGAAATGGAAAGGACAGGGTGGGGGGAACGCTAGAATTTAGAAAGGATGCAGCATTAATACAACTCCATAAAAGTTTTATATTGTATGAGTTTCTAAAAGGAACAAAGCATAAAACATTTGATAGGATAGGACAGTGTCAAGTGTTATCAATCACATTTAGAGGAATCTGAAGTAGAGGGTATAAGGGTAGATATTTCTAACTTCCTTGAATGTAAAGATGGTTCTAAAATACTTAATTTAAGGATGGAACATGACTCAGGGCAAGAGTAGGTTGGTCAAAATTGCTGAGTCCACATCTCAGTCCCAGATAAGGAGAAAAACAATTAAAAATGAGATAAAGAAAAAGAATTCTAGCAGACTAGTATCATCGTCATCATAAATTGTTACCATTTCCTGAGCAATTGCAATGTGGCAGGTACTGTTTTAGGGGCTATAATGCAATACTCATTTTACTTTCCAAACAATTACCTTATCTTTGTCATATAGATGTTATTATTCCCATACTGCAGATGAGGAAACTGAGAGAGACTTAGAGATTAAGAAATTCTGAGGGTTTTGAAGGGGCGGGGGGTGGGGGGTTGGGGGAACCAGGTGGTGGGTATTGGAGAAGGCACGGATTGCATGGAGCACTGGGTGTGGTGCAAAAATAATGAATACTGTTATGCTGAAAAACAAAATTAAAATTTAAATTAAAAAAAAAAATTCTCCCAGGTGACACTCATGGTGACTACATATTATGCTGTACCATAACAAAGGGGAAAAAAAGTAATTTTAAAAGAAGAGTAGCATAAAAAATAAAGAAAAACACACCAGGTTAAAAATCTAGAAATATATAATAGAAGCCAGTGTTGAAAAAAAAGAGAAACTTCCTGACCAGGTCAAAATGAAGACAAAGCATGACACAGACAGATCTCAAATTCTCAGCCAATATCACACCCTCCCCCTGCCTGCCTTTTGCCAATCCTCCCTAAAACCTGGCCTTTTCTATAGCCATCACTGCCACCCTGGGGACTCTCCCTTCCCACTGTCAGCTTCCAAATATCAAAGGCAACTTTGCTTTACATTCTGTCCGGAGTACAAGCAGGGCCCGGAAGAAATATCAGCTGCTACAAATCCGATTGTCTGTAACTCTGGTAACACCTCTAGCCACAATCCAAGGCAGCAGGAGGACAAGCCAACTGCTGAAGAAGCTGGGATTTCTGTTCCGGAAGAAAAGATGGTTATGGGGACAATATTAAATATAAGCTGGGAGTTGAAGGAGGAGAGCAAGAAATAAAGACTATAGAAATGGGAGAGTATCAGCTGGGGAAGAATGAGAAAAGTAAAGGCAATGAAGAGAAAGACTGCAGTTCTGGGCTCTTACAAGTGCCATCCAACTAGGAAGGGATTTTTTTTTCCCCAAACGTACAATAAGAATGTGGAATTAATGGGAAGGAAAATACTTTTTGATTGTTCAACTTTTTATAGAATCTTCAACACAGCAACTGTTAAATGTTTTCATTTCTTCTTATGGCTTTTCAAGACCATAGAGAAACAAACACTTGTGAAAGTTCACTTATTGGTTGCTTGATCTAAATCTATCAGCCTTCAAGAGGGTATAATGAATAAGGCACCTAGTCAATAACATCAATGAAGATGGTATTTTGACAGGCATCCCCGACTATGAAAGTGTTATACTGGCAGACACCTCATGAAAATGTGAAACTCGGTTTTAGTCCAAACTATTCCATTTTCTATGTAAAACTGTCAACTTTCAGATGAAATAGAGAAAATTTTGCCCTCATTGTCCTTCCCACCACTCTTCCCTATTCTGAACAACAGCTACCAAACTCTAGAGAAACAGGTAGCTCTGTTAGACCCTGAAAGAAGTGCTCAGCAAATGACCATAAAACTTTCATAACCAAGGATAAGAACTTGTAGTTCTCAGGAACCCTGAAGAAGTCTCATAGACACCACACCCAGTTTCATCATATTCAGTGAAGAGGCACTACAGAAATTAGAACCGATGGGCTTTTGGATCTGGCATCTAATATCAAGTTCAAATTGCCGTGAAAATGAAAGGCTTAGCAATACCAGAAAACAGCATGTTGGGGTTCCTTTTTCACTTGAAACTAGCATGTTTACCCTGCTGATTGCCTTTGGAATTGTTTTAAAAAATTATCAATACTTATTTGTTTCACAAACTAAAAGCCTACTTGCTCAGTCCTGCCAAAAGCTGCCTGCAGAAAATGCTATATTCAAACCTCAGGATAAATAATCCCTCTATTTGTCCAATCTTTCTAAACTCAGTAACAGAAACAATTAAAAAGGCCCATTCTTCCTCTGATTTTCCTCCTCTCTTCCACTTCCCTGCCTTGAAATGTTTGCAACTTTAAGGTAAGGGATGTGAAATAGTTTGGTACTTTGTTTCCTGTCCAACTTCAAAAGAGAATGAAACTTATTACAGTCCCAAAAGACATCAGAGACACCAACATCCCATTTTCTTCAGACTAACACTAGTATTCTGGAGCAGACATTTTTTTCAAGCACCTCACAACTACAGTCTTAAACCATACACTGATATGCTTAAAGACAAGGAATCTTGACAGAGTAACATGTGATATTATTGACTGCAAAATTATCCTTGTGACCTCTGAACTCTTCACAACCCACTGTGTGTTAGGAAAAGACCATTATATCAAAGATGGTGTAGTAACATTCTAACTGGCCCAAACTCAGAAGGAATTTAAGTAGCAAGATTAGTATTGTAAAGAATCTAAATTAATGTGTTCCTGGACGCCAAAGGGTAACAGAAGGCTTAGCTTCCAAGCCAGTGGGGCTCTGGAAGGGGGACAATGCAAAGTCCTACCTGGTAGGCATCAGGAATGTTGACCGTTTCTCCATGCTCCCCGACATAGCCAATGATGCCTTTGCCCCAGGGGACCTGCACCTCATTTGAGTTCTCTGTGCTGCTGCAGGGCAGTAGTGGGGTTCCTGCATGCACATCAAAGAATTTGGAGACCAAGCTCTTCTTGCCAGCAGCTGCTCCTTCCACCAGGAAGAGCGAGCAGCGGTCAGCGTCCACCATGAGGCAGACAAAGATGAGGATCTTGTAGCTCAGGCTGGTAAGGTCAAGGTCATTGGAGATATCCTTGACCAGTTCCAGGAAGAACTGACGCTCATTATGCTTTTTGAGGTGGCACTTGTAGTCCATGGCTGTAGGGGGGTACTGAGGCAGATTCACCCTCGATTCCAGGAGGGCACTGAGAATGTGGGCCGTGGTGGGGGGCAGGGAGCTGGCCTTCCGGAGCAGTGCCCTCCGCCGCACACTGCTCAGGGGCTCCTGGGCCCGGGAGGTCACCTGTTCATCGTAGGTCCTGTTCACGTTGATGGCCTTGGAGCGAGCAAAACTCTTCCTTAGCTCTTTCTGAGAAGCTCTCCGCTGCAGGCTCCCATCGCCCCGGCTGCCACTGGCCCAGCTGGGACTCAGGGGAACCCCACCACAGTCCCCGCCGCCCGGAGCGAGCTGGCTGTTGGCAGAGCTATTTGGTCCAGTGCCACCACCAACACGGCCGCTGCCTGCGCCATCACTGTGAGCCACACTGCTGGTGCCGGCCACTGTGGGCCTTGTGCCTACAGCCCCCTGACTCTCCCGGTGCCTCTGCAGCCACTTCTCCACCATCTCCTGCTTCCCCTTCCGCATCAAGTAATCTTCGAACAACTCTGGGTGTCTGTCCAGGAAAGTTTCCACCTCCCCAAAGTCCAGGTGGGAGGCTGTCATGGTCCCAGACACAGCTTTCACTGCCACTCTACACTTGGACCGAATGTTTGCCTACCCTAGCCCTCTAGCTCGTCCTGCACATGTCTATCCCCACCAGTATCCCCAGCTCGGTGCGAGATTCTGCGGAGCAGCTGAGAGATGCCCCTTGCTTCGGGCTCAGAGAGTGGCTGGCAGGAACCCCACCCCCTCGTCCTGCTACTCCTGCTCCGCACAGGTGCCCCCACTGAGCTGCTGCCGCGGCCACAGTTCCTGTCTGGAAAATCGGAGCTCTAGCTGTCCTCGCTCCGGCTGCCGCCGCCGCCGCCGCTGCCGCTGTAACCGGATGAGTGGACCACTGTGAAAGGGAGGTAGGGCAGGACACGCCCCTGAGTGAGGCACGGAGCCCGGAGGGAGGAAAGGGGTGGGAGGAGGGAGATCGGGCGCCGCACCAGCCAAAGTCCACCGCCCAGGATGCCAGGCGGTTCCTGGAAGAGTCTTTGGACCGCCGGAATCGGCGCCTGGGAACGCGGCCGACTCCTGATTGGAACACGATTAAAGGGGGAAACGCAACCTTGTTCCTTCCACCTCCTTCCTTCCTTACCTCCCCAGCCCTCCCAATTCCCCGCCCCTTAATCCTTCAGCCCCAGGGGAGCCCAGTGGGAGCCCAAGTACGAGGAAGTGTTGGTGTTTTGCAGGCATCACACCCAGAAGCTGACTCCGAGGAAATGAGGATGCTCAGGGAAAGGGGGGATTATTTTTCTGGGATGTGACTGTGGATCATTGGTTCCTAGGATTCCTGGGACTGCCCGCTAATACTGCCCAGCTCCTGTGGGCAGTCAGCAAATATTAATGGAACTGGATTTCCCTGAAATAAGCAAATGAAGTTACCCCTCTAGCTTATTATGACTTTAACCAAATTCATGGACCTGGGAGAGTGGGTAAAAACGGTACATGGAGAGAGGATGTAAAACAGTTCTTTGGATTAGGGCTACCTTGCCTGGCAGGGGCATATAGCAAGGTGGACTTCCGGGCCTCAGGGGGCTTCCTTCCAAGCCAGTCCTGCATGTCATGGGTAGTTTCTCTTCTTTTCATGAATGACTGACCATATCTTTCTTCTTTCCCCATTCAATCTGACAAGGTACCAATGCTCCCCTTCCTACCAACACCCTAGATCTTGTGGGTAAGGATTTCTCCTCTCTGAGAAGCTTTTCTTTCTCCAGACCTAGGGATGCTCCAGATCTGGCTTGTCTCAGCTAGTGAGACTGAGAATAACATCAAGTTTCCATTGGGCCTTTTCCAAACCTAGTGGTTAAATGTAGGTGATTTTCCAGGAAAGAACAGCAGGCTGATAACACTTTCTTAATGCTCAGGGGTCTCCTTTTTGGTGAGAAACAAAAGCAGACTGGGAACTATCCAGTTCCCTGGGACAGCAGGACAATCCAGACATATCCTTACAGAATGCCAGCTATGAGGGTAATTGAGAAGAGCTAGAGAGGAAGCAAGCAGTGACTTTACAGTGCTGCCCTGTGGCAGACACACACAGAGGACTTACACAGTAAGTGTAAGTCCTCTTACAGTAATCTTACAGATTACTGCCCAGAAGATGTCCTCAGAGCTAAGCATACAAGGTGTGTCAAGCATTTGCTATGTATTGATCCCTTTATTTATTTTCTTAAAAGTAGGCTCCATATCCAACATGGGGCTTGAAATCAGCATGCTCTATCTACTAGCACTGATCAGTTTATGGTTTGTTTTTTTTTTAATATTTTTTAAATTTATTTGATAGAGAGAGTACACATGTGCATGGCGGGGCGTGAGGGTAGAGAAGGGGCAAAGGGAGAGGGAGAGAATCTCAAGCAGACTTGGTGCTAAGCCAGATGCAGGGTTGGATCTTATGATTCCTGAGATCATGACCCAAGATGAAATCAAGAGTCAGACGCTTAACCAACTGAGCCACCCAGGCACCCCAGCATTCATAACTTTAAATTAAGAGTTTTGTTTATGGGCACCTGGGTGGCTCAGTGGATTGAGCCTCTGCCTTCGACTCAGGTCATGATCTCAGGGTCCTGGGATTGAGGCATGCATCAGGCTCTCTGCTCAGTGAGGAGCTCACTTCCCCCTCTCTCTCTGCCTGCCTCTCTGCCTACTTGTGATCTCTCTGCCTTTGTCAAATAAATAAATAGAATCTTAAAAAAAAAAAAAAGGTTTGGTTTATCCTAGAAACAGACTAATGAGGTGGGGCGTCTTCTCCTACTTTAAAGATGGAGAAACTCTGAGAAGTTGAGTATCGTACCCAAGGTGCACAGTCACTGGGTGCCAGAGCTGGGGTGCAGATCCATTTAGTTTGGCTCCAGAGTGGGGCACACTCTCAGCCACATCACCGTACTGTCTTCCACCTGTATCAGCTGAATCCTATCGGTGCCAGGATTTAGGCTCATAATAGAGATGCAGGGACCAGAGCAGAATGTTCTTTAAACACTCCTCTAACAGCACCAGGAGTTGCACACAGGAGGAGGAAACACTCTTATTCAAAAATTCCAAATTTCCCAGCTTAGTTAGCATGACTAAGAACATGGCCTTGGTGGAGCACCTGGATGGCTCAGTGGGTTAAGCAGCTCCCTTTGGCTTAGTTCATGATCCCTGGGTTCTGGGATCAAGTCCTGCATCAGGCTCCCTGCTCAGTGGAAAGCCTGCTTTTCCCTCTCCCTCTGCCTGCCACTCTGCCTGCTTATGCTCTATCTCTCTGTCAAATAAATAAATAAAACCTTTAAAAAAAAAAAAAAAGAATATGGCCTTTGCACTGAAAATGCAACTATGAACAAAACAAAGACTCTGCCCTCATGGAGCTTACATTATGGTGGGGAGACAGCCAATACACAAATAAAAAAAATAAATATACAGAATAAGAGAACATTGGTGATAAGTGCTATGAAGAGAAACAAAACTTGGCAAAGAATTAGATAAAGGAATAAGGCAGTGGAAAGATCTTTCTGAGGAGGGGACATCTGAACAGAGATCTGATGGAAATGAGGGATGAGTTATGTTTATATCTGGGAAAAAGAGCATAACAGGTAGAGGAAGCAAGTGCCAAAGTTGAGGGATGCAATGTGTTTGGAGTATTTAAGAAATAGGAGGAAGACCACCTAGGAGACACTGACTCAAGCCCAAAATATTGGTAGTTTGGAGATGTAGGTTGCTAAGGAAATAGTGGTGATCAAGGATAAATTTTCAAAGACAATTAGCACAATGGCTTTGCATAGAAAGTACTCAATAAATGTTAGCTGTTGTATTACTTTTATATTATCATTGTTATCATCCTAAAGTGATAGTGTACGAAAGCCTCACTGCACATGATCACATCTCTGGTAACTTGAGTGGAACATCAGTAAAGATGGTCAAAGTGGTATGCTGGAACTGGCTTTCAAGGGCTCACAGAGCTCATGTTAGCCTCTCTTTCCAATTTCATGTTCTGTGACATTATGCAGCTTGCAGTCATCCATGATGGGAGTATTTACATGATAGATATCAAAAATGCTACAAATCAGGATTTTTTTTTCCACGTTGCTTGTTGTTAAACATTTACCAACATTCAGTGAATACAATTCAATTGTTCATCGACTTATGAATGGATAAATATAATGTGGTATATCCATAAAGTGGAACATTATTTGGCCATAAACAAAGGAAGGATACATGTACTGTATAGGCTCCAACTTAGAGGAACCTTGAAAACTTTAAGCAAAGTGAAAGAAGTCACTCACAAAGGACCACATTTTGTATGATTTCATTTATATGATATGTCCACAATAGATAAATCCAAAGAGACAGAAAGTAGACTACTGGTTCCCAGGATATGAGGGGAGAGGAGAAAGAGGAAGCAGATGAGCACTAACAGGTACAGAGTTTCTTTTTGAGATAATGAAAATAATGTTCTAAAATTAATTGTGGTACTGGTTATACAGTTCTGTGGCTATACTAAAATCATTGAATTGTACACTTTAAACAGATGAATTGCATGGTATGTGAATTATATCTCAATAAAGCTGTTATAAAACAACAACAAAAAACCATTTACCAGGACAAGACTGGTCATAATACAGCAGCAATGTTGTACATGGAGGTAAGAAAATCACTGAGCATCCTCAAAGAAAGGAGAGAACAGCCCTGGTCTGCTTGGAAACAGGTTTCATAATTAGCCATTTCTTTAACCCCATCTTCCATGTATTTGTTATAAAAGCAGTTGTTAGCATTTATCGTGTTCCAGGCTCTTAGAAGAAAAAGAGACTAAGACAAAACCCCTGCC
Organism: Mustela erminea; assembly: GCF_009829155.1. Classification (NCBI taxonomy): domain Eukaryota; kingdom Metazoa; phylum Chordata; class Mammalia; order Carnivora; family Mustelidae; genus Mustela; species Mustela erminea. The sequence continues at coordinate 72,968,018 of NC_045621.1, forward strand.
TTTGATTGAGTATCTTTCAGTCTACAGCACCAAGAACAGTGGGAGTAGAGAATACTGAGAAGGGTGGAAAAGTGAATTGAACATTTGTGGCTTGGTCTTGAATTGGCTCCAACCTTTTCCCTGGCTTGGTTTATGAGGTTACTGAAGGAGTCAATGGTTAAGGAAGAAAGTAAGAAGGTGACAGGGAATACTCATAAAATAGTCCAGAGGGCTGCGATGGAGGGCTATATTATACACATATAATAAGATGTATGTTGATGTGGCCTCAATTTCCATCTCCTCTTCATTTTCAATTTGTAGAACGGTATGTGTATTAGTCATGATGCCAAGAGAAAACAGAGAAAACTCAAAATAATTTCAAGAGGGTTAATTTATAAGGAGACTGATTACAAAGGTGGAATATAGGTAAACCACTGGGATAGGGAAGACACTTGGGACTTAAGGCAAGAGAGAAATCACCAGCCCCAGACCTGATGGGAGGCAGAAGGGTAAGGTGACCAGGACTCAAAAGGACAGAGGTTTATATAGTAACAACTGCATTCAGAGGAATAGTGACAGCCTATCAAAAGATATCAACAGCTCAAAGGAGAAATATCAGAAATAAATACCTTGAACTCATTCTCCCTCCCTCCTATCATGACTAGACCCAATTAGAAGCTAGAATGTTAGAACAAGCTGGAGCTTGTTCATAGAATCCATTTGGGTCATCCTTCCCAGGTAGAGAGTAGCAGGGACAAAAAAGGATCTGTATAAACTATGGAGGGACAAATGGAAAATATTTGGCCCAATATGGAATCTTGAAGATGTCCCCTTATGAAATAATGGATGCTATAGCTCCAAACAATTTTCTGCAATTCTGCCCTCTTCTCTGCATAATTCTGCTAATTCCACCAAAATTGTCTATAATAGATTCCATAACATTTGTAGTCAACAGAACCTTACTCTAGGACACTAACCCTGAAAAGTTATGCTATTGTGATGATAAATCAATCAGCTCAAGGAAGAACTCTACAGACTCCCACTCTATCTACCCCATCTCCTCTCAAAGACAGAACTATTGCCCCTAAGTAGCCTCTCATGGGAAAATGGAGAAGATAAAAGGGCCTTCCCACTTACAGTTTTCAAGAATAAGGTCTTCCTTTTTGATGCAAGTATTCATTACTTTATCACTGCCATTGTCAATTAGCATTTATTGATTGATCATTCTTCCCGTCAAAGCACTGGTTCACATGCAAGATAATTTCTGTTATTCCAAAGGAGGCCCATTACATTTTAGCACGAGATGAAGCTTTAGAGATTATCTAATAATCTACTTTCACTTTGCACTTTGCACAAGCGGAAACTGAGATCTAGAGCAGACATTTAACTCCTCCAATGTCATCTGCTAAGCACAACCTCTGATCTGCTCTCGGTTCCATCCCACCCTTACCAACAATCCAAACTTGAAATCAGTATCTTGAAGCCCAATGAATTTCTGTCTCCTAAACTTGTCTCCTAATTATTCCATCTCCTAAAACGGACTTTCACTATGTGAACAATAGGCATCATCAAATAGGTTGATGCAATTTTCAAAATGAACCATTTACTTCAAAAACATTTAAATGGACATATTATTATTTTAGGAAATAGAGGTCCATGGGATCAAATTTTTAAAAAAGGGTTATTCCAATTCCAAAAAGAATAAAGTTCTCAAAACTGTAAGTTCCACACAGAGATATTTATATTTATCCTTACAGGAATTTAATATTGGAATTTGTTCACGGTGTATGCCAAATCCAAAACCTGAGGAGTTGAGTTATTTGGGGTTTTCTAAGAAACAGAACCAATAAAACCAAAAAGTATTATATCCATATACATACATACAAACATACATTTATTTTAAGAGACTGGCTCACATGATTATGGAGGCTATGATATGCTGCCAGCAAATGGCAAATCCAGGAAAGCCAGTGGTATAATTCAGTCCAAGTCCACAGGTCTAAGGCAAAAGAATAATATAAATCCCAGTCCCAGGGCAGGAGAAGATGAGAGGAGGTGTTCCAGCTCAGGTGATAAGGCAGGAAAAAAGGATGACTTCCCTTTTGTTCTATTTAGGCCTTCAATGGAATGAATGGGTGGTATCTAATCACAATGGAGAAGGCAATCTCCTAGTCCTCAAATTCAAATGTTAATCTCATCTAGAAATAACCTCACACGCACCCAAAACAATGGGTACCCTGCTGCCTACTCAAATTGACACATAAAATTAACAATTACAAGTACCTTACCTGGTTTTAAATTTTGTAAGCACTTTCTTCCCCCATTCTATTTGTGCAGCATCTTAACATGTGCCTATATTTAAGTCATTATTCCCATTCTAGTCAGTACTAATCTTAATCAATCTTAATCTTAATCCAGTACACTTTTTTAACCCACAGTAACTCACAATAGAATGATAAATTTATAAAGTAACTGTGTAGGTGAATAAATGCCACATGGGGTAAATTAGATTAGATTAGCATAAAGGTGAAAGTTACTTTCTCCTTCATATAAAAAGTGCTTCTGCCACACCACTCTTCTATACAAAGGCTTATCAAGCTTTCATCATACTTGTCCCATTGGCCAAAGCCAGTCATATAGCCAAATGCAGAGTCAGGTAGAGGAATGACAAAAATATGAATACTCACAGGTATGGTTTATTGGGAGCCACTGATTTAACAGTTAACCACGCAAGCTCCCTCCTAAATCCCCAACCCACGTTTCCAACAGCTACAAAGCATTTGCTCCTATAAACCTCACAGACACCTCAAATTTATGATTCCCAAGATCACTCTCATTCTTCCCCATCTTAAACAGTGAACCTGAGGACTACCTTACCTCAGAAATTTGTTTTTGAATCCAGCTTCTCTTCTCCAAACCCACTTGACTTAATTCAAGTCTTCATCATTTGTCCATTCTCTAATAAACAGTGTCATCCTCCACATAACCAGTATAATAATAGCACAACCTTGCCTATAAACTGTTATTTATAGGATTAAGTCCTTGTCAAAGATGTACAGTGGGTTGAATGGGAACCCTCCAAAAATGATATCCTCCCAGGATCTGTGAATGTGATCTTATTTGGTAAGAGGGTCTTTGCAGGTGTTAACTGAGGATCTCGAGGTGGTTCTAAATCCCATGACACATTTCCTTCTAAGATAGACAGGAGAAGACTGAGACACATAGAGAAGAAGGCAATGTGAAGACAGAAGTAGAAGTTGAAGTAATGAATCTACAAGACAAGGAACACCAAGTATTGCTGGCAACCCACCACAAGCTAGGAAAGAAGCATGAAATGACTTCTCCCTCAGAGCATCCAGAAAAAGTCAACTTTCCCAACACCTTGAATTTGGAGTTCTGACCTCTGGAACTATCCAAGAATGAGTTTCTGCTGCCTTAAGCCACCAAGTTTGCGATAATTTGTTACAACAGCCCTGAGAAGCTAATGGAAGATCCTTTATCACTGCATCTCTATTTTCCATCTCTCTTCTTTTCCTTATCTTCTGCTACTCCCTGCTGTATATTCTCCATGCATACAGATCCCTTCTCCCTTCTGGGATTTCTCCTGAAATGCTCTTCTCCCCTCACCTGCCTCTCAAACTTCTATTTTTCCATTAAGAACTATTTGAAATGTCAATCCTCTATGAAGTTTTATCTGCTTTCATATTATGAAACTGTTCTGTCTTCCAGTGTGATCTATTCTCCTGGTTCCACATATTTTGGTCAGGTATCTGCTATAAATCATTTAATATTTGTTCAACCCAACATGGTATATTTAATTCTCTGTTTAAAAAATTTTTTTTTTACATTAAAGCACATTTCCTTGCTCTTTTATCTTTTTCTTTCAATTTAGAAATTGAAACAACTCTGATCAATAAGCCTACCTGCATTCATAATTATATTAAAGAATAATAAGTATGTAGCAGGCAATTTTTTTTTAATTTCAAAGATACCCAGGTGAAAATCATGACCAATGAAGGTAGAAAAATAAGCTTCATATGATAAACCAGACAAGTATTGTATGATATTACTCATATGTAGAATCTAAAAAAGTCAAACATGTTAAAAAAAAAAAAAAAAGGAGAGAGAGAATATGTGTAAAACAGCAGTTACCAGGGGAAGCAAGATAGGGGATAAGATCGATGGTGTTTAAGGGTATAAACTTGTAACAAGAACTAAAATAGCCACAGAGATATCATGCAAAATTTATTGAACTTAGACTGTAATATTGTGTTACAAGTAAGTAACACAATAAATATCACTACAACCACAACCATATTATGGTATGTTATGATATCAAAGTAACATGATATATCCCTTTAATTTACACAATGTTGATGTCAAATTTACCCAATAAAAGAGAAAAAAAAAGAGAAAAATACACTGCAATATTATGCCATAAGTGTTTTAGATATTGTTTTCTTCTTAAAAATATTTTATCTCAGAAGAAAAATTAGTAATAATTAAAGTATCTTGCTGAAGAACACTTTGTTGATAAAATAAGTTGATTAGCTTTTAACTATTTCAAACTATTTTCTCTAATTTGGAAACTCAAATGTAGTTGAATATGGACAGATTGAATATTTTTAAATACCTTGAATCTTTATAAGGTAACTTTCCTACAAATACCTTAAACTATCAAAGGCTGAGTTAGATATTGAGGATACAAAATAATGTAAGGACATCCCTTTCCTCAAAGAGAGTTTACAGTCTAGCTAGGGAGACAGAATATTTATACTAAAGTACAAATGACAACATAAGATACCACTGATTGAGTATAACAAACAACAAAATTTATATAAGAAATCACAAATACTCTTAAATGCTATACGATACTGTTTATATTCAATAATAATCCACAATTAGTATTAATATTCAAAGTGTAAATCTATTAATAATCAGAACAAAAGGCGTAAAAAAAAATTGGGGGAAAATTCCACAATGAATAATTCGGTTTTTACTTAAAGAACTAATATAAAAGGAGGGTCCAAGCTAAATTCAGCAATACCTTAAAAGGATCGTACACCATCCATGATCAAGTGGACTTATCCCAGGGATGCAACCAATATCCACAAACTAGTCAATATAATAGATCACATTAACAAAATACATAATAAAAATCATACAACCATCTCAATAGATACAAGGAAAAAGCACTTAACAAAATTCAACATTCATTAATGACAAAATCTCTCAACGAAGTAGGGATAGAGGGAATGCTCCTCAACATAACAAAGGCCATCTGTGACAAGTCCAGAGCTAACATCATTCTCAGTGGTGAACACCTAAAAGCTTTTCCTCTAAGATTAGGAGTAAGACAAGGATGCCCACTCTCACCACTTTGATTCAACATGGTATTTTGGAAGTCCTAACTAGAACAATTAGGCAAGAAAAAGAAATAAAATGCATCCAAATTGGAAAGGAAGAGGAAAAACTCTCACTATTTGCAGATACAATAATATTATATAGAATACCCTAAATACTCCATCAAAAAACTGTTAGAACTAATACATTTAATAAGGTTGCAGGATACAAAGTCAATACACAAAAACCTGCTGTATTTAAACACACTGGTATAATGAATTATTAGAAAGGGAAACTAAGAAAACAATTGCATTTCAATTGTATCAAAAAGAATAAAATAACTAGGAATAAATCTAACCAAGAAGGTGAAAGACCTTCAATTATTCAATTATTGAAAATTACAAGGGGTACCTGGGTGGCTCGGTGGGTTAAGACTCTGCCTTTGGCTCAGGTCATGATCTCAGGGTCCTGGGATCGAGCTCCACATCGAGCTCCATGTCGGGCTCTCTTCTCAGCAAACTCTATCAAAATTCCAATGGCATTTCCACAGAAATAGGACTAATAAATAATCCTAAAATTTGTATGGAACCACAAAAGACCCCAAATAGCCAAAACAATCTTGAGAAAGAAAAACAAAGCTGGAGGCATCATGTTCCCTGATTTCAAACTATATTGCAAAGCTACCATAATTTAAAAAGTATGGTATTGGCATAAAATAAGTCAAGCAGAGAGAGTCAATTATCACATGGTTTCACTTGATTGTGGAGCATAAGGAATAACATGGAGGACACTGGGAGATGAAGAGCAGAAGTGAGTTGGGGGAAATCAGAGGGAGAGACAAACCATGAGAGGCTGTGGACTGTAAGAAACAAACTGAAGGTTTTGGAAGGGAGGGGTGTGGGGGGTTGGGTGAGCCTGGCGGTGGGTATTAAGGAGGGCACGGATTGCAAGGAGCACTGAGTGAGGTACATAAACAATGAATTTTAGAACACACACACACAAAAATCAAATTAAATTAAATTAAAAATAAAACACCAGACATATAGATCAATAGAACAAAATAGAGAGCTGAGAAATAAACCCATGTGTATATGGTCAATTAATTTGTGAAAAATGAACCAAGAATACACTGTAGGGAAGGACAATCTCTTTGATAAATGACATTGGGAAAACTGGAAAGCCACATATAAAAGAATGAAACTTGGCAACTGTCTTACACCATTCACAAAAATTACCTAAAAATGGATTAAAGATTTGAATGTAAAACCTGAAACCATAAAACTCCTAGAAGAAAACATAGATGGTAAGCTCCCTGACATAGGTCTTGGTGATGGTTTTTTCTTACCTGATACGAAAAGCAAAAGCAAGAAAAGTGAAAATAAACTAGTGCGACTATATCAGACTAAAGAGCTTCTGCAGAGCAAAGGAAATCATCGAGAAAATGAAAAAGCAACTTACTGAGTGGGAGACAATATCTGCAAATCATATAACTAATAAGGGGCTAATAATCAAAATTTATATAGAATTCATATCACCAAACAGCAAAACAAAACAAAACAACCCCACAAAAAATCCAATATTTAAAAATGGGCAGAAGATATTTTTCTGAAGACATACAGATGGCCAACAGGTACATGAAAAGGTGTTCAACTTCATTAATTATCAGGGAAATGCAAACCAACACCACAATTAGATATCATCTCACACCTGTTAGAATGGCGGCTAACAAGAAGAAATAGCAAATGTTGGGGGAAGGGGAGTTGGGAGAAGGGGGGTGGGGTTATGGACATTGGGGAGGGTATGTGCGTTGGTGAGTGCTGTGAAGTGTTGTAAACCTGGCGATTCACAGACCTGTACCCCTGGGGATAAAACATAATATATGTTTATAAAAAATTAAAAATTAAAAAAATAAAATTAAAAAAATAAAATAAAACAGATTACAGAAAAAAAAAAGAAATAACAAATGTTGGCAGGGATGTGAAGAAAAGAGAACTCTATGCGCTGTTGGTGGGAATGTAAATTAGTGCAGCCACTATGGAAAACAGTAAGGAGATTCCTTAAAAAAATTAAAAACAGAACCACCATGGAGTACCTGTGTGACTCAGTCAGTTAAATGTCTGACTTTGGCTCAAGTCATGATCTCAGGGTCTTAGAATCGAGCCTCCTGTTCTTCTCCATGCTCAGTGGGGAGCCTTCTCGCCTCTCCCCTACTCTTAGCCCCTCCCCACCACTTGTGCTCTCTCTCACCCACACACTCATTCTCCCTCTCTCTCAAATAAATAAAATCTTAATAAATAAATAGAACTACCATATGATCCACTAACTCCACTTCTGGTATTTACTCAAAGAAAATAAAAACACTAATTTGAAAAGATGCATCTCTGTATTCACTGAAGTATTATTTTCAATAGCCAAGATATAGAAACAACCAAAGTGTCTGTTGATTAATGAATGGATAAAGAAAACGTGGTATATACATACAATGGAATATTATTCATCCATAGAAAAGAATGAAATCTTGTCATCTGCAACAACATGGATGGACATTGAGGGCATTATGCTAAGTGATATAAGTCAAACAGACAGATACTGTTATGATCTCACTTATATGTGAAATCTTAAAAACAATAAACAAAAACACCAAGCTCATAGATACAGTGAACAAGTTTGTGTTTGCCAGAGGTGAGAGGAATGCGTGAATGGGATCAAAAGGTACAAACTTCTAGTTTTTTTAATATATATTTTTTAAGATTTTATTTATTTATTTGACAGACAGAGATCACAAGTAGGCAGAAAGGCAGGCAGAAAGAGAGAAGGGGGAAGCAGGCTCCCTGCTGAGCAGAGAGCCCAATGTGGTGCTCAATCTCAGGAGCCTGATATCATGACCTGAGTGGAAGGCAGAGGCTTAACCCACTGAGCCACCCAGGTACCCCCAAACTTGTAGTTGTAAAATAAGTCATGGGGATGAAATGTATAGCATGGTGACTATAGTTAATAATACTGCATTGTATATTTGAGAGAATAAACTTAAACATTCTCATCACAAGAGAAAAATTTTTGTAACTACATATGGTGATGGATGCTAGCTAATCTCACCATAGTAATCATTTTGTAATATACGCAGATATTGAATCACTATGTTTCACTCCTGAAATTGACATGATATATATCAATTATACCTCAATAAAAACAAATTTTTTAAAAAGGGAGCAAAGCTAGCACCTAGGGTGTGATTGGTCCAGACAACATGTAACTTAAAGAGCAAAGAGGCTGGGTCCAACAGAGCAACTTTCTGAAGCAAAAATATGAGCAAAGGAAATGCTTATGCATGTTTATGGTAGACAGTATCTTGTTCGCCATTATTCACTACCCTCCTCCTTCTAATAGGATGACCGACATTTCTACGTGACTTGCCATTTCTCCTGCAGGGAGAGTATACCTCTCCCCGTCATTGGCATTGGGCTTGGCCACTTAATATTTTGGTCACCGGAATGTAAGCACACATAACATATGCCACAGCTGAGCAGAAGCTTTATGAAAAAGCATCAGGAGCTACTTTCAGGGTTTTTGATCTTTCCCTCTTCCATAAGAATGGGAATGTCCCATATAGGTACTTCCCCTTTAATCTGAGTCCCAGAATGAGAAGACACTTTGAACAGAGCCAAAGCTGGCCACGGGCTACATGCCCCATAAATGAGCAATAAAAGTTTTGGTGTTGTAAGTCTGTAAGATTTTCTTATTATAGCAGAGTTGACTAATACAGAAACACTACCTAGATGTAGGGTGCTGCCCTATAATCCTGTCTTTAGCATCAGATAATGGGTGGCATGGAAACTGTTATGTAGAGCTAGAAAAATGGTGATCCTTATTATGTAGGGATCAGGTATTTGGTGAATGAAATTGCCACCTGCAATTACTTGAACGACAGTTAATAAACTTAATAAATTTTTGGCTTTGGGTGAAGAGAAACAAATGGCTGTACAAATAAAATACACTTGAAAATGAGAGATCTAGTCTAATCTCCCAAATTTTATAAATAGTGCCCTTTTCTGCATCCCTTCCTGTGCCTTCTTAGTGCCTGTCATCAGCTCTTGTGCTCTCATGCAACACCCCACCCCCATGGTGGTGCCCCACTCCCACCTGCCTCTACTACCATAATATACTGTGCTTAAATGAGTCTCCACTTTGTGGAGAATGAGGAATTCAGGCTAAAGAATTGCATGAAATTGTGATTTTGAACTCACAAGTTGATGATAATCATTGAGTGAAAAATATAGAGAAGAAAATTTGATTCTTAATTCTTCCCCATGTTAATATTTTAGAAGAATGTGATGATGAGTGAGAATAAGCAAATACTCTCAAAATCATGCTGTATTATACACAACTTCCTGTGGGACACAAGTGTTCAATTTTAAAAATTACTCTTCTTGAAAACTAAATAGTATGTTGTTTTCCACAAGAACCACTGACTAGAGGTTTTAATCTGGAAAGCACTTCACTCACTAGTATAAAAAATTTAAGGGGCACCTGGGTGGCTCAGTGGGTTAAGCATCTGCCTTCAGCTAAGGTCATGATCTCAGCGTCCTGGGATCGAGTGCTGCCTGGGATCATGCCCTACATCAGGCTCTCTGCTCAGCAGGGAGCCTGCTTCCGGCCCCTCCTCTGCTTGCCTCTCTGCCTACTTGTGATCTCTGTCTGTCAAATAAATAAATAAGATCTTTTAAAAAGTTTAAGAACACATCAACTAACAATGTTCCCTGCTTTCTGAAGAGTTCCCTCTGTTCCTTTTGAAACACACAAGTAATTGCCAAGTTAACTGATCTCACAATTTTACTTTAATTAAATGACACAACACTTAATTCCTCCAGATCCCTATCATGATATATTTTAGAATTGCCTATGGTAAAAGCAGTAAGTCTTATATAATCATCCCACTGTCTGTAATACTTTTCAAATATATTTTTATTGATATGCAATCAGCATACCAATTCCTTTCTACCAAAGTTTCCCGGTTCCTGTTAATGTTCCTATAAAACAAAGATACTACTTCTTCCAGATTTCATAAACATAACAATCTGTTCTCTGATTAACGTGAACCATTTTTCTATCGAATCTTTAATTCAAGTTTAGGAGACAACAGACTTCAGTAATCTGACAACCTTAGATGGTTGTAAAGTTCACTATTTTTTCCTTTGCTCTGTTAAAGTACCCCAAATTTAGGTTGGAGAGTACCTAGAGAGTAATCCCTTGGAGACTGCTGTTATTGTAAGGAGGTGTGTTACAAAGACACAGTCCCTGTTTCAGTTAGGGTTCGACCAGGGATGCAGAACCACTGTGAGAGATGTGAATAAGAGAGTTACCAAAGGAGACCTTACACAATCTGGGGAGAAGCTGAGAAACACAGGTCCAGAAGCAAGCACCTAAAGGATCAAAGTCACTAAGACCACAAAGGAGTTCTAGTAAAGCCTATGGAAGGCTGTTGGCTATGCATTTGGTGATGGGTCTAAAGTTACCGCAGGGCAGACAGGAAGGAAGGAGAGCTGGGAGCAAAGTAGGCAGAGTAAGGACAAACCTGTGAGAACAAACTGGTACCATTTTGTCTGTTTCTCATTCCAAACCTTTATTATGTGGTTGGCCCAAGAGTCAAACTAAGAGAGATCCGGTTAAGTTGGAGAAGCTGAGGGCCCAGCTGCTGCCCCACCACATGAAGGATCCTATCAACAGATTAGTGACAAGTCTGAGTTGCACCCGGGGTCCCGCACTAACCTTACAAATGTTAAGGCCTTTGCCTAACTCCACTGCTCTCTAAACCTCAGGCAGATTTCTCATGTGACGAGTCCTAACCGGAACCAGATGGAGAAGAGAAGTCTGGCAAACACAGTTGACACAAGGTAAATTACACAGTGCCCAGAAGTCCCTTCATGTAAATTAACCCTAAGATGGATTTAAGCCTCTCAGAGATCACATATATTCACTCAATAATAAAACCTATCATAGTACAGAATCTTAATTACTGCGTTTATTTGCAAAATGTTCTCCAAACTTTTTTTTTAACTACCAGCAAAGAGGTATTTATTTTGCTGTTACTAAGTTAAACATAAATGTAAAGCAACATTCAACATCTTATCAGTTTGATTTTTAAATGGAAGAAATCTACTTAATGCTTCTCTATTTCCACCCAACTGCCCTCTACCATCCCTGCTCTCCTCACACTATCTTCTTTCTGCTTCTCTTGTGTCAAAAAGTATTTAAACTCCAAACCTAAAGCCTTCCTTCTTGCTCCTCCCTGCAATGTGGCCTTTTGTCAAAGTCACCAAGTCCATCTGTCAGAGTTGTGTAAATCTGAACTATAATTACAAATATGAATTAAGTTCAACTTCTTTTTTACAGAGTTCTCTGTCCAGTGTAAATTAAAATACGAGCTATGTCACCAAATTCTATATCCTTGTCAACCCAACTCAGCTGAGACTGGTGATATCCCTACTACACTCTTGGAGTCCCTACAGATGTCTCTGCTTTCTTTTTTTTTTTTTTTTTTTTAAAGATTTTATTTATTTATTTGAGAGAGAGAGCCAGTGAGAAAGAGCATGAGCGAGGAGAAGGTCAGAGGGAGAAGCAGACTCCCCATGGAGCTGGGAGCCCGATGTGGGACTCGATCCTGGGACTCCGGGATCATAACCTGAGCCGAAGGCAGTCGTCCAACCAACTGAGCCACCCAGGCGTCCCATTGATGTCTCTGCTTTCATCAAAGAATTTCTCCTAGGAGAGTAGCAAGCTCAGCTTCATCTCAATTTGGTCCCCAGGGACACGCTCTTCTATTCAGTAGTGGCACTGAGCTTCCACTTGCCAGAAGCATTAAAATTGAGTCAAAGTACTTAGTTGACATAATAGAACCTTCTGGAAATCACAGCTTTTTCAACCATGTACCCCTCACTTTGGGATTTTTGGTCCGGGTTACTTCCCAGTAGTAACGTTTGCTAATAAGTTAAGTAACATATTATCCCCATGACATGGTTTAAAGTCACCAGGAACTGGGGCAGAAGATCCAAATGTTGGTTCTAGCACAAGTCTCAGTGAGAAGGTAAAAACTACATTATCGGGGCATATTGTGAATTGCCAGTTAAATAATAGACATCATATTCTCACCCATAATGACCTCTGACTAGTCCATTACCCACCTCCTTGGTAAGGAAATACCTTCTCTTCCTTGCACTGGGCCATACATTTGGGTAATGGAGTGCTTGTAGGACTGTGGAGTCATTTCAGGGGCCACCTCACACCACACAGAGCCACTATTCCCTTGCCCACAGGCCCTGCAATGGACCTGCTTCGCCATGTCTCATAGTTCTCTGAGGTGGGAGGTCTTTCCACATCAATGGTAAAGGCTTTTTTTTTTTTTCTTCTCCCCCTTTTACAGGGTACATGGTATCCCTCCATGTAGTCCAACCTTATATTACCCAGGATTAGAAAGGCACCATAAAAAGATTAATGCAAAAATATTATATCTTATGTGACATAAATTCTTATTAACATAGAACATGCTTTTCTCCTTCTCTCTAGGTTTTATTTCATGTCACTCATGGTCAACTGTTTGCTTTTCATTCCAATCATATTCCTAAGATAAGATCAATTATTTGACATCACTTTCCTGACCTTTTTTTAAAAGTTACTTGTAATAAAGTTAAAACTACAAATATAATAAAGTTATAATAAAAGACAAACACATAACCAAATATAGTTTAATGAAAACTAAAGCTAATGTCTGCTATATTTACATATAGATTACAAAGAAATAAATACATAGAAATTATTTCTATCATAAATAGCAGTTGCTAGGTTTAGAAAATATTTTGTGCATGTAGGGATTACTGAAGCACTAAAGATTTCAGTTTTCTTCCCTCTCTTCCTCAATGCTGACCTTATTCACATCCCTAGTGAGCAGACAAAAGTCAATTCAGACTCAGAAAGGCACTGATCAGTAGATTACACAAAATAAAAAATTTCAACTTTTATTTTTAAATGTTAAATTTACTACAGGCTGATCAAGAAAATTAAAATGACTTCTTTAAACATGCAATATTTAAAATTGGAAAATTTTGGCTTATAACTAATACTTTTTTAAGTTGCAAAAGCATTTCATGAAGATGTTGCCTGTTTCAAATATTGAATAAGATCTTCTCTCTCACTCTTCTTTTTAAGACCAGCAAAGACCATTTTAGTTCCAGGGATATATTTCTTTGGGTTCTCCAAATATTCCATCAGAGTTTCCTCTCCCCAGATAACACCTATAAAGGTGAAAATAAGTTTTAAGTTTGTGTAGTTATATTTGTAAGGCTTACTTTCTAATGTGACCTATATATGTGAACAAAAGATTACTCTTGGATTAAAAAGGAAGACTCTCATTATTGGAAATACTTACAATTTCTGACCTATAAGAGAATTCCAAAATTAGTATTTGGTGCTCTACTCTTCCAGTTCCCTATATAAATCTAATATCCACATGCTGTTCAGCATGACACAAAGTACACCAATAAACTGCCAACCTAGACATGTTGGACCTAAACAGTACCCCCTCCTCCTACAATCACAGAGTTCCTTCTAGAAGAGATCTAGAAATTAATCCAACCCCTCATTTTTCAGATGAGTAAATGATTCAAACAGAGGAGAATAATTTGCCCTAAGAGAAAAGATGACTTAAAGTCAAGAATCTGTGACTAACTCATATTTTCATGTTTTTTCTTCCAATAATTGCATGTTGCCTCTGTCCAAATCTCTGTCAAAAAGCTATGATTTCAGGAAACCAGTTTTACAATGAGGGAAAGGTTGTCTCTTCCTTTTTTCCTTTCTAAAACCAGTCAAAAAGAATATGGACTGGGTGTGGTGAAAAAATAATGATATTGTTATGCTGAAAAAAAATTAATAATTAAAATGAATGAATGATTTTTTAATCTGGAACCAAGATTTTATCTAGTTTATTTAAGAAATGAACAAATTTGGAATGAGTTACAATTGAGCTGGATGTTTGTAAGTAACAGTGAAAAATAAACTATTACAGATTTTGCAAGTCAATTAAAAAAATAAAGAATATGGACAAAGAGAAACAAATGCTAACTCCACCTTTGATCAAATATTGAGGGAGCACCTATTACTTCAAACTTCATATAATCATAAAACTACCAAAAACATAAAACCTGGACCACAGTAAGAGGACACCTGTCACTAATGATCTCAAAAGAAGAAGAGTTCTCCAAAGTAGGTGATAAATTGCAAGGAGCAAATCATAGTCCTCTGGCCCCAAAAGAGTATAGTGTATATGAGCTGACTGTGAAAGTCTCCCTAAATTCAATTTGACAGTATGGAGGGTCAGGGGAGCCAGGATTAAAGAATAAACACAGACATGTCCCTTTAAAAGAAGCATTCTACCTTTTGATTTTCATTTGCATGGAGTATATTTTTCCATCCCTCCACTTTCAGGCTGTGTATGCCCTTGCATCTGAAGTGAGTCTCCGGTAGGCAGCATATAAATAGGTCTTGATTTTTTTTATTCATTCAATCACCCTATTGTGGGTGCCTTTTAGACCACTAGGCCATCCTGATGGCTGTGGGTGCCTTTTAAATGGAGCATTTAGTCCATTTATATTTAAAGTAATTACTGATAGGTAATTACTTATGGCCATTTTGTTAACTGTTTTCTGATTGTTTTTGTAAGTCTCTTCTATTCCTTCCTTCTCTTGCTCTCATCCCTAGTATTAAGATGGCTTTCTTTAGTGTTGCACTCAGATTCCTTTCTCTTTATTATTTTGTATAGCTATTATAGGTTTTTGATTTGTGGTTACCTTTAAATTCATACATAACAGCTTATATGCATAGCGATCTATATAAAGTTGATGGTTCCTTAAGTTTAAACACTCTAAAAGCACTAAACTTTTACTCTCCACTCCATGTTTTATGTATACAATCTCATATTTTATCTTTTTATTTTGTGTATCCCTTGGTTAGATGTAGATGCAACTGATTTTACTACTTTTGAATTTTAACCTCCATACCAGACTTAAAATTGATTAACCTACTGCATTAACTATAAGGCAAAGGAAACAAAAGCGAAAATGAACTTTTGGGACCATATCAAGATAAAAGCTTCTGCACAGCAAAGGAAACAGCCAACAAAACAAAGAGGCAACCCACAGAATGGGAGAAGATATCTGCAAATGACACTACAGACAAAGGGCTGATATCCAAGATCTATAAAGAACTCCTCAAACTCAACACACGCAAAACAGATAATCATGTCAAAAAATGGGCAGAAGACATGAACAGACACTTGTCCAAAGAAGACATACAAATGGCTAACAAACACATGAAAAAATGTTCATCATCATTAGCCATCAGGAAGATTCAAATCAAAACCATATTGAGATACCACCTTACACCAGTTAGAACAGCCAAAATTAACAAGACAGTAAACAACAAGTGCTGGGGAGGATGTGGAGAAAGGGGAACCCTCTTACACTGTTGGTGGGGATGTAAGTTGGGGCAGCCACTGTGGAAAACAGTATGGAGATTCCTTAAGAAATTAAAAATAGAGCTTCCCTATGACCCTGCAATGGCACTACTGGGTATTTACCCCAAAGATACAGATGTAGTGAAAAGAAGGGCCATCTGTACACCAATGTTCATAGCAGAAATGACCACAGTCACCAAACTGTGGAAAGAACCAAGATGCCCTTCAATGGACGAATGAATAAAGAAGATATGGTCCATAGATACAATGGATTATTATGTCTCCATCAGAAAGGCAAACACCCAAATTTGTATCAACGTGGATGGGACTGGAAGAGATTATGCTGAGTGAAATAAGCCAAGCAGAGGGAGTCAATTATCATATAGTTTCACTTACTTGTGGAACATAAGTAATAAGATGGAGAACATTGGGAGAAGGAGATGAGAAGTGAGTTGGGGGAAATCGGAGGGGGAGACAAACCATAAGAGACTGTGGACTCCGAGAAACAAAGTGAGGGTTTTGGAGGAGAGGGGAGTCGGGGGGTGGGGGTGGGTGAGCCTGGTGGTGGGTATTATGGAGGGCATGTATTGCATGGAGCACTGGGTGTGGTGCGTAAACAATGAATTTTGGAACACTGAAAAAAATAAAATTAAATAAAATAACTATTTCCTTTTAACTGTGAAATTTTTTCCTTTCATAATTTTCTTACTTTTAGTTATGGCCTTTTCTTTCCAGTTAAAGAATTTCCTTTGATTTTTTTTATAAAGCTGGTTTTTGTTTGGGAAATTCTATCTCTCCTTCTAAATGATAACTTTTCTGGGCAGAATATTCTTGATTGTAGGTTTTTTCCTTTCAGCACATTGAATACATTGAATACAGTTCTGGTCTTCAAAATTTCTCCTAAGAAAACAGCTAATAACCTTATGGTGTTTCCCATATACATAACTTTTCTTTTTTTCTTGCTGCTTTAAAAAAAAATCTCTTTATCAGTACTTTTTGCCATTGCAATTATTATGTGTCTGGGTGTGGACCTTCTTGGGTTCATCTTGTTAGGGTCTTCTGTGCTTCCTGGATCTGAATGTTTCCTTCCCCAGATTAGGGAGGTTTTCAGCTATTATCTCTTCAAATAAGTTTTCTGCCCCCTTTCTCTCTCCTCTTTCTGGAATCCCTACAAAGCAAATGTTATTAGGTTTGATGATGTCACAGAGATCCCTTTACCTATTCTCATTTTTTGTTTTTCTTTCATCTTTTTGCTGTTGAGCTTCATGGCTTTCCATTATTCTGTCTTCCAGATAACTGTTAGTTCCTCTGCCTCCTCTAATATGCTCTTGATTTCCTTTAGTGTATTTTTTATTTCAATTATTAAATTCTTCACCTCTGATTGATTCTTTTATATTTTATATCTTTGTTGAAGTTGAGGCTTGTAAAGCTAAGCCCCATTTATTTTCAAACCCAGGTGTTGTGGGGATTTGTCTTCCAGTTTGAGTCTCTTGTGCCAGGGTTGCCTGGTATAGATTCTGATCCTCTTGCTTCTCTGTGCTTGTGATGTTCCTCCTATTGTGTGATGGGGGGTTTGGTTCTCAATCATGTTTTCACCCCTTCTTTCACAACCTTTTTGATGTGGCCCTCTTTCTATGATTAGTCATGGGAGGTCTGTTCTGCCAGTCTTCTGTCATTTTCAGTTAGTCACATAGTATATTATCTGTGTGTTCACATGGATGAGGTGAGCTCAGGATCCTCCCATCTTCCTAAGACTTCCTGAGTTTGGCCTTTTAAATTCCACATATAAATGATATTATACAGTATTTTTTTCTCAGTATTATTTCACTCAGTATAATACCTTCAAGGTTCATCCAAGTTTTGCAAATGGCTGGATTTCCTTCTTTCTCATTGCTGAATATTCCTTTTTATATATTTATCACATCTTTCTCCATTCATCTATTGACAAACACTTAGCTAGTTTCCATAGCTTGGCTATTAAAAATAGTGCATCAGCGGGGCACCTGGGTGGCTCAGTGGGTTAAAGCCTCTGCCTTCGGCTCAGGTCATGATCTCAGGGTCCTGGGATTGAGCCCTGCATCGGGCTCTCTGCTCAGCAGGGAGCCTGCTTCCCCCTCTCTCTGCCTGCCTCTCTGCCTACTTGAGATCTCTGTCTGTCAAATAAATAAAATCTTTAAAAAAAAAAATAGTGCATCAGTGAACTTGGGATGCATATATCTCTCCCAGATTCTATTTTTATTTCCTCTGAATACATACCCAGAGATGACATTACTGGATCATATGATAGCTATATTTAATTTTTAATGAATCTCCACACTGTTTTCCATAGTGGCTGCCCCAATTTACATTTTCACCACCAGTTCACAAGTGTTTCCTTTTCTCCACATCTTTGCCAACACTTGTTATTTCTTGTCTTTCTGATGAAAGCAATTCTAACAGGCATGAGGTGATATCTCACTGTGGTTTTGATTTGCATTTCTCTGACAATTAGTGATGCTGAACACCTCTTCATGTACCTGTGGTCGAATTATATGTTCTCTTTGGGAAAATATTCAGTTCCATTGCCAACTTTTTAATTGGTTCATCTTTTCTCTATTGCATTGTATCCATTCTTTATATATTTTGAACATCAACCCTTTATCAGATACATAATTCACAAATATTCTCTTCCATTCTATAGGCTGCTTTCTCATTTGTTGACTATTTATTTTGCTGTGCAGTAGCTTTTTAGTTTGATGTAGTCCCACTTAATGACTGTTCTTGTTGCTTGTGCTTTTGGTGTCAATATCCAGAAGATCTTTACAAAGAGCAATGTCAAGGAGCTTTTTCCCTATGTTTTCTCCTAGAAGTTTCACAGTTTCAAGTCTTGTATTTAATATACTTAAGTCTCTAATCCATTTCAAGTTAATTTTTATGAGTGGTGTAATATAGGGATTCAATTAGATTCTGCTACTTATTATGTCACCAGTAGAAAAAATAGTAATATTATATCCCCCAAATCAGTCACCAACAGTATTTAAACAATCTTAGAGAAGTATTATTACTAATTCTTAAATATTGTTAAAGATAAGCCTTCTATTCAGCTTTTAATCTTTGACAACAATCTATAATAAAAGATATATTTGTAATCCTTTTTTTTTTAAAGATTTTATTTATTTGAGAGAGAAAGTGATCACAAGCAGGGGAGAAGAGGTAGAAGGAGAAGCAGACACCCCGCTGAGCAGGGAGTCTGATGTGGGACTCCATCACAGGACTCTTGGATCCTGACCTGAGATGAAGGCAGATGCTTAACTGACTGAGCCACCCAGGTGTCCTGTAATCAGTTTGTTGGTTTTTTTTTTTTTTTAAGATTTTATTTATTTATTTGACAGAGAGATAAAGATCACAAGTAGGCAGAGAGGCAGGCAGAGCGGGGGGTGGGGGCAGGGGCGGGGGAAGCAGGCTCCCCGATGAGCAGAGAGCCTGATGCGGGGCTCGATCCCAGGACCCTGAGATCATTACCTGAGCCGAAGGCAGAGGCGCCCCTGAGCCACCCAGGCGCCCCTGTAATCAGTTTTAATATTATTTCTAGTCAATGCTAACAAGCAATAAAACCCTCAAAATACTGGGATTTAGAGAAATAAATATTACTTTATAACCAGTCTATAAACAATAAAAGTTGACTGCTCTTGTAATATGATAACAAAATAATAAAATAACACTATAGAAAAATATTACTTTAAAAACTAAAGAACCATACAAATTGAAATAAAAAATCCAAGTTTCAGACTGATTTATTCAATATTCTGTCAACTAGAAATCTTATTGCAATAAATGCAAGTGAAATCTGACCCTAACTGCCTGAATTTGAACAGACTCGATAGTCCCCACAATTCTGTCCTCACTTTAGACACCAGCTACTAGTCTGGAGTCCCAGGCCATCCCAAATTCTAATCAACTGGTTATAAATTCAAAGGTTCCCCAGACCCCCTGGTTGATAATTTGCTAGAAAAATACAGAACTAAGAAAAATACTATACTTAGTTACATTTTTAATATAAATGATACAATTTAGGACAGGGAGATAAAGAGATCCATATGATGAAGTCTGGGAAAGTCCCAAACACGGAGCTTCTGGGTCCTGTCCCTAGGGAATCCAGACTCATTACTCTTCTAGTCATTGATGTGCTCACCAAACAGAGCTTCCAATTAAAGTGTCCAGAGCTTTTATTTGGGTTTCCTTACATAAGATGCCTATTGAATCATTAGCCATGTGATAAACTGAATCCCCAGCTCCTATTCCCTAACCCTGGAGGTTGGACTGATAACTAGCCCAAAGCTCCAACTCTCTAATCACACAGATGGTCTTTCAAGCTTGGCCACTCCCATCCTTAAACTATCTAGGAGCTTACCATAAGCCATCTCATTAGCATAAACTCAGGTTGTGGTCCAAGGGCCCAAACTTAAATAAAAGAGACACTCCTATCACTTGGGAAATTCTAAGGTTTTAGAGATTCCCTTCTAGGAACCTAGGACAAAGACCAGACAAATTCTTTATTATAGAATACCTATTAACCACATTTTTTAAAAAGATTTTATTTATTTATTTGACAGAGAGAGAGAGATCACAAGAAGGCAGAGAGGCAGGCAGAGAGGAGGAAGCATGCTCCCTGCTGAGCAGAGAGCCCGATGTGGACTCAATCCCAGGACCCCGAGATCATGACCTGAACCGAAGGCAGAGACTTGATCCACTGAGCCACCCAGGCACCCCTATTAATCACATTTTTGCACATACTAAACACAATGATACTGTGTTAATAATAATTACATTGATATTTAAAGATTCTGAAGAACCCTTGACCAAAAATTAGATTTTATTCTATTTTATTTTAAGTATTTTACCAATTATATATGTATTTTTATATGTATGTAAGGTCCTTTATTATGGATGTTCCCTGAATAAGGATACATTGTAGTCTTAACCTCTAGCACCTCAGAATGTGGCTTTATTTAGAAAGAGGATCATTGCAGATGTGATTAGTTAAGTTGAAATGAAGTCATACTGTATTAAGATGGGCTCCCAATTTAATATGATTGGTATCTTTATAAGACAGCCATGTGAAGACAGAGACACACATGATCATGAAAGGCCAGAAAATGGAGTTATGCAGCTGAAGGCCCAAAACACCAAGATGATTGGCAAACTACCAGAAACTAGTTAGAAACAAGGAAGGATTGCCCTACAGGTTTCAGAGAGAGCATGGTCCTGCCAATACCTTGATTTTGCACTTCTAGCCTCTAGAACTGTGAAACAATAAATTTTTGTTGTTTTAAGCCACTTGATTTATAATATTTTATTACAGGAGCCCTAAAAAATTAATATAGTCCTCAAATTCTTACCATATATTACCCCCCCCCCCGCCACTCCATCCTTGTTTGCTTTGAAACCCAAGAAAAGTCTAGGGACCAACAACTTCCCCAGCTCTCCATCCTAATAAACTGTATTGCTCTCAACATTTCAGAAAGATGAAAAACATTTTCTTTTCACATAAAAAGCTGTGGAAAATCCTACATCTGCTAATTTTGTTTTCACTAAACCATTTGATATAAATAGGTCCCTTTCCCCAATATTCTAGATAACAAAAATTTCACTATACCTCACCTACATGTAGAATAAGACCTGATAATTAGCTTTTTCAACTATAATATAAATGCCTGGCATTAAGTGTTTTTTTTGTTTGTTTGTTTGTTTGCCAAGGCATCTACTTCAAACACATCCAGGCTGAATAAACACACTGCCAGTTGCATGAGTAAATAGAGCCAAGTTTCCCCACCATGAACTTCCCCCCCTCTTTTTTTAAGAAGGCTCTTATAGACCTAGATAACTACATTTGAGGACTGCTTGTTTTTCCCTTCACATGCTTCAATTCCCACTCTTGTGTTTTAAATTCACCATTGAAGAATGTACCTGTGAAACCCTACCTTTTACTCCAATAAAAGCAAAACACCAGGCCTCCTCACTAGCTCCTTCTCACTCTCTCTCTCTTTTCCTTTCAACCTCACTATGTGGTCCCAGGCATGTCATGTAACCTCCAGGACTTGTGAGTAATAAGTTTTTCTTTTCAAAGTTCCCTGATGGTTGATAGTAGGGTGCGTCCTTCAATCATAATGAGAACCACAAGGTCTGATCCAACCACAACATTGACTTTGGTTGAGGAAGTATCTGTAAGGGTTTACTATAAGTAATATAGGCCCAGGTGAGTGTCCCCAGGCATTTCTAGTCAATAACATCACTATAGATAGACTGAGACAAACCCAAAACACCATCTTGCTAGAAATATTAACACAGGTTAGAATAAGTAAAATCCCTCCTTTGACAAAATACAGCTATTACATTTCCACCAAAATAATAATAATAATAATAATAATAATTATGCACAAAATGTCAACTCCCTTCATTAAACCCTTCTCCTCCAATATAGTCCACAAAGCTCAATTAAATAAATATTACACAGCACTATAAAACCCATTAAGAAATTTTAAAATACCAAATTCAAATCATGTATGAAGAGAACTTACAGCAGCAATAATCTATATTTTAAACTTCTCCAAACACCAACACTGGACAAAGACACCACAAGAAATTACAAACCAATATCTCTTATCACTATAAATGCAAAATTCCTCAACAAAATACTAGCAAACTAAATCCAATTCACATTAAAGAATTACATACTCTGACCAAATGGGATTTAGCCTAGGAATGCAAGGATGGTTCAACATAAGAAAAACAATCAACATAATACATTAATAGAGCAATAGGAAAAAGAATACATGATTATTTCAAAAGATGCAGGAAAAAATTTGACAAATTCCAATACCCTTTTGTGATATAAACACTCAATAAACTAAGAATAAAAGATAAGTTGCTTAACAAGGAAACAGGGATTTTTGGAAACCCCCAGCTAATACCATACCCCAGGTGAAAAGCTGAAAACTTTCCCCTAAGATCAGAAGCAAGACAGAGAGCCTCATTTTCACCAGTTCTACTCAGAATTCCACTAGAAGTCTTAGCCAGAGCAATTAGGAAAATCAAAAGTAATAAAAGCCATCCAAACTGGAAAGAAAGACATAAACTACCTCTATCACAGATTATATGATTCTACATATAGAAAATCCTGAAGGATCCACAAAAAATCTACCATAACTAATAAATTAATTCAGCAAAGCTTCAGGGAATAAGATCAACATACAAAAATCTGTTGTGTACTGTATATGAGCAATGAACTATTTGAAAAAGAAATTAAAAAAACAGTTCTATTTATAAAAGAAATTTAAAAGAAGAAAATACTTAGGCAAAATTTAACCAAGGAAGTAAAAGACTTGTACATTGAAAATTATAAAACATTTCTGAAAGAAATGAAAGGAGACTTAAATAAATGGACAAGCATCCCATATTCATAGATTAGAACGTTAACGTTGCTAAAATGGCAATACTCCTTGAAAAAATCCACAGATTCAATGCAATCTCTATCAAAATTCCAAAGGCTGTTTTGCAGAAATGGGAAAGGTTATCCTCGAATTCATAGAACTGCAAAGGGCCCTGAATAGCCAAAACAATACTGAAAAAAAAGAAACATAGCTAGAGGGCTCACACTTTCTAATTTTAAAACTTACCACAAAACTACAGTAATAAAAACTGTGGTGTTGTTATAAGGAAGGCTAGATATATAGACAAATAGAATAGAATTGAATGTCCAGAAGCAAACCCTAACATATATGGCCAACTGAATTTCAACAAGGGTATCAAGACCATTCAACTAGGAAAGAATGTCTTTTTAAGAAATGGGGTGTGGTAATTGGATAGCCGCATGCACTTGATCTTAACCAAAAGTCTGAGAAGTGATGGATAACCACATGCAAAAGAATGAAGTAGGTCTATTCCCTCACTCTCTATAGAAAATTAAGTACAAATGCATCAAAAACCTAAATCTAAAAACCAAAACTATAAAACTATTTGAAGAAAACATAAGGGCAAATCTTTATGACCTCAGATTTGGTGATGGATTCTTAGATTTGATGCCTCTCTCCAAAAATCAATAAAAATATAGATAAATTGACTTTATACAAATTAAAAACTTCTGTGAATCAAAGGACATTATCAAACAAATGAAGACAAACTACAAAAGAAGAGAAAATATTTGAAAATCACATATTTGATGAGAGATTAACGTCCAGAATACATAAAGAACTCTTAAACTCAACAATAAAAAAGACAAACAAGTCAAATAAAAAAATAGGCAGAGGATACAAATACACATTTTCCCAAATCTACAAATGGCCAACAAGTTGTTGAACAAAAAAATTTCAACTGAGTGAATTTAAGGACCAAATTGACTTTATTATTCAATGATTCATGAATCAGGCAGCATATAGAAAGGAATTCCAACAGGCTACAGAAAGAGAAAGGTTTTTAAAGATAGAACAAGGAAGTCATAAACAACAAGAAAGATTTATTTCAGACAAACTCACCTCCTTTTGGGGGACAAAAAGATCTTACTAGGTGGATTCCAGCACCAACCAGGAAATTCCAGACTTATCAGTTAAGATTACATTCCTGGGAAGAACTGAAACTACATTTAAGTTAGGTATTAAGCCCTGGTTTAATGTTGTGGGCCTAGTACAGGTGACTCTATTTTGGCCCTGAGGTTTTCTTTTTAACAAAGCATACTAAAATGTTCAACAGCATCGTTCATTAATGAAATGCAAAAAAAATCGTGAGATGCCACTTCACACTTACTAAGATGGCAATTTTAAAAAGAAAAAAAAATAACAAACCACGGGAGAGGATACAGAAAAATAGGAATCTTGCATCACTGATGATAATGTGAAATGGTATAGCTACTGTGGAAAACAACTGGCTTTCCTCAAGAAGTTAAACATAGATTTAACAAATGACCCCCAACATATATATAGATATATATATCTATACATATCGAAAAGAACTGAAAACAAGGACTCAAGCAAATGCTTATTCACAAATATTCATAGCAGCATTATTCACAATAGATGAAAGGTGGAAATAATCCAAATGTTCACCAACCAATAAATGTGTAAACAAATTGTGATATATACATTCAATTGAATATGATTAGCCATATAAAGGAATGAAGTACTGATAGAAGATACAACTTCAATGAACCTTGAAAACATGCTAATTGAAAGAAGCCAAACACAAAAGGTCATATTTTATTATTCCTTTTTATGAAATATGCAGAATAGGCAAATCCATAAAGAAAAGAAGCAGATCAGAGTTTGCAAGAGGTTAAGGGTAGAAGGAAATGGGAAATGTTTATTAGATGTGCACAGGGGTTCTTTTCAAGCAACGAAAAAATTTTTAAACTACAGACAGGTGTTGATTTATACTGTAACTACACAAAATGTACTTCTTTGTACACTTCAAAATGGCTAATGTGTGAATTTCACTTCAATAAAAAGAATTAAAAGGAACAAAAATAAAATAAAATAAAAACTTTTCCAAATAGTAGGATTGGAATGATCCAAAATTTGGGCCACTTAAAAATACTAGGCCTCCAAGAACAGTTCAAAATAGAGTTGCACTCTATTTGGAGTTGCACCCTATTTTTTGAAGTAGATGCTATGCATGTATGGATGGATGGATGGATGTGTATATCCAGGAATAATAAAATTCTCTGCAAAGATATTATAGTTTTTCCCAGCCATTTTCAATTTCACACCCAAAATGCCTTCTCATTTTAACTACCTACTTTCCTCCATCAAAAAAGTCATTGAATATAATTTTTCAAACTATATAATATCCCTCCACTCTGCTAAGAATCACTATTACAAATAGAAAACTAGCATTATGCCATTAAAATGTTATTTGATCTTTTTAATTTAGCTCATGCTTTTTCCACATAAATGTGCTGCATAAAATAGAAATTCCTCATATAAATAAAAACTTACACCACAGATAATTGCTAATTCCTCTGATCAAAAAAAGACCAGTTATCTAAATATAGATCTTATAATTTAAATCAATATTTCAGTAATATCAACATAAGGATTTCATTTTTTATGCTATAAATTAGGAAATTACTATAATATCAAATCAGGTGCTTTTCTTTCTTGGCTACAAAGTTTCCGGTTCTCTCCCACAACTGCCCAGGTTTTACCTTTGTTTTTGTTAGCATCTGAATAAGAAAATCCTGGTGCTTGTCCTGTTTTTCGTCCAAAAAGACCCCAGAGATTTGGACCAACCTTGTGTTTTCCACCTTTTTCCACTGTGTGGCACTGAGCACATTTTTGAATAAAGATCTTCTTGCCTGCTTCAGCATCTCCCATTTTGTTCTGCAACACAACATTAAACCACAGTCCAAAAAAAAATCTCAGATTTGCAAAGCTGGAAAAAAAAATGCCAACACTTTGAAATGAATACTAATGATATTAAACAAAAACGTATTTAAAGTATGCATCCTTTTAAAGCCTGAGTGCTCAAAAACACAAGCAGATTATAGCATCCAATTTTATAAAGACTTAATCATCTCATTTATCAGATTTAATTTAAATTTTGATTTATAGATACTTCAGAAACTTATGGTATAAGCCTAGTTTTACTTCAGCCTTCAAACAACTATAGTAATTCATCTAGGTCAATTATATTCCACTTTTTTCTTCCCACTTACAGAAAGCACATGTGCAAAAAACAATGCAAGGTTTCGAAGTCTAATTTGGTATCCCCTTGTTTAATAATAAGAATAGAACAAAATGCAAAAGGTACTTAAATTTGATGCTTTTGTAAGTTCTCATATGCCTGCAATAATAGCCTGTAAAATTAAATATCAAACAAAAGTATGAGGCCACAGCAGGTTATATGTAACATGTAATTTCTCATTTACTTTATGCTCTCATCTATAAACACATCTAGCAGATTAGATTAAGCAGTATCTCAAAGCAATTGAATACCATTACTGAGTTCAGTCAGCAGTAATATGTGTTTAACACTAATGTAGTGGAAAATACAGTGCTAAGCAGGGAAGATTTTATGATACAGTGATATATAAAATAATATTTGTACAAAGATATTTTAGTTAATATACCAAAAGTTTTGTTGCATAACTGTCTCCATCTAAAATTATGTAAAAACTAAAATAATTTCAACGTTTTTAAAAAATGTAGTTTGAGGGCGCCTGGGTGGCTCAGTTGATTAGGCAACTGCCTTCGGGTCAGGTCACGGTCCTGGAGCCCCGGAATCAAGTCCCACATCAGGCTCCCAGCTCCATGGGGAGTCTGCTTCTCCCTCTGACCTTCTCGCCTCTCATGCTCTCTCTCACTGTCTCTCTCGCAAATAAATAAATAAAATCTTAAAAAAAAAAAACGTAGTTTGAAATGCCAACAAATATAGTACTTAAGTTTTGTTTACCTGCTCTTTTTTTTTTTTTAAGATTTTATTCCTTTATTTGTAAGAGAGAGAGACAGAGAGAGCATGTGCAAGAGCAGGGGGAGTGACAGGCAGAGGCAGAAGGAGAAGCCAGCTCCCTACCAAGCAAGGAGTGCAATGCGGGACTCAATCCCAGCACCCTTGGATCATGACCCGAGCCGAAAGAAGGCAGACACTTAACTGACTGAGCCACCCAGGCATCCCCTGCTCTTTTTATTTGAAAGATTAGATCATGGGCAGTAGGTGTTGGGATGGATTTCAATATGAGATTGTATTACTATTAGAGAAATCATGAAAATAACCTAATTCCCTGACAGTACAGTTTGAAGCACATTTTTGCCTTTATAACTCTACTGAGAAATAAAAAATGTTTGGTTTATTCTGGTAATATTGAAAAATACAATGTGTCTTAACTGAAGTTAGCTATTACTCAGAGAGGTCAGTACTTCCTATACAGTAACCTGCAATATTAGTATCTCTCTAATTTCTTCTCTTTTTAAAAAGATTTTATTTATTTTTTTAATTGAGAGATCGAGCACCCAAGTATGAGCCATGGGAAAAGGGATAGAGAAAGGGAGAAGCAGACTCCCCACTAAGCAGGGAGCCCAAAGCAGGGCTCAATCCCAGGCCCATGGGATCATGACCTGAGCTGAAGGCAGACATACCTAACTGACTGAGCTACTGAGGGGCTCTGGTATCTCCCTAATTTCTTTGAATTTATGTGAAAACCCCAAATAGTGTCAATAATCCACTTAAAGGAAAGACAGAAATTTTCTCTGGGCAGACTAACAACTAAGCTATTAATCAATGTTTTAGGTCTGATAAAAAGCAGAGTAAAAAAACTCATTTATCCAGAAGACGCTTACTTTTAAATTCCAAACTTCACTCAAAACACTGCATTCAATTTCTACTTAAATGAATTCTGTCAGTTCACGTATAGATACAGAATTCACTGAACCTTTGAACAGGGGCCATTAAGAAACTTTAGTCACGGAGGAGTCAAGATGGCGGAGAAGTAGCAGGCTGAGACTGCTTCAGCTAGCCGGAGATCAGCTAGATAGCTTATCTAAAGATTGCAAACACCTGAAAATCCATCGGCAGATCGAAGAGAAGAAGAACAGCAATTCTGGAAACAGAAAAACAACCACTTTCTGAAAGGTAGGACCGGCGGAGAAGTGAATCCAAAGCGACGGGAAGATAGACCCCGGGGGGAGGGGCCGGCTCCCGGCAAGCGGCGGAGCAACGGCGCACAAAATCAGGACTTTTAAAAGTCTGTTCCGCTGAGGGACATCGCTCCAGAGGCTAAACCGGGGCGAAGTCCACGAGGGTTCAGCGTGGCCTCAGGTCCCGCAGGGTCACAGAAGGATCAGGGGTGTCTGAGTGTCGCAGAACTTGCGGGTATTGGAACGGGAAAGCCGGCTACAGAGACAGAGCCGACAGTGAGCTCACAGCTCGGGGTTACCTTGAACTGGTCGCAGGCTCGGAGAGCTCGGAGCGCGGCCGGAGGTCAGGCAGACGGGAGTAACTGGGTGCTGTTCTCTGAGGGCGCACTGAGGAGTGGGGCCTTGGGCTCTCGGCTCCTCCAGGCCGGAGACCAGGAGGCCGCCATTTGTATTCCCATCCTCCGGAACTCTACGGAAAGCGCTCAGGGAACAAAAGCTCCTGAAAGCAAACCCGAGCGGATTACTCACCCCGGCCCCGGGTAAGGGCGGTGTAATTCCGCCTGGGGCAAAGACACTTGAGAATCACTACAACAGGCCCCTCCCCCAGAAGATCAACAAGAAATCCAGCCGACACCAAGTTCACCTACCAAGGAGTGCGGTTTCAATACCAAGGAGAGCAGCAGAATTCGGAGGAGGAGAAAGCCAAGCACGGAACTCATGGCTTTTTCCCTGTGATTTTTTTTTAGTCTTGCAGTTAATTTAATTTTTTTCTTTTTCATTTTTTTTTTTTTTTTCCTCGCCTTCGGGTAAAATTTTTTTTTTTTTAACTGTTACCTTTTTCTTTTTTAACGATTTTTTACTAGTTTATCTAATATATATATTTTTTCTTTTTTACATTTTTCTTAGGTGTTTTCCTTTTTTTTTTTTTAATTCTTTTCTTTTCTTTTTTCTTTTTCTTTTTTTTTTTTCTTTCTTCCTTTTTGAACCTCTTTTTATCCCCTTTCTCCCCCCTCACGATTTTGGATCTCTTCTAATTTGGTTAAAGCATTTTTTCCTGGGGTTTTTGCCACCCTTTTAGTATTTTACTTGCCCCTTCATATACTCTTATCTGGACAAAATGACAAGACGGAAAAATTCAACACAAAAAAAAGAACAAGAGGCAGTACCGAAGGCTAGGGACCTAATCAATACAGACATTGGTAATATGTCAGATCTAGAGTTCAGAATGACAATTCTCAAGGTTCTAGCCAGGCTCGAAAAAGGCATGGAAGATATTAGAGAAACCCTCTCGAGAGATATAAAAGCCCTTTCTGGAGAAATAAAAGAACTAAAATCTAACCAAGTTGAAATAAAAAAAGCTATTAATGAAGTGCAATCAAAAATGGAGGCTCTCACTGCTAGGATAAATGAGGCAGAAGAAAGAATTAGTGATATAGAAGACCAAATGACAGAGAATAAAGAAGCTGAGCAAAAGAGGGACAAACAGCTACTGGACCACGAGGGGAGAATTCGAGAGATAAGTGACACCATAAGACGAAACAACATTAGAATAATTGGGATTCCAGAAGAAGAAGAAAGAGAGAGGGGAGCAGAAGGTATACTGGAGAGAATTATTGGGGAGAATTTCCCCAATATGGCAAAGGGAACGAGCATCAAAATTCAGGAGGTTCAGAGAACGCCCCTCAAAATCAATAGGAATAGGCCCACACCCCGTCACCTAATAGTAAAATTTACAAGTCTCAGTGACAAAGAGAAAATCCTGAAAGCAGCCCGGGAAAAGAAGTCTGTAACATACAATGGTAAAAATATTAGATTGGCAGCTGATTTATCCACAGAGACCTGGCAGGCCAGAAAGAGCTGGCATGATATTTTCAGAGCACTAAACGAGAAAAACATGCAGCCAAGAATACTATATCCAGCTAGGCTATCATTGAAAATAGAAGGAGAGATTAAAAGCTTCCAGGACAAACAAAAACTGAAAGAATTTGCAAATACCAAACCAGCTCTACAGGAAATATTGAAAGGGGTCCTCTAAGCAAAGAGAGAGCCTACAAGTGGTAGATCAGAAAGGAACAGAGACCATATACAGTAACAGTCAACTTACAGGCAATACAATGGCACTAAATTCATATCTCTCAATAGTTACCCTGAATGTTAATGGGCTAAATGCCCCTGTCAAAAGACACAGGGTATCAGAATGGATAAAAAAACAAAACCCATCTATATGTTGCCTCCAAGAAACTCATTTTAAGCCCGAAGACACCTCCAGATTTAAAGTGAGGGGGTGGAAAAGAATTTACCATGCTAATGGACATCAGAAGAAAGCAGGAGTGGCAATCCTTATATCAGATCAATTAGATTTTAAGCCAAAGACTATAATAAGAGATGAGGATGGACACTATATCATACTCAAAGGGTCTGTCCAACAAGAAGATTTAACAATTTTAAATATCTATGCCCCCAACGTGGGAGCAGCCAACTATATAAACCAATTAATAACAAAATCAAAGAAACACATCAACAATAATACAATAATAGTAGGGGACTTTAACACTCCCCTCACTGAAATGGACAGATCATCCAAGCAAAAGATCAGCAAGGAAATAAAGGCCTTAAACGACACACTGGACCAGATGGACATCACAGATATATTCAGAATATTTCATCCCAAAGCAACAGAATACACATTCTTCTCTAGTGCACATGGAACATTCTCCAGAATAGATCACATCCTCGGTCCTAAATCAGGACTCAACCGGTATCAAAAGATTGGGATCATTCCCTGCATATTTTCAGACCACAATGCTCTAAAGCTAGAACTCAACCACAAAAGGAAGTTTGGAAAGAACCCAAATACATGGAGACTAAACAGCATCCTTCTAAAGAATGAATGGGTCAACCGGGAAATTAAAGAAGAATTGAAAAAAATCATGGAAACAAATGATAATGAAAATACAACGGTTCAAAATCTGTGGGACACAACAAAGGCAGTCCTGAGAGGAAAATATATAGCGGTACAAGCCTTTCTCAAGAAACAAGAAAGGTCTCAGGTACACAACCTAACCCTACACCTAAAGGAGCTGGAGAAAGAACAAGAAAGAAACCCTAAGCCCAGCAGGAGAAGAGAAATCATAAAGATCAGAGCAGAAATCAATGAAATAGAAACCAAAAAAACAATAGAACAAATCAACGAAACTAGGAGCTGGTTCTTTGAAAGAATTAATAAAATTGATAAACCCCTGGCCCGACTTATCAAAAAGAAAAGAGAAAGGACCCAAATAAATAAAATCATGAATGAAAGAGGAGAGATCACAACTAACACCAAAGAAATACAAACTATTATAAGAACATACTATGAGCAACTCTACGCCAATAAATTTGACAATCTGGAAGAAATGGATGCATTCCTAGAAACATATAAACTACCACAACTGAACCAGGAAGAAATAGAAAGCCTGAACAGACCCATAACCAGTAAGGAGATTGAAACAGTCATTAAAAATCTCCAAACAAACAAAAGCCCAGGGCCAGACGGCTTCCCGGGGGAATTCTACCAAACATTTAAAGAAGAACTAATTCCTATTCTCCTGAAACTGTTCCAAAAAATAGAAATGGAAGGAAAACTTCCAAACTCATTTTATGAGGCCAGCATCACCTTGATCCCAAAACCAGACAAGGATCCCACCAAAAAAGAGAGCTATAGACCGATATCCTTGATGAACACAGATGCGAAAATACTCAACAAAATACTAGCCAATAGGATTCAACAGTACATTAAAAGGATTATTCACCACGACCAAGTGGGATTTATTCCAGGGCTGCAAGGTTGGTTCAACATCCGCAAATCAGTCAATGTGATACAACACATCAATAAAAGAAAGAACAAGAACCATATGATACTCTCAATAGATGCTGAAAAAGCATTTGACAAAGTACAGCATCCCTTCCTGATCAAAACTCTTCAAAGTGTAGGGATAGAGGGCACATACCTCAATATCATCAAAGCCATCTATGAAAAACCCACCGCAAATATCATTCTCAATGGAGAAAAACTGAAAGCTTTTCCGCTAAGGTCAGGAACACGGCAGGGATGTCCATTATCACCACTGCTATTCAACATAGTACTAGAGGTCCTAGCCTCAGCAATCAGACAACAAAAGGAAATTAAAGGCATCCAAATCGGCAAAGAAGAAGTCAAATTATCACTCTTCGCAGATGATATGATACTATATGTGGAAAACCCAAAAGACTCCACTCCAAAACTTCTAGAACTTATACAGGAATTCAGTAAAGTGTCAGGATATAAAATCAATGCACAGAAATCAGTTGCATTTCTCTACACCAACAGCAAGACAGAAGAAAGAGAAATTAAGGAGTCAATCCCATTTACAATTGCACCCAAAACCATAAGATACCTAGGAATAAACCTAACCAAAGAGACACAGAATCTATACTCAGAAAACTATAAAGTACTCATGAAAGAAATTGAGGAAGACACAACGAAATGGAAAAATGTTCCATGCTCCTGGATTGGAAGAATAAATATTGTGAAAATGTCTATGCTACCTAAAGCAATCTACACATTTAATGCAATTCCTATCAAAGTACCATCCATCTTTTTCAAAGAAATGGAACAAATAATGCTAAAATTTATATGGAACCAGAAAAGACCTCGAATAGCTAAAGGGATATTGAAAAAGAAAGCCAACGTTGGTGGCATCACAATTCCGGACTTCAAGCTCTATTACAAAGCTGTCGTCATCAAGACAGCATGGTACTGGCACAAAAACAGACACATAGATCAATGGAACAGAATAGAGAGCCCAGAAATAGACCCTCAACTCTATGGTCAACTAATCTTCGACAAAGCAGGAAAGAATGTCCAATGGCAAAAAGACAGCCTCTTCAATAAATGGTGCTGGGAAAATTGGACAGCCACATGCAGAAAAATGAAATTGGACCATTTCCTTACACCACACACAAAAATAGACTCAAAATGGCTGAAGGACCTCAATGTGCGAAAGGAATCCATCAAAATCCTTGAGGAGAACACAGGCAGCAACCTCTTTGACCTCAACCGCAGCAACATCTTCCTAGGAACAATGCAAAAGGCAAGGGAAGCAAGGGCAAAAATGAACTATTGGGATTTCATCAAGATCAAAAGCTTTTGCACAGCAAAGGAAACGGTTAACAAAATCAAAAGACAACTGACAGAATGGGAGAAGATATTTGCAAATGACATATCAGATAAAGGACTAGTGTCCAGAATCTATAAAGAACTTAGCAAACTCAACACCCAAAGAACAAATAATCCAATCAAGAAATGGGCAGAGGACATGAACAGACATTTCTTCAAAGAAGACATCCAGATGGCGAACAGACACATGAAAAAGTGCTCCATATCACTCGGCATCAGGGAAATACAAATCAAAACCACAATGAGATACCACCTCACACCAGTCAGAATGGCTAAAATAAACAAGTCAGGAAATGACAGATGCTGGCGAGGATGCGGAGAAAGGGGAACCCTCCTACACTGTTGGTGGGAATGCAAGCTGGTGCAGCCACTCTGGAAAACAGCATGGAGGTTCCTCAAAATGTTGAAAATAGAACTGCCCTATGACCCAGCAATTGCACTATTGGGTATTTACCCTAAGGACACAAACGTAGTGATCCAAAGGGGCACGTGCACTCGAATGTTTATAGCAGCAATGTCCACAATAGCCAAACTATGGAAAGAACCTAGATGTCCATCAACAGATGAATGGATCAAGAAGATGTGGTATATATACACAATGGAATACTATGCAGCCATCAAAAGAAATGAAATCTTGCCATTTGCGACAACATGGATGGAACTAGAGCGTATCATGCTTAGCGAAATAAGTCAAGCAGAGAAAGACAACTATCATATGATCTCCTTGATATGAGGAAGTGGTGATGCAACATGGGGTCTTAAGTGGGTAGGAGAAGAATAAAGGAAACAAGATGGGATTGGGAGGGACACAAACCATAAGTGACTTTTAATCTCACAAAACAAACTGAGGGTTGCTGGGGGGAGGGGGTTTGGGAGAAGGGGGTGGGATTATGGACATTGGGGAGGGTATGTGCTTTGGTGAGTGCTGTGAAGTGTGTAAACCTGGTGATTCACAGACCTGTACCCCTGGGGATAGAGTATTATGCCTCCATCAGAAAGGATGAATACCCAACTTTTGTAGCAACATGGACGGGACTGGAAGAGATTATGCTGAGTGAAATAAGTCAAGCAGAGAGAGTCAATTATCATATGGTTTCACTTATTTGTGGAGCATAACAAATAGCATGGAGGACATGGGGACTTAGAGTGGAGAAGAGAGTTGGGGGAAATTGGAAGGGGAGGTGAACCATGAGAGACTATGGACTCTGAAAAACAATCTGAGGGTTTTGAAGGGACGGGGGGTGGGAGGTTGGGGTACCAGGTGGTGGGTATTATAGAGGGCACGGATTGCATGGAGCACGGGGTGTGGTGCAAAAATAATGAATACTGTTATGCTGGAAATAAAAAAAATAAATAAATAAAAATAAATTAAAAAAAAAAAAAAAAAAAAAAAAAAGAAACTTTAGTCACAAATACAAATTTTTGGACTTTAGCAAAATGCATTCACAATAATCATAAATTCCATACTATACAAATAGAAAATGTCATCTAAGTACTGCTAAAGAATCATTTCCAATTTTTATATAAAGCAAAAAAATCAGATTGATTCTTATACCTATTAAATGTTACAGATAATTCAAGAAACCAGACATTTGTTTAAAAGAAAAAAAATCCTCTTTCCTCAAATAGATTTCACATACAATTCTCTTAGAAATTAGACAATTTCTGGACAATTAGAAAATGTCCATTGTCATTGTTCAAACTACCAATATTTACCATATGAAGACACTGACTGCTGCCATCTTTAATCACAGTTATGTAAATGACCATCTGCAAAGTGCACTAAAACCAGTAAATTCAGCAGTGATAGCAAGCGAGGGGGGCAGGAAGACTAGGAAGGATAGCAAGCGAGTCAATTTTATCCTATAATCATCTGGCACTCTAATAATATTTCGTTATTAAGAAGAAATATAAACCTCTTCAACCTTAGCCACAACAACTTCTAGCTAGACATGTCTCCAAAGGGAAGTGAAACAAAGGCAAAAGGAACTATTGGGACTTTAACAAGATAAAAAGCTTTTGCAAAGTCAACAAAACCAAAAAACAACCTACAGAATGGGAGAAGATATTTGCAAATAACATATCAGATAAAGGGCTAGTATCCCAAATTTATAAAGAACTTATCAAACTCAACACCCAAAGAACAAATAATCCAATCAAGAAATGGTCAGAAGACATGAACAGACCTTTCTCCAAAGAAGACATATAAACAGACATATGGAAAAATGTTTAACATCACTTGGCATCAGGGAAATATAAATCAAAACCACAATGAGATACCACCTCACGCCAGTCAGAATGGGTAAAATTAATAAGTCAGGAAGCAACAAATGTTGGTGAGGTTATAGACAAAGGGGAACCCTCTTACACTGCTGGTGGGAATGCAAGCTGGTACAGCCACTCTGGAAAACAGTATGGAGATTCCTAATAAAGTCAAAAATAGAGCTACCCTACAACCCAGAAAGTATACTACAGAGTATTTACCCCAAAGATACAAATGATCTGAAGGGGCACATGCACCCCAATGTTTATAGCAGCAATGTCCACAATAGCCAAACTATGAGAAAAGTCCAGATGTCCATCAATAGATGAAATGGATAAAGAAAATGTGAGATATATAGAGATATAGACTGGAATGCTACTCAGCCATCAAAAAATAAAATATTGCCATTTGCAATGACATGGATGGAACCAGAGACTATTATGCTGAGCGAAATAAGTCAGAGGAAGGCAATTATATGATCTCACTGATATGTGGAATTTAAGAAACAAAACAGAGGATCATAGGGGAAGAGAGGAAAAAAATAACAAGATGAAACCAGAGAGGGTTACAAACCATAAGGGACTCTTAATCATAGGAAACAAATGAGGGTTGCTGGAGGAGGGCATTAGAGGGATGAGGTAACTGGGTGATGGACATTAGGGAGGGCATGTGATGCAATGAGCACTGGGTAGTATGTAAGACTGATGAATTACAGGCCTGTACCTCTAGAAAAAAAATTAATAGAAGAAAAAAAAAGATGAGAATAGTACATAATAAAGATATTATTTCATGAAAAAAGAAGAAATGCAATGTTGTACACCTAAAATTTGTATAATGTTACATGCTAGTTTTATCTCAATAAATAAAAATTTTCTTAAAAAAGATTTTTGCCGGGGCACCTGGGTGGCTCAGTGGGTTAAAGCCTCTGCCTTCAGCTCAGGTCATGATCCCAGGGTCCTGGGATTGAGCCCCACATCGGGCTCTCTGCTCCATAGGGAGCCTGCTTCCTCCTCTTCTCTCTCTCTGCCTGCCTCTCTGCCTACTTGTGATCTCTGTCAAATAAATAAACAAATAAATAAATCTTTTTTTTTTAAAGATTTTATTTATTTATTTGACAGAGAGAGAGGCAGGCAGAGAGAGAGAGAGAGGGAAGCAGGCTCCCTGCTGAGCAGAGAGCCCGATATGGGACTCGATCCCAGGACCCTGAGATCATGACCTGAGCCGAAGGCAGCGGCTTAACCCGCTGAGCCACCCAGGCGCCCCAACAAATAAATAAATCTTAAAAAAAAAGATTTTTGCCTATTTCTCACTGAAATAGGCAAAGATATGACACCTGGTATGAGAATGATCACTCTTCCAAGAATGGAGTAATTCTAATGATAAATAGGATAAGAGTAGCGAACACTTACGCATGCTTCTGTGGGCCAGACATAGCTAAGCACTTTATGTATTAGTAATGCATTTATTCCTCAGACCAGCCACGTGAGATAGATAACGTTAATATCTCTGTTTTTACAGCTGAGGGAAATGAGGCACACAAGTTAAGCGGCTTAAAGTCACAAGCTGTTGAGAAGTGGAGAGAGATGGTGAAAAGTAAGAGGAAGAACAATTTTCAATCTCTTAATTTTAACAATTCCCTTTTAGGAACAAACTAAGTAACCTTGGGTTGAACAGAATGTTTGACACACTGCACATGCTTAAAGAGAAGTAAGTAAAATGCTCTTCAGTGTTGGTATGTACCACTGCCACCTCCAATTTTGCCCGTAAAAAAGAGGGATGTGGTAAGAACAATCAAGGCACCAATAAAGCTTTCAAGATTTACAAAACCCACATAACTGGAAGCAATAAAAATGGGAGGAAGAACTCACTGGAATAACTGGAGGATGAATACTACACAGACTAAAAGATAAAGTGGGATTCTGCTGTTGCAGCGGAAGAAGTACGGGAAGTGGAATGCATCAGAACGATGTGACCGTGGGTAAATGTCTATGAACCCCCTCCATCTCCCCACCACCCAAACACAGATGTCCACGGCCTTTCCCTCTTCGAATCTGCTGTGCCTGAATCCCTAAACTGGAGTAAGAATCCAGCTTTCCAAACTGCCAGTCTCGCAGTCCACCACTCCCACTTGGAGGCTGATTTCTGTCCACCGTGGGCAGAAGGCTCTGCCCCGAAATCAGTTCCACACAGAAAACATAAAAGCCGCAGGCAGGCCCCTCACCAGAAATAGTTTTATGCCGCACTTAGGGACCCGTAGACCCCAACAGGCTAGGGCTAAAAGGAGCCTGTTAGATACTCCTTTCTGAGTAAAGCCCAGCCCAAACAGTTCTGGCCCATAATCAATGCTTAGATCACTACTTCCCAGCCAATGCCATACCTACCAGAGGGTCAGCGGCTCCGCCCACCACCTCCCCAGAGAACCCTTAAGAAGTCACTCGGGCCTCTGCCAGGCCAGAGACTGAGCTGCAAGTTTGGTGTTGGCGATCCCAGAGCAATGCCTCAAACACCTGCACTGGAAGCCCAGCTCTGCATGTGCTTCCGGTGGACGCCAGCCAATAGCAGGCCAGGCTCCATCCGCACCGCTGATTGGCTCCCAGATCCCGCAAGTTGGCAATTCTCGCAGGAGTTTGAAGATGGACTTGCTGGGCAGTTGCAGGCTGAATGGAAACGTGACTAAATGACTTTGAACACAGCAGTCCCAGGAGCATCTTTTATTTGTTTAGCTTTTGCCTAACCAAAGAGCTAAATTATCTATGCATATTGACCGCGTGTCCCATTTCTTGCTTGAAGCAGGAACTCAACGTTTTATGAATGATCCATTAGCATGTGATTTTAGGAATCATGTCATGTCAACAAAATAATAAAACAAATAGGATGGGTAAGGCACTGTGCCAAGCAACTTGGACAAACACTGAACTGCAGCTCCAATTTTCTGAGTTACAATTCAGTTGGGACAAGATTTAAATACATTGGGGCACCTGGGTGGCTCAGTGGGTTAGGCCTCTGCATTCAGCTCAGGTCATGATCCCAGGGTCCTGAGATTCAGCCCCCAGTCAGGCTCTCTGCTCAGCAGGAAGCCTGCTTCCCCCGTCTCTCTGCCTGCCTCTCTGCCTACTTGTGATCTCTCTCTGTCAAATAAATAAGTAAAATCTTTAAAAAAAAAAAAAAAAGGTTAAATCATTATGGGGTGCCTGGGTGGCTCAGGTCATGATCCCACGGTCCTGGGATGGAGCTCTGCATCGGCTCCCTGCTCAGTGGGAAGTCTGCTTCTCCCTCTCATACTCCCCCTGCTTGTTTCTTCTCTCATTGTGTCTCTCTCTGTCAAATAAATACATAAAATTTTTTTTAAAAAGTTAAATGATTATAAATGAGCTACATTAGAAAAAAATACAATAATATAAGAACTGACAGCAAGGTTGCAAGCTGCTTGCTAATTGCCAAAAAAAAAAAAAAAAAAGCCCAATGAAGTATGACTAGAAACAAAAAGAATTAGAACCTTAGGAGTAAGAAGGGAGATGTGGAGGGAAGGACTGAAAAAGCTACAAGAAGATAAGAGTTTTAAAGACAGGTCAAACTTATATTTGTATTTAGGAAACCATGAGAAAGGAAATTTGCTTAGCTGAGGTTACATAATTACTTCAGTGAGACATATGTGGTAAGGAGACAGAGAAATAGGAATATTAAAAAAATTTAATTGCTCAACAAAGTACTTGTAATAGTAACAATTTTGTGTGTTAGGTAAGTGGGAAGTTTACCACAATTAAGTTCTCCAGAGGTCTGTCCCATATACTTTTATGATTGAAATGATTGAATTGTTCTGCATAGGCACTGTCTACTAGACAAAAGTAACTTTGAGTACTTGAAGTGTAGCTAATACAACTGAGAAATTTTTATTTTTATTATTTTTATTATCTTATAGTTAATTTTAATTAATTTTTAATTTAAATTAAATAGCCACAATTACGAGATGATTGAATGAAGCTATTCTAAGAGATACCTATGAATCTGTTCTATGATTAACATATTTAAAAGACATACGTCGGGACGCCTGGGTGGCTCAGTGAGTTAAAGCCTCTGCCTTCGGCTCAGGTCATGATCCCAGGGTCCTGGGATAGAGCCCCACGTCCTGTGCTCTCTGCTCAGCAGGGAGCCTGCTTCCTCCTCTCTCTCTCTACCTGCCTACCTGTGATCTCTCTCTGTCAAATAAATAAATAAAATCTTAAAAAAATAAAAATAAAAGACATATGTCATCAAGTTGAATGAAAAGGGGGGGTGCCTGGGTGGCTCAGTTGGTTAACAGCTGCCTTTGGCTCAGGCCATGATCCCAAAGTCTTGGAACAGAGCTCCAAGTTGGGATCCCTGTTCAGCGGGGAGCCTGTTTGTCCC
This sequence comes from Mustela erminea, assembly GCF_009829155.1. Classification (NCBI taxonomy): domain Eukaryota; kingdom Metazoa; phylum Chordata; class Mammalia; order Carnivora; family Mustelidae; genus Mustela; species Mustela erminea. The sequence goes on from NC_045621.1 coordinate 73,008,289, forward strand.
TCTCCCTCTGCTACTCCTCCTGCTTGTGCTCTCTCTCTCAAATAAATAAATAAAATCTTAAAAAATAAAGTTGAATGAAAAGGACCAGGTTTTGGGGGGGAGCAAGAATCAGATGTTAAATATTATTCTCAAACTCAAACAAAAACATGTAAACTCAAGAAAAGGAAGGAGACTACCATTTCTCTAGTGCCTACACATGCCAGTGTAGGTGCATTGAATACATTCACAGCAGCTTGTAGCCTTACAGCTGGGAAAAATGGACATTCTGGACCTTATTCATACAGAACAATCTGAAAATTACTAATTGATTACTGGTAAATATCAGTGGTAAAGCCTATTTAAAAATTTCAAATAAGGCAAAACATTTTTACTGAAATATAATGTATGAAGACTAATATTGATAGCCAGTAAATATCATTGTAATTATATCATAGTTAAAGAAATTTTGGAAAATAATGACAAAAATTTATTATTTTCTCTTTGCATTTCAAAAATAAGTTACAATATCATCTCTCTTTTAAAAAAAGAAATTTATAAGAATTTTGGAAGAAAAGCATCAAGGGAAAACTGGATTTTATGTGAAATCAACAAAACTGCTTATCATTTAAACAATTGTGCATTATAGACTACATGTTGTAAAGCCTTGAAAAAATTTAATCTGCAAATGCACAGCACATCTTTTCTCTAATATAACACCGATTAATAATCATTGTTTCAAACCTCAGAATTTTCAGCTGTTTTAGCTACATGTAATTCGTGTTCAAATATGATTTCATATGATTTGATACATGGCAAAACTGTCATTATTGAGTGATTAAAAGTGTTCTACAACTGATTGTGGTGATAGTTGCACAATGCTGTGAACATATTAAAAGTCATTTAACTGAACATAAATAGATGAATTGTATCAAATATGAATTGTGTCTCAAGGAAGCTGTTTAAAATAACTAGACAGAGAAATCATAAAGTCATTAGAGAAAGCAAATTTCTTATTTTCCTTGCATATGTGGTATTTCACATGACTGAGTTATAAAGAAATTTTGCTTTCCCAGCATTTCCCAATATTTCTGGTTTTGTCCTGGTTTTCTTTCATGCAATCTTTTCTCTCTTCTTTAAGAAAAGAAATTAACTGCTCTAAACATCAGCCTCAAATTTTCAGGATATCAATCAGTAATTTTGTTTGACAAAGATTAAAATTTGCCCAGTCTCTACAGTGAAAGAAAATTATACATTTTCCACTAGATGGCACTGGTGTGCAAATAGTGTTGCTAGAAGCTTCAGATTCTCACAGCAATAAAATTATTAACACTGCCACATTGTTTTTATTCACTTTGATTGGTTTGAGTAACATAAAGAAAAGTGAAAAATTAAAACAAGATACTTCTCTAACTTGCTAAGATCCAGGGTAAACAGAGTCCTTACTTTACAGATACAGGATGTAATGCGAGGAAAAATTATCACAATCTTTTGTGCTAAAGCCAGAGTAAGAACCCACAGTCCCTGACCATACAAGTATACAATATAAAAAGTGTGAGAGTGGATTACCCTGGTCAAAAGGAACAAGAAAATTCATCTCCATTTCCTCCATTGCCTCGATTTCCTCATCTCAATTTTCTCAACAAATGAGGCTCGAATTGGATGATCTCAAATAAGACTATAGGGTTTTTAACTTTATCCTATAGTGGTCTTCTACTCAGCTCATAACGAAGATGGCATTGTAGACATATTAGCTCATCTGATCCTTAAGCTATGAGTTCCATATATATTATTTCATAAAATCCTAAATATATAAGCCCAATCTATTAATTTTATAAGAGAAAGAGAAGGATCATTTTGTTTAATACCATATCACTTGAGTAAAGCACAGTGCCCAACACACAGTAGACAGTCAGAAACATTCAGTCCTTAAATAAATGGATGAATTAACTGAGCTTAATAACTACCCCATTTAGTAGGCAATATTATTTCTCCTTGCAGCTGAGGAAACTGAAGTTGGAAATATGAAGTAAGTTATCTAAACCACACAGTTCAGTGGCAAAACCATTTAACACAATCCGACATTATTTTGCACTATATATTTACATGTAATTTTTCCACAATAGAAGAAAGCTCTATGAGGACAGGGAACATGTTTTTCCTTTTCCTTATGGTGTATGTAGCTCCTTAGACAGAGCTGGCACACAATTGGCGCACAATAAATAATACTTATATGTTTAAGCTCAAAGCAACCCTAATTTTTGCAACCTGGACTTGAGCATTCAATGAGTTCTACTCCTAGACCACATTCAGTTTCATTCTTTTCATTTTATTCCAACTCCACTACAAAATCCAGATCTTGTTTCTGGATTTTTGCTAGGTTTCCCACTGACCTGTCTTCAAGTCCCTTTAACAAGAAGCCTTAGAAATCAGTAAGCATTCCCACTTTGCTTCTCCTTGAGATTTCTCCTAGTCCCTATAGCTGAGCAGTCCACCCTTTCAGCCCTCAAATCCCCAGGGGTGCTTGTGGGAGTTGAGCACATCAGCAGACGGACCTGGTTCTGGTTTTGGCTCTGTTATTTGTATCCCTACTGTCTTTGGCTAGTCCAAAGGCCTCAATTTCCTCATCTCAATTTTCTCAACAAATGAGGCTCGAATTGGATGATCTCAAATAAGACTATAGGGTTTTTTACTATCCTATAGTGGTCTTCTACTCAGCTCATAACGAAGATGGCAAGTTTTGGGGGGAGAATGCTTGGGCTCTATGGGTGGGAATAAATCCAGCGCTGGGAAAGCCTGTGCACCCGAAAGGGCTGTTCTGGCCACAGGCAATGCGGATGGCACGCCTGACATGTGAGCCTCCTTTCCGCGAGATTGGGCTCCCGGACCAGGTCGGCCTCCCCACCACCCCGCATCGCTAGGGGGCGCTGCAGGCCGCTCCCCGGAAGCGGGTACCAGACGCTGGTCCGGCGCCCGACTCTTGCGTCTTCCGGAAGCGGAGCGCTGGGCCCGCAACGGCTGGCTGTGCGGGAGCGGCGGTGGCGAGCCCGGTGGCAGCGAGGAGACCTTAAGGGGACCCGGATCTGGCTCCCGCCCCGGGGCGGAGCGCCATGGACGAAGCAGGCAGCTGTGCGAGCGGCGGAGGCTTCCGCCCGGGCGTGGACAGCCTGGACGAGCCGCCCAACAGCCGCATCTTCCTGGTGATCAGCAAGTACACGCCGGAGTCGGTGCTGAGGGAGCGCTTCTCGCCCTTCGGCGAGATCCAGGACATCTGGGTGGTGCGGGACAAGCACACTAAGGAGTCCAAGGGCATCGCCTTCGTCAAGTTTGCCCGCAGCTCGCAGGCCTGCAGGGCCATGGAGGAAATGCACGGCCAGTGCCTCAGCCCCAACGACACCAAGCCCATCAAGGTGGCTGGTGCCCGGGTTGGGGTCCTCGCGCGAGTGGGTGGGGTGGGGCCTCCCGCGCCTGAGGCTGTGTCAGCGTGGGGTCGAAGTAATACATCCGCTCCCTGGGGCGGCCTGGGCAGCACCTGGTCTTCCGGGGGCGGGAGGATGGCGTTCGCGACAGGGGTGCGGGGTTTGGGCGGTGCGGGCAGAGCGACCTCCGGGACTTGGGCAGCAGAGCTGCAGTGACTGGACCTGCCCCCTCTGTGCTGTCACTACTCCGGAGCCGTGGACTCCACCGCCCACTCCTGAAGCTCCAGTCTTAGAACCCCGTTTCCATAAACACGGGCGTTTTTGTTTTCGTTTTGGTTTTTACATTTTTTTTTTTTTTTTTTTTTTTTTTTTTTTTTTTTGCTTTTCTTCAGGATACTACTGAGCTTAACCACTTGATAAAAGTGTGTTAAACTGTGGCCTCTCTGGTGTTGGGCGTTTGCCCAGTACCAGACGAAAGGGTACATGTAAATAGTGTTTGAAGGTGACTATAACTGCTGCTGTTGCCTGTTTGTCACACTGTTGTGTTTTTTAAGATCTTAACTAAGCCCTCTTTGTGAAAGTAGTAATACCTTCCGTTTTGTTATTGCCACTTTTCTTTGAAAGCAACCAAAGTAACCGGCCTTAAGCAGGGCCAAGTCATCGTGATGGTAGTATGGTTGTATTGTTACTAAATGCTTCTTTGTCTACTCTTAGTTCACCCTGGAGGCATTTATATTGTTTCAGCACTTAAACTTGTGTAAAATTAAGATGACTGGCAAGTGGCAGGAAGGGTGATTTTTGAGAGTTACTTGACTTAATCTATGCTTTTAGCGCAGTGCTTGGCAAAAGATAGGCCCTCGGTATATCCTTATGGTCGTAGTAGCCACAGTGGCATTCCTTACTGGCTGTGAACCCAGTTCCGGACCCGATCCTGAGGCTCTGCCAGTTACTTCAACAGTATCCTCACCTGTCCTGTAATTCTGTTGGAGACTTCCGCAAAATTCCCTTCTCCCTTGACTTTTTTTCCTTTTCTTCCTCCCATTTACTACAGAAAACTGGTAAGAATATTATTAATATTGACTTACACAAGTGAAAGACTGAGAGATACATCAGTCTCCGGAGGTCTTACCTATCCCTCCATCCACAAAAAGAGAAGGAGCCTAGGAGTATATCAGCATTACAGTAGACCATAGACATTCCCTTTATTTCCACCTCCCCAACTCTCTGAAATGGAATAGAACAGGTCATTAATAAAATTTATTGTAAGTCCACAGCATATGGTAGATCAGGGGTTGACAAACTTTTTACATAAGAGGACAGATAGTAAATATTTTAGGCGTTGTGAGTCACATACAGTCTCTGTGACCTATTTGTTGTTGTTTTTCCTAAAGATTTTATTTATTTATTTGACAGAGATCACAAGTAGGCAGAGAGAGGGGGAAGCAGGCTCCCCGCTGAGGCTTTAATCTACTGAGCCATCCAGGTGCCCCAACCTATTTGTTGTTTTTAACAGCCCTTTAAAAATGTAAAAACAGGGACGTCTGGGTGGCTCAGTCGTTGGGCCTCTGCCTTCGCCTCAGTTCAGGATCACAGAGTCCTGGATCAGTTGAGCCCACATCACTTTGGGCTCCCTGCTCAGCAGGAGCTTGTGTTCCTTCTCTTGCTGTCTCTCTCTCAATCAAATAAGTAAATGAAATATTTTAAAAATAAATTAATTAAATGTAAAAACAATTTTTAGATCATGGGCTGTAGAGAAACAGGAGGCTATGGTTTGCTGACTCCTGTCCTAGATTGATAATTTTATCTCCTTCTAATTAAATTAGCCAGAGAGGGTTTTTTACTTTGAGTATAACCACAGAGGTCTGTGGACAACCCAAAAAATGTCCCAAATCTTAAACCTATATAATTCTCTTTTCTTGATTAAATTCCTGCAAGAGAAGTGAAAGTCCCAGCACTGAAATGCACCCTCCCTTTTAGCCACAGAGAAGTTATTCCCCAAAATAACTAAAGTTTAAGTTGTTTTTTCACATTTTGGTCCACTCAGTTTTAGCCAGTAGTTTGTTGCAGTGCAGGACCAAGCTAGGCAGTCTAAGTTCATTTTCAGTGGGTTCAGCTTGGGTCTGTCTTCCACTGGATTGTAGTTTTTTACTTGTGTTTGTTTTTGTTTCTTCTGTACTTCCAGTTAATTTAATTCAGCTTCAGCTTCTCTCGTGTAGTTTGCTTTTGCAAAGTTCCAAAGGATCTGTAAGACACATAGAAAATTATAGCCCTAGGCTTACAGCCAGAAGACTGGTTAAGTAAGAATTATTCTGCGACCAACAACATTATCTTCAGCTCTGCAAGAATGCCTCTTATTTAGAGCTTGTACTGTGAACATAAAGTCTCGGGAGAAATCTCCATTAAGTGGTTAATTATATATGTGTTCTTCTCAGACACTGCCTGCCTTATTGGAAATTTGAAACACTCCAGTCTTCTATAATTTAGAAGTTTGTGATCTGATGACACCTCTGGTCTCAAATCTTACTTGAGACTCTTTCTTTTCCCTGTTTCTTCTTATATTCATAAAGGTTTCCTATTTCATTTTTCTACTAATCATTCAGTAGTGATATATCCCCTAGACTGACTTTCTAGTGGGTCATTTTTGAATTGCTTAGTACTGTAATTACTGTATTACTAATACCTCATACACTGCATATAGCATAAGTTTATTGAGGGAGTAACAGTAGACTCTTATTTAGAAATATGTCTCCAGCTGTATCTTGTAAAAAAGGTCCTACACCTCTACGACAGCTGTTTTCTAAGCAAATATACAATCTTCTGTTTCAGTACTTTTGAAATCTCATGACTTTTATAAGTCTCAGTCCTCTGGGTTGCTGCCGCCTTTGGAATTCCATTTCAATGGTATACAGCCTTCACTCCCCCTTTAAAGTAGAAGAAGAAAAAAGAAACCTTAAGGGCTTTGTGTGGTGATTTATGTTAATTTTATTACATGTCTTCACGTAATCAAAAACAAAACTAGTCATTAAAATTCTTATCCTTATAGCTCTATAAATCACAATCCTAATTAGAGATTTTAACATTCCTTTAGGATAGTATAAAACTGTAACAATTTTATAAAGTAATAAGTAGTAATCTCATATCATAATCCAAGTAATAATAATAATCTGAGTTACCTAATGTCACAGATGATGTTTCAGTAAAAGTAAATTGCTAATAGTAGAAAATGGAGCCTTAGGTAGTCCGGTGCATTTTCTTGCTCACATAAATCACTTGATCACTGAGATTATCCAGAATATGATTATGCTACTTTTTTAAAGGTTCATATTAAAAAGAAGACAATTAAAAATAAATACATTGTAGACTTAAACCCAACTATATCAATGATTACATTAAATATAAGTAGACTAAACATGCCAATTAAAGGCAGAGATTATCAGGGTTTGTTAAAAAAAAGAAAAACCAAACTAAGTACTGTTTAACAGAGACATGTAAAGTATAAAGATACAAAGTGGTTGAAAGTGAAAGGATAGAAAAAACTTGTGTGATGTCATACAAAATGGTGTTCAACACAAGAAGTATTAACAGAGATAGGGCAATTTCATGGGAATAAAAATGACAGTCAGAAGTACATAATGATCCCACATGTTTATGAAGCCAATAATATAGTTTCAAAATACAAGAAGCATTATTATATAGAACTAAGAGGAGAAAGAAAAATTCACAATCAGGTTTTTATACTCCTCTCTTAGTATCTGATGGAACACCTGACAAAATCAGTAAAGATGTGATACTTAACACTTTAATCACTGTAGTTGGCATTTATTGGACCCTATACTCAGCTATTGCAGAGTACACATTCTTTTTCAGTGCACTGACTTGCTCTTGGTAAACCAAAGAAAAAACAATGCAGACATTGGTATTATCTCATTAAAAAAAAAAAAAAAAAAACCCATTGCAGTAAAGATTACTTTAAAAAAACTTTCGACAAAATCCTATTACATTGTGTTTATCCTAACGTGAATCTCATAATAATAATGAAGTAAGTGTACGTAAGAAATAGGAAAACAGTTAACTATTATTTTTGGGATTTTGTTTCTTAGGTTTTCATTGCTCAGTCCAGGTCATCTGGAAGTCATCGCGATGTTGAAGATGAAGAACTCACAAGAATATTCGTTATGATACCAAAGTCCTACACAGAAGAAGATCTACGGGAAAAATTTAAGGTACTTATGTTTTCTAATCAACTAGCATCTGTGGTAACGTAGAATCCTAAACTGGTTGTATGGTTACTAAATCTTAAGTGTTGTTTGTGTTATGTCGTTAGATTGATGCTAGAGAATTAAATAACTGTTTTTAAGTCATCTATTTCCATCTAGTTTTAAAATATTAAACCTAGAATAAACTAAATAAATAAATATATAACTGTTTTTAAGTCCTCTATTTCCATCTAGTTTTAAAATATTAAACCTAGAATAAACTAAGTAAATAAGTGGAAAATATGAATGATGGTGTTTTCTCCCCCTTTAAGGAAAACACGGATTCAGGAAAATAAAGCCTGGAGTTTTAAATTAGGTCACATATCCAATAGGTGGTGGACAAAGATTTAAACCCAGGCTGTCTGAATCTGGAAGCTGCTCTTGGTCTTTACACTTTCAAAGTACCCTCTCACCACTCTGTTGCTCTCACATTGAGGGGAGTCAAGTAAGCCTGAGTGTGTGAACCATATTATCTAGTATTTATTCTAAGCCTATGGCATGTTGATGTACTTATTCACAGAAGGGCTCATCCTTTATGGAATATTAGTCCTAAAATTAAGCCTTAGGAGGAGTTTTATTTATTTATTTTATTTATTTTTAAAGATTTTATTTATTCATTTGAGAGAGAGAGAGGGAGAGAGGACACAAGCAGGGGGAGAGGCAGTGGGAGATGGAGAAGCAGATCCCCGCTGAGCTGGGAATGCAGCATGGGGCTCAATCCCAGGGCCTGAGCCGCAGACTTTTAACCATCTGAGCCACCCAGGTGCCCCTGAAGGAGTTCTATTTAAAGGGGAAAAAAGGGGTACCTGGGTGGCCCAGAGGGTTAAGCCTCTGCCTTCTGCTCAGGTCATGGTCTCAGGGTCCTGGGATCGAGCCCCGCATCGGGCTCTCTGCTTGGTAGGGAGCCTGCTTCCCCCTCTCTATCTGTCTGCCTCTCTGCCTGCTTGTGATCTCTCTCTCTGTGTCAAATAAATAAATAAAATCTTAAAAAATAATAACAAAAAAAAAATAAAGGGGAAAAAAACTACAGCTCTGAACCATATAGCAAGATTATATTCAGTGAAATTTAAAGATAATTTTAAATTTCTTTTTAGCCATTGACTTTTATATACATGATATACTTCTACAAAAATTATTAAAAATCAATTCTTAAATTATTTTGAGTTTTAATTTTTTATCCTTTTTTCTACTAAGTTTCCCAATACTAAATCAGGTAGGCAACAAGCAACGAAGAAAAGAAACAAATAGTAAAAAGTAATTTCCAAACTTTCTCTGTCCTACCCCAAGAGTTGAAAAAGTAACAGCTACCAAACGTATATATTCCAAACTTCCTCCAATAGTAAGAACTTTTTACCTTTTTCTGAGTGAACAAATATGACATTTTTATCCAAAGGTATAATAATTAAGTTGTTAATTGGTTACATGAGAATTTTATGAAATAAATAATAAACACTAAGGGGGCGCCTGGGTGGCTCAGTTGGTTAAGCATCTGACTCTTGACTTTGGCTCAAGTCATGATCTCCAGTTCGTGAGATGGAGCCCTGGCGTCAGGCTCTGTGTCAGGCTCCTCACTCAGCTCGGAGTCTGCTGTAGATTTTCTCTCGCCCTCTCTCTGCCCCTCCCCCTGCTCACACACATGCAGTCTCTCTCTAAACAATAAATAAATAAAATCTTTTAAAAAATAAATAATAAATACTAAGAATATATATCCCATATATCTCCATAGAATTGACTTTCTGAGCACGCTAGTGTTTTATTGATATACTTTGAGAAGCTCCTCTTTAAAGGAATACACAGTTACATCCTGTGAGAAGGCAAACAGCTGTAGCTAATGTTTAGTGTATCCCAGACACTTCAGGTCTATTAGTTCCTTTAACTCTTAGCTGAAGGCAGACACTTAACAACTGAGCCACCCTGGTGCCCTTCATTTAACTCTTAAAATTACCCTTTGAAGTAGGTACAACTTTTAGCCCCATTTAGCAGGTAAAGAGATAGGCACAGAGAGGATAACTAAACACTACCAGGCGCCCCTGCTCAGTTAATAAGTCACTGAGCAGGGGCGCCCTGGGTGGCTCAGTGGGTTAAAGCTTCTGCCTTCAGCTCAGGTCATGATCCCAGGATCCTGGGATGGAGCCCTGCTCCCCGGCAGGGAGCCTGCTTCCCCCTCCCTCTCTGCCTGCCTTTCTGCCTATTTGTGATCTCTGTCAAATAAATAAATAAAATCTTTTTAATAAAAAAAGGGACTGAGCAAAAATTTGGATATAGAAGGTTCAATTCCAGCTTATAATCACCACTGACCAAGACTTTGAAGCTTTCAAAACCATTTACACATTCTTACTCGCCCTCCATGACATAGGCAAATTATTTGATTCTCAAAGACCTAGTTCCTTTGTGAAATAAATAGTATAATATATATAATATATATTAGTGTATACATAAATATTAGGTATGCGTATATCTATACACACATACATATTATACATATATCCTTGAGGGATTATTGTAGCAATAAGGTAATGTATGTAAAGCAAATGTTCAGCAAATGAAAATGAAAATCATTATTTTGGTTATGTTATTATTCGCTTATATTGTTAGTATGGTTCTTTTTCTAATGCCTCATTAGTTTGTGACATTTTGATTCTATTATTAAAAATGGCTGTAAATTCTAATTCTGATTTCAAGTTTTGCAAATAAGGGGCACAAATAAACTTTAAGTTCTGAAATAATCTGTTCAATTATTGATTTTGACTCCTCTACGATCATTTCTTTTAACTCTTATAGGTGTATGGAGATATCGAGTATTGCAGCATTATTAAGAATAAAGTAACTGGAGAAAGTAAAGGTTTGGGCTATGTTCGATACTTAAAACCATCACAGGCTGCCCAAGCAATAGAAAACTGTGATCGAAGTAAGGATGTGTTCATTTAACATGTTAAAGACTTTTTAAAAACTTTTAATTATTCTAAATAACTGAATTTAACATGTGGTTTTACTAATAAGCATACTTGCTAATTTAATCCTAGCGATGCAAATTTAAATATATGTATATACCTAGGATGAAAATTATTTTGGGATTGTGATTAAGTTTTCATTGAGACACTATCTTGAAGAGAAATATGAGCAACTCCATTAACTTAGCAAGTGAAAATACTTTTGGCACATTTTGGTTATTATTCCTATAGTAATTTAAAATTTTAAAAATTGACTTACCCTTTCCAGCTTTAAAAAAATTTTTTTTCTTTATTTTAAAAAAACCTCAAGTTTTCTGGTATATTTGTTCATATTTAAACTACACCTTAAATAGAATTAAGTATATGCTAGTAAACATAAAGGTTAAGGATGGGACTTAGTATAAATTTTGCCTACATAGGTAACTAAATATATATTAGGTTAATTTTGAGGTAGACTGACATTAATTGGATTTTGTGCTGTTACTGCTGTATATAATGAAAAATAAGAATTTTAAAGCAGCCAAGGAAAATATCCTTTGTTGTCACACTCCTAGTTATAGTGACCTTTAGAAATGAGGATTAGTTAAATTAGTAGGTTTTAGAATATTATAAAGATCTATATGTACTAGAAAGAATTACTCCTGATCAGTAGAATTCTTAAATAACCCTGAGGTACATATCAAAATTTCCTCTCTGATCCTTCTGTATTTCTCAACCAGCCAGCATTAATTGAGTACCTGTGATATACTCAGCAATATGTTAAGTAAAAAGATACAAAGGGAATAAATTTATAGCTTTTAAGGAACTTAATTATTTTGGGTAGCCAAGCTCTAATAGGCAAAAAATAGTTAAAGAATTATAGAAGACTTTTTTAAAAAGCTCTTTGAGAGCAGGGAGTGTTTTATTTGTTTCTCTCATTCCTAGTACCTAGTACAGTTATAGACCCTCTGTAAAGATTTATTGAGATCTCTATCAAAGAAACTGCTGTTTATAATAGACTCAATAGAAATTAGCCAAATGAGAAAATGTTCAAAAATATGTGGTATAGTCCAGCAGTGGTGAGAAACAAGTGCATTGAGAACATGAGAACACCTCTAGAGGTAAGATTGACATCTGGTATAGAGTACAGGACAGAAGGTGAGAGCAGTGTTAACAAAGGCACAGAGCTGGGGGTAAACATATCTTTGCTTAATACTGTGAAGGCAAAAGTCTGAATAAGGCCTAATTAATCCTATTGAGAAATTAGGAGACAAAGTTAATTAACACCATTGACACCAAACATGGGAGGTTATGAAGAGTTCAACCTCAGGATTCCATTGTAGACTGCTTTAAAAGGAGAAAAATAACTGTTTCAGGACAGTTGCTCTAACCACAGTATCAGGGATGGATTTTCAGAGAAAGAATACAGAGTGACTTGGTTTTATCCTTTTTGGAGCCACTGAATAATATGATGAAAGCTCTGAACCCTCTTTGAAATATGCCCATGTGCACATATACGTAAGCGTATTGTTTAAAGTTTCAGAGAGTTCATGGAATCTTCCCACTTATTTGAATTTCATCTTCAAACCCCTACTTAAAACCTTTGATCCAGAGGCGAAGAGACCAGTTAATGAGTTGTTGGAATTAATTGAAGGGAATCTGACTTAGAAACAAAGGCAGGGAAGCTAGAGTAAAAGACATCTTGTAAGTGAATTTCAAAGGAAGAATCTTGCTGACAGGTTCAATGTGAAGAGCCCTACAGGATTTTGATATTGAGCCAGGGGAACAAACCAGGATGTTATTTGTAATAGGGAGGAGACTGGAAAGGATAGGGTAGAACTACTGATCTTCAGTGTCTGCCTTGACCATAACTTGAGATTCTTGCTCTTTTTATTTATTTTTTACCATCTTCCAAAAAGAAGTAGGTGTGGTACAGATGGCCTTTGCATAGATTTTGTTTTGTACAATTATAGTTCTAAAGCTAAGTCAAGCACTAGCAATAAAGTATATTTGCAGGTGTGCTAAATTTGCTGTGAACTTTGAAAGTCATAGATTCTCTTTTTCAGGTTTTAGGGCAATCTTGGCTGAACCTAAAAATAAAGCATCTGAGTCCTCGGAACAAGACTATTACAGTAACATGAGGCAGGAGACATTGGGACATGAACCTAGAGTAAATATGTTTCCATTTGGTGAGTAAGCTATCCTTTCTTTTAATAGTGTATGTAATATATACAGTCGGATTTGGATTTTATAAAATATTCTTTTATCAGTAGTCTGTAAATCTCACTTAGTGAATAAAAGTTAATGTGGGGTTTTTTTGGTAAGTTTGTCATGACTCCTCATGGTCTTAATATTTAACACTTGCATATTTAACGCTATGTGTAACATAGAAAACCAATTGGAAATTGTACATTATATAAGCATTTTGTATATAATATATAATATAATATATAAGCATTGTTTATAGAATTCTAATTTCCAATTATAGTTTTCTGTGGTCAGTTATGTATTATCTAAATATTAAACTACATCACTGCCAGTTTTTTGAGGAAACTTCTGCCTCTGTAAGGGCCAAAAAGTATGAAAGACCTATACTGATATCCCCTCAGTATGAGTCCTGAGATTTTATCCTAAGGTACTGCTGCTTTAAAATTAGGGCTAGAGAAAGGAAAGGAATGACAAACATAGAAGTTAACAAAAGGGAGAAGTGAGTGATAAAAGTAAGTCCTATAAATATTATTTAACATAATCTTTGTTTTAGGCAAAATACTTGCCATATTTTGCAGGTTTGCATATTAAATGTATTCCTCTGAAGTTATACTACACATTTCTGCTTATATTTCTGTGTCATAAGCACAGTGGGAAGAGTTGTCTGTTTTCACACCATTGGTCCCTTCTGATAGTGCTAATGGCCAAGAGCGTGCTACAAAATATAGTGCCTTGGTCAAATGCAATGGACTTGGTCACAGCTCATCTTACTTACTTGAACCTAAAATGTTAAGTGAACTCTTGAATGTATAGAAATTAAAAGATATACTTTTCTTTTTATATTGTTGGAGAACAACAATCTGAGTTTTCAGGTTTTGACAAGAATGACAACAGAGGCCAAGAAGCTATTTCCAAACGCTTGTCAGTTGTATCAAGAGTTCCTTTCACTGAAGAGCAGCTTTTCAGTATTTTTGATATAGTACCAGGATTGGAATACTGTGAAGTTCAACGAGATCCTTATTCTAATTACGGTAAAATAATGTCTATTATTTTTTAATATACTGTGTTTGGTTAAAATATCTTTTCTCTAGTGACGCTTTTTATGTCAAATACTCTTTCTATGACAATTTTTTGTTTTCTTTTTCTCCGTTTTAAACTTTTAATTACAGTGATACCTTAACAAATAAACCCCTGAGAATATATCTCCTTTATACAATGTCACATATTTTTAAAAAATATTTTAACTCCCACAAAATGGAGCGTTCTGTTTCCAGTTGTATAACCAACTGGACCTCAGAATGGGGTCCCTATACTCCTGATTAATGTTAGGCAAAGTTCTGAAACCCTTCAAAATGTCCTCATCCCTAAGTGTCTCTCTCTTTTTTTTTTTTCCCAAACTTTATACCCAAAATGAAACTCCTTCCCTTCATTTCAAGCATCTAATTGCCCTACTTCTTTCTCTACTTCTTCCCAGTCTTAATTGAAGCAAGGCTCTGGGGTGCCTGGGTGGCTCAGTCATTAGTTAAGCATCTGCGTTTGGCTCAGGTCTTGAACCCTGGTATCAAGCCCCATGTCAGGCTTCCTGCTTAGTAGGGAGTCTGCTTCTCCCTCTCTCTCCCCCAGCTTGTTTCCTCTCTCTCTCTCTCTCAAATAAATAAGTAAAATCTTTTTTTAAAAAATTTGAAGTAAGGCTCTAATATTAGCCATTTGAACTTACTAACTAGTTAATTAACTAAACCTAATATCTAGTGTTGGCTTAACCATCTTCATAATTTTTTAAGTTTTTTTTTTTTTAAGGCTTTTTAAAAATGGAGCTATCGTGGCATAATGCAAAATGGTTGGCATTCCATTTCACATCAGACTCAGGAGCAAATCCTAGCACTGGCATGCAGCTCTGAGAACTTGGCAAACTGCTTATCCCTTCTGAATCTCTGTCTCTTCATCTATAAAACGGGATTATTAATACCTTCTATGTCAGGGTTAGATAAGAATTAGGAATGCTGTATGTAAAAATACCTAATGCAAGTCCTGGCACATGATGGGCACTCAGGAAATCTCAGGAGTTTATTGGTTTGCTTTAGAGAATTGGAGATGAGGGGTAGTATGGAGAGGTCATACTTGGCATCTGTTCTAGTACTATGGATAGACTCGATTGAGCCCTTATAGGGTGTGATGGATTTAAGGGGAAGTAGGAAAGTGAGTCAAGTCATCTGGGCTGGTAGGCCTGGAATGGTGCCATTCTTCACCCAGATACATGCACTTAATTCACTATTACTCTACCCAGCCCTAGTCTTTTAGTGTAACTGCCCATCTGAGCCTACTTTGGACCATCTCCAACCCTAACCCAGCCTTAGACTATCATTCTGTGTTCTGATTCTAAGGCACACAGTTTGTGGTTTTTGGCACATTCATTGTTATGTATAATTCTGTTTGTTTTGTATTTCTTTCCCTTTTATCTGATATGTTGAAATGTGTTCCTTTACCTTCTGTAACTTTTCTCTGGTTGAATGTGTCTGATAAAAAGTATGTGTTATTGGGACACCTTTTTATTAATAGAGGTATCATCATAGAGTTCTGTCTGAATTAGTTTTATATGTTCCTTTGCTTTCTGAATTTTAATTTCATTAAAATGTTGGGGTGCGGGGTGCCTGGATCAGTAGGTTAAAGCCTCTGCATTTGGCTCAGCTCATGATCTCAGGGTCCTGGGATCGAGCCCCGCGTCGGGCTCTCTGCTCAGCAGGGAGCCTGCTTCCTCCCTCTCTCTCTGCCTGCCTCTCTGCCTACTTCTGATCTCTGTCTGTCAAATGAATAAATAAAATCTTAAAAAAAAAAAGTTGGGGTACTTCGGTTTAGAGAGGAACATGAAATTATAGCAGTGTTTTCCCCCAAGTGTTTCCCCCAAGTGATATATATATGGGTTATATAGTCTATATATATTATACTATACTATACTATACTATATTATATTATATTATATTATATTATATTATTTTATATTATATGTGAAGGTTATATATTATGAAAACCTTTTGGTTCTGTTATAAGCTCTTGGGCTATCCATATATGAACTCTGGTATAAAATTATCCCCCCATTTCAGCATCACCCTCCTGAATTGAAATCTTTCTCCTTAGCTGAAAGCTCTCCAAAGAAATGTGAAATATGTGACTTCTAATCTGAGAGCCTCTGTTCCCTACCTTTTGTTTTTTTATCAATATCACTTTTCCTTTCTCTAGCACTGCAGCGAGCTTGTTGACTATATGTTCTTATCAGACTGTATATTCTCCTCATTTCATTTCCTACTCAGTATGATAGGGAAAATCTTAAAATTTCAAAGCAGATTTCAAAGAATAAAAATTTAAGAAGAACTGGTTTTAGGTATTTCTATCATATAAGAAACACCCGTATCTTAAAATTAAATTCATTGGGCAGAACTTGCTCCAATAATTAACATTTTCCTTAAAATATGTTTATATTTTTGCCAAAGTCTGGTTTAGACTTTGTAGGAACATAGTTGTTATACGTATGTATAAGAAAACTTTGTTTTCTGCTCCCTTTGACTCTGTGTTTACTAGTTGTATGATACCAGGCTATTTCTATATTGCTTCATTTTGTGGCAAGAAAGGCTTTAGGTGCCCTCTTTTTTTCTTTTTAACTCCTGATACTCTCTACTTTGTTTTAGGTCATGGAGTGGTTCAGTATTTCAATGTAGCATCAGCTATTTATGCAAAATACAAGTTACATGGGTTTCAATACCCTCCTGGGAATCGGATAGGTGTTTCCTTCATTGATGATGGGAGTAATGCAACAGAGTAAGTACCATCTCAGGAGGGTCTAAAGCAGGGTTCTGGGTGTACATGATAGGACTTGAAGAATAAGAATGGAAATCAGTTAACCTCTTGAGTGAGGAAGTCACACAAAACGGGTAAGAAACTGAATGTTTCTGGTTTTCTGTAAATCATCAGTTCTATTCTTTAGTCTTCTTAGAAAAATGGCAACGCAGATGGTAGCAGCACAGCTTGCATCAATGGTGTGGAATAACCCAAGTCAGCAGCAATTTCTGGTAAGTACATGAGAACTTAACCTCTCTGATACATCAGTAGGTTATAAAATAAATGTGGCCTTTGTTTATTACCTATGTAAGAAACTGTTCAGAGCTACAGTACAAGATCATATAGAAGTAATGATATAGATCTCTTTAGCTCTTGGCTTAAAATCCTTACAGTGCAGTTTTTCTTTTTCTTATTTTGTACCTAACTCTTCAACAGCAATTTGGAGGAAATTCTGGATCACAGTTGCCTCAAATCCAGACAGATGTTGTACTTCCATCATGCAAAAAGAAAGCCCCTCCTGAAACACCTGTGAAAGAAAGACTTTTTATCGTGTTTAATCCTCATCCTTTACCTTTAGATGTATTAGAGGATATATTCTGGTAAGATTTCAATTCTACAAAGTTACGTTTTATAATATAATTTATTTAAACCAGTTATTTAAGCCCTCTCACAAACTTGAAACTTTCTGTAGCCAATACTTAACAGATAGAAAGGATTTGTTCTGCAGTTAAAAAAAATTCCTATTTATATCACCTTTTAAGATATATGATCATTTCTCTCTCTTCTTTATTATTTATATATCTTAAGTCTCCACACAGAATTTCCTATTATTTTGTTTTGAAGATATAAAACATAGTATTGTTTTTTAAAAGTTGCATGCATAAAATGGACAAATCATTTGTTTCTTTATAGAAAATACATATCTGCGTAGACCTGCCCTGTAGAATTCTTTTTACATAACTTTTCCTTTGTGATTATAATTCAACTGAACAGAGTTGAATTATAGAAATAATTTTCTATCAGAAATAGAAACAAAATAGAAAACAGCATTTCTATTTTGTTAGCACTCTGTTGGATCCTTAAGGATTGTATTGAGTAAGCAATTATTTGATTGTAAGTAAGAGTACATAATAAATATAGAAAAAGGAAGGCTTTTGTTTATTTTTGTGTTTTTAATAGAACTCCTTTAATCTTATTTCTTTTTGGTCTTTTTTTTATTTGCCTTATAACAATGTTAGCAAATTCTGAAAAATAGGAAGCTCATTGAAGAGTCACACAAAATACCAGTAGTTCAAATATTTTGTCTTTTATTTAACTGATTCATGTAGTCTATTTCCTAAACATTTCCTTTATGCCAGGCAGTTGTCATACTAAGTGCAAGAGACATTGTGTAAACCAAACATATGATGTAAATAAGACATAGTAGTTCTTGTCCTCTGAGAGCTTATCTCCTGTAGGAGACAAATGAGTAAGTAGGATACTACAACCTAGTGAGGTTGGTGTTGTGAAAAGGAATATCCAGGCTATGAAATACATAAGGGAAGTATCTACTTCTAAAGCTCTAAGAAGCAATGTATAATTAAAACAGATAAAAACAACTTAGAGAAAAAAGGATGTTGTAGGGGTGGTTATTCCTGCAAGAGAGAATGTGAAAGGAGATGGTTAGAATATGGGATTTGAAAGGGAGGGTGAAGGGAGAGAAGACAAGGCCCATCTCAGGAAAAGCCCACAGGAATCCTTCTGATGGAAATGATCATATCTGTGTTTTGGAAAGATCACTAGGAAGGTAAATAATAGATTAGATAGGGACAAGCCCAGAGGGCAGGGAAACAAGTGAGGAATTTAGAGCATTCCAAGGAAA
Organism: Mustela erminea; assembly: GCF_009829155.1. NCBI lineage: Eukaryota > Metazoa > Chordata > Mammalia > Carnivora > Mustelidae > Mustela > Mustela erminea. The sequence continues at coordinate 73,026,770 of NC_045621.1, forward strand.
AGATAATGACTGGCTGAATGAGGAAAGAGACCTGAGTGAGAATGAAAAGAACTTGACTAATAGAGCATGTGTTTGAGAAGGAAGATTGACTTGATGGGATGTGGGGAGAAGAGTGGAACTGATCAGGTTGTATTTTTATCAATTTCATTTGATTTTTTTTTTTTTTTACTTCGTTTCAGTCGTTTTGGTAACCTAATCGAAGTTTACCTTGTGTCAGGAAAAAACGTGGGGTATGCCAAATATGCAGATAGAATAAGTGCCAATGATGCCATTACTACTTTACATGGAAAGATCCTAAATGGAGTCAGACTTAAAGTTATGCTGGCGGATTCCCCAAGAGAAGAATCTAACAAACGACAAAGAACTTACTGATTTTTGAGGTAAGCCCTTTTTAGTCTGAATTTGAATAGCACATTGGCCAGATATTATAACAGGAAGATATGTATGGAGTTTGTTTTCAGGGATTTGGAAGTTGTCAGAAGCATTGTGACTTAAAGGTTGGCTAATAAAACCACAGGTTGGGTTAATTTCATAATATGTTTTTTAAACTTGAACTTTATAAACTTAAATGTTTTTGATGTTTACTGAGAGAATTTTTTGCCCTTCTATGAAATAAAATCAGCTTTTAATGTAGAAAATTAAACAGTGAGTTTTTTTGTTTGTGAATATCTTAAATATTAAGAATTTGACTTTTTACCATATGTTTAGCTAACCTCAAAATTGAAATAGCTCTAAAGATTTTTAACTTGAAGGATTAATGTCTTGAGTTAAAACTTAATATCATTTATAATAACCTTTATAAAGAGTGTTTTGACATCTCACTAGTGAAAGGGCTAAAAAGCAGTATCAAATAATATATCTTTTTGGACCTTTTGAACCTAAACGCTTTTCTCTGGACTTGAATGTGTGAGTTTGTGAATTAAAAGCACATATTCAGAAAGTATTATTATATGTATATATGTATTAAAAAAGGAACCCTGACAATTTACCAAAAACTCTTGTCTATTATAATAATACATACAGCCATATGAATTCCTTTTTCTTTTAGTTTTCAGAAATCAAACTTACATTTCTTTTTCTGTGATAGTCAACACATACCTCCATGGCCGAGGGAAACATTCTTTAAAGTAGAAATGTTCAACTCTTTCACTTTTTTTATTCTGGCAGTGAATTCTAGGTTTCAGGGGCAGCTGAGAGTTTTTCCCACACATCCAGCTTCCCAAGCCCACTGCTGATCAGCAAGCCCTTAAGATTGTCTTGCAAGTTACTGACTTGAAAGCCATTTTCTTTTACCTTCGTTTTCTTTATGACCAATTATGGCGACTAGCAAGTATCAGAATGAATTGTCACAAGCCTTACTGGTGATGACCCTTTTTCTGATAGAGCAAGTCAGGTGATTAGTTCCTCCTTCCTAGAAGGCGGTTGGCAATAGGAAATGCCCATTGGGCCCATTATGAATAATCCTAATTTAGAAATATCTTGAAATGTTTTATTTAGTCACAAAATTCATTTCTATTACCCCATACAATGTACAAATTTTAAAATGCCAATGAAAAAGAATTAGCAAGTCCTTCTTAAAACAAAGCTGTCTTTTTACATTTACAAATAAAATGTTAAAGCCTGAATTCTGGTTAGACAAGCTATCTTCTAAAATAGCTAAAATGTGTTTGTGCCTGTGAATATTTTAACATATAGCTAACAATTCTTTTATTCAAAGAATCTTTGTTTTTGAAAAAGGATAGTAATACTAAGTTCTTAACATGGGGGAAATACATGAATTACTCCTGTGGTTGAGCCTTTCCTAGTGATTATTTGTATAGTACAAAAATATTAAACTTAAAAATTAGAAGATCTGCCTTGGAATTCTGTCAACATTTAACTGACTGTGATTGGGCAGATCTCTTCACCTTTATGAGGCTGATTGTTTTAACAGGGTTATTGAGAGAAAATTAATTGGAATTCCTTATGAAATATAATAATGTTTTGCAAGTGTGAGCTAAAACTCTTGCCTTGGTGATTTCAGTGAATCTTTGAGATGTCATCTTATCAAAATGGTCAGAAACTAAAAATTTAGTGATACAAAATATGGCCAGCTGGTGCTGTGCGAATGAAGCTTTATAATACCACATTTTTCCCTGTAAAAATGATATACGTTCATCCTGTTCCCTACATTAGAGGAAGTGCATAGTCTTCAGCATGACTGTTCTTAAACTACAGATCTATCCTCTTTTCCTTTATTGAACCGTTGTACCTATTCAGAGCAAAGATAAAGTTGGGTCAGGTTAGCTGAAAATGGTAGGACATAACCAGCTGTATTGGTTTTGAATGTTTCGGAAGTTGCAGGACATTTTTCGAGTTTATTTTTGCTGTAGGTTTTCTCTTTACTGTGGACTCCATGAGATTCTCCTCCTTTGTTGGTATATTACATAAATGGTTTTATTTATTTATTTATTTATTTATTTATTTATTTTTAAAGATTTTATTTGTTTATTTGACAGAGAGAGACAGCAAGAGAGGGAACACAAGCAGGGGGAGTGGGAGAGGAACAAGCCGGCTTCCGCTAAGCAGGGAGCTTGTTTTGGGGTTGATCCCAGGACTCTGGCTGGGATCATGACCTGAGCTGAGGGCAGACACTTAATGGCTGAGCCACCCAGGCACCCCATAAATAAATGTATTACTTTAAGGTTCAGTAAAATAATATGAAAGAGTTTCTCAAATTTTACATGATTATGGCAATTGAAATTCTTAGGGAGGGAGAGCATTTTTTTATTTGTTTCCTTGATTTTGGGGGACATAAGCACCACTCATAAAGGCTGGTTCCTTTTGTCTCTGAGAAATAGGCCTAGGATTAAGTGAGCTATACCTTTGAAATAGGGAAAGAAACTGGTCTAAGAATATAACTTTGAAAGTAATTGAATTCTATTTTGAATTGGGTTTAATTTACAAAATGTGTTTCTCTTTCTGTTTGAGGAAAATAAAAATTTTAGTATTTCAGAGCATCCTGATTTTGTATTAATTCACAGCATTTTCCCTCCAGAAATTCAGTACCTGCTTACATCATTCTTCTGAGTAAGTTTGGTTTTGCTTATTTGGGGGCATCTGTGATTAAATAAGCAGATAACGTTGGTTATTTTGAAATAAAGGAAATTCCTAACGTTTTAGGAATACTAAATACAACAGCTGTTTCCTTTCAGGTGATGATTTTCATACTTCTGTTGTGTTCTTTCTACAGAACAAAGACTAAATAATGACATAATCCTCAGCTGACTGACTGAAAATGTGACTGGACGCACTCCCTGTGGACAGTTGACCGCTTTTTTTTTCATATCTCTGATAGTCTGTGCACAACATTGTTTTGTCTGGGGAGCACGGATTGTTGACATGTATTTTTGCATTCACATGTCAGTGCTAAAACTAATATAATAGTTGTTTCTTAGCGCAATATGTTGTTATATGTAGCAGAAATAAAGTTTTCTTTGCTCGACTAAATCATGCCTTATTTATGTGAAAGAAGAGAATAAAACATATAATAGTGTTTAGAATTTGATAAAATGACATATTTCATTGATTTTGAGATGCACCTTTTTTCATATTTTTATACTTCTGAAATTGGAAACATCTTGATATCAATTAGGTGCCTTACTGTTTTTATTTCTTAATGGAACATGAAATAATGGTGCTTCCTTCAGTCAGCTGCATCTTAGATTCAATAAAATATGGTAATTTGCTGCTCAACCTACACATGCAGATTGGCTACTTACTTACACTTAATCTGAGGCAAGAGCCAAAAGACATACCAGAAATATTTATACTGTATTTTTATAGTTATACGAAAATTTGTTGGTAATTTTGTAAAGATCTTTGAAGATTATAGAGCAATGGTAATTTTAAAAAAGAGTCTCAGGTTATTATGGATAATAAGTTTAAATAAATAAACCAGACGTTTTCCCTTTATAAATACAAGATATAATGGCTGCAGCAAAAATATGATGTGTGAGTTATTTCAGAACAGACTATGAGAGAAAGAATAGTCATTTCAAAAAAAGATTAAAAATTAGGACCCTACTCTGCTTGTATTTTGAAAATCCAAGAAAAATTTTTAGCTGCTCAAAAAAGGTGTCAGAAACTCAGCGTCTTAAAAAAGGTATTATAAATGGTATGCAGTTATTAAAACCACTGAATTACTTGCTCATTATGCCTCTCACATTCTAAGTTAAACTAAAAATAATGAAGGATTAAATTCACTGAGCATAAGAGAGTATTGGTTGCAGTTTGACATCCCTCCCTTGAAAAATTGAAATCCTTTTTTTTGAATCCATAATTTTAGTAAATTTAGATGAGAAAATTTCCAATCTCATCTTCCCAGGCAAGACTGACTGAATGAGAATAGAATCTTTGTGAACCAAATGGCATATTTTGAGAAGAAAGTAAATGCTCTCATTTGAAAGGAAAAAAACAAAAACAAAACAAAACCTAAGTGAAGGGAGTTGAGTATTAATTACCAACAGGTAGGCTTATTCATCCTAAACTCATTTACTGTGCACATAGTTTCATTTTCACAGATTGGAACCAGGTTGTGCCCCACAGATTATCAGGCTCTACCACTCAAGGAATACTTGAATTCCCCCAGAAATGTATCTGGCAGCTGGTTAATCTACACAGTATAAAAGTAGGGAAGGTGTTCTCTTAACTCGTACCTGAGTCCATTGCATCATTAATTGATCCTCATAATTGATAAAAATCTGATTCCTCACAATTTTCACCTTTTTAGTCTTCAAGTTTTTCACTGGGCCATTTAGAAGAAGTTGAATCTTTTGGGTGATTGCTATCATATACCCTCCTGAGCTCCAGATTTTCTGTTTGGCTGAAATAATCCCATTTTCTCCACTCTGCATTTGATGTCAGTTTCAGCAACCAATTGTGGTTTCAATAAGGTGTCTTCTGTAGATTTAGTTCCTTGATTCTTTCATATAAACTCTGAAGAGATTTTGTAGCATAGTTCTCTGCCTGCAAACCACTGCTTTTACAGTGCAGCCTTCTGTTGCGTTTTCCAGCTGCATCTCTCAGTTGTCGCTTGTAGTTGAGCCCTAAAAGTGTATTTTTAAAAGCCACAATGTCACGTTTTTCTTAAAACCAGGACGTTCTAAAACCTAAGAAATAGTGTTTAATAATCTAGTGCTCCTGTATTAAATGTTTACTTCTCAAATGCACTTTGGGTATGAGAACATAGATACTTAGATGATCAGCATATGTTAGTTACTAAAACTGCCAACATAGAGGGGTTTTTATTAGGTGTGCATTTAAGCAATTCAGATGAATAAACTTCTCTTTGAAATATGTGGTTCAAATATAAATAGTATCTAAAATAAACCCTGATCAAAACTTTCTTGTACATTCATTTTCAGGTCTTTTATGGTAGATTGTAGATGCTGAAAGCAGGTATCAGATTTGCTGTTTGTAGAGCACCATGTTCCAAGCTATGTTCCTTGAAATACTAGTATCTTGAGAGAAGTCAGTAAGTCTTCTTTAGGGACAAAGTTTTCATGGTCGAAGATGTTTAGAAAATGTTTGGTTATTATTGCACAGATTTTTTTTGAGCATGAAACTTCTCAGAACCTTTAATATGCTAATATTTATCTTCTCTGTATCTCCAAAAGAAGACCATAGTTTGCACTGGGAAATGTGTTTTTAGAGGCATACTCCTAACAGGGCACTGATACTACAACGATCCTGTTTCAGGAAACATTCTTCTATATACTACTGTTTTTACTCAGTGGTAGTGGTGTGGTTTAATTTGTAATTTTTTGTGTGTGTTTTTTATTCCACTGTAGATAAAAATTAATGCAAAAAACTAAGGAAATTATTACTCTAAAATTTTCATGTTCTCTGAATGCTATTTTCTTTTAACCTGGACCTACATGATCTCAATGAACAGACAGAAAATAGAAATAAGAGATTTTACCACTAGGTGGTGATAAACATTGCCACTCAGAAACTGTGAAGGTCAGCATTCCAGTTTATTTAAGGTACTTGAGCATGAAATGAAACTTACTTTAGTGTCTAAACTTTAGTTCTAAACTTTAGTGTCCACAAGAATTACCTCAGTTATTTGTTTAAGGTACAGGTACACCGAGTCTGCGCATTTGGAACTGAGTTTCTCAGTAAGCTTCCTAAACGATTTTGAAAGGATAGTCAATGGAATTGACTTTGTAGTATACACTGGCCTTAAGAGATTCTGTATGTTGGACCTTAAATTGGACTATTGTAAAAATAAGACTTTGAGAACTTCCTGAGTCTTTTTACTTTAAGCATTTTTTAGAATTTAGCATCTGCTTTAATATCAGTACGTAATAAATTACAATAAGAAATTAAAAAACACAAGCGGTCTTAGAGATAAATAGCAAGATGTCAGGCCAGCTTTTCATGTTAGCAAATATTTTTCGATGTTTGTATAGGATGGTAATTATTTGCTTTTTGCCACTCAAAATTTCTACCTAATTTCATTTCTTATTTACATTTATTTTGAAGTAAATTATTTTAATGAATTATCATCAAAGATTTTGTCTCTAAGAAGTATATAGATATGTATCATTCCTTTTAAATGGCAAAGGAGCATGAAGGTGATGTAATTATCATCAGTGTTTAAAAAACTGAAATAGAATAATCACAGGAGTACAGAAATAAACATATATGTATCTGAGTATTTTTACAATCTCAAAGTGAATCTTTTTTACAAAATGAATGCTTTTTTTGGTGCACCCACAAATCTTTTATAGGTGCAGTTTAATTTTCAGTAACTTCTTAATTATTTGCCTAAAACTCGATGAGGTCAAGAACAAATGAATATATATATGGCCTTTTCATCCAGGGGTATAACCACCTGCAAATATTAATTTTTGCCATATGTGGATGGTAAGCTCTATTAAAATCATAACAACTATTTTTACATATGACTTCAATAAAGAGAGAAAACATAAAGGTCATCCTTATTAGATAAGTTTCATTTTAATATCTGAATTCTAATAAATGGATTGCATTATTTCCTTTTCTAGAAACAGTAACTCAAGGACACATGGATCCTGGGAACTGAAGGTATGGTATTACTAGGGGATCAGCTAGAAATATTTAGTTAACATGAAGTTGCAGTTCATTCATTATAAGGACAGTGTTTTGACTATATTTAAGGTAGAAAACACTTGTCCTCAGTAGAATATGGAGGTCCCTAATATTCTACTTTGAGAAAGTTACCAGGCCCTGTGAAAATCCATTTGAGTGGTTATCTGTCACGGGAAAGAGAGTTCTCTGACTGTGTTCGATGAATTGCAGTCAATGTCTTTATGTCAGGATCCATGTGAGCTTGCTAACCTGCGAGCTGACTAAGGCCGCAACCGCTGCAGTACCCTGGAGACCTCCTTTCTGACAATGCTGCTGCAGAAGTGGTGGAGGGAGGGCACCAGTGTTTTAGGAAAATCATTTTTGTACTTGAAATACAAAAATCTAGTACTGTTTTCTATAGAAATTGGGAAAATGTTGAACACAATAGGATAACCAAAGTACTTACTCACAGATACTCCTATGAATCTACACTCTTTTAATTTTCCTGCCTGTACTCCGTTTCTGATTTTGTAGGTGAATGCTGTTGCTGCTAACTGATTTTCTTGCTTACATATTGTCATCATTTTTCAGCATTAGTAATACACAGAATTCATTAGCACAGAGTTCTCAGAGGGTTTCTGGGCTTGTCTGTTCTGTTTGCTTCAGTTTTTTAATGCTAAAAGGAGAATTAAAGTCATCTACTTTAAAGTCATCTAATTAAAGTCATCCTCATTTACTGGAAGATATGATATACAAAAATACATTAATTTTTTCCCTTTCATCCTTGACAAAGTGTGTTATATTGGGTTTTGGCACTAGAAAATAGTATTTACATTCTTAAATCATTGATCCTTTGGCACAAGAGACTTCCTTCCTGTTCCATATCAGTACATTAGTAACTTAGGAATGTGACACTTGGGGGACAGTGTAGAAGGAGATTGCGATTTATTACTGATAGGACTGACTTTAGGAAGAATCTGCAGGGGTTGCTGAAAACTGGAACTTGCTGACTTGCATTGGCAAGGCCAAAATTAACCAAAAATGGCAAAAAAACAAAAAACCATACTTGGAGATTGGGGAGAAAGCACTCATCTTGATTTTATCATCACAAACTCCCACCAGGGCCCACCTACCATTTAGGTACTATCTTGGCTTCCACCAGAAACTCCTAGCAGAACTCATTTCCTTCCACTTTTACCCTGAATCTGGGACTCCTAGGCACTGTCCTGTAATCTTGCCTTTCACCCAGCCCAGTCATATTTCACTGCTATAACTCAAAGTATGGGACTGGGAGGAGAATGAAAGTCGGTTTCCTTTACCATCCTGAAAGATTAGCAGTATACTTCTACTTAATAACTTTCAGTTACTTGTCATATAGGAATATCATGTCTTCTAGATCTTACTGATTTTATTAACTTTCAGTACCCCCAGGAGCGAGTTTCATATATGATACCAACATTGCCTTTTTGGACCTGTTTTCTCATCTAGAAAATAAAAGAGATAATAAAGGCAGTATAAATACAAACACCCGCAACACTCCTATGCCAGTTTTCTGCAAAAATACCCATGAAACATTAAAATAAGAAACATTATTCATAGACCTTTAGGTAAGAATAGTGGAAACTAGAAGGAATTTTTGCTAGGTAAAGCCATAAGGGTAGATTTTTTAAGTGGCTGACTCAAATTCCATGTCAAAATAATTTGTTAGTGAAGCAAGATGACGCCTTAGCTTCCCATCATCTAACATTCCTTATGACGCTATTTATAAGAAAGCTATAATAATCACTTCAGACAACTATTGGGAGTCCCATCAGAAGAGACTTTCTGGATTCTTAACAGGTGGCACTGAAGGTGTACTACCCTGGAGCTTTTCCTTAACCAAGAGAACCACAGCTGGCAATCTCTTGGGGCGGGGGAGGGGGGTTGGTAGTCATAAAAGGGAAGAGTAACGACAAGAACAGCAAAGCGACCCAAAAAGATCTCTTAGCCTCTACCTGTTAGCAGATTTAGAATCCTTAACACAACATTCTTTTTTAAAAGGTGTTTTTTCTAGCTGTCTTTCCTAAGAACTTTGGTCTTATTGCAAGGAAATTTGTTATCCTCGCCTATGCTAAGGCTACATCTGATGAACTTCCTTGGGTTTCCTGGAGGAATGAAATGGGTTTAACATTTCTGACTACCTGCTGGATTAGCATCAGCACTTGAGTGGACTGAAAAAGAGCTGAAAGCAATCCTCAGAGTCTGCCAGTTCTGCAGCTGGCCAAGCTAAACCTCTCCTCACTGAGAAAGGAGTAACTAAATGGACAAGAGATTTGAACAAGCATTTCACAAAAAAGGCCAAGAAGGGATCACAGTTTCATTTTTTTGTGTATGTTTTTGTTTTGGGGTTTTTGTTTTCTTTTTTTTTTTTTTGTAGAGGAAGGGACAATTGAGCAAATTCCTTATCTTTTTTAAAGAAACACTAAAACATTCTCTTTTTTACTTTGACAGGTAATGTAAGTTTAAGGATAATTTTTAAATCTATTAAATGTTCAGCTATATTATTCATCAAAGAGATGCACATTAAAACTCTATTAAGATACCCTTCCACTGTTACAAACAGCAAAAAATTAAAATACTGACAATACCAAGTGTTGAGAATGTAAAGCCTCAGGAACTCTCTCCTGGGCTGCTGGCAGTAGGGTGAACCGGCCTAAACGCTCTGGAAACATTTGACAAACAACTAATGCTGCGTCATACATCTACCCTCAACTCAGTAATTCCACTTCTGGGCAAGTATCCAACAGAGATAAGAACACACATGTACAAAAAAATACAGAGAAGAATATTCTTAGGATTATTCACAATAACCTCAAAGTTAGTGAAACAATTCCAGTGGCAACAGAATGCACACAGTGAGATACTACTCTGTAACAAGGACAGGAGCTAACTTGTTACATGTACCCATTTGGGTGAATCTTATAAACATGATGATAAAAGAAACAAGCCAACAAAAAATGTGCTGTATGATTGCCACTATAAAACGGTTCACCATTTCAGTCAGAAATGGTGCTGATGGTGTGCTGGTATTCTTGTCTTTCTTTACTAGTGTAGTGATAACCTACTGAGCTGTATGCTTAACAGCTTACACAGTTTTTTAAAATTTATCTTACACTTCAATTAATGTTTTTGTTTCTTTTTTTTTTAAATATTTTATTTATTTATTTGACAGAGAGAAATCACAAGTAGATGGAGAGGCAGGCAGAGAGAGAGAGAGGGAAGCAGGCTCCCTGCTGAGCAGAGAGCCTGATGCGGGACTCGATCCCAGGACCCTGAGATCATGACCCGAGCCGAAGGCAGCGGCTCAACCCACTGAGCCACCCAGGCGCCCCGATGTTTTTGTTTCTTAATGAATTAAGCAAAACAGCAGGAGACTAATGGGACGGACACCACTGCAGTATGAGAGAAGAGCAATATCCTGAGGCTTTTAGAAGGAAGGGCTTTGTTTTTCCAGTGCACGTATAGCAAGAAATATTAGAAAATATCTGCTTCAGCTCCCACCCTGGTGCAACAGAGCCTTACAATGTTGGGGGCAGAAGAATAAGAGAGTGGGAAAAGAACAGGACAAGTCAAATTAAAATTTGTGTCAGAAACAATAGTCCTAGTGCTAAAGAAAATCTAACCCCAAATGAAGAAAGGTGAATATCAAACTGGTTTTCAGAAATCTGCTAGGTCTCCTGAGCCAATAAAGCAAAGGTGTTCAACCAGATCAGAGCTGCCTTTCTCAGTGTGCTGTATTCTGCATAATAAGCTTCCCTTTAAGGGTCTGCAGCTTGAAGATGTTACAGTACTCCAAAAGCACCAGAGTAAAAGATAAACTCAAAAAAGCACCTTCAGATGAATTTAGTGGGCTGATTACAAAGATTTATCCTTTGAATAATAGACTTTCCCAAAGAAAACAACAGAACAAATTAAACAATAGTTTTAATAGGAGAATCCTTGATCTAAGAAAAGGCTCAAGTTTAAATGAAGATCCCTTTTGCACATTAAATGCCAGCGCCTGGGTGGCTCAGTGGGTTAAAGCCTCTGCCTTCAGCTTAGGTCATGATCCCAGGGTCTTGGGATTGAGCCCCGCATCAGGCTCTCTGCTCAGCAGGAAGCCTGCTTCTTCCTCTCTCTCTGCCTGCCTCTCTGCCTACTTGTGATCTCTGTCTATCAAATAAATAAATAAAATCTTTTAAAAATAAATAAATAAATGCCAGCTGGAACAGAGCAGAGTTCTGTAGGTCAGGATTTCTCCAGTTATCCACATGTGACTATCACTGAAAATCTCTCTGCGGTATGCAACATGCACAACTTATTTGCCCTTTATAGAAAAAAATTACTTGAATATAATCACATTACCAAAATTAAGAAGAAAAGAATGAGAAAAGAAAGTTGGTAGGTACTGAAATCAATAAAATTATTAGGATAATGCGGATAATTTAAAACATTTATTAAGTGATACATCTCAAAAACTTAAATGGGGTTTATTAACCCCAGATTAAGTTATTGAAGGCCAGGAAGAGATCACAGTTTCTTTTTTAGGAGGTGAAATGAGGGATAAAATACTATCTTCTGTTAAAAAAAAAAAAACTCCTTTTTACTTAGGAAATTCAATGTAAATTTAAGAATCTTTTGAGGGGCACCTGGGTGGCTCTGTTGGTTAAGCATCTAACTCAATCTCAATGCAAGTCTTGATCTCAGGGTTGTGAATTCAAGCCCTGTGTTGGCTCCACAGTGGGTGTGGAGCCTACTTAAAAAAAAAAGTTTGAAATCTGTTAAGGTGGGTAATAATAAAATTAATAACAGAACGTCTCCTGGCCAGATCCTTGAAAAAGACAAAAAGGAATCACATATTTGACAAAAGTTGAAAGAAATAAGAATAGCGCTTAGGATCAAAACTGTTTAAATTGTTTAAATTCTAAAAACAGAATTAAATGATCTGCATCTTACGAAGGCTTACTTTTAATCAAATTCTGTCACACACCTAATATTAATGTATTTCAGAGCACAATTAGAGAAGGTATAAATAGCATATTCACTACTAAAATTATAATTAGTAGGAAAGACAACAAACCCCAGGGTTTATATGCAGAATAATATAGGATTGAAATGGAGAAATACAAAAGGCCTTTAAAATAGTGTAGAGGGGCACCTGGGTGGCTCAACTGGTTGGGCCTTTGCCTTCAGCTCAGGTCATGTTCCCAGGGTCCTGGGATGGAGGCTTGCATCAGGCTCCCTGCTCAGTGGAGAGTCTGCTTCTCCCTTTTCCTCTGCCCCTCCCCTCATTCATGCTCTCTGTCTCAAATAAATAAGATCTTTTAAAATCAATGAAATAGTGTGGAGATTATGGTGGAGACCTTGACACGTGTTCTGGGAACTATCAAACCAAGAAGGGAGGTAAAAATGAAAATTAGTATGTATAAAAAATACAATTTTTTCTCAAATTGAATAGTTTACAAATCGATCAGCTAGCAATATTGAATGACAGGCAGCATAGGGGACCCAGAAACATCTCTTAACTCTGCACATTAGCTGATTTAGAATATTTACAGCAAGATCCAAAACAAAACAAACCCTCGAACTTGTTCTAAACTTTGGCCTCTTTGTCCTAAAGACACATTGCAAGGAAATCACTTCCATTCCAAACCTGGACCCTCTGGGCCTCAGCTTTCCTGAAGGAATGAAATAGCTCAGCATTTGGTGCTCACCTGCCAGATATTCCGTCAGCATCTGAGCAGACTGCCAAATTGCTGAAAGCAATTCTTGCAGCCTGATAATTCCCCTGCAGGGCATTTTATAGGGCAGAAATTGTACAGGCTGTATTCTTTGATCACAAGATAATAAAACAAGAAAACAAAAGCACAGTCACCTGGAAGATAATTTTAAAGCCCTCTTCTAAATAGCTATTTTGTCAAAAAAATGCAATAAGATAGAGTGGAAAAATGGCAAAAGTAGAGCATGATATGTTTAAAGCTAAGCTGAAGGGCAAACTGATAGCCATTATTGCACAGAGAAGGTACATGGATGAATTAAACATATAACACTGGAAACAAAAGTAACAATAAAGGCTAATTAGAAATAAATTAGAAAAAAGTAAAAAGGCAAGCTTGCAAATGCATTTTTTTAAAAATTCAAAACTAGAAATAACAATGGTATGAAAAAACAGAGGATACTTAAGTCCCATCCTCAATTATATATTTTAATTTAAGTGTTTGTTATAAAATGTTAAATATACCAGTTTAGAATATCCAGTCAACAAGAATTAGAAATCCTGAGCAGATCAGTAACCAAAGAAGAAATTCAGGCAGTTGTCAATGAATTATAATCCTTAAATTAGCCCTGATAACTTCATCCATTCTTCCAGACTTGAAAAGCACATCATTCCTCTGGTTTTTAAGTTTTTCCATGCAGCCTGGAAAAGGTGAGTACACACATTCATTTTGCATAAGTAACATTACTCTGATACCAACACTTAAAATTTGGCAGTTAAAATCAAAGCTATATATCTTAGTTTACCCATGAATATGGATGTAAACAAATCTAACTAAGATACTAGAAAGTGCAAATAATATCTTCAAAGAACAATTCACCATGCTGAGTGGGGTTTAATTCTTTGATGAAAGAGCAGTTCACGTGAAGAAAAATTACTGTAATATTTATCTTCATAGGACCATAATGAGATCCACAAACTGATTATCCATTCTTGTGATTGTGCAAATGCCATGGACAGTTAGATTAGATTTGGTTTACTTGAAACAGTGGCTAGCTGGAAAAATGGGATTAGCCTGACATATTTAGTAAGGGAAGCAGTGTCTAAACCTCCCCTCTAAGTTCAAGAGTGCTATAGAATGGAGAAAGAAGTATGGATGCATGTCAGTGAGAGAACCAAAATGTCTAAAACTGGTTCTTAAAAAAATAAATCAATTTATTGAGCTGTTACTATTTGCCAGACATTAGGCTAATTGCTTTACATACATCTCAAAAATCTAGGAAGTATTGTTCTCGATTTATCAAAAGGCTGTAAGGTGCTCTGAGGGATTTGCCCAGGATCACACAGCCAGCAAAGGGGGAAGCTGCGCTTTGGACACAGTCTTCACTGAAACCCGTATTCTTAACTGGTATGCTAAATATCAACAGCTGTAACAAATAATTCAGAAACTACCATACACTGCAATTGAATATTACACAACAACAACTCCTTCCAGAACTATGGGATAGCATGAGAATGATGCTTATTATTTAGCAAAGGCAAGGAATATACAAAATTGTATATAGTGTGGTTTATAAATTTTTAAGCTGGAGTGAGTTTGAAAAGAAGCCAATGTGTATGTGTTTACTTTTCACTATTGCCCATTTTTCCTTGGTGAACATGGATAAGTTTTTTTTTAATCTAAAAATATACTGTATCCCCTACAAAATTGAAAGCTCTCTGTGAGCAAAACCTGTTTGTTTTTGTAATATCCAACCTAGCTGTGCACTTTACACATAGTGGGCACAAAATACTTATTTGAGTTACAACATAAAGGGTCCTATATGCGACCCTCACTGTTTACAATGTAGATTGTAAACAAATCTACATTTTTTATAAATATCCTAGTAATTGTTCAGATGCCTTCTTTTCAGATTGAGACCTATTTACTAGGCTCATTTTTAGAGATTCTAATTTTAATTTCAACTTTATGCTTCTGGTGTTTTTTATAAATGGATTAATGGCTAAATCAGTCAGTCCACATACAAATCTTGGTGATAGTTTGAAATGATAGGTAACATTTATTGAACTCTTGCTAGTCAATACTGTCCTAGGCGCTTTAAGACATTTTTCCCATTTAGCAGTCCCAACGGTTCCATGGAATTAAAACTATGAGACCCAGAGACATTGAATGACGTCTACCAGGACACACAGCAAGTAAATAATGGAGCTGATATTCACAGTCAGGAAGTATGACTCCATAACTTCACTTAAGTTCACACACTAGTTCCAATGCTGCTCTTTAAGAACAAAGTATAAAATCTTAGTCATAAAAATAGAGCATGTAATGGAGAGATCATTTTTTTCCATTGCGTGGCCCCTTGAGAGGGTGGTGTGAGAGAAAAGTACAAGTGAGATGAGAGGAAGTGAAGAAAGCAAAGGAGAGAAGGAAATGCAGATGGCAGGAGAAGGAATGATGACTCAGTGGCTTTGGGGCGACAGCATCGGTTCCTTTTGTACTTTGGTTGCTGCACAAGCTTAACTAACAAATATATTGAGTACCTATGTACTGAGTGCTCAGGGACTCATTGGTGAGAAGAAGAGAGAGAAAAAAAAGCCTCCTTGCCCTTCTGTAGATTAGTCTAATTCTTTAGTTTGAAGAACTAGTCAGCTGCCACTTGGGCAGAGCAGACGGGCTCCTTCCAAACCTCTTTCAAAAGATTCACCAAAACAAAAGAATTCCTCTTTTACTGTCCCCTTAATTGGGACACACCTCATTTTTGTTTTACAGGTCTTTGTTCTGTTTTATTTTTTGAGGTAAAAATTACAGTGCAGTGTGCAGATAATAAGATTCAGTAAATTTGACAAATGCATACACACTTCTAATGATTGGAGACAGTTTCCATATGTCTCGCAAGCAGAGGCACACTGTCTCTTTTCAGGAATGCTTTTATAGTGAACAGTCTTGGAAGGTAATGTCCCCTCTGGAGCAAACAGCAGGTTTGTTTACTGTCCAGTGTAATAAAGATAATGTCTTCTTTCAGAGCAAAGGGCAGGCACACTTACTACCCTTTATAAAAGACTGAGGATCTTCAGTTCTGACACCAGCTTACTGCATATGCAGCACCAATCTGGGCCCCTCTTCATTACCTGTTTAAGGCTTAGAGGACAAGAGGAACCAATACAAACCTGATGCTCAAAATGCTTATTGTGCTGTGGATACTGAAGTTCTTTGTCTCTGACCCAGGAGTTTTGTGTCTGTTGCCAGCATCCACAAGATGGGCAGGCTAACTTGCTGTCTTGCAACTAGGGTGAAACCTCAGACCCTTCACAGTTCTTGACAGCCACCCCCTTCGCGATACAGACCTATCCACTGAAGCAGCAGGTTCCCTCATACCCATCTCCCCTCAGTCTCACAAGAGATGATCCTGTTTCTGGTTGTTTTCACAATAGATAGTTTTGCCTTTTCTAGAACATCACATACAGGGAATCATACAACAAATACTCTCGTGTTTCCCTGTCTCACTCAGCAGGTCTGTAAGATACATCCACGCTGTTGTATAAATCAGTGGTTCACTCCTTTTTGTGTCTGCATAGTATTCCATTGTTAGAATAGTTCTCCATTTAACCATTTCCCTGTTGATGGACATTTGGGTGGTTTTCAGCTTGCAGAACAAAGCTGCTGTAAACATCCACATGTTTAAATAATGTTTTACTCTATACAGGAACTTGGGAACAAATCATTGTAGGGATTCCAGATTTTATTATCTGCTTTCAAAGAATGCTCATTTTTGTCTTAGAAGGGACTTACTCTATCTGGACCCAAATTTCCAGCTCTATCTCTTTTGCAAAGGGCAGCAGCTGAAATTTCTGTTGCAGTTTTCTGCCTTCCACCTGCCCCCTTGGAGTCTGTCCTGCATAAGTATAGTCAAAGGAGTCAGCTAAAAATTAGGGTGAGGTTCAATAGATTTGGGACTCTCTATGTTGTGACTCTCCTTTTTTGATTATCCTCCCTAACTTCAAACGTGTTTGGGCATCTCTAAACTCAGCCAAATGACTCCTCAAAGCAGTAAGATTGCACTTGTCTGTTTGAGTTCTTTTTGTTTGTTTGTTTGTTTGACAGAGATCACAAGTAGGCAGAGAGGCAGGCAGAGAGAGGGGGGGGGAAGCAGGCTCCATGCTGAGCAGAGAGCTCGATGCGGGGATCCATCCCAGGACCCTGAGATCATGACCAGAGCCGAAGGCAGAGGCTTAACCCACTGAGCCACCCAAGTACCCTGTCTGTCTGAGTTGTAGTATCTCTGCACCCAAGAGGAATGAGAGTACCCTCAGGTAAAAAGCTCTATAAACAAATCTCACCCAGTGTGATTCCCAAAATGTTTATTCCTCTTAGTATCAACCTGCTTTTGGTCATTCTCCAGTGCCTTCAGATAGCTGTTTTTTATTATGTTACCCAGAATTTATAATTGTTATAGAAGACTTAGCCAGATAAAAGCTGCTCTACCATTTCTAGAAGCAGAATTCTGCCTAGTAATATATTGTTATCCCTTTACGCCTTGTCATTTTACTTTGGATGTATCTCTTACAAACAACATGTAGCTGGTTTTATATTTTTATGAAATCTGGTTCTGTTTGCTGTTCAGTATGTTTAATCTTAATTTACATTTATGTGATTAATGAAATCTTGATTTATTTTTTACCATTTTATATGTTCTGAATACCATTATTTACATTTGCTTCAGTTCTGGTTTTTCACTAGACTGAAAAGACTTTCTGTATTTTCTCCTCGCCCTTTATATTTTCCTCATTTGGAAGCTATAAATTATATTTCTCTTCCTAAGTGACCACTCTTATATTCTACATATGTATCTATAAAATTTTTACCAAAGTCTAAAGTTACTCAATATTCTATCTTCTTTCCAAACAGGAAAAGAAGATTACTTCATTTTATTTACCTGTTACGAAATTCCTATCTTTTATTGTTATCTAAAAACTTAACGTCAACTTTTTTTTTTTTTTGGTGCAACTGCAAATGGGTTGTCTTCTTAATTTCTCCTAGTATCTTCAGTTACTTCATTATTGTATAGAAATGCAATACATTTCTATATATTAATTTTGTATCCTGTGACTTGCTGAATTCATTTATCAGTTCTAGTAGTTTTTTGGTGGAGTCTTGGGGTTTTGTGTGTATAGTATCAGGTCATCTGCAAATAGTGAAAGTTTTACTTCTTATCACTTTGGATGTCTTTTATTTTTTCCTCATCTGATTGCTGTGGTTAGGACTTCCAGCACTTTTTTGAATAAGAGGGGTGAGAGTGGACATCCTGTCTTGTTGCTGATCTTGAAGGAAAAGCTCTCAGTTTTTCACCCTTGAGTATGATGTTGGCTGTGGGTTTTGCATATATGACCTTATCGTGTTGAGATATGTTCCCTCTAAACCTACTTTGTTGACAGTTTTTATCATAAATGAACTTTATACTTTGTCAAATGATATTTCGGCCTTTATTGAGATGATCATGTGGTTTTTATTCTTTCTCTTGTAATGTAATATATCATATTAATTGATATGTAAATATTAAGCCATGCTTACATCCCTGGAGTAGATCATATTTAATTGTGGTGAATGATTTCTTTTTAATGTATTGTTGGATTCAGATTGCTGTTATTTTGTTGGGGATTTTTGCGTCTATGTTTATAAGAGATATTGGCCTGTTGGGGTTGTTTTGTTTTGTTTTGCTTTGTAGTGTCTTTATCTGGTTTTGCTATCATAATAATGCAGACCTCATAGAATTAATTTGGAAATATTCCTTCCTCTTTTATTTCTTTTGGAATATTTTGAGAAGAATAGGTATTAACTCTTCTTTAAATGTTTGATCGGTGCTTACTTCGGCAGCACATACACTAAAACTGGAATGATGCGAAGATTTAACGTGGCCCCTGTGCGAAGGATGATAGGTGAATGTTTGTTAGAATTCACTTGTGAAGCCATCTGGTCCTGAACTATTTTTTGTTGGAATTTTTTTGATTACTGATTCCATTTTATTGCTAGCAATCAGTCTGTTCAAAACTTTTTTTCTTCCTGATTCAGTTTTGAAAGGTTACATGTTTCTAGGAATTTATCCATTTCTTTTAGGTTGTTCAGTTTGTTGGCATACAATTTTTCATAATATTCTCTTATAATCCTTTGTATTTCTGTGATGTCAATTTTTATTTCTCCTCCTTCATTTCTGATTTTATTTACCTGAGTCCACTCTCTTTTTCTTCTTGAGTCTGGGTAAAAGTGTATCAGTTGTGTTTTCAGAGGACCAGATTCTGGTTTCATTGATCTGTTCTATCATTTTTCTTAGTCTCTATTTCATTTATTTCTGCTTTAATCTTTATTATTTCCTTCCTTCTACTGGTTTTGGGCATTGTTTTTCTAGCTCGATTGGGTGTAAGGTTAGATTAGCATCAACTTTTTTATCATAATTTTTTTAAAAAAATCAATATTCAAATATACCAACATATTTTATGCTCACTGTTATTTCTTTTTGTTAAAATAACAATGTAGTGATATATAATTTATATACCATAAAGGGCACCATGGTTTTTTGCATGAATGAATCCAACTTCCTCTTGGATTCACTTTTCTTCTTGCAACCATTACTGGTTATTCCACTGAGATGTGTTTTCCCACAGAAAAACAGATTCACCCTTATCCTAAGACCCCTAACACCTTCATCTAATCAGGGCATCGTGATCAATATCCAGTAATTTATGATATGCATCAAATTTAAATGTGGTTCCCATTGATCTGGAAACCTGTGAACTAAGATGTTTGTATGTGGTGGGGGGGATGTAATCTTTCCCCACCATTATACCACATAGAATGATAGAACCTAGGATAGGATACTACCATTAATTCCTAGTCAAAAGGGAGAGATTTAAAGGCATTATTAACATTTACTTGTTCTAAAATACTAAAGGAAAAATGCTACCTGGAACCCCTATTATGAGAAGAAATAATTTTCCTTGATGAGACCCTAATTCTGCTCCCTAACAGTGTGTCTTTTATCTGTTATTCTCTACTACTCTTGGTTTTGCCTCCCAGAAGGTGAATTCTTTAGATTTCTATCATCCCCCTTAGTCACTTCTGAAATTGGAGAGTATGCCCCTTCTGGTGCTGCATAACTTTCTCAGTTACTTCCTGCCTATAAAAAGTTTTGGTCTCTATACCTCAGTCTCATTCCCTTTCAGTCTTAGCTGGTGGTTTATCAATACAGCTCTCTCAAAAACATAGATTTTCTGTGTGTTTTCCATGAGTTCTGTTTGACAGAACCATCCATGATTCTTTTTGGCATATGCCTCTCATTCTAGACCTCGTTATGAGGAGCTTCCGCCCATTCGGCTTCCGAGAGACCCTGCCCTTAAGCTTTCTAGAAACCTGTTTGTCCAACTGAGAGGTTCTACCAGGCATCACCTTAATCCTTTTTTTTTTTTTTTTAAGATTTTATTTATTAGAGAGAGAGAGGGAGTGCACAAGTAGGCAGAGCAGCAGGCAGAGGGAGAGGGAGAAGCAGGCTCTTTGTTGAGCAGGGAGCCCAATGCGGGGCTCAATCCTAGAACCCTGGGACCATGACCTGAGCTGAAGGCAGCCACTTAACCAACTGAGCCACCCAGGCATCCCGATGTATCTTTTTCTTATAGCACCTTATAAAATAAAACTAAAACTAACTGCTTCATACTTTGAACATATGCCTAGAAATCATCCTGCAATCCTTCATGTTACCACAAGTAACAGTTTTACTAAACACATGTTGTCATGTTTCAACTTCCATAATAGTTTGCATACCATCCATCACCTGTCCTCTAAGCTAATAGCATACGTTTTCGGTTTTTGTTACACAGCATCCCTGTATTAGGTTTTCTGTATCAGCTAGCTACTGCTGCATAACCAACATCCACAAAATCTTAGTGACACATAACAATAAGCTTCTAATTCTCTCATGGATCTGCAGGTCAGATCCATGAGCAGGTCAGATACAGCAGCTTAGGTGGCAATGGTGAAAACAGCTCTGCTTCACATTGCGGGGCTGTGGGCAGGTAGGGCAGTCCTGCTCTGCAGATAGTCATGTTGGGACCCAGGTTGAAGAGTGGCAGCTACTCTGGGGGAAAACTCCTTTCAGTGAGGTGACAGAAGTACAAGAACATAAGCCCCATCAAATGAGCACATTTCAAGCCCCCGCTTTCATCACATCTGACCCCCCCCACCAGCCAAAACATTCCATAGCTGAGCCCAAAGTCAGAAGGTGGAAAAGTTCTTTTGTGGAAAGAACTTCAAACTTAGAATGGCACAGGACCTGGGTGCAGAGAGGGGAGAAGAATTTGGGCTAGTGATTGATCTCATCCTCCATGGTAATATGAGAGATACTTGTTGCCAGCCTGAACTTCTGTTCTGCCTCCAGAAGTCTGCAGCTTCCCAGAAAGCTATAGGGCCAAGAAGTAGCCAACAGCAGCTTTTTAAAGTTTCCTTCTAAGGGAGTGAATGTAAGCAAGGATCCCCCTAGGCCGGCACCTTGTTTTAGGCAGCAAAGAGAATGTAGACTTGTAGTTGCTTCCGCCTACTTCATGACCCACTCCAGCAGGCCCATGGCTCCAGCCCCCATTCCTTCATTGCATTTCTTTTCTTTTCCTACCTCACAGAAAAGCTGTATCTTACGGAACAAAGTTGTGTCTTTTTTTTTTTTAAAGATGCATATTTTTTCTTTCATATATATCACACCCATGGGCTTGGAGCAGGGGAACTTTGAACCTTGAACTTTTGACAGCATTGCCACCCAAAGTTGTAGAATACCATATGAAGTTTCTCTTATTTCTGTGATGGTTTTTTTTTTTTCTAAGATTTTATTTATTTATTTGACAGACAGAGATCACAAGTAGGCAGAGAGGCAGGCAGAGAGAGAGAGAGAGAAAGAGGGAAGCAGGCTTCCTGCGGAGCAGAGAGCCCGACGCGGGGCTTCTTCCTAGGACCCCGAGATCATGACCCGAGCCGAAGGCAGCAGCCAAAACCACTGAGCCACCCAGGCGCCCCTCTGTGATGGTTTTTAAACATGAAATCTGTTTTAATGTTTCTTGGTACTGAAGTATGCCTAAATTTAGTACCTTACAAAAAATAACCAGTTTCTTAAAGGAGAGACATATTCAAATTCAGTACATTTGGGAAAATCATCAGGCTAATTATATGACAGGAAAATAGGAAATAGTCCTTATTCTTCCCAGTAAATCCAATCATTAAGATAGACCACTTTTAAATGTGTATATTAAATATTACTATATTTTATCACAGCCTGGATATCCCATTCTCTTTGCCTTATACAAGGTTTTATCTTGTATAAGATAAAACAAAAAGTTTTTTGACCTTTTTACTATATACAATTTATTGCAAAAAAATTCATATATCTAATATACACAGAATAGTTTAATGACCTCTATATACCCATGACAGGGCTTCATAATTATTAATCATGATAAGTCTTATTTCATTTATACCAGGGTTTGAGAGACTATGACCCACAGGTCAAATCCAGCCTACCGCCTGTTTCTGTAAATAAAGTTTATTGGGACACAGCCATGCTCTTTGTCTACATGTTGCCTCTGCCTACTTTAGTGCTACAGTAGTAGAGTTTAGTAGTTGCAACTGAAATTGTGTGGCCTGCAAAGCCTAAAAATTTATTATCTAGGATTTACAAAAAAAGTTTGCTGACCCTGAAGTATACTCTGACCCACTCTCCTCAGCAAAAATCTCTCTTTCCTACTTCATTTTAAAATATTTCAGTATGTATTTTAGAAGATGAGGACTCCAAAATACAATACCATTCTTATACTAAAAAATTAACAGTGATTCATAGTTTTGTTTCTTCTACAAGTCTCCCACTGAAGAACAAGGGAGAATTCTTTAACATTTCTCTTTCCTTGTGACACATTATTCAGGTCTACAGTAGGCCACCCATAGTCTAACAAATCATTTTCTTACCTTTGAAAACCTGCAGGCTTTTTGTTTTCATTAGTAGTCCATTCTCAGTAATTTTAACAGCTTAACACTTTATCTGTGGAGGACTTCAAAGGAGAAGATAGTCTGAAATTAACAAGGCCTGTGAGAAAGTTAATAAGCACTAATAGCATAATCATCAGAGGTTTCAGCAGAATTGCCATTTGTGATATATTAAAGTCCTTATGAAAAAAATGGGGCATATAAAGGCAATCTACATTTTAAAAAGTCTAATGGTATTAGAGACGTGGGGCACACTGGTTTTTCTTTTCTTGAGCAAACCAAGGAGTTCACGTTCAGAGATTTTGACAGTGAAGTGATTGTTAGCATTTCTAAATAAAATTTTATATTGAAATAGCTTCTTTTTTTTTTTTTTCAGTATACGTGGCACTTTTTCAGGAGCTATCTCATTTAATGTTCACAGCAACTTAGTGAGGGAGAGCTTATTTTCACTTTGGATGATCCCACTGAGACGCAAACCCATGTCATCTGCTTAAAGTCCACCAAACACACTGCTGAACCCATGGTCACAGATCTTTCCAGAGAACAGTTCTAAACAGGCTTTATCACCCTTTACAGGCCTTGGTTATATAAATGTTCTATATTGTGCAAGTATGATTAAGTGTGTTACCTCCTAGATATGCTAAAGATATATCTATACAGTGAAGATACTGCAATAAACTCTCAGGAAACCTGTACCTTTGGAGCTTAGGATTTCAAGCACAGAGCGCTGTATCTTTCAAAATCACAGAGCAAGAAACAATCCATTATCTAGCTTTTATGGACCCCTCTGAGCATTTCTTTTACATCCTCATTATGGGTCCAGAGCACTCGTGGAGATCTGGTCCTAGAGGCTTGGAGAAACGGCTCATTCCAGGGTTTGGGCAGAGGAGGTCCAAACGAACCCTGAGCATCTTCTTGTATTAGAAAGTAAGGAAATGCTTCCCAAGATGATGAAGGGGGAGTAAAAAAGACATCAGCTTGAAGTGAATACCACTAGATAAATCTGGGATGATTTGAGCATTAAAATAAATAATAGCAGTAGTAATTTATAACCTATTGAATAATAAATGACTCCCTGAGTCCACACTGATATAAATAAGTTGTCAGTTTGATGACAATGAGATATTTATGTTATCTCAAGTATCTCCCTACAAAATATTTATGGATTAAAAAGGGGAATGAGGCTACTTTATAACAGTGGAGCCTGGAAGACATCATCTTAATCAAATGATCAGAGTGAATACGCCAGTAATGGGACAAATTAAAAATGTGGAACCTATCCCCACCCGATAGAGTGCAATGAGAATATTTCATCACGTCTATGAGATGCCTGCGCCTGCAAAAGGAACATAACCTTATCATAAGATAACATTAGACAGGACTAAACTGGGGAACATTCTAAAAATTAATGACCCATAGGAGCACCTCGGTATCTCAGTCGTTAAGCGGCTGCCTTCTGCTCAGGTCATGATTCCAGGGTCCTGGGATCAAGCCCCACAACGGACTCCCTGCTCATTGGAGAGCCTGCTTCTCCCTCTCCCACTCCCCCTACTTGTGTTCCCTCTCTTTCTGTCTCTCTCTCTGTCAAATTAAATGAATAAAATCTTTTAAAAAAAATTATTGACCCGTAATCTTCCAAAGTGATATGGTCTTGAAAGTCAAGGAAAGATTGAGGGACAATTTGAGATTGAATAAAGCCTTCTAAGGGGACATGAAACTAAACACAACGCATAATTCTATACTAGATCCTTTTGCTACAAATGGCAATGGAACATTTGCAAAACTTGAACAGGGTCTAAGGATTTGATGGTAGTAATGTGTCAATGTTAGTTTCCTGATCTTGGTTAGTTCTACCATGGTCAGATAAAAGAATGTCCTTGAATATTAGAAATACACACTAAGGTATTAAGGGGTAAGGGAGCATCTGGTCAGGAACCTATTCTCAAATTGTTCAAATAACAAAAGTTCTTTGTACTTTTTGGGTAAGTTTTCTGTATGTTTGACATTGTTTCAAAACAAATATTTTTATAAAAATGCAAAACTAAGGGCACCTGGATGGCTCAGTGGGTTAAGCCTCTGCCTTCAGCTCTGGTCATGATCTCAGGGTCCTAGGATCAAGTCCCGCATTGGGCTCTCTGCTCAGCAGGGAGCCTGCGTCCCCCTCGCTCTCTGCCTGCCTTTCTGACTACTTGTGATCTCTGTCTGTCAAATAAATAAAATAAAAATCTTTTTAAAAAATGCAAAACTAAATGCACATAAAGTTACAGCAGACTCTCACAGATGTCTGTTACATAATGCCATTTTCCTTGGCCACAGGTATAGTTTCATTACAAAGATTTCTTGCCAGTCTTTGTACTTGACAAAAACTTACATCAAAAGCAATTGTTTGTCTATAAAAGCTTAATAATATCACACTCACTTTTCTGTTGGAAAAGGGTAAGAAATTTGAAAGACAAAGCAAGGAAATTCATCTCTTCAACAAATGTTTGTTGAGTAATACATCAAGCTCTGTGGTAGGTACTAATTTTCTCTCTGTGGTGGACACTGTGATACACTACCCAAATCTACTTTCAGAACTGAGACCTGATTCCCCTAGCTTTCAGGAATGCTGCAGACAAATTAGGCCTCACCTGTCAGCCCTCTTTAGGGATTGTTTCAGCTAAGAGAATGCCCTTGCCTAAGGTCACACTCCCTTCCCAAGGTGATCTGCATCCAATCACACTGGTCAGTGTGAAGGTATAAAGTCCTTTTCCTCTTGCCCCACTCAATTCAGGGTATCTTAGGAGGGTTGAACCATCTAAAGGACATTCCAAAGGACAAAGGTTTTCACTGAGAATCTATCACAGCTCAGTTTCTCCCTCTGCCAGTTCTTTTCCCTTCTCTTTGCCTTCCCTTACCCTTACATAAACAATGGTCCCTAGAATGCTCTTTATGAACCTCCGACCTGCTAGCATCTCTAACTCAGAGTCTGCTCCAGGAAGCCAACCTGTGCCATCCCCTCTCAAAGATTTCTCTCTGGAGCTGAAAAGGATCATTACTTTTCAATTTTTTTACTATTAAACAAGGCTATAAGTTATAAGATTAAAATTGTATCACCTCCCCTCTTTTTATTTTCCCCACGTTGAAAAGATTCATGACCTGCCCTCTTGTCCATTCCACTTTCTGTTTCTTGATCAGCTAGCACCAAGTGGGAGATAGAAAGACAGAATGGGAGCAGAAAGAGCATAGGTGGGAGCCAGATTCTGTCTTGGGAAGGCAAGACTGAGACAAGTGTGTCTTAGCCTCTACCTCTCTTTTCTTTGCTATTTTCTCCTTCTTAAAGATTTTTATTTATTTATTTATTTATTTATTTATTTGTCAGAGAGAGAGAGAGAGAGAGGGCGGGCGCAAGCAGTGGAAGTGGCAGGCAGAGCTGGCAGTGGGAGAGGGAGAAGTAGGCTCCCCATGGAGCAAGGAGCCTGATGCAGAACTTGATCCCAGGACCCCCCAGGATCACAACCTGAACCGAAGGCAGACACGCACCCAACTGGGCCACCCAGACGTCCTAATTTTCTCCCTCTTTCAACCCCTACTTCCCAGGGATACTTTGTCCAGGGTACTCATTACACGGCTCCCCCTTTCTCAGGAGAGTAACTCATTCTCACTGGGGAATGTGGATGGAACATGTGATTCTCCTTAGAAGAGTGCAGAAGAGACTCTTGACTTCTTTGAGGCTTACTACGACAGAGAACTTCCACAGAATGGTCAAAAGAAAGCAACAAATCTATTAACAATTAGTAAGAAGGATGTTTTGGGGGGCACCTGGGTGGCTCAGTGGGTTAAGTCTCTGCCTTTGGCTCCAGTTGTGATCCGAGCGTCCTGGGATCTAGCACCATATCGAGCCCCATATGGGGCTCCCTGCTCAGCGGGAGGCCTGCTTCTCCCTCTCCCGCTCCCCCTGCTTGTATTCCCTCTCTTGCTGTGTCTCTCTCTGTCAAATAAATAAATTCTTAAAAAAAAATTTTTTTAAAGAAAAGGATGTTTTTGGCACCCTACTGGATCATCCGCATAGCTGATTCTCTGCTCCATTTACACAACAATTGAAGTTCTCTTATACGGTGTCCTTGGGGAAATATCTTGGGAAAGGCTAGTATTTGGAACTACTCCTACTTGAAAAACTGCTATAAATCTTTTCCCCCCAAGCATTGTTTGTAGATTAAGTCATTTTCTTGCAGACACAGAGTGCAGGTTAATTCTTAGTAACATAAGTTAGCTCCGTTTCGTTTGTTAACATCTATTTTTAGCAGACAGTGGGCCATGCAAGTAAATGTTTAGGTTAAGGAAATGATGATTTGGGGCACCTGCATGGCTCAGTCTGTATGATCCCAGGGCACTGCATCAGGCTCCCTGCTCAGCGGGGAGCCTGATTCTCCCTCTCCCTCTGCCATTCTCCCTCCCACCCACACCTCACATCCCAGCCCCACCCCCCAACTTGTGCTCACTGGCTCTCTCTCGCTGTCAAATAAATAAATACAATCTTTTAATAAATACAATCTTTTCCTTTTTTTAAAAAGGAAAGAAAGAAAGAAAAAGGAAATGATAATCTATCTTTATGGCTGGGAGGTTTACAATTCTGTAGCAGGTGGTCTTGGATATCACTTTTTAAAACTGTTTAAGTTATAAAAATCCGATGTACTGTCTGTTTTACAAAACACATATCCTTATTTCCATTTTTTTCTTTTCTGAGATAAAACGTGGTTATGAATGCTGTTACTTAATGCTTCAAGGTCTTGTTTCAACAGAAACATGAAGCTTGTTTCATATTTGTCTAATCTCTTTTCTGTTTTCAAAATCAGTCCTTTATTGGTCATTTTTCAGTCTTTGCATATGCACCCTTACTTGTTTTTAAGTAATCTCCACACCCAATGTGGGACTCTAATTCACAACCTGAAGATCAAGAGTCACGTGCTCTACTGACTGAGCCACCCCGGTGTCCCAGTGCCCTTATTTTTTTTGACAAGATGTAAAAGTGGTAGCTAATGGCTCCACTATGAAAACTGGTGTCCTCTGTGTTTTGGATAATCAGGACATGAGTTTCATCAAATCATAGACCTCAGAAATCAGCAATGTGAAACCTTGTTTGTAGTTTGAAATATGAATTAACCTCAGCTCTTTCATTTTAAAGGTCATATCCCTAGCTCTAGTTAAGAATTGGGGTTATTTGAATCTTTCTCATTCCATGAGATTTTAGATCTATTCATGTAATCTCTGGTATCACATTGATTTTTATATTCTAGGACAGTTCCAAAGGAGCCAACTAAAGATCGACACATCTTTTTTTCTCCTCTGTTAACGATTTATTCAGGTAGTGTTCCCATTAGTTTAAAGAGAAGTGTCAAAGACCTTTCCCCAAAGAGTTTCCAACTATTTGTGTAAGTAGAATCACAAGTACAGCACAAAATTAATTTGTAGTGTCTAATTCTTGTTGTTCAGATGATTCACTTTTAAAAAGTGGATTTTCAGATGTTATAGGGTAGAAAAAAGTGTGTCACTGGGCACATAATATATACACTAAAAGTATCCATAGAGAAAGAATTGGAATTAAAAATGAGGATTACGAAGGGGGTTAGAACAAAAACTGGTGATTATGAAAATAGGGTGGAAATTACGGAAACAGTGCAATTATTGAAATGGAGCAAAAAATAAAATAATTTACCTTCAGATAACTTTATAATCTTTTCATGTTTCTGTTCACTAGTAGCATAAAAGTCGTATTTAAATCTTAACTTCCATTAGCAGAAATGTCAGTAAAGTCACTTTGTTTTACCAGGTAATAAGATGACTTCATTTTCTTTTCTGTCTTTCATATGTGTTGTGTTCCTTAAGGAGAACACCAGAGAAAAAGAACTTCGGGGCATTTTAATTTTTGAACATATTATAAAAATTAGCAAATTAAATTTTATGATTTTTTATCTATTTTTTTTTAAATCCTACCCCATTCTTCTAGGCCTACCTGAATTTAGAGGATACATAAACATTTCACTTACTACACTATGCCAGAAAGCATTTATAATCCATTAGAAAAATACCACAGTTAACATTTTAACCCATGACTTTCTAGTCTTGTTTTCTAGTTTTATATAATATTTGTAATATATAGATCATATTTTATACAAGTGATATCATAATACTCATACAGTTTTAAAACCTACTTTTAAATTTCACTGTACAATGAACATTATTCCATATTGTTTATTATTCTGCAATGCAATTTTAAATGACTATAAAGCATAACCGATAAATATGACTATAATATACTTAAAATCATTGTCCTATTGTTGGATCTTTAGTTTATTTTCAGTTTCTTATTATTATGAACCACAGTGAGATCGACAATGAAAAATATTGTAGCTAAACATTAAGGCTACAGGTCTATTTCCTTAAGATAAATTGTCACATGCAGAATTGATGAATCAAAGAATACACATATTTTTCAGGCTTTTGATATATGTGACCAAATTGCTTTTCCGAAAGATTGTACCAAATGATACTTCCATGAGCAATGTATATGATTACTCGTTTCTGTACCTTCACCAACATTGAATTTCATAATTTTTCACAATCTTTGGTGAATGACAGAATGGAGGGGAAAAAACAGTATCTTATTTTCTAATTATCAGATTTCCTAATTATGCAAATCAATAATTTTCATTACAGAAGAATAGTTTGTTAAAGATGAAAAAAAGAGTCGTAATGCCAAGAACAACAGATAACTACCATTAACGCATTCTTTGTATATATAGACATTTTCTGTTATGGTTTTTATTTTTTTTGACATCATGCTTACATTAGATTTTTTAAAAGATTTATTTATTTATTTGACAGAGACAGAGACAAAGTGAGAGAGGGAACACAAGCAGGCAGAGTGGGAGAGGGAGAGGGAGAAGCAGGCTCCTGCTGAGCAGGGAGCTCGATGCAGGGCTCGATCCCAGGACCCTGCGATCATGAACTGAGTCAAAGGCAGACACTTAACCACTCAGACACCCAGGCATCCCAACATTAAACAGATTTTTACCTATGTTTTCTTCCAACAATTTTAAGAGTTTACTAAATTTTAAAACTTCTAATTGTGGTAAAATACAATAACATAAAACTCACACCGTAATCATTTTAAAGTGTAGGGTTTAGTACTGTTAAGTACATTCATTGTTGTACAATCTCCAAAACTTTTTCATCTTGTGAAACTCTGTTGTCCTTGAACAATTCCCCATTTTCCTCTTTCCCCAGCCCCTTCCAACCACTATTCTACTTTGTGTTTCTAGGAATCTGACTACTCTAAGTACCTTATGTAAGTAGTGTCATATAGTACTTGTCGTTTGACAACTAGCTTATTTTACTTCACATATGATCTCCAAGTTCATCCATGCTGTAGCCCATGTCAGGATTTCCATCCATCTGACGACCAAGTAATATGCCATTGTATGTATACACCATGTTTTGTTTATCCATTCATCATCAGAGCACATTTGGGTTGATTAACCTTTTAGCTATTTGGAGGAATGCTGCTATGAACATGGGTATACAAGTATCTGTGCACATCCCTGCTTTCGCTTCCTTTGGGTTTATTTATTCATTTGTTTTAAAGATTCTATTTATTTGACAGACAGATCAGAAGCAGGCAGAGAGGCAGGCAGAGAGAGAGGAGGAAGCAAGCTCCCCGCAGAGCAGAGAGCCAGATGCGGGGCTCGATCCCAGGACCCTGGGATCATGACCTGAGCCAAAGGCAGAGGCTTTAACCCACTGAGCCATCCGGGCGCCCCTTCCTTTGGGTTTATACCCAGTATTGGACTTCCTGAATCATACAGTATTTCTATATTTAATTTTTTGTGAGGAATTGCCATCCTGTTTTCTGTAGTGGCTGCACCATTTTCTGTTCCCACCAACATTGCCCGAGAGTTCCAACTTCTCCACATTCTTACTAACACATTTTTTGTTCGTTTGTTTCTCGGGGTCTCTTTGTTTTTTGTTTTAGCAGCCATCCTGATGGATGTGAGGTAATGGTTTAAATTTACTTTCTCTCTCTCTCCCCCTTTCTTCCTCTCTCTTGAGTCGGCTTCTCTCTGATTATTAGCTTTATGATTCGGGGCCTGATTTCCACATAAGACTACAAATACAGCCTCCAGGGAAACCACACTCATCATTCTCATAGCTTAGCAACCAAACAGAAATAGAGGTGCTTCCTCAGCCCTGACCTGGAAAACATCAGGCAACAACACTTATTGGCATACACTAAATCATACACTCATGCCTTGGACCAATCACAATGGCCAAAGGGGTGCACTGTGATTAACTCTTTTTTAGTTATATGTATATCTTTTGGGGAGATGGAGGTTAGTCTGTGATAGGATAAAACCCTCGGTCAGCATACAAAGGTGAACCATTCCCACAAATGAAGATGAGATGAGTAGGACAAACATAGCCATTTGAGCTGGGTAGCCAACTTAGTATGTGCTTACTACACGAAGAAGCCTTGATAATTATGTCTGCTACATCAACAAACCTCGGTAGCTAGAGTTTGAGTTCTTTATTTCCTGCTGTCTTATTTTTCTCCTCTTTTCCACATAAGATCTAAAAGAAAACCAGAGTACCTTGATGAATGATTTCTGTCATTCTAAGCTGCCTATCTTCTTTCAGACCCATTGTCTAAAGATAAGGCCTACATTTGATGAGAGGCGTACTCTATTTTAAGAAAGTTTTTAACTAGAAATTGTGTATTCACCTGTAGCATTTCAAAATGCATGCGTTTATACTTTTATTCATGTACATTTCAATTCTATCTTCTCTGAGAAGGTCAATTATTACATACCATCTGTTTCTGTGAACAGAAAGTGCATTTTCTGATGAACAGAGCTTCTTGTAACTAAAAAAAATAAGACTCTGATTTTTATGTATCATGACTTAAAACACCCATGGAAGGAGACCAGATCATATGATTTATTAGTAAATGAAATGGAGACCATATTTTCAACAAAAACAAATGCTCTAAGCTGGCCCTATTGCTAATCAACTCTTTTATTACATTTTATTTTGGACGTTTCAACCCGGGGTCACTAGAGTTCTGATCTATGATTAACATAGTATCTTAGCATATGACAGTTATGAAGTTTATGATTTCAATAATCACTTATAATTAAATAAAGAAATAGTGCTGGGGGTGGGAAGAAATCATATTGATGGGCGCCTGGGTGGCTCAGTGGGTTAAAGCCTCTGCCTTCAGCTCAGGTCATGATCCCAGGGTCCAGGGATCGAACCTCACATGCTGAGGATCGAACCTCAGCAGGGAATCTGCTCCCCCCCAACTCTGCCTGCCTCTCTGCCTACTTGTGATCTCTGTCTGTCAAATAAATAAATAAAATCTTAAAAAAAATACTTTTGGTTACTATACTATTTCTTATCCTAGATTTGTTATGCTAATACTAAAATAAATTGCATTCTATATTTCATTCCAACATTGTGATAACACTACCATATACATCCTGAATCTGTATTTGTCATAGGGAATGCCATCCTGGCTAAATGCATACGATGTCTTCTCATTAGTTACCTAACTCACACCACACCAACTACAATAGCCAAGATCAAATAGTTTCCTAACATGCTATGTTGGAAAGGCTTGGGAAAACAGACACTCTCACCCTTTGTAAGCTTAAATTGGTGCAAGTACTTGGAAGAAAATTTGGCAATATCAAAATTTTAAAAGCATATACTCATAGGCAAGCAATTCCACTCCTGGGAATTTATTTTATAGATTATGTACATGTTTGTGAATTAATTTGTGTATTAGGATATGCACTATATTAGCTAAAAGTCATAAACAAATAAATGCCTTCAATAGTTAATTTTATATGTCAGCCTGGCTAGGCCATGGTGCCCAGATATTTGGTCAAACATTATTCTGGATATTGTGTGAGGGTGTTTTTGGATGAGATTTTCATTAAATCACTGGACTTTAAGTAAAGCATATTGTCCTCCATAAAGTGAGTGGGCTTCATTCAATCACTGAAGAAGATCTGAATAGAACAAAACACTGACCTTTCTTGAACAAGAAGGAATTCTATCAGCAGATGGCTTTTGGACTTGAACTGCAACATTGCCTCTTCCCTAGTCGCCAGGCTTTCAACCCAACATGCAGACTTTGGACTTGCTACCCTCAATAATCGCATGAGCCAATTCCTTAAAATAAATTTCTTTCTGTTTACATATCCACACTATCGGTTCTGTTTCTCTGGAGAACGCTGACTCATTCGAGAATTGATTTAAAAAATTACGGTGTGGAATACAGTATTTCTATAGGCATGAATATGGAATATTAATAACACCCCAGGAGGTATTCTTCAATTTAAAAACTTCAGTATTGAACTTCAGGGAAATGATACCGTTATATAATTTCTACTATTATATTAGCTTCTTTGTGTATTGAACAGCTCTAGAAAGACACAAGAAACTGGTACCAATGGTTCTGCCAGGGAGGAGAATCGGACACTGGCAGCAGGAAAGAGAAAGGTTTATTTTTACTTGATATTCTTTCCTAGCTTTGGGATATTATAAAGTGTTTGCATTAACTAGTCAAGAAATAATTAATTGTTTTAACATATTCTTATTTTAGCTTAAGCCAAATGTGTTTGTCATTATCTATTCTTATGTTGCTTTCGAAAGAGACAAGGGACAAAAAATAGTCTATATCGTTTTAAAAATAGAAGTTTTAACTATACAGTGGCTAACTGAACATAATTTTTAAAAAAGGTAAGTAAAAATAGAAGTTTTACTTAGGGCACCTGGGTATTTCAGTCCGTTAAGCACCTGCCTTCAGCTCAGGTTATGATCCCAGGGTCCTGGGATTGAGCCCCACATTGGGCTCCCTCCTAGGCAGAAAGCCTACTTCTCCCTCTCCCACTCCCCTGCTTGTGTTCTGTCTCTCCCTGTGTCTCTCTCTGTCAAATAAACAAAATCTAAAATAAATAAATAAATAAAAATTTTTTTAAATAAAAAAAATTGACGTTTTATTCAATCTGAATCTGAATCATATCAGTTTGTGTTACGGCATACAGTAATTTTTATATTCTGCATTTGAAACAGTAGTGTAGTCATTTTACTTGATTAAATTGGTACACACATTGTCTGTTATAAATATATAATAATATAATATAATACAAATACATGTTTTTCTGTGGACTTTCATATTTGTTGTTTAAAGTCTGAGTCATTAAAATGCAAGCAACAGTTAAATTATATGCTTTCACAAACTCAGTATATTTATTTCATCTCCCTTAATTATTACCATAAAAGC
Source organism: Mustela erminea (assembly GCF_009829155.1). Taxonomy (NCBI): domain Eukaryota; kingdom Metazoa; phylum Chordata; class Mammalia; order Carnivora; family Mustelidae; genus Mustela; species Mustela erminea. The sequence continues at coordinate 73,060,934 of NC_045621.1, forward strand.
AAGATTTCTTTTAATCCTTTTACCTTAATATTAAATTAATGCTTAATAGAACTTTTAAATGGTAACTGTAGTTAATAATGCTGTATCACATATTTGAAAGTTGCCAAGAGTATAGATCCTAAAAGTTTTCATGCATGCACACACACACCAATTGTAACCGTGTAAGGTCATGGATGTGTTAACTAACTTGATTGTGGTAATCATTTCACACTATGTACATGTATCGAATCATCATATTGTACACCTTAAACTTACACAAGGTTACATGTCAATTACATCTCAATAAAGCTGGGCGGGGGTAAGAAGTTTTAAGATTCTCATCCCAGTTCCAGTAGTACTTGCTAGAGATAAACGTCACTATGAAATCCATCAAAACATGCTACCCTGTTCTTCCCACACACAAGTGATACCTGTCATCTCTCCTCTGCTGTATTACTGTAATTCAGTCAAGTCAACTATGGATCGTAAAGACTCTATTTTCAATCTATCTTAAACAGTTATTGCATTTTAATCTAGCGAGGAATAATCCATTCTGAAGAAGAGATTCTCAATCACCTCTCAGATACCCAAAGCAACTTGGTTTTTTTTTTTTAAATCCTTCTCCAAAGTATACTTTTAAATACTATTTTTTTAAGATTTTTTATTTATTTATTTGACAGAGAGAGATCACAAGTAGATAGAGAGGCAGGCAGAGAGAAAGCGAGAGAGGGAAGCAGGCTCCATGCTGAGCAGAGAGCCCGATGTGGGACTCGATCCCAGGACCCCGAGATCATGACCTGAGCTGAAGGCAGCGGCTTAACCCACTGAGCCACCCAGGCGCCCATCCAAAGTATACTTTTAAATACAATTATAATAATCTGTGTATTTGAAAGTTATGACTACATAATCAATACAACGTAACTACTGCCTTTGTAAAAGCCATTTGGGATAAAAGTATAAGAGATAGCTGTTAGGCGTTTTAAAAAATATACTATTTTAAACCATCCCAGGAGAATGAGAGTAATTAAAATATATGAGCCTCCTGTTAATGAGTAGGGCATTTGGGTTCCAATAATCTACAATAAACTATATATATATATATATATATATATATATATATATATATATATATATGTTACTGACCTCAAAGCAGTAAATATTCAGCATTCTTTATGTAACTGTGTAGCAGAAATCGTTAATACATATATGCCCAGATGAATTAATGTCCCCTTCAAGAACTCTTCTGGATAATTTTTTGTGCCAAAAAAAGAGAAAAAAGAACAGGAGAGAGGAGGAAGGAAGATGAAAGGAATAACAGCATTTTATGATTTATCGGGATTTGAGAATCATTGTTTCATTTTACATATTGCTGGAGGAAGGGAAAAACAAAACCCAGCACTGGTACTATCCTTGCTAGCTTCTCTTTAAGTATTTTTGTTTAGTATCCACTATACTATTGGTTATTGTTCCGTCTTATGAGACAAGATTAACTGCGGTTACTAATGTCAAGAGGGAAAATATCTAATCTTTCTCTGGCTGAGTGGACATTTGCTTATTGCCTACCCAGCATCCACTCCTCTTTCTGTCTTCAGAGAGCACCTAGATCTTCTATGGGGGAAACTAGCCGATACTGTTTGAGCGGGATTTACCTCATCCGTGCCTGCAGGTGTGGCCTTACTGTGATGACAGTCAGTGTAACCCCATCCGTTTGCCATTCTGACCAGTTTAGGGAGAGTGATATATATGTTTATTGCTGTATACTAATTTTGTAGCTGAGAACTTATTTTATTGTATTCCTTTACTGTTTATAAGATTTTCTCAGGTTTTCCGAGTATACAATAATATCATTTTATCTTTTTTTTAAAAGATCTTATTTATTTATTTGACAGAGAGAGGGAGAACAAGCAGGGGGAGCAGCAGAGAGAGGGAGAGAAGCAGGCTTCTTGCTGAGCAGGGAGCCCGATGGGGGATTTGATCCCAAGACCCTGGGATCATGACCTGAGCTGAAGGCAGATGCTTAACCGACAGAGCCAGCTAGGTGTCCCATATCTCTTGTTTTTCTTCTAACTGCATTAGCTAGTACCTCTAAAAAAAAATGTTAAATAATGATCAGTATTAACCTCTATACCATCCTTATGTTTTTCCTGACTATAGTGAGGAAGTTTGTAGTATTTACCTATCCAGCAAAATGCTAGATTTAGGGTTTAGGCAATTACATCTTATCACGTTAGGGAAATAACAGTCTTATTTTATTAGGAAGTTTCTTTTCTTTTCTTTTTTAAGATTTTATTTATTTATTTGACAGAGAGAGATCACAAGTAGATGGAGAGGCAGGCAGAGAGAGAGAGAGAGAGAGAAGCAGGCCCCCTGCTGAGCAGAGAGCCCGATGCGGGACTCGATCCCAGGACCCTGAGATCATGACCTGAGCCGAAGGCAGTGGCTTAACCCACTGAGCCACCCAGGCGTCCCTCTTTTCTTTTTTTTAAAAGATGTATTTATTTATTTTTTTGACAGGCAGAGATATCACAAGTAGGCAGAGAGGCAGGCAGAGAGAGAGAGAGAGAGAGAGAGAGAGAGAGAGAAGAGGGAGCAGGCTCCCTGCTAACCAGAGAATTCAACATGGGGCTCGATCCTAGGACCCTGGGATCATGACCTGAACCAAAGGCAGAGGCTTTAACCCACTGAGCCACCCAGGCACCCCTGGAAGCTTATTTTCTTAAACCGATAATGCCTTAATGGCGTATGTATAAGTTATTTTATTATTTTTTCCTTGCATTTATTAATGTAATGAATGACTCTTTTAGATTTTCTAATATTAAGTTATCTTTGCATTTTTAAAATAAACCTTACTATGTCTGGTATATTATAATCTTATTGCACTACTGAATTCTACTTAACAATTTTTTAAAGGAATTTTACAGTCAGTCATAATTGAGATTGGTCCGTGTGTCTTTTTTAATGCAATCTTGCATTCATTAAATTTATTTAAGGGATTTCCTTGCTTTAATGCTCTGAAACATTTTAGATAGCATTAGAGCTATCTGTTTCCTCTGAATTTTCTATGAAACCTGTGGGCCTGATTTTTTTTATCAAGAGGAGGGAAAAGAGGACTACATTTTTCACAGTGTTATTTCACTGTGTTATTATTTCTGTAGGGAATTGTTCTATTCAAATTTCCTGTCTCTTGCACAGTTAGTTTTGGTAAATTATATTTACCTGGCTATAGTACACCTAAATAATATCATAAATAAGATAGTCCTTATTGTTAAAATAAGGATTATAAGCTCTTTGCAAATGTCCATTCATCTATGCATCCCTGTCTTCAACTTTCTTTTCATACATTATAAAGTTGTCTCTGACTCTTGATTTCTTCTGCATGAGTCGATTCTTTTCCTGTCTTATTCTTTGTATTTATGCTTTCTCTGTTATTAAGATTAATTAACAATTTGTATGATATTGTTACTATGTTTTTATTAAAAATAGCTTTTGCATATGTGTATTAGTTTTACTATCATTACATTTTCAAAATTATTAATTTTTGACTTATCTCTGTCAATCCTTCTCTTTCCTTAAGATTAATTTTTATTTAATTTTTTAACTTATTAATTGATATATTTTTATTGTTTCTTTTTTGTTAACGGAAGTATTTTACAACTATAAAGTTACCTTTGTGTACTGCCTTACCTGTGTTTCATTGGTTCTGATTTAGCTTTTCATAATTGTTATTTCCCATACAGCATCCAAATTTCATTTGATTTCATTAGTACCCAAGAGTTAAGAGAGATCCTTATTTTCAAATTTCTAGATAATAGTAGTGGTAGAAGTTAGCATAATCTGGTTTTGCTATTAATTTTTACTCTTACTGCATTGTGATCAGTGTTATCCAACTTTTTCCTTTCTTCAATTTATTGAGTTTTTCTTTATGGATTAATACAGTCAATTTTTATTAATTTCCTATGGGCACTTGAGGATATATTTTGTTTTAATAATAAGGATTATCTCATGATATTATTTAAGTGTCCTATAATCTTACTCGTTTTTTGTCTTCTTGATCTGTTGTGAACTGAAGTGATGAGTTTTCCACCACTAATGTGTTTCCATTTCTTATTGCATCACCTTCTATTTTTGCTTTATAAATGTTAATGCTATTTTATTTGATAACATATATAAATTATTCATTTTCTCCTATGAACTATACCCTGGAATGTCATAAAGGGCTCTATTTTCTCATTTGATAGTTTTTGGCCTGAATCCAGCCTTTTCTAGTATAAGATCACCATTTCTGTTTCTTTTTGTTTGCATTTGCATGATTTACTTTGCCCCATCCTTTTATTTTTATCCTTACTACTTTGTTTTAGGTAGATCCCTTAGATTCAGTGCTGAATTTGCTCTATGATACAATCAAAATGTACTTTTCTTTTAATGAGTTTAGCCCATTTATATTCAATGATTTAACAGCTATATTTGGTCTCAATTTTTTATTTTTATTTTTTATTTTTCAATAATCTCTACAACGTGGGGCTCAAATTTACAATCCTGAGATCGAGAGTCACGTGCTTTACTGACTAAGCCAGCCAGGCACCCCGGTCTAGTTTTTTAATGTTATTTTTTAATTGCTTTTCATATTTTAAAAAGTCACTAGTAGTCAGTTTCTTATGATTTTTTCCTTGTGTATTTCTTCTGCTAAATAGGAAGACTTGTATCGTTCTAGTTAATATCTTTACAATACAACTCTACATGATGCCCCAATCCTTTGTTTGTAGATGTATCTACTATTTTACTACCATAAGCATTGGTTAAATGAATATTTTCTCTTCCACCCCTACTTCTTCTCTACTACACAATTTTATATTGTATTTATCCATTGACTTTGAGCTATGAAAGGTAAGGAAATCAGCACATTTATATGCAATTTACTTTTTCTTTCCACCTTGTGACTCTTGTTAGTTTTTCATTTTTGCATTGTCAGGCATATAAGATTTATATTTTTCCTATTACCTTAATCCCCATACTGTTTTACTCTCAGATAAATATATTCATTGTTCCCTGACAGTCCTCTGTAGTAGTTTCTTAGGTCACCTTTTGTTTCACCTGTGCTCGTCATCTGATAGAATCATTAGGTAATACTCAAGGGAATGATATACATGCTCAAAACATTGTGCTTTTACACTTGAGCAACAATCAGATAGCATCTTTGGATGCTGATTTCCTTTGAAGATCTTTTAGCATTGAATATGGCTACATAGATGTCTAAACCTAGCTTTATATTTTCCTTTTCTTTGAAATTCAGCAACTTTAATAGGCTATGTCTGTTCTGGGGGAGTTTCTCCTTGGATATCTTGAGTCCTTTCATGATGTAGGTTCAAATATTCCTTTATTTTAGGAAAAGTTACTATAGCTATGTCTGTAAAGTAGTATCTCTTTATCTTTGTTTTTCTGACACTTCAGTTATTCGGCTGGCTCTCTTTTGTTGCCTTTTATATCTATCATTGTTTTAATTTTTTAAATTTCCATTTCATTTTGTTTACTTCCTCATTTCCATGCAATTATGTCCTTTCCTGTACTTTCAGCAGGACCTATTTGCCCATGTATTTTTTCCCATTTTGACCTCATTCTCCTGATGGTTACATTTTTTTTCTTCTACTCTTCTATGTGCTCTATCATCTCGTTTCCTGTTGTGTTAGCGTCTGCCCCATGAGTTCTTGTATCTCTGCTTTATGGCTTTTCCTTATAGAGGAGATTCATTCATTCCATTCTTAAGATTCATGGTAAAATGTTTGATCATAATTTTCATTTACTCTATGGAAGCATTTTTCTGGCAAGTGTGATTTATGAACCCTCTGTTTATTCTTTTCTTTGTGTAGCAACTTTGTAAAGATACTGTGCATATTGCATTTTGATTACTTGTCTCTGAAGCAGCTAAGTTTTTCCTGTGCTACTATTAATACTTGCAAGAAGGACCAGGACCAGTCACAGGCCAGCTGAAATTGTTTTTATAACCTTGATTTTGTGTAATTTTGTTAGTCTTTACTTCTCCTCAGCCAATGGTGATAGGGAGTGAATTTTCATGATACATTTTTTTTAATCCTGCTCTGCTTCCTGTAAATGTAGCTTGTCTCTATCCTTCCTCATTTAGATCCGCTTCCCCTGCTTCTCAGAACCAACCCACGTACAGGGTACTCTCAGGGCTAGCATGTGGACCTTGTCCCTAGTGTTATAAACAAGGGATTTCAATTTTGAAAAAAAGGTGTACCTGTCACCTTTAAGAAACATGCTTTGCTGTCTCCAAGATTTACAACTATAAACCCTCTTGCTACTTTTGCTAAGTGTGCACCCTGCATGATCTCCCCTGCTTTGGGGTAACCATTCCACTTGTTTTATGGTTTGGGATTTTAGCTGTTTCCTTAGTATAATGAGAAATAGAGCTTGTGAGTTTCTTATTTCCTTTCTTCCTCCTTCCTTCTTTTCTCCCTCCCTTCCTTCCTCCCTTCCTTGTTGCTTTTGTATGATTTCCAGTGAGAGAAGAAAGAAATGACAGCTTCAAACTGACATTTTCGACACATATTTACAGTAAAAATAACAGGATTTGATGGTTGATTAGATACGAGGAATGAGATTTCTGGCTTGGGCAACTAAGTGGAATGTGGTATAATTTGCTGAGATAGGAAACCCTAGGGTTTGGTAGGACAAAAATCATTGGGTTAAGTTTGAAATTCCTGGAAATATTAAATAAAAATGTTAAGTCAGAACTTGGAAAACAATGTCTATAGCTCAGAGAAGTTTGGACTGGAGGTATTACCTAGGAAAGAGAAGCATCTGGGCCCTGGATGAAAGCTTAGAGAACCCGAAGATTTAGAAGTTGGTAAAAGAAGAGCCATGAAGAAATTGAAAGAACGAAGTCAAAATAATAGAAGAAAATACCTAGAAATCGAGAAAGAAGATTGAATTCTTCAAGGAAGAAATACTGAACTTGTCAAATGCAGCTAAAAGGTCAAGTAAGATGTAGCTAGAAAGGTGTGCATCAGATCTGGCTACACTGAGGTTACTAAGAACAACCTGTGTTAATTAATAAGGGCAGTCCTGGAGTATAGGGCACAGTCCATATTGTAGAAGCTTATGGAGAAAATGGGAAGCAAAGAAGGAGAGAAATTTACCAATGAAAGGAAACAGAAAAACATATAGCAGCTGGAGAGGTAATCAGATCAAGGACGGCTTTTTAAAATGGACAACACTAGAGCATGTTTGTATATTGTCAAAAATGACCCCAGGAAGAGGGAGTGGTTGATAACTCCAGGAGCAAAGTCCTTGAGGCGGCTAGGGCACTTGGGATTCAAAGCACAGGAGGCACTGGCCTCTGATAGGAGGGGGAATCAGGGACTGTAGATGGGTAAATGTGGAAAACAAGAAGTTCCTAATGGATGGCTTCTATTTTTCTCAACAAAGAATGAAGCAAGATTATCAAATGAGAGTTTTGACATGGTATGATGTAGCAGATGTAAGGGTGGAGAAGAAAGCATGAAATAGTATTTTTGAGACCCAAAAGGAAAGCTACAGGGAAAGTGGTATGATGGCTGTATTGCATAAAGGGCACTCTTGAGGACGGGGATTCCAAAGGTATAGTTGAAGCCCATGTATAATTTTCTCCATCCACATTTAGCTGCTCAGATGGAGAACAAGAGAAGGTGGAGTAGTTGAGTTCTTATAGGGTTGGAATTTAGCTAATCACGGAAAGCAACACAGGAATCAGCAATATTTTATTATAGAATTATAATGGTAGGCCCTGGAATAGAAACTGGGCAAAAAGGGGTGTGAAGAGCAGGAGGGCATTAAGGGATAGTGAGAAAGTGGTGGGACGGACAGAACTGGGAGCTTGTTCATTGTTTCGGCTTTGTTGCAGACGCATTCCCCATCCTCCATCCTTGGAGAGGCAGGTAGGAATACATTTATTTTTTTCTCACCTTAATCAAACTCTGCTTATCTCCCTGTGGTATGTAGACTGATGTAAACTGAACTTTGTCTTTTTGCTTCACCATAGGCCAAAGTAGTCGTTTTGCTGACGTCTACCTAAGATCAAGGTAGAGGACTGGAAGATAAATATGCTATGAAACATGTTATGTCACAAGGTGGCGGGGGGGGGGGCTTCAAAATCGATTGTATGTGTCTGTATGCGTGTGTGCATGTGTATTTGTGTGTATTTCTTGAGTCCATTCAAGAAAAGAAAAAAAAATACTACCCTGATTCTTACAGTGAATTAAATTCTGGGTTCTTCATCATGACCAGTCTACTTCTGGAACAGATTTGTGTCTAACTCATCCTGCAGCAACAGGTTTTAAAAAATGCACAGGAGAGCAAATGGTTAACAGCAGCCAAATTATAGCTATTGATAGCCAGTCCTCAAAAGAATCAATTGCCCAGACAGAAACCTTTGGAAGGATGAATGAATTAACCAAATCTTACATATCTGAACCAAATGATTTAGGGAATCTATAATTAAAGGTAACATAAAATAAATTAAATAATTAAAGCTAGGTAGCATTCAATGTAGGTCTATCTGCTTTCTAAGATTTCTTTATATTTTTTTGTCTGCTTTCTTCATAGCTTCAATGGTCGTAAAGACATCTCATCTGATCTTTTTGCCATCCTAGAATATGCTCTGATATCATAAATCTTTTTTCACTATACACAATTTTACTATGTAACTAAGCACAGTTATATGTAGCCAACTATAAAAGACATGAGTTGATTTCCTGATAGTAACTTACAGTTCTTTCTCATTGAAAAACTTGCTAGATCTCTTAGCTAGGTAATAGCTACTAAGACAATCACACCTGTTCTGCTCTAGTCTAATCTCTTTTTCCTGGTTCTCCCAATTTTCTCTTCTTGGTTTCACCTATGTTACTATGTCAAGCCTCCACTTTTTAACATCAGGATATTTATTTTTATTCTCCATCAGGCACCTTAAAGTTCACTTTAAGCACAGATTTTCTTTCCTATCCATTGATTGTTAAATAAGTGGTTCTTCCTTCCAAAATGCTGATAAGTGTCCTAAAACTGTTACATAGTAAACAGAAAGAAGCAGTTTTCATCTTACTCTGGAGTCTGTTTCATGTTCTGCCCAGAATTGCAGTAACAGGAAACATGTTAAATTTTATTCCTTTTTAGTGGCAAGAATGTCTTCTGGATCAGTGTCATCCTGCAGAACTTGCCATGGTGATGGCAATGTTCTCTCCTTGTGCTGTCCATCAGAGTAGCTGCCAGCCATGTGTGGCTACTGAGCATCGAAATGTGGCTAGTTCCAAGGTGGAACTCAATTTTAAACTTTATTTAATTTTATCTAGTATCAATTACAATTTAAATAGCTACACGTGGCTAGCAGCTACTCTGTGGATCAGTGCGGTTCTCAACTGTATTCCACTTTAAAAGCAGATTCTGGTTCATCAGAAAGAAAGAGGACTATTAGACGTTTTTCAAAATATTGTTAAATGTCCTCCCTGGCTGCAGTAATTCAGTGTATTTCTCTTTCAACTATTTCAAGCCAAGGGCTCATAAGGGCTCACTAAATTATGCTGATGCTTGCACGTTGTTCTGTGGTCAGTATGTCCTGTGGAGGGCTGATAATGGGTGAGTTCCTGGCTCTGTGTTCGGGGAAAGGAGGAGTCTCTTCTCTTGTTCTTCAGCTATGGAGAGAGTTGATCACTGGAGTTTATCTATCAAACACCAATATCCTTGGGGCACCTGGGTGGCTCAGTAGGTTAAACCCCTGCCTTCAGCTCATGTCATGATCCCAGGATCCTAGGTTCAAGCCCCGCATTGGGCTCTCTGCTCAGCAGGGAGCCTGCTTCCCCCTCTCTCTTTGCCTGCCTCTCTGCCTACTTGTGATCTCTGTCTGTCAAATAAATAATAAATAAAATTTTAAAAAAACAACAACGATATCCTCACAGTTAATTTCACGAGGGATTTTTCTTTCCAGCTGAAAGCAGAGTCTGTGTGAAAGGTTCCAAAGATCTCTGTGATCATGCATCTGGGTATTTGGTGCTCACTCCCAGGACAGAAGCACGTTATTCCTGGGGAGTTTAGGACACTGAAATGGTAAGCAGATGTCCCCAGCAAAGAGAGGCAGGAGCCCTTAGGGAAAGAAAACTGTGTGAGCTCCCTGGGAAATTATAACCTGTGGGTGTTAAAATGCAGTTAAGTAGCTGAGGACCAGAAACACATTATTCTGGAAGCAAGGCCGTATTTAAGTTAATTATTTCCATTTATCTTTCCCTTACTCTTCAGTGAAGGTATTTTGGGAATGTCAGCATGCGCCAGCTCTGTAAATGGAACCAAACTAAAGAATCTTAAGTTTGCGCCAAAATTCCTGGGAGTCAAGTGCAGGTAGGTCAGGGAAATCAGAATGAGAAAACTTAAAGAAGGTGAGTCTTGGAGAGACATATTCAGGACACTTCCCTATATTGACACTTACTTCTGGGCCTCTTCTTTAAGAAAAATCTGGTCGGTATGATATATTGTTTTGCTCATCTGCATACATTTAGTCTTCTGATGTCAAAGACTAACCTCCTTAAAGGGAAATTGGTCTCCATCTATTTAGTTTATGAGTTAGAGGAAAACAAAATAATATAGAGTCTGTATTTTATGAATTACTTTTGGCAATCTCCTCTCCATATTGTATATTGAAGAATTTGACTGTGATTGTTTATCAATATCTCCAAATCGATTTATTTATTTATTTATTTATTTATTTATTAAAGATTTTATTTATTTATTTGACACAGAGAGAGAGATCACAAGTAGGCAGAGAGGCAGGCAGAGAGGGAGGGGGAAGCAGGCTCCCCGCCGAACAGAAAGCCTGATCCCAGGACCCTGAGACCATGACCTGAGCTGAAGGCAGAGGCTTAACCCTCTGAGCCACTCAGGCACTCCTCCATCAATTTAAAGCAATAGTTTTTTTTGTTTGTTTTGCAAGTTGAACTATACAGAATGCCTTAAATATTTTTACAGTTCTGTAATGATGAAATGGAGTTTAATAATAAAATAGGGAGATTGTGAGCTCTTACAGTTAGTAAGGCATCTGGTTTAAGGAATTTTCTTCCCAGAAAATTCTAAAGTTAAAAAAGAATTCTAAGTGCAGATCAGGACTGTCCTTGTGTCAGCTGAGGGAGCAATTGCTCTGGCCCTGTGCTTTCTTTCTTTCTTTTTTAAGATTTTATTTATTTGACAGAGAGCAAGAGATCACAAGTAGGCAGAGAGGCAGGCAGAGAGAGGGGGAAGCAGACTCCCCAGTGAGCAGAGAGCCCGATGCGGGGCTTGATCCCAGGACCCTGAGATCATGACCAGACCCAAAGGCAGAGGCTTAACTCATTGAGCCACTCAGGCACCCCTGGCCCTGTCCTTTCGAAGTCGCTTCCTGTCCTTCTCCAGCCATGCACCTCCCCTTCAGGCATGGGACATGAGGGGCCCCAGGTGCCATGCCCACCGGAGCCTTGGCCCTCTTCTATACCACACTCAGGACCATCAGGACCCTGTGCTGAAGAGCAACTGCTTGAGGGAAGGATAAGCAGAGCTTACATGTTGGGGCTGGATTGTCCTCACGTGTGAGCCCATGATCCTCCCAGGATGTGGCAGAGCTGGAAGTGGAGAGAGGAGAGGGTAGGATGTGGACGGGATGTGGGCAGGAGCCAGGGCTGTACTTCGCTGCCCTGCTGAGTTATCTGGTTAGAACTACAAGGGCTTTCAAAATTCTGAATACCTTCCAGGTCATGCCAAAGGTGGTATTGTTAAGGTAGGAGAATAGACTGTGGACTCTGAGAAACAAACTGAGGGTTTTGGAGGGGTGGGGGTGGGGGAGATGGGTAAGCCTGGTGGTGGGTGCTAAGGAGGGTATGGATTGCATGGAGCATTAGGGGTGGTGCATAAACAAGGAATTTTGGATCACTGAAAAAAAATTAAATTAAATTTTAAAAAAGTAGGAGAATAGACCATATTTTATGAGATAGTTCATTTGATTTCTAACTTTTGAATATATATGCCATGGTATGTGGGTCTCCATTCATATACCTGCCTAGATCTCCAGGGCACTGTGACTTGTCAGGGAGTGGGAAATCCTTTGAGGCCAAGAACAGTATTCTAGAACTTCCATTAATGCGTGGGACCACAGGCAAGTCACAATCAGGGCCTGTTCCCTCTTACGCTAGATGAATATCTTAGCTGCATGTTTCACAAAGAAACCACACAGTAAAATGAGAAAATGAACTTGAAATGTTATATTTATATAATGCCCTACATAGTTGGTGTACCAGTAATACCACAGTAATACCACCACTGGTGCTTTGGGTATTAGCCAGACACCTGACCCTACTACGTAGCCTTTTTTTGCTATGCTGTATATCAAGCAAGAAATGCTTACAACTCATGAACTAGACCAATACTATGGTACAATCTTTTCTTTTTAAAGACTCTATTTATTTATTTGACAGAGACACAGTGAGAAAGGGAACACAAGTAGGGGGAGTGGGGGAGGGAGAGCAGGATTCCTACTGAGCAGGGAGCCCCGATGCTGGGCTCGATTCCAGGACCCTGGGATCATGACCTGAGCAGAAGGCAGATGCTCAATGACTGAGCCACCCAGGAACCCCATTAAGAGATGTATCAACCTAAACATATCTTGATACCAGCTTTGAGAGTGTAAACCAAAGGCAATATAATGCTTTCATGTGCCACTTAATCTAGTGTTTCCTAAACGCTCTCAGTGCAAAGACTCATAATATTAAAGGGGACAAACCAAAACTTTGCACTCATTCCTGAGAGTGTCAGTTGAGGAAAGACATAACCAAAACTGACTATGAACTTAGTCATAATTTTAACTAAATTGTACTTTATTAATCTCAACAGCATAGGTCGTATTATGTGTAAGACAGTGATTTCTGTTTTGGGTCAGTGCCTTCTGTGTGTAAAGGCTCTCAGGCTGTGCGCTGATGTGTCAAGGCTTCTCAGTGCCTGTCAGCAGACAGGTTGGTTCAGCGTACTTGTTGTGGGGCACAAGTTCATCACCAAAGAAGCGATTCATTGAATTAAGCTACTTGGATATGTTTTAATCATCCATGACATACAAGACTTTGGACAAAGAGCTGCCCTCATGGAGCTTATAGTCAAGTAGAGGGAACAAGGCAATTGTTAAGACTACTGATAAGAACAGCAGAATATGGGGCACCTGGGTGGCTCAGTGGCTTAAAGCCTCTGCCTTCGCTCAGGTCATGAACCTGGGTTCCTGGGATCAAGCCCCGCATTGGGCTCTCTGCTTAGCAGGGAGCCTGACTGCCTCTCTGCCTACTTGTGATTTCTGTCTGCCAAATAAATAAATAAAATCTTAAAACAAAACAAAATAGCAGAATAGAGGAAGCAGTTCTGTGGAGATTAAGGATCGCACTCAAAAGTGGCAGGGATTAGGGAAAGTTTTATGAAGATCATGACATTTGTGTTTCATTTCCAAGGCAGGATGAGCTTTTGGAAGGCAGAGATAACCCAAATATTTGTCCAGAACCTTCTGTACAGGACATACTTTATATGTTACTGTGACAGTCCTCACCACAACCTTAGTAAGGTTTGGAAATTTTTTTCAACTCTTTTATAAGGGAAGAATCTAGGTCTTAGAGGTTCAGAAAAGTGTTCAAAGTCAAACAGCAAGAAGAGATTGAGACTGGGTTTAGAATTTCAGCCTTTCTGACTTTGCTCTTTCCAGTTTATCAGTTTTTCTCAATTTTCAGTTTTCTTACTGCCCTACTGATTTTGGGGGGCCATATCTATTTAACATCTTTGGTATTGTTTGTCTAGTATGTTTCTGAATGGACTTCCTTTAAAAAGTATTCCCAGATAATGCATTTTAAAAACAAGTTTTAGAGGCACCTGGGTGGCTCCGTGCCTTCGGCTGAGGTCATGATCCCGGGGTCCTGGGATCTAGTCCTGCATAGGGCTTCCTGCTCAGCGGGGAGCCTGCTTCTCCCTCTCCCTCTATAGCTCTCCCTGTGATTACTTTTTTTTTTTTTCCTGTGATTACTTTTTTAAAGGAAGTCCATTCATTGTGCACTCTTGTTCTCTCTGTCAAATAAATAAATAAAATCTTAAAAAAAAAACTTTATATCACAACTGTATCACAAGCTACAAACAGAAAATAACTCTAAAAATAAATACAGTGAAGACCAGCAAATAAAATGTCATTCAACTCTGGAACCATCCTACTAAGATCAAAGGCCCCAAGGCTGGGATCTGCTTGCTTTTTGTTAAAATGAGAGATTTACAGATGTTAAACAGAGCTATTAAAAACGTATAAGCACCAAATTAAGCCTTGCTTCTTGAGGTCAACCCCCACCTCCAGAAGAAAAAAAAAGAAAAAGGAAGGGAAAGAGTTATATTCTCACTCGATGAATCAATGTCTTTGAATGCATGTCCGAGAACCAACTAAGTCATCTCACCACACCTTTGGTACATGCTCCATTCTTTGTAGTAGTAGAAGGTTTAGAGGTAAACATACAGAAATAACCCTCCTAAGGGATCGGAAGAAAGATATCATGTGCTCTAGGCTGGCAACATCCATCACTGTGCTAACTATCCTTAGAGAACTCTCAGCTCCTTTAGTTCCTCTGGAAAGCATGTAAGCCTGTGTAAGGACTCATGAAATAATCAGGGTATTTTAAGGTTCTGGTCATAGCAAAGGGCCTGAGGGCTAAGTATGTTCTGAGTCTGAGTTTGCTTACATGAAAATCTTGGTTTTCTAATGAAGCTCTGGGATAGGAAGCAGGGAGAGAAGAAACCCAAAGTAGGTTCCATTTTGCTAATGTCATTCTACAATTTCGAGGGAAATTTCATTTTGAATTTTTGTGCTCTTACGGGGTTTGTTGTGCATCTCTCCACACATTCCACTTTTCTATGTGGACACATCTTGTGTTTGAGTGTGTCTGTGTGTGTTTCATAAGAGCCCAAATCATGGAGCACAATTGTGTGGCTGGGCAGATAATGGTATTAGCACTTGTTATGGTCACCCTCAGGCATTAGAATCTTTGCCAGTGGTCACCATGCCCCAGTATCTACAGGCAGCAGGGCCCTGTGTTTCCTCCCCACAACCTCATCAAGTGAATAGTGTAATAAAAATAAGCCTCAGTTATAACTCATGCAAACACTTACCGGCATGTACAATCCAATCCATCGGAAAATCCAGTTGGCCCAACTTTTAAGGCACATGTTGAATTTGACCACTTCTAACCCTTCCACTCCACCACTTGGCCCTGAGCCATTGCTGCCACTGACCAGTGTGATGGCACAGCCTCCTCCTTATTTCCACCCTTGTCCCTCTATCAGCTTTTTCACGACACAGCAGCCAGATCTTTTATAACATGAGTCAAACCATCTTTCTCCACGACATAGACCTGTGATTCATCTCACTCAGAATAAAATTCCAAGTCCTCACTATGGCCTATAGGTTCTACATGATTTGGCTCCTATTACTTCTCTCTTTTCACACTCTCTCCTGGAACACACTAGGCACCCCCACTCCATGGATTTTGCAGTGTCTGGTCACTCTGACTGGAGTGGAAACGTCCTATTCCCCAGACATCCGCCCAACTAACTTCCTCACCTCCTTCAAATCCTTGCTCGACTGCCACCTTCTCAATGAGGCCCCGACTGACCAGTTTATTTAATATTGCAACATGGCAGCCCACCTCCATTCCTCTGAATGTGTGCAACTTCTACAATTTCTTGTATGAAGACTTTCTTTTTTCTTTTAAGATTTTCTTTATTTTGAGAGAGAGAGAGAGAGCAAGAGGGTGAGCACAAGTAGGGGGAGAGGCAGAAGGAAGGGGGGAAAGAGAATCTCAAGCAGACTCCCTGCAGAGCTCGGAGACCCAGGGCTCCACATGGACCTCAAGGTGAGCTTGGCTTGGGCTCTAGGTGGGGCTCCGTGAGGGGCTCCATACGGGGCTTGATCTCACAACCCTGAGATCATGACCTGAGCCAAAATCGGGAGTCAAGACGCTTAACCAACGGAACCATCCAGGTGCCCCTACATAAGACTTTCTAATGTGCTGTGTAATTGACTTATCTGTTAGGTCTATTATTTCTTGTCTGTCTCTCTTTGCTGGAATGTAGGCTCTGTTTTCCTCAGTCGTATCTCAAGCACCCAGCATAAATGCCTAACACATAGCAGATACTTAATAAATATTTATTGGATCAAATGAATAAAGAGGCACCAAAAACCCAAAACGCCTGCAACCGATAAGCTCAACAAAATCCCAATTCTTTCTGCCCTTTCAGGGACTCTGATAAGCACACTGAATGAAAGGTTCTGAAGCAGATGTAGCAGTAGTCTCTGGGCTCGGTCAGCAACTCATCTGGGTGGATCATGACAGTATGGAAATGAAGGATATAAGACCAAATGGGGTTCGGGACCTGGCGGTTTGGCTTCTGCTCTTGCCAGATGCTCTTGGTGGCAGTATTCTTGGTTAAAAAATGTTTCAACAGCATCTGTGATTTTTAGGGAGCATTGAGAAATTGGGACGGGGTAGTGTATGCACATGTTCAAAGGCAGTGCTGAGTGTGACCAATAGGCTGAAGGTTAAGAGCACACAAAGGCCGCTCACCCCAGAAGCTCCCATCACACCCTTCCTGCAAGAGCTCATTGCCTCAAAGAGTTTGCCTTTTGATTTTCTCCCTGTGTTCTTTGGTCTTGTAAAATGGTAAATTTGTTTAAAAAAATCAACTTCACAGAGAGTAAGTTACAAAGGGAAGGCCCATCTTTATGTTCACATTTATAACAAAAGTGGGAAACTCATGTAGGATGCTTCCACACTTGGGGGAAGATTCTGGTCAGAATTTTCCAGCTGAGATTTCGTTTACGGTTTTCCACTCAAGAAGCCAAAATGATGTCTCAAGAAAGTTAAAAAACAAAACAAAACAAAATCCATTGCTCATTTCATTTTGTGAGGCTAATTCACCAAAGCAGGTTAATTCAGTAATAATAAAAGTATTTTCAAGGCTAAGTACTGTCAATGAACAAACACAAAGGAAAACTATGACTATTTTTGCTGCTTATATGGGACACCACTAGAGTACCTTTTCAGATTCTCTCAGCTTCACATTTCTCCAGGTTCCTGAGTGCCTCACCCTGCTCCAACTGCCTACGAGGTTGATCGATTGCAAGCCCCTGTGTGCAGGCCAGCCACAAGCTTGAGCCTCTGGCAGATGGGGTCCAATCCAGGAAGCAGAGGCACTGTAAGTAGGCTGAATAAGGAATTTCCTATGGAAATCAGATGTCTACATTTGTGGAAGGAGCTGGGGAAGTAAGAGTCTGGAAAGGCGTGGCCAAGATCGGAGATCAGCCTTCATATAGATGAATCAGTCCAAGCGTTTCGGGGACATCTGGAAGCTGGGCACATCTAGCCGCTACAGTGGGAGCATGAGGGCGGTTGGTGTAGAAGTGTAGAAGTCCATGGAAGGTTGTGGCCGTGGCAGCTGCCACCTCTGGAAGTGTCTGTAAAGAGTCTGTTAGCCCAACTGTGGTCATAGTTATTGGGCAGAGGAGAACGCAGAGCAGGGACCACTGAGAACAAATAGGAACCCTTTCGCACGTGGACGTTCGGCTCTTGCCATGTCTACTGAATGACAACTTTGAGAGTATAATTGCTGCTGCTTCGCGTTTGCCTGCCAAGTCTCTAGCAACTTCAGTTTTATCCATCTGGATGCATATAGACCTGGAAAGTAGAAAAGAGGATTCTGGGAAACACAGCTTCCAGCATAACCAAGTTGTCTATAGAATAATTCAGCACAAATCCCATATCATGGTTGCAGAGCATGGATTTCCTGGTCAGGTAGCTGCCAAAAGAGTCAGATAATTCAGCCTGGAAGCTAGGGTAGTAAACCACCCGTGGGATAAATTTTGACCAATGGAAAATAGGAGATGGGAGGGAGATTGCAGGTAAGTTTCTTTCTTTGGTCCTCACTCGGATAGACTGTTCCTGTGCACAGCTTTCTGCAGAGCCTGTCCACAAGCACTTTACATGGCCAAGCAACTGGGTCTTTTCAGGTTCACGAAGCGTAGACCAGCTTGGGAACATACCATCTCATTCTTCCCTGTCACATGTCCTCTTTTCCTCGCTCTAGATGCCCAGGAATTGTATCTTTCAATGAAGCATTAGTACATCATCCTTCCTAAGAAACCCCAGCTAAAATAATACACTATAGAAAAATTGTAATGAAAATGAAGTGTGAGGGCACCTGGGTGGCTCGGGAGGTTGTGTCCGCCTTCGGCTCAGGTCATGATCCCAGTGTGCTGGGATCAAGTCTGGCATGGGGCTCTCTGCTCAGTGGGGAACCTGCTTCTCCTTCTCCTTCTCTCCCTCCCCTCACTTGTGCCCGCTCTCTCTCTCAAATAAATAAATAAAATCTCAAAAAAAAAAAAAAAAAAAAGAAGTGGGAGACTTCTATGAAGTGAATTGATGGTGGGGACTGTGATTCATGTGAAGCTCCGTTCATTTGTGAGTAATAGTATTTTAAGAATATCATTAACTTCCTTCACTGAAAAAGTCCATGAGCAAGTATTTCTTTGAGACAAGTAAAAGGAATGAATCAGGAAACAGAGATCCTTTTAGCTAACATACGACTTCTGACCTAAACTCTTAGCAAGAATATGCACTTAATGAAAGCATTGCTCTTGGGCAACTTCTGAGCCATAACCCGGCCATAGCTCAAGAAAACACCAAAAAGCCTGTTACTTGTATTCATATATCTACGCCAGTCTGAGTTTTCAAAATACTGATGCAAAGAGTGGAGAAGCGACCTTGATACACAATGGCGGCTCTCTCAGATCTGCCTGTTTTCATGGGAGTAGTGCCATCACACCGTATTTGATCATTCATTAATGAGACAGGTAGAACACTTTTTCCTGATATTTAAACCAATTTTTAAAATAGTGAAACACACAGAGACACTAGGAGTAGAGTGAAAAGTGTGCACGGATTTTTGAGATAAAAGGGGTTGAAGTTGTGGTAGTCCTCCCCCACCCCCCAAGTAGTTTATGGTTCTCTGTTCCTGGAAGCAAAAAACTTTTGAGAAGTACTTCTTTAGACCAAGGACGCTCTCTCATCGCCTTTCATTCTTCTGCATTTTCTTGTTAGATGGGGTTTGACTTTCCCCCTCTATTAGCTGGAGTGGCTTCAGTGGTCCCTGTCAGTGGAACCCAGATGGATGGAGTGAGAAAATGGTGGTGGTGAAGGGAGGGTCAGCGCTCCAGTCTTCCCTTGAGGGGACTGTCTTCACGGGGAAGGAATTCCGGTTAAACTGCGATGTGTCACAGGGCCCAGCAACTATTATTTTACAACAGGACGGTATGAGAACTGTGAAACCCCATCACTGAGTTGCCCCAGTGGGTAAAAATGTCTTCAGTTTTTGAAGGCACCCCCCCCATCCACTCTGAACACCTAGATAGCCCATAGAGCACTCCAGCACTGTTTTTTTTTTTTTTTTTTTTTTTTTTTTTTTTTTTTAATAATTCGTGTTAGGCTTAATCAGTGTTGTCTGGATTTTTCCCCCTGAAGATGGTGATGACAGAAATGTCTTGTAATACTTTTGACATTTCCTCAGTCATCCATTTACAGAAGAAACGTCTGTGCAAATATTTAAATTACCCCCTCCTTGGAACAAATTTGCCTTCATATTAATCTACTCTAGGGTATAGGTTGGCAACGGTCTAAAGGTGGGAGAGTTTAAGGGAGTGGGAAGGATTGTAGTACGGTGGAGCTTTAAGCAGCGGATCCTTTTTTCAACGAACCTAAGTATTTCTCTGGGCCTGGGAAGTTTGGCTCCGAAGTGTCAGGGACCCGGCGGTGTGACGGTGGGGGCGGGGGGTTGGTGCGGGCAGGCAACACAGTCTTGTGTGTTTATTGACCAGCCTGTACGTCGGCCCAAGACGGGCTGGGCAGCGCCTCCGGGGAGGCCGCCGGGCTGCGGTTTCCTTCTGATCCGCTGTCACACAGCGCTCGAAGCGGCTGCGCTCCAGGCCCCCAGCGCCCGGGGCCCTTCTGGGCCAGCCCTGGAAACCTGCGGCCGGCCCACCTCGGCGGGCCCTGGCGGACGGGGTCGCCGCTGTGGCTCTTAGGCCCGGAGACTCCCCGTTGGGGTCTCCAGGGCCCAACACTGGACACCAGGGGTTCCCACGGGGGGTCGAGCGGGGGGTGAGCCCAGGCGGTGGAACCCCGCGCGTCGGAGGCTCCGCGAACCCGGCCGGAGGCTCTCTCTGCCTTGCGGTGAAGAGTGCCGGCGGGGGCGGGCGCGCCACGGGAGCGCCCGCCTCCCGCGGTGCCACTCGGGCTTGGGCTACCCGCGGGAGCCGGGGGCGGGGAGCCGGGAGCGCCGCCCCGCCAGCGCGCCCCGCCCGTGGGAGAGGAGGGGCTGCGGCGCGGTGGACCACTGGAGGCGCAGCGCCGCCGCCGCCGCCGCCGCTGTCGGTGCTGGAGTCCGCGGCTCCGCGCAGGCGGCGCCCGCGCCTCCGCTCCCTGGCCAGCCCGCGCGCCCGTCTGCCCGCCCGCCAGGGCCGCCTCCCGCCGCTGCCGCCGCTGCTGCCGCCGCAGAATCGGCGCCGCCGCTGCTCGCCTTCCAGGTAGGTGTCCTAGCGCAGAGGGGACCCCGGGAGCTGACACCGCGGTACCCGCTCCGCAGCCCGGGGGCATTGTGCGCGTCCGGAGGGCCGGAGGGACGCGCGGGTGGGCAGCCGGGCTTTGGGCCCTGGAGGCGTCGCCGCCCCCTGGGGGTTCCCTTGGCGGGTGAGCCCCGGCGGCGGGGGCGGCGATGCCTGTCGGGCCCCATGGCCAAGGTGGGAGGGGGCGTCTGGGTCAAGGTTCCCCGCTCGCCACCCTCCCTTCCCCCTCGTTGTTGGGGAATTCCGGCCTCCTGGCTCGCGCGCTCGCATTCCTCCGCGCAGCCCGGCACCCTCGCTCTGCCTGGCTGCCGCGGATTGAAGCTGGGGCCGGGAGAAGGACTGATGTAATTGTCAGCGGAGAACCGAACCCGCGCGGCGAGAGCGCCGGTGCCCGCGCCCGCTCCAGCTAACGCCTACGCCGCACCTCCCAGCGAATCCGGGGAGCCGAGACGAGCGGCTGGGGAAGTTGTGCATTGGGTTTTATTGTGCGCGTGCACTGCGGACTGCCCTCGCGGGCCACCCTTGTCCCCCGGCTGCTGGCTCCCCTGCAGCCTTCTCTGCAGCTTTGGTCCACACCTCCAGCCAGGGCCGGGTCTGCCTTCGCTGGTTCAGACCGGGACAGCGTTTGCATTGCAGTCAGGACGTGCTTCCCCTGCATCGAGCCCGGAGCTGCCCGCAGATCGTGTCGCCAGGGATGCTGGGGGGGGAGGAGGGGAAGGGAGACCTGGGGAGGAAGCCAGGAAGAAGTAATGACACCAGCAGATTTTTTTTTTTTTTTTTTAAAGCCTTTACTGTTGTGGGCACATCTGCATGACACCTTTGGAGCTGTTTTTGAAAGTTATGACCAGATACTGATTTTGTGGCCATTCTATGATATTCCTAACAGTAGCTTAAACATAGAGACCCAAAGCTGGGGAAAGCATTACATAATGGACATGAAGCAAAAGACACGAAACTAAGTGAACCCACTGTGTTGCCAGCTTATTTCTTTCTCGCAGATGCAAAGTCCTATAGGTTTTTTTTTCTTCATACCAATTTCCTTCTTTAAGTAATTGAACTAGTTTTAGCAAATTGTATGTTACATTCACTCGTGATTTTTTTCCTAAATAAGAAAACAATTTTTCTTTGACATCTTTTATTAAATTAAAAAAAATTGCATGCTAGCGGATAGTTGTATATCATGGGGCTGATTTGTAAATGTAGTCTTCCGTCAAAGGTAAAAATTTAAAATATCCCGTCTTAATATCATTAACTTTGTTTTCCTCTTGGTTGTGTTTTTTCCTCTCTCCTCCATCCCCATTTGTTTTTTGGAAGCATTTCTACAGTTTGAGGTACTGCAAGCTCACAATGTTGATAATCCTATCCAATGCTACAGCATTGCAGATACAAAGACTAATAATAAATGAAACAGAAGACCTCACAGTAACTCAGAGTGAGCAGAGTTCCCAAGGTCGAAGGGAAGCTGCAGTGTAACTCGCTATTATCACCTATAGAAAATATGCCTTGTCCTCATTGAGTTATAAGGAAGGTCCTGATGGGTGGAATATTATTCCTGTTATTCTTATACCCCTGAATTTCTTGTGTTTCCCCTTAAAAATTTTTTTTTCTCAATGTGGAAACAAAATATTTCCATTAAAATCTTTGCTTTTAGAAAACCTAAAAATCCTGTATTTGCTGATTTTTTTTTCAGTTTTGTTATTGATAACTCAATTTTACATGCAATGGATGGATTCCTTTTGGGATATCTCAGTTTCAAATTATGGTTTTATCAGATGTCTCTTGGCATAGTGTGATATGATTCTGCTGAACTTTTATAGGAACGTGTAAGTTTTCTCATCTCTAGATTGCTTTAACCTTATGTTAACTCTACTCTGTGAAGAGGGATAAGGTCCTCCTAAAATGAAGCATTTGTGGCTGGAGATCTGTAGTACCACCGCAGAAACAGAAATAGGTTAATGCATCAGTAGGTAAAAGTTTTATGTGACTTTATTCATGAAACTGTTGGATTAGGGAGAATATTCAAATTTGATTAAAATGCCTTGGTTAGGTAGCATTCAGTGATCATTCAGTGGATTATTTCGTATGAGCATCCGTCTGTTCAAGACACTGGTCTAGGTACTGTGGGAAATACAAATAAGAATAAAAAGATGTCTCTACTTTCATGAGTTTGTAGTCTAGTTTGGGGGGAGAAGTCGTGAATTCTCAAGAGGTGTTTTTTTTTGTTTGTTTGTTTTTTTTAAACTGCGAAGGTTAAGTAATGATTATAATACTTTTTTACAGTCTATTTTTAATCTTGCAAGAAAGGTCTCGTGCTAAGCATTGACTTCTGGGAATTTTTTTCTTCTCAACATTATGTCACCATGATTCGTCCATGTTGTATATAGCTGTAGTTCACTGACTTCCATTGCTGTACATGATTCCATTACCTATCCATAGCAATTATGTTTCACTGTTATGCCAGTGGCTCCCCCCCACCCATGAAAAAAAATTTGCAGAGAGTGCTGCTCTGGTCATTCATGTTTCCTGGGGCACATGTGCAAGTGTTTCTCTTGGGGAAATACCAAGGTACAGAATTGTTGATTTGTAAGATGTGTAAGTATTCAATTTCCTAGTTGTTGCCAAATTATTTCCCAAAATTGTTGTACTAATTTACACAAGCCAGGGGAATAAATAAATACAAATCAGCATTTGTATAGGTGTGTGTATTGAAATACATGTTTTGTTTGTTTGTTTTTAAAGCAGGAGGATAAACTTAAAACCTAGCACAGCAGTTGTCCTCTGAGAGGACCATGGGGATGGCATGGGGAGGAACACACAGGTGGATATAAGTTATTGGTAATGATCTAGTACCTAGAGTAAGTTCACAGATGATTATCATATTTTAAAAGAAAGAAAGAAAGAAAGAAAGAAAGAAAGAAGTTCTCATGCATGGATCAGTAGTAATTTAGAATTCTAAGGAAAAAGAAAATAAGGACAATACAGTGTTATCATAAGGCACACCAGGCTCCTGTACCAAAAGATTCAGAAGATGTCAGTTAAGGGATAAGGAAGCAGTCTCTGTGTATAGGCATGTATTGTGTAGAGTTCATGGAGAGGCTTATAGGAAAGATGAGCAGGAAGTGGCCTTGCTGAGAAGAGGGACCTCAGCCATCTTGAACAGAGGAAATGAACAGAAGTGGAAGAAGCCATGGGGAATTTTCCAACCATGAACCACTCAAAGAGTTTATTAAAAAGTCTAGAGGGGGCGCCTGGGTGGCTCAGTGGGTTAAAGCCTCTGCCTTCGGCTCAGGTCATGATCCCAGGGTCCTGAGATCGAGCCCCGCATCGGGCTCTCTGCTCTGCAGAGAGCCTGCTTCCTCCTCTGGGCGCCTGGGTGGCTCAGTGGGTTAAGCCGCTGCCTTCGGCTCAGGTCATGATCTCAGGGTCCTGGGATCGAGTCCCGCATCGGGCTCTCTGCTCGGCAGGGAGCCCGCTTCCCTCTCTCTCTCTCTCCTGCCTCTCCATCTACTTGTGATTTCTCTCTGTCAAAATAAATAAATAAAATCTTTAAAAATAAAAAAATAAAAAAAAAACGTCTAGAGAACTGATAGATTGGGGGTGAGGGTGTGAAGGGGAGAGATTCAAGGCAGGATCCCTGGTTTGGAAGCTGTTGATTGAGATGAGAATTCTCTGTTTGGAGAGAACTGAAAAGAAAGAATGGATTTTAAAAGACACTGGGAGAATACAAGGCTTAAGATCCTAAATAGGAATAGGAGGAAGGAGTTAAAGATGTTTCACTTTATTTATTTTTCAAAAAAAAAGATTTATGTATTTGGCAGAGAAAGAGAGACACAGTGAGAACACAAGCAGGGGGAGCCAGAGAGGGAGAAGCAGGCTCCCTGCCGAGCAGAGAGCCCAATGTGGGGCTCGATCCCAGGACGCTGGGATCATGACCTGGGCCGAAGGCAGAGGCTTTAACCCACTGAGCCACCCAGGAGCCTGATGTTTCATTTTAATTAAAAGAAATAGAGAAGTTGTGGTGGGAGCTTTTAGCATGATTTAGACATGTCAAGTGTGGGTTGATTGATATTCAGCTTATGTTTGAAGATACAAACTTGGAGTTGGTGGGCAGTTATGACACTCACAGTGAAGACTTTGATTTTCTCATGTCATACCTGGTGCATATGGAAGAGTATCTGAGGGAAGAGGGCATAAAAAGCCTTTGTGTAATTTTATTGCGTGAAGGAGGTAAATGCTCAGTGGTTAAGGTGTGAAGATGATGTTTTGGATTGACAGGAAGTGGGTTCATGGAATTGAGAGTGTGTTGGCATCACAGTCAGAAGTGTTGGAATCAAATCTTTCTTGAGAGTTTACTAGTTGTGTGTAATTTGGTGAAGCAGATCCCTCTGATCCTCAGTTATGGCACATGTGAAATGAAGATACTAATAGCCACTTCCCGTGAGTGCAGGGAACAGGATGTGATGGAGGGACTAGAGCCTTGCGGGCTGATGTTTGCCTTCATACTGTTTCCCATCTAATGTTGCAAAGTAATGGCACATGTGTTTGTATTTTCTGACATATATTCCCTTGAAAAGGATAAAGGATTTCAACCCTTGAAGTTCTCTTCATTATAATAAAAAGTTGCTTATGCTCTCCTGTGTGGACAGGACAGGGCTTTCTATTTCTAGGGCCATTCTGGAGTAATATATAGTGTCATTTTGATTGAACACCATTTTAGCTGGCATTCTGATTTGTAAATATTATGCTAGGTACTCAGCATTTTCTCGTCCTATTTTAAAATTCGTTTTCCAATTTTGCTTCTATTTCTTGACATCTTCTGATCCTCTGTAATGTTTTTTTCTTGCTGATTTCACACCAGCTGATACAATGATTCGTGGCTGGATAGTTTTCCCCAAGGCAATGTAATCCTCAATTGCCTTTCCTTGGCATAGTGATTTGGAGAACATCTTGACATCTTGCTGGTAGTTCCATCAGCAGTTGAATGGAAATGTGGCAAAATCTTACAGGAAAAAAGAAAAGAAAAAGGAAAAGAGAAAGACAGACCTCCTGAAGGAAAAAAGTTTGTTGTTTACCATTATAGTCAGAAGTTATCAAAAAGCTCCTAAGAGAGTCAAGGACTCACTCCAGAAGCCTCTTGTTTTTCAGGGATGATTAGTCATACCCTTCACTGCAGCTACACATTGCCTGTATCCCATAAATAGATATAAATATTTAATGATTTGAAATCCAGGCTGGACTCAGGAGCTTTGGTCAAAACAATGAGCAAAAATTAATTTTAGGGATAACTGACATGGTCTACATCTCATTTGGTGAAAGTGGTAGTCTGCTCTTCTGGCACGGTTCTCAGTTTCCATGAACTTTGGAAGAAGTTCTGCATCCCTACATTCAGTTACCAGACCCGAGGCTGATCACTTTCACAGAGAGGTGACCAGCATCTGTGGATCTCGTGTGAATGGGTCATGGGCCATCAAGTGCCTTCCTTCTTCTTTCAGCCCCTCTTTATTGAGCACCTACTATGTACCAGACACCCTCTTAAGTGCTGGCTCATAAACCTGTCTGCCCTCAGGGTCTACCCAAGACAGAATCTACCAAAAACAAATCACTATTGAATATGTATGCGAACGTGGAGGGTGGATCTGGCTTGGTTTTGGAATTTGCATGAAGTTTCTATTTTTTCATTTGTTCCTTAAACTTTTTCCAGATTTATGTTTAGACCTCCTTGAATTGAGAGTGCTATGGGGGAAAAAAATGCGGTCCCTGCAAAGAACAGTTACTTTAAATGTACTTCTGTTTTATTGACTTTTTAAAGCAGAAGACTTTAAACTCATGGCAAGTCCTTTTGTCAAGAAGATACCTCAGTGTTGTCACATAGGAGAGACAGAGGTCAGGGAAAGGAGAGCTGGGTGGATGAAGTCAGATTTGTGAAAATGGAATGTGTCTTAGTGCTGAGTTGATTTTTAAAGGGAAAAATGGAAAATAGACAGAAGGGTTAATTAAAGATCCAGCTGTATTACAGGGAATTGACTGTACTGAATCATGATGGTCACAAGATGAGGTTTCTGGTGGACTACATGAACCCTTCTCTTTGTGTTCACTTACTTTATGTAGTAGTACAGTTTTTAAAAATCAGTTCTTTTTGTGCTTTTGAAAGTTTATCTTTCTTAGTAATCTCTACCGGCAAGGTGGTGCTTGATCTCATGACCCCAAGATCAAGGGTCACGTGCTCTTCTGACCTAGCCAAACAGGCAGCCCTTAGGGTGTGTCTACATTAAAATAAATCATAATATAAATGTTGAATGTCTTTAAATTGTAAGAATTATGTTAATTATAGGCAGCAGAAAAGTCCAGTGACTCTTTCTGCTACTGGTTTGGCAGTTTACTTGAAAGTAAAGCCTCTCCTGTGGGAGAATATTCCATCCAGCAGGACCAGAGTCTCAAAATCTGTAGTAAGCTGTGGAAAGGCAGAGCAAGAAAGGAAGCCAAGGCAGGTAGGTTACTGTCCAGGACTGTAAGGAATAACTGGGTTAGAGAGTGTTAAGTATGTAACTTAACTCTTAAACTTCAAATAAGTTTAAATAAATAAATATGTAAACAAGTTTAAGTAAAAGTAAATTTACATAAGTAAATAACATTTAAATAAGATATCAGCAGACTGTCTTTTGAATCCATTTCTCCAGCATTGATGGTGAGTACAAATAATTCATAATTAATACACCAAAAAGTTTCTCCTTTAGAGATGATGGATTATGTTTTTCTCTGCTCAAGAAAATCTGTGTATCAATTCACATAAATAAAACACATGAAGAAAATACTACTCAGGCACTAGAAATACTCATCTTTGCTTGATGGCTGGTGCTTGGATGACCTTTATATTAGATTACTAAAACATTAGAGCTGAAAGAGGTTTAAAAAGTCATCTATTCCAACCTCTCCCACTTTCCAGCTGGGTAACCTGAGGCCCAGGGACTTGCCAAGTGAGGTGCAAGCCCTGTGTACAAATAGAGCTAGAAGATAACGTGCCAAATAATTTACTCCTGTTGGGGGTTAACAGGAAATAATGCTCTTCCCTAAATTGTGGGTATGGGAATGAGAGAATGAACCAACAGCAGCCTCTACAGTGGAATTTTAACCTTCTTTTGTATCATTCTCCTTGAGTGGCCAGTGTAGAAAGTGAAATCATACGTATATATGTATATTATTTTTTGGGGTTTTTAGAGCAAAGGCTTTGTTCTGAGGGTAAGATGAAAGGAATGACAGACACTACAAATATCATTATTTAATTTTTTTTTGCTGTTTGCTGTCTTGATCCCTATAACTTTGTCTTAATTCCATGGGCAGGAAAGGATAGAGAAAAATTCAATTTTCCCGGGTTAGATACTTTTCTATCTCTTTTCCTTTGGCATTCTCTTCCCATATGCTAGTGTAAGAGAAAATCAAAACGTAGAGGGAATTGAGTCAGGAACAGAACATTAACTTCTACTTTTTTATCTTGCACCATGTTGAGGCGATCCTTAGCATTGTGCTTGAGACAGCGCCGTATCCACCTTTAGAAAAGAGCGTGGAAACAGAAGGGAGAACAACAGCAGTATATTTTTAGAATCTTTTTTTCAAAAGTCAAACTTAAAATAAACCTGGCCTCAATTTTTAGCAATAGCTTTATTTCACATCTGCTACACTAGTGCCTAAGTTTTATCCGAATTTGAAGAAGTTACTTTGCCTTTTTTTTTTTTAAAGATTTTATTTATTTATTCGACAGAGAGAGAGATCACAAGTAGGCAGAGAGAGAGAGGAGGAAGCAGGCTCCCTGCTGAGCAGAGAGCCCGATGTGGGACTCGATCCCAGGACCCTGAGATCATGACCTGAGCCGAAGGCAGCGCCTTAACCCACTGAGCCACCCAGGCGCCCACTTTCCCTTTTTTTAATACGTAATGCAGTGTTGCTAGGAGTAACACACTATGAACAATTACTAAAGCTTAAAGAATAAAGTATCTAAAAGAATATTAAAATTAGAAAAATTGTGCCATGTCATTTCTGGAGGTAAAATCTGATTTTTTATTTTAAATTAAGATAACATTTTTGCTTTCTGTTTATCTGTCTCAGCTAGACAATCTTTTGCATATTTGCACCCCATCAGGCAACAGTCTGAGCAGTTTTTGTTGTATAATTTTCCTAGAATAGAAAAAGTAGCGCAGTTTGAATGGCATGTTGATTATGAAAAGACATTAATGAAATTCTTTTTGATCTCAATAAACTTCAAATCGAAGCAAGAACTATAAAAAGAATGTGATCTCCAAGGTAGGCCAAGCAAATGTAGGGTTCATGTGCCACTCCACGAAGAAAGCAAAGGAGGAGAAAGCAAAATCGGCAAGAGCTCAGGGTAATGAAAGAGGAAGGTCAAGGAAGGAAATAGGTCGCTATGCTATCCCAGCTTGTCTTCCAGTCTCGTTTCAGTGCCATCTGATGGAGGTCGGATATGATGGAGGATATCTGTCTCTACACTTAAAAAAAAAAAAAAAAAAGTTTTTAAATGTTTTGAAGAACATAGAATAAGTAAGATGAAAAGACTGATAAAGTAAATGCCATTTAAGGAAAAAAATATTGTCTGTACTGGCAGAAGATAAATATTACCATATGGAAAAGAAACCATAACATGCCACAAACAAGGTTTAAGTCATTAATATCCAAAAAGCTCCTATAAATCAATTAAGAAAAATGACTGTTAATCTAATAGGGAAGGGGGCAACAGAATGAAAAAACAGTTGACAGAAAAGGAATTACAGATGGCACTTACAAATATGAAACTGTGCTCAACTCATGGTAAGAGAAATGCCGTTTTAAACTGTTTAATTTGCCCTCCCACACTATTAAGTTGGGAAAGATTTTGATGTTTGTTAGTGCTTTACAGTGGCAAGGCTTTGGAGGTAACTGACAGACAGGTTCATGCATTATGGGGGTACAAAACATACAGCCTCTATGGATAACAAAATTAAAAGTTCACCTACCTTCTCACCCTAAATCTAAGAAATTTTTCTATAAATATACTTGTACATTGCAAAATGAATTTGCATAAAGATGTCAATTGCAACATTGTAGTGGCAAAAGATTCAGGGAAAGCTAAATATCAGCATGGGATTGGTTAAATAATTAGGAGCAGAAACAAAACTAGTAGCTATAAATAACAAACACTTACCCATTGCTAAATTTCAAAAAGTAAGATCATTCTATATTTGCTGATATGAAATGATTTCTAAGGTATAATAAGGGAACAAATCAAGGTACAGAGTGGGATATGGCTGTTGGTGTTAAATATGAGTTTATAAATATATGTTTATGTGTAACTGTAAAGACTATCTCTGGAAGGTGACACAAGAAACTGGTAAAGTGATTGACTCTGGGGAGGAAAACTGGGTGGTTGTGTGGGGATGTAAAGGACACTTAGGACACTTAGTATTTCCCTTACTACCTTCTGAATTTTTAAACTTATGAACATATTATCTATTCAAACCAAGGTAATTTTAAAATTTAAGAAGTACAAACTTTCAGTTATAAATTTTTTTTTTTAATTTATTCGACAGTAGGCGGAGAGGCAGACGGGGCGGGCGGGGGGTGGGGGGGGAAGCAGGCTCCCTGCTGAGCAGAGAGCCCGATGCGGGACTCGATCCCAGGACCCTGAGATTATGACCCAAGCGGAAGGCAGAGGCTTTAACCCACTGAGTCACCCAGCTGTCCCTCAGTTATAAATTTTTTTTTAAAAAAGATTTTATTTATTTATTTGACAGACGGAGATTACAAGTAAGCAGAGAGGCAGGCAGAGAGAGAGCGGGAAGCAGGCTCCCTGCTGAACAGAGAGCCTGATGCAGTGCGGGGCTCGATCCCAGGACCCTGATATCATGACCTGAGTCGAAGGCAGAGCTTAACCCACTGAGCCACCCAGGTGCCCCAGTTACAAAATACTTAAGTTATGGGGATATAATGTACAGCATGGGGGATATAGTGACCAATATTATAACAACTTTGTATGGGGACATGTGTTAACTGGACTCATAAACGGGAATCATTTCATAATGTATAAAAATTA
Organism: Mustela erminea; assembly: GCF_009829155.1. Lineage (NCBI taxonomy): Eukaryota > Metazoa > Chordata > Mammalia > Carnivora > Mustelidae > Mustela > Mustela erminea. The sequence continues at coordinate 73,091,674 of NC_045621.1, forward strand.
TCAGATCACTATGACATACACTTGAAATGAATAGGATGTTATATGTCCATTATTACAATTAAAAAAAAAAATGCTCGGGGATCGCTTTTACTGATCAAGAATGTTGAGTAGTTGTAACCAAACAGTTATAACAAGTAGCTGTTATACTTGTAACCAGTGACATTCCTTTGCAACTTTGGGGCTCATTCTGATCTGATGTAAGAACACAGTAGTTACCATAAAGACTCACCTAATAGGTGAGTAACTCATCTAACAGGCTGGAGTCCAGAGAAGAGGGAAACTGCCAGTTGGTTGCCCTTTGGTACAGAGTTGCTGGCCCCTGCCCTTTCCACACCCAGGTCTCTCTCCCCTGTCACTTGCATTGCATCTCACCCCCTTTTCCCTCATCATTCCTGAACCCCCACAGCAGTCTCTATCCCCGACAACTCAGAAGCTCCTTCTTGTTCCCTGTTCCACTAGGGGTCTTCCTTTGGCTGCCCCTTCTGGATTTTGTCCTTCCAAGCAGAGCAGAAGCTCTTTTTCCAGGCCAGTTTATACTTGCCCAGAGTATTGGAAGTGAGTGACCATTCTGACATTCTTTAATCCTGTCATCTTTCTCAGGATAATTTATTTGACAAAGTATTTCTTGAGCAACTACTAAGTCAGAAAAGGCCAGGAAGTAAAAAGTGCTCATGAAATTGACATTCTAATTAAAGTAAATAAAAAGTAAAAGACAGTTCATTGCTGTTTTAGTTGCCATTAAAAACTGTTTAAGGACAATAAAAGTGATCGATGGGACTGAGAGCAGTGGGTAGTGGTGGTGGGTGTTTGCTTCCCAGCACCGCCATTAAGTACCAGGAACTGGGTGGCTTAAAACAAGAGAAATGTATTGTCTCAGGGCTGGAGGCTTGAAGTTCAAAACTAAGGTGGGTCCCTCCTTGCCTCTATCTTCTGGCAGCCCCAGGCATTCCTTTGCTTGCAGTAGCACAACTCAGTCTTTGCTAACCTTCTTCCCATGTCTCTGTTTGTGTGTCTCCTGTTTGTATAGGACATCGGTCATGATGGATTAAGGCCTGACCCTACTCCAGTATGACCTCATCTTAACTACATTGCAACAGTCCTATTTATGAATAAGGTCATATCCTGGGGGAGCGAGGGTTAGGAATTCAGAATTCAACAGGAATCCTGAGATAAATTCAGGAATTTATCTCTTTTTGGGAGATAAAATTCAATCCATAACATTGGGCTTGCCTGGGTGAACGGACCAGGAGAAAGGCCTTGCTAGGTGAAGACATTTGAATCGAACCTCAATAATGGGAAAGAGCAGGTCGTGAAAAAATCTGGGTGCAGAGCCTTTCCTGCCAGAGGGAACAGCAAGTATGAGGACCCAGGGAATAAGCCTCTTGGAACCCAAGGTTTTACGTTCTTAAAAAGGGCAAAAAGAGTATCAGTTTGGGCAGGTGACTTTTATGGTTAAAGTCAATAGGACTTTACTTTTGAACACTCTTGGATGTTTTCACTTTTGGTGAGGCAAAGACCGAAACGTTTTTTTCCTTAAAAATTAATTGCTGAGGGGGTGCCTGGATGGCTCAGTCACTGAAGCGTCTGACTTTTGATTTCGGCTCAGGTCATGATTTCAGGGTCGTGAGATCCATGCCTAGCACGGGGCCTGTTTGGGATTCTCTCTCCCCTCTTCCTCTGCGCCCCCTCCCCCATTAACTGCTGAGAATCAGGCCTATAAGCAGTGGCTTCTCACATTTTAAGAATTTTGTTGATTAAAAGTTGATTTAAAAATTTGCTTTGCATTTTAATAGAATTCTCCATCACTATTTTTGGGTTTATTAACCTAAAAACTTTAAGTATAACAACATCTGAGAATTAAGTAGACTTCATAATAATAGAGATTATTTTCTAGAGGTAAATTAATTAAGGCTAACTATAGCCTTTAAAAACCTGACATCATATATTAAATTGTCATTTTCAACAAGATTATAATGTTTTTGTAGTTCTTCTCTGTGATACCTAATGCTAAGTAGCATTAGCATGATTTATATTACATATTCATGAAAATTCTTAGTTTCCTTGAATTTAAAAATTGATTCAGAGTACAGAAAAATCTATATGGAAATATAAATTTCCTGGGATAGTTAGTCAAGAAGATTCCATGTTAGACTGGTACCATCTTTTAGCATTCAGAAGTTAAAATGAGGTAATTTAAAATACTAAAATATTTAATGCAAAATTGACACTATGATATTTGCATTAGAATATTACATATGCATACTTTAGCCAGAACTTTGATGTGGTTAATACAGATTTACTTATTTATCTTAGAGAAAAAAGTAGAAGTTATGAGTAACAAGCTTCTGCAAAAAATTCTGAATGAGTTGAAAAATGCTTATGTAAAATTAGATTTTTATAGAGAACGGCTATTTAGGTAAGGCTTAGCATTATAAACGTAGACTGGGGCTAAGGCTGCCTGGTTTCAAATCCTTGCTTGGCTTTGTCCAGCTGCGTGACTCTGAATAAGTCCATTAACTCTACTTTGCTTAGCTTTCCTAAAATGGCAAATATAAAAATGGCGCCTAACACAGAGGATTGTTAAAAAGATAAACATGATAAAAATAATAACAACTAGCACTTACACAGCACTTACTATGTGCCCTGTTCTTAGAAATGTATATGATTTTATTCTTTTTTTAGAAATGTATATGCATTAATCATATACCTGTATGTACATGTATGTGTACATATATACGATTAATGCATATACATTTCTAAGAACAGGGCACATAGTAAGTGCTGTGTAAGTGCTAGCTGTTATTATTTTTACCATGTTAATTAAAAATTTATATTATTCACTAATTGGAAACTTACTATGTAAAATGTAAATATGGTCATAACGTCTTTTATGCCTTGTTGCAAATCAAAAGCTAATTTGAGAGAGAGAAGAAAATTGTCAACAGAATTTGTAAGGCTCCGTTTTAATGTTACTTATCTGTCAGAAGTATTTTATATGCTGACCCCCTTAGTTATTGATAGCAATGACTGTATTCAAGAGATTTGGTTAGGTCTTAAGGAAGAAAGAAAGATGATTAAGCTGTCAGTCCTACTCTCAAGATTCTGCCCATCCAATAGGGGAGCTAAGATATAATTTAGTATAATACCAAGTGTAATGAGGTAAGTGTCACACCAAGAATGTGAGTTAATACTGTGAGGGCCTATGGAGGCTGTGAAGGATCTGCGAAGGTTTTGTAGAAGGACATGGGTAAAAATGTAGGAACTCATGACATTTTTAGGTGGTGGGAAGATTGGAGAGAGAAATCTGAGGTAGAGGATGAACAGAGAGATGGATGGGCAGAAGACCAAGAATCATGTTTCTGAGTCAAGAGAGAAAAGAATTTCTGGAAAGAGAAATGGGCTATCACAAATATAAAGAAGAGTCAAGGAAAAAGAGATTTTAGAAAGATCGTGAAAGCATTCCCTCCTTATCCTCTGTGGGCTAGAGATTTGGGTGCGTATTCATTGACTTTTCTTGACAAAATAGCACATAGTAGAATTTCTGCAACAAGGCATATAACTGAAAGAATTATCAGGTCAGATAAGGTAGCATTTATGGGGCACCTGGGTAGCTCAGTGGGTTAAGCCTCTGCCTTCAGCTCAGGTCATGATCTCAGGGTCCTGGGATCGAGCCCTGCATCGAGCCCTGCTGAGCAGGGAGCCTGCTTCTTTCTCTCTCTCTGCCTGCTGCCCTGCCTTCTTGTGATCTCTCTCTCTGTGTCAAATAAATAAAAGAATCTTTTTTTAAAAAAAGGATAATGTTTATTTATATTGATGTGATTTAAATATAGTAAAATTTCTAGTTGTATGTGTGGGTTTTTTTTTTAATTCTCTAAAGAGCACTTTTAAGACTAGCTACCCTTTTCTTGTTTTTTTTTTTTTTTTTAAGAGTTTATTTATTTATTTGTCAGAGAGAAAGAGAGAGAGAGCACAAGCAGGGGGAGCAGCAGGCAGAGGGAGAAGCAGGCTCCCCGCCAAGCAAGAAGCCCAATGTGGGACTTGATCCCAGACCCTAGTATCATGACCCGAGCTGAAGGCAGGCGCTTACCCGACTGAGCCACCCAGGCATCCATTTTTTTTTTTTTTTAAAGATTTTATTTAAGGTCTAGCTACCATTTGTTTAGCACTTTTTGTCTGCCAAGCATTCTCCAAAGGATTTGAGGTGATTATCCTCTTGTTTAAAGCCTTGCAGATGCTCTTACAGTCAATATTGTTACTTTTATTTTATGGATGAGGAAGCCAGGGTCCAGGGAGGAGGTGACCAGCTCACAATCCGCCTACAGCAAGTGACCAAGGTGGATTTGAAACTGGCCTGTCTGGCCCTGAAGCCTGGACTCTTAACCAATTTTAGGTAACGATTATTCCGTACCTTCAAGGTATTCTAGATGCAGAGTTGTTAAGACCCAACTTCTACTGATGACCGGCCACACTGACCTTGCTGTTCTTTTAATAAGCCCAGGTTATTCCCACCTCAGGGTCTTGGCACCAGCTCTTTTCTTTTCTTTGGGGCACCTTCCCCCCACTACCCCCGGGCTCCTCCTCGCCTTTCCCCCGTCAGCTCGGATCTCAGAGAGGCCGACCCCAGCACTGCCCTGGAGCGTGTCCGTGCACCCCCATCTGAGAACATCTTCCTTATGGGTTTATTTGTTTTTCGTCTCCTAACTTACATTGTCTGTCTTAGTCACTGCTGTGTTCCCAGGACTTAGTTTCATGATAGGCGCTTAATATCTGTGGGATGAACGAAATCATGATATGTCGAAGATACAGGATTTCAGGTCATTGGTGAGATTCTGCAGGTCTGTGGAGATGCTAGCAATTCCGGTCGGTGCTTTTTTCTTTCCTATTTAGTATGTCTTTTTACAATAACTTTGAATTGAAAACTAGGTGACATTTTAAAGGAAAGTACTAAAACTTTCTGCTGTATTTAAAGCAATACAACTTCATTGTAGAAAATCTTGCAAACACAGAAAAGCACGTTTTAAAATTACTTTTACTCCTGTTTCTGGAAGCTGAATTTTAGCGTTTGGATATGTTTTCAGTTCTTTATAAATTGCTTTCTTTTTCTTAGCAATGAATCATGATGATTTCTTGTATCACCCATTATTCTTCTTAACTTAATTGTAAAAATAGACTTTATTTTTAAGAGCTGTTTTGGGTTCACAGCAAAATTGAGCAGAAACTGGAGAGATTTCCTATCTTTCCCTTCCCCCAAACAAGCCAAGCCTCCGCTATCCACACCCTACCAGACCGGCACGTTTGTTAAAACAGATGAGTCAACTTTGACACATCATCATCACCCAAAGTCCATAGTTTAGAGTAGGGTCCACTCTTGGTGTTGTACATTCTGTGCATGTGGACAAGTGTAGAGTGACATGTATTCACCATTACTGTCTCATACAGAATACTTTCACTGCCCTAAAAATCCTCTGTGTTCCACCTGTTCATCCTTATGCCCAACACTACCCCTAGCAGCCTCTGATCCTTTTACTGTTTCTATGGTTAAACTTAATTTTTAATAGGTGTAGAATATTCCATTTTATGCACATGCCATGTTTTACTTAATTCCATTTGGACAGGAGGTGGTTTTTCTGCATTAAAAATAACCTGATGAATGGCCTTGTACACAGATTTTTTGTTTACAACTCTGATTGTTCCTGAAAATGACCATATTGAGGATTAAAGGATACGAACATTTTAAGGCCTTTATTATGTGTTCTCTAACAGCCCAGTCCTTCAGATGTTTTTTAAAACCATTTTTCCCTCCCACTGAGAATGTATGAAAGGGCTTAGTATGAAGAATTGTCCTATTAACTGCAAAAATACAGACATAATAATAATCACGGATGAATGTACAGTTCACTATGTGCCAGCAATTATTTTAATTGTTTGTCTTGATTTCACTCATTAAATCCTCACAATAATGCTGTTGGTTAGTACTATTATTAGCTCCATTTTAAAGATGAGAAAACCAATAACACAAAAAGGTTAAGTAACTTGCCCAAATGGTTTTCTTATCTGTAGTGTAAGGCCTAAACCTCAGCTTATTGTGTCACATGTTCTCTTTTTCTGGCGCATAGTGCAGACTCACCAAATGTCCCCTGTAGTATTCAGGATACAAGTAGTAGCATCAAAGACATAAGATAACTCAAATGACCATAGAGAATTTTTTGAAAAAGATTTTATTTATTTATTTGAGAGAGAGAGAGAACGAGCAGAGGGGAGAAGCAGAAGGAGAGGAAGAAGCAGACTCCCCACTGAGTAGGGAGCTCAACGTGGGGCTCAATTCTAGGACCCCGAGATCATGACCTGAGCTAAAGGTGGATGCCACCCGACCACGCCACCCAGCCACCCCTGAAATGATCATAGAGAATTTTATTGGCTCTTAATTTTTCAGGTAGTGGGTACTCAACTAGAATTTTCCTTAATTCTTTCCTTCAAATTTCAACCTCATCTAACTCACTTGGCATTTAATACAACATTTATGCTGATTAACTGCTATCTAATGACAGGTTATAATTTTTTTTTTAATTTTCTGAGAAGCAACTGAATATAGCATACATCCATCAGATGCTTTGAATTCTTAACTCTGGCTTTACTATTTTTAGTATAGAAGTGCTCTCAGGCAAATAGTAAAACATGACCCAAATTACTATTTTTTGACCAATATTATTAATCTCAATTGGTGACAAAAAGAAACGTAGACAAAAACCCACTGTGCTTTAAAAACCAAATGAGAGCTTCCCTGTGACAGACGGTAAAGGCAGCATTTTAATTTTTGGCTTTCCTGTGGAAATTCTGCTTTAAACAAATAGGAAGACATATTCTTTTCCTCCTTTCCACTGTTCTTCCCCAAACCTCAGCCATTACCCTTTGCACACACTTCATATTTCTGGTGATTTGCTCCTGAGGATGCTTGCACATTTGCTCCTAAGTGCTTTGCTGGGTCTTTTTAGAAAGACACACGGGTTTATTGCCTGGGTTTGGGGCTATATCCTATGGTTTCCTGGCTCACTGAGATATTGAGTCTTCAGCCTTCAGCTGCCTTTGAGTGAACGCTCCGATGTCATGGGGAGCCTCAGTGGGACTGATAACCATTAAGGGTTGTTTTTTATTTCCACTTGTTAAATCCCCAAAACTAATGCTATTAGAGGGCTTTTCATAGAAATAGAAAGCACTGTCTATTCATCTTTTTAACTCCCACATCACATAGCCTTGTACATAGTGGGCATTCAGTAAGTGTTGTTGAATATGTAATTTTTGTTAATTGATTCATATAAAATTACACTGTACATTGCTTGTTATTAGAAATGCTAATTATGGGTTTATTTAGTTTGTATTTACACTCTAATCTGTGGGAGCATTGAAGGAAAAGCTTGTAGAGCTTGTCCTTTAAACTTTAAAGGAACACACATAGTTGGATAAAGCAGTGCTGAACTTCTATTTTCAAATGCCCATTATAGGGTAGCCAACTGACAATTATTTGCTTCTCTATGTAAGAAATACATAAAAAAATACTTTGAGTAAAATGCCTAATTATTCTTTGTAAGCAGACCACATAATGTGAAATGACCAGGTTTAGGGATTACATTTTTCAAAGCCAGCAGTAAAGTAAACAAAGGTTAACATGCATTTCTTTAAGTTGAAGATGCTAGAGTTTTTAATTGCTTCTTTTTGGTTTAAAACAGTCCATTTGACATTTCTTTGCAAAACAGTAACTTATGAGTTAGTTGCAAGTAAAGTTCTGTTTCTTTAGACACATTAAAGAACTATCCCAAACTTTTTTCATTTCTCTTCCTCTGGTATGGGTATCATGACTGTACTTAAAACAGGAAATTAGTAATCTCTTTTTGAAGGTGGTGGTAGAATGCTGACTTTGACAAGTTAGTTCACATCTGCCCCCAAGTTTTAGTTTAAAAATGCAACTTGGATGATAACATTGCCAAAATGCTTTGTGCCAGGATATGTTACTGGCGTTTTAGGGGGAGGAAGTTACTTAATAATTTTATGCAGTGTTTTTTTTTTTTTAAAGATTTTTATTTATTTGACAGACAGAGATTACAAGTAGGCAGAGGAGGTAGGCAGAGAGAGAGGAGGAGGAAGCAGACCCCCTGTCGAGCAGAGAGCCCGATGTGGGGCTCGATCCCAGGACCCTGGGACCATGTCCTCAGCCGAAGGCAGAGGTTTAACCCACTGAGCCACCCAGGCGCCCCTTTTATGCAGTTTTTCATGCTTCCTTAGAATTGTCTTTCTAAAATGGATGGATTTTCTTCAGGAATTCCAGAAAACTTTTAGGGGAATATTCCTAAAATTGTATGCTCTACATATATTATTATTTTATTGTGAATTAAAGTTAAAATAATCTCTCTGATTTGAAGGTAGTTAAGAATCATGGTTAGTCCTCTGCCTAAAGAAAATATTGGTAGGCAGTGTTGGGAGTTGGCGGGTGGTAGACAGCTGATTTCCATAAAGTCAGAATGACAAATTGAAAGGGAAAATGGCCATGCTTCAAAATCATGGTTTTGGGAGGATTACTTTGAGAATATTTTATGACAGACAGATGCCCAAAATATCTGTCTTATATTCTCTTGTTGTCTCAATATCTAAGACTTACCTAGCACATGAGACTTCCAGCATTACCCGAATCACAGAAGGGACCTTCTGGTCTACCTCTCTCATATTTGTAGGTGAGGAGCCTGAGGTTCTGAGAGGTTCAGGGAGGTGTCCAAGCCAGGGCCAGTTTTATACTTACCATCACTGGCTGTGAATCCATCCAGACCTGGTACAAGGTACACATTAGGACTGATTTATAAATATGTATACAGATGTGGAGAAAGTGCTGATGGAACTAATGATAGTCATTTTCATCCTGAGGAATCTCTCTGCTGGTTAGGGTTCATGGCTGTTCTCACAGTGCTTTTTCAGATATGATTTTGGCTGTAAAACCAAGTCATATTGTAGGCAGAAGTAGATCCTGCCTTTGTCCATTTGGACTGCTATAATCAAGTACCAAAGACTGGATATCTTATAACAATAGAAATTTCTTTCTTATAGTTCTGGAGGCTGGAAATCTGAGATCAGGATTCTAGCATGGTTGGTCTGGTAAGGTTATCTTCTAGGTTGTAGACATCTCATATCCTTACATGGCAGAAAGAGTTGTGGTTTTTCTCATGTTTCTTGTGCTTGGGGTTCTTTGAGCTTCTTGGATCTAAGAGGTTTTAGCTTTCAAGAACATTTGAAAATTCTATACAATTATTCAAAAATCTTTTCTACCCCTTCTTCATTGTCCTTCCTTTGGGAATGTGTATTTACCTGTGTATTAGACTGCTTACAGTTGTCTTACTGCTCACTGATACTCGTTCATTTTTAAAAATTCTCTTTTCTCTCCTTTTCACTTTAGAGATCTACTATTGCCATGTCTTCAAGCTTAGTAATCTTTTCTTTGGCACTGCCTAAAATAATCTAGTGTATCTTTCATCTCAGACCTTGTAGTTTTCATCTCTACAAGTGATATTTGGGTTTTTTGAAGATTTTATTTATTTATTTGACAGAGATCACAAGTAGGCAGAGAGGCAGACAGAGAGAGAGGGGGAAGCAGGCTCCCTGCTGAGCAGAGAGCCCGATGCTGGGGTCGATCCCAGGACCCAGAGATCATGACCAAAGGCAGAGGCTTAACCCACTGAGCCATGCAGGTGCCCCTATTTGGGTCTTTTGAAATATCTTCCATGTTTCTATTTGAGTTTTTGAATATATAGAATACGATTATAGCTGTTTTAATGTCCTCATCTATTAATTCTAATATTTGTATCAACTCTGGATTGAGATTGATTGATGTCCTTATTATAAGTCATAATTTCCTGCTTCTTTGTATGGCTGTTAATTTTTGATTGGATGCCAAATATTGTGAATTTTATTTTGTTGGTCCCAGATATTTTTTAATTCTTATCAATATTCTTCAAATTTGTTCTAGATGCAGTTAATTTATTTGGAAATAGCTTGATTCTTGTAGGTCTTGTTGTAAGATTTGCTAGGTAGAACTAAAACAGTGCTTAATTAAGGCTAATTATTCCCAGAACTGGGTAAGACCCTTCTGTGTACTTTGTCCTGTGTCCCCTGAATCACAAGACTTTCCATTGTGGCAGGTGGGAGCAGGCAATCTTCTTGATTCTGTGTGAGTGTTACCTCTAATCCTTTTTACGTTGTTTTTTTTTTTCCTTCAACGTCCTTAATTTCCTTATCACCTGCAAGCAGGACCAAGCTGCATTCTCGAGGAGAGCTCTCTGCCTCTCTCCAGTATTCTCTCTCTGTAAACTTCTCTCCTTTCCTTTGAAACATAGCTACCTTGGTCCTCTGGACTTTTGACTCAGTATGTCTGCTGGTCCTTGCCTGGCTTCTCTCTCCCTGGGCTGTGGACAAAACTGTCAAGGCAGTAAGCAGGTGCAATCTTAGGACTCACCTCACTTTCCCATCTTTCAGAGATCACTGTTCTTGTTGCTAGATGGTGTCTTCAGAACATTTCTTCATATGTTTTGTCTATTTTTGGTTGTTTCAAGTAGGAAGGTAAATTTGGTCCTTGTTAGTTTATCTTGGCCAGAAGTGGAGGTTTCATGGTCCTTTGAAAGTAAGGAGGTGGACAGAGGAGTGAAATACAGACCTTGAGAGGTTGTGGAAAAAGTTTACGTAGACAATGTTGTGAATGGGAAAGCATAGGTGATGTGGTAAGAGTTTTTCTGACAGATTCAGAAGCAACTGAGCAAGGTGGCTACTGGCTTTATTGATTCGTTGGTTATTCTTTGGTAGCTACTGTTTGTTTGTTGGTTTGTTTGTTTAGTGTCTGCTCTGTGCCAGGGCCTTGACATGCATTATTTCTTACTTCTGCAATAAGCCTGAAGGGTGTTGTTATTGATAATCCTTCTCCACCTCCCACCCCCCACCTTCTTCCCACCCTCAATCCCAGCACTTCTCGATGTCAGAGATGAGGAAATAGAAATGTGAAGTGACTGCCAAAGTCTTGCAGCTCGTAGTTTGTATAATTAGATTTCAGGCTCCATTCTTGTAGCTTCCAAACCAATTGGTCCCTACTACTTTCTCCTTGCCAACAGTGAGATTTGTGTTGAGAGAGTGATAGGGGAATTGAGCTTGCTAAAAACAGATACGTTTCAGGGACAGCTCCTGACTAACTAGATCAGGATAGGAGAGTGTCAAAGATGAAGGCTGATGGATGAGAAGAAGAACAGTTTCAGAGGCTTAAGCTCTCTGTGGCATAGTTAGCCTTGGATTATGGCAGTGAAAGTGAAAGTGATGTGGAAGGACATTCCCAGAATTGTACCTGGTATTCTCATTAATCCTGGATTTCTAATAACAGCTCCAGAAAGATTATAGATCTGAAAAAGGTAAAACAACAATGCTTGTAGAAAAGAAATAAAGGAAGATTTAAAAAAAAAAAAAAAAGACATAAATAGGGGCGCCTGGGTGGCTCAGTTGTTAAGTACTACCTTCGGTTCAGGTCATGATCCAGGGTTCTGGGATCAAGCCCCGCATTGGGCTCCCTGCTAGGTAGGAGGCCTGCTTCTCCCTCTCTTCCCCCTGCTTCTGTTCCTTCTCTCACTGTCTCTCTCTCTGTCAAATAAATAAATAAAATCTTTAAAAAAGAAGACATCCTCATCATAAAGGAAAACACTGAAAATTTGACTGTAGTGAAGTTACTTTAGTAAAAACACTGGCAGAGAGCAAAAGATCAAGCAACAGAGTAGAAGGTATTTCCAATATATATGACCAAATCATTTTTAGGTCAGTCACTTGGACAAATGGGAAGTTAAAGGTAGTCACTTTTTGAAACACTCATATATTCTATTCTATCAGAAATTCATTAACAAACACAATGGCTTTGTATATTTCCAGAATTGTTTGTCTAATCCTCTTAAGGGCATTATGCTACTAAGCAGCACAGCTAAGTGTTTGATCAGTTTTAATTAGAATGATCATTTGTCACACTTTAGAAGCATTTGGCTCTTGGCTGTAGAAGTATCAAAGGCTGAGCAAAGAAGTATTAATTCTACCATCTTTTAAAGTTATATTTCGAGCTGTCAAAACTAGTCACAATTTAGTCAGTATGGAACCTTCAACTATTCAAGTTTATGTAGTGTGCTGATTAATCAAATTTTGCATCTGATTTTCCACAATAATTCTTTTGTTAATATATGAAGACCATGTGATTAGGATTTATTTTATTGGCTATTTTGAGAAAGTCACCATCTCATTTTTCTCTTGTATGAAGGATTATAGTGTCTTCCAATAAGTGGAATGCAACAACAACAACAACAGATTCTCTTTTGGATTCTTGTGTGGGTAAAATCTTTTGTATATTGTGTCAACATAAAGAAAAGTGGTAACTCACAGATTAAGTGAGAACTCAGGGATTATGAGCTAAGACATAGCAGTGAGGGAGACTGGGTCCACCAGCAGCATGTGAAAAAAGCATCACTAGATAGTTTTCTTCTATATACAATAGAATAATGAGGCAGAGAGTCAGAGCACAAAACCATGAAGCCAACAGTACTTCAACCTATATAGCAAGTGATATTACAATCCTTCCTTCTTCCCTCCCTTCCTTCTTCCTCCCTTCCTTCCTTACTTCCTTCCTTTAATTTTAAACATTATTTATTTTTGAGAAGTGGGGAGGGGCAGAGGGAGAGAGAGAAGCAGACTCCATGCTGAGTGCAGAGCCAGATGTGGGGCTTAATCCCAGGACCCTGAGATCATGACCTGAGCTGAAATCAAGAGTCAGAGGCTTAACTGACTGAGCCACCCAGACACTCCCCTCCTTGGTTTTGAAGATGAAGAGAGAGTTAGAAAATTTGATTCATGTCGAATCACTTAAAAAAGGATTTCATTCAATTGCCAAAGGCTTTTCTAAAATAAGATTTTATTTAAAAAAAAAAAGATTTTATTTATTTTTATTTTTAGAGAGAAAGAATGGGGGTGAGGGGAAGGGAGAGATGGAGAGAGAAAATCTCCAGCAGACTCCAGGCTGAGTGGTGGGCTCCAATGCAGGGCTGCATCTCATGACCCTGCGATCATGACCTGAGCTGAAATCAAGAGTCAGTCACTTAACTGACTGAGCCACCCGGTGCCCCACGAAAGCCTTTTGTAACATCTTTAACAACTCTCCCTTATAGGATTTTTTTTTTTTTTTTTTAAATAATGAGAAGTGTGGGTCCCTGCTTGTAAAGGTGTGTGCACCTGTGTGGGCTGGCATAGTGCTGTGGTGTATTAGTTTCTTATGGCTGCTGTAAGAAGTTACCATAAACTTGGTGGCTTAAAATGGCACAAATTTATTGTTTCATAGCTTTGTAGGCCGGAAGTCCAAATTCAATCTCATTGAGCTAAAATCATGAGGTTGGCAGGACTGTTCTCCCTCTGGAGGCCTTAGGGGTAAATTCATTCCTTGCCTCTTTTAGCTTTCACACTTTGGTGTTTTTGTAGCTTGTGGCCACATCTCTTCAAATTTGTCTCACCTTCACATCACTCTTTGCTCTGTGTCCATCTTCTCTTTCTATGTCTATGTCAAAACCCCCTCTGCCTCTTTCTTGTGAGTATACATGTACTTGCACTGAGAGCCCACCCAGGTAATCCAGGATATGCACCTCTTCTCAACATCTTTAGCCATATTTTTTTCCCATATGAGATAATATTCTCTCTTTGGCTCTGTAAGGTAACATTCCCAAATTCTGGGGATGAGGAGGAAGTGACTCTATCTTTGGGGAGCCATTCTTCAGCCCACCCCAGTTGGTTTTTCTAGGTGTGGGTACACCTTCCACCAGAGATGCCTTCAGAGTTAAATTAGCAAACATCTGGATGCCATGAGTGTGCAGGGGAAGTCACCTGTAAGAACCCAGGGTGCTGGGCCCGAGTTATTGCTCTTGGGTGTGTTTGAAGAGAAGGAATGGGAGGGAACATTTTGAATGAATCTTAAGAGAAGGTCTTTCTAAAGATGCATAATAACTGGTTTAAGAAAGTCTAATTTCAGAGGTAATAATGACTTACGGCTAATATTGAGACTTTTCCCCTTTTCAGCCATTTATATTTAACGAATATTTACCAAAATATGGAGATTAAGTTTAGAGAGCTTATATGCCAGTGTGGTGATTAATAGGGTTTTATTAGAAACAAAGCATTGTCCAATAGAGTACTTTCATTGTTATTGCTCAATTTGGCCTTAAGCTTTTTTTTTTTTTCCTTAAAATTGGTATGTACTTTAAAAATGTGCAGGTTCTACTGGGTATTTACCCTAAAGATGCAAATGTAGTTATCTGAAGGGGCACGCATACCCAAATGTTTATAGTAGCAATGTTCACAATAGCCAAACTATGGAAAGAACCTAGATGTCTATCAACAGATGAATGGGTAAAGAAGATGTGGTATATTTATACAATGGAATACTATGCAGCCATCAGAAGAAATGAAATCTTGCCATTTGCGATGATGTGGATGGAACTAGAGGGCATTATGCTTAGTGAAATAAGTCAATCAGAGAAAAACAATTATCATATGATCTCCCTGATATGAGGAAGAAGAGATGGAACGTGGGGGGTTTGGGAGTAGGAAAAGAATAAATGAAACAAGATGGGATCTGGAGGGAGACAAACCATGACTCTTAATCTCACAAAACAAACTGAGGGTTGCCAGGGGCAAGGGGAAGGGGGAGGGGGAGGGTGGTGGGGTTATGGACATTGGGGAGGGTATGTGCTATGGTGAGTGCTGTGAAGCGTGTAAACCTGGCAGTTCACAGACCTGTACTCCTGGGGCTAATAATACATTATATGTTAATTTAAAAAATTTAAAAAATTTAAAATAAAAAAAGTGCAGGTTTTGTTCTAGGCACTGTTTAATTTATTAATTTTACATTTATCATAATTTATTTCTTTTTCTTTTCATTTTAAAAATTTATAGTAACCCTAGTAAATCAATAACTATTATCCCTGCTTTACAGACTTATTTATAAAGAAACAGTGGCACTGAGAAGTTAAGTAACTTGCTCATGATCACACAGTAATGGAGTACCAGGATTTGAACTCAGAGTCCATACTTTTACCTATATGCCAGTGGTTAGCAAGATTTCTTAAAAAGAACCAGATGGTAATTATTTTAGGCCTTGCAGGCTATAAAATCTCTGTTGTAGCTATTTAGCTCTGCTGTTGTAGTAAAGCAGGTATAGATAATATGTAAATGAATGGATGTGGCTGTGTTCTAATAAAACTTTATTCACAAAACTAAGAAGTGGGCCAGGTGTGGCCTGCGGGCCATAGTTTTCAGCCTTTTGCACTGTGCTGTATGAAGATTTTTTTGTTTATTGCTTTAATGTTGTATTTTAGAATAACAGACATAGAGAAAAGTTAAAAATGTACAAGACTTCCTGGTCAGCCTTCACCTCTTCCTCCTAATGTCAGCATCTTACATCACTCACTATAGCACATAGTTGAAAATAACATTGCTACAGTACAATTAGCTAAACTATAAACCTTATTTGAATTTCACCATTTAAAAAAATGTGATCCTCTCTGGTCAAAGATCCAGCCTGGGGTCATCTTACACTGCATTTAATTATTATGTCTCCTTAGTCTCCTCCAATCTGTGACAACTCCTTTGTCTTTCCTTACCTCTGATTACCTTGACACTTTTGAAGAGTACTTCTCAGATATTTTGTAGGGTGCCCTCCAATCAATGATGGTCTGATGTTTTCTGATGATAATGATGAGGTTATGAATATTAGGCAAGAATACCGTAGAGGTGATGTTGTGCCTTTCTCCAAGCATTGTATCAGGAGGTGCATGATGTCAGTGTGTCTTCTTATAGGTAATTGTTGACCTCGGTCACTAGATTAGAGTGGTATCTGCTGGATTTCTCCACTGTGAAGTTAACTATTTTTCCCTTTGTAATTAAAAAGTAGCGTGGGGAGATAGTTTGAGAGTAGGCATGAGTCCTGTTTCTCTTCAACCTTCCACACACTACCCATTAGCAAGTCTTGGCCGTAACAGTTATTACTGAGATGTTTCCCTAATGGAGAGAAATGTCTCCCTTCTGTGAGGAAGAGCTATTCTTTCTCCCTCATTTATTTAAGTATATATGTCAGTACAGACTCTTGGATATTTACTTGATTGTATAGGTTATTATTCAGTTTGAACATTATTTTCTTTCTCAAATTGTTAAAACTTTAGCCACCGGAAGCCCTTTTCTTTTTGAGCGCTGCCTTATAGTTTAACCAAAAATAAGAATAGTTTTGTAGTCTCCTCCGTCCTCTTGCATCTTCCTCAGAAACCACCATCATCACTCCTTCAATTAATTGTTTTGATATTAACCCCCATATCTCTAAGTTAAATATATTGCTGTTTTATTATTTTTAAGTTATAAGAATTGCTTATTAATTTCTTACCATGGAATATTAGAATCAGCTTCTTTCCTAACACCTTTTCCCTACCACCAACTTCCCATCATCCATCATTCCAATAGAGTTATATTTTGGTTATAGCAGTATTTACTACCTATATTACTGTGACTAGGAAAACACACTTCACTGGAGTAGATAGACCATAATAACTTTTCTCCTTCTACAAAATTTTTGCTTCGCTTTAGTTGGTAATTGTGGTTTCGTTTGTGCTTTGCTTAGTTTTCTATGTATTTATCATGAATTTAACCCCAGCTTTTCATCAGTTAGACATCTAAGTCTTTGCTTCTCAAATTGCCATTCTTGGCCCAGTAGGCTTTGCATCACCTGGAAGCAGAGTATAAATGCAGAAAATCAGACTCAACCTGACCATCTGTTACAGAATCCATATTTTAATAAGATTTTCCCACGTTAAACCTTAAGAAATCTGGTATACATTTCCTCTAAATATGTTTACTGACATCACCACAGCTTTCTGGCTTTTATTTCTCCAGTTGGGCTGCCTTTTGTACTCAGCAGAGCACATCTGTTATCCCGTTTTTCCCTTTGGTGTTTTCCAGGGACTCCCCTCCATATCTCTCTCTCTTTGTCTCTCTCCCCACTTCTTCCCACCCTCCATTCCCTTTTTTAACTCCTCCAAAAGGTTTAGTAGGTACAATATAAAGAACTATTTCCAGCAATGTGAAGATGCTCAAGACCGATGCTAAAAGGTTACATATTTCTTAATTGTATTGTACATGTATATATTCTTTTTTTTTAAAGATTTTATTTATTTATTTGACAGACAGAGATCACAAGTAGGCAGAGAAACAGGCAGAGAGAGAGGAGGAAGCAGGCTCCCTGCTGAGCAGAGAGCCCGATACCTGCACCCAGGTGCCCGCGTGCAGGTATATATTCTAAGTAAATTTTTCTGTTTGTTTTTCACATATGACAGAGTTGTGTTAAAAATCTCCCACCACAGGGGTGCCTGGGTGGCTCAGTGGGTTAAAGCCTCTGCCTTCAGCTCAGGTCATGATCCCAGGGTCCTGGGATCAAGTCCCATATCAGGCTCTCTCCTGAGCAGAGAGCCTGCTTCCTCCTCTCTCTCTCTGCCTGCCTCTCTGCCTACTTGTGATCTCTGTCAAATAAATAAATAAAATCTTTAAAAATAAAATAAAATAAAATTTCCCACCACAATTCTGTATTTGTCAATTTCTCCTTCTAGTTTTATCAATTTTGCTTTATAAATTTTAAAGTACTATTATTAGGTGCCTGCAGTTTATGATTGCTATCTTTCTGGTGGAGTGACCCATTTATCACTAAGAAATACTTTTATAAAACTATTAATGACTTTGACTTTAAGTGTATTTTACATGATATTACTCTAATTAAACTATCTTTTTAAAATCCAGTCTCTTATGTTCAACTTTTCTGTATTTAAATTGTATTTCTTATATGCAGCATGAAGTTAGGTTTCTTTTTTAGTCTAAAAATCTTTGTCTGTTAGTTTGAATGTTTAATCTATTTATATTTTAGGTGATTACTATCTATTTGGAATTAAATCTATTTCTATATTTTTTCTCTCCTCTCTAGCCTCCTTTGCATTAATCCAGTAATTTTCTTTTATTGTTTCATTCCCCACTCCCTTCGATTTCTTTTTCACACTCTTCATTAACTTCCTGAGGCAAAGTTTTGACACTTTAAATGTCTATAAATATTTTTGCACTATTCTTATTCTTTATTGTTGATTTGAGTGGACACAGAATTCTAGGTTGGAAAATTTCTCTTCAGAATATTCAAAGCATTATTAGTACATCATTCCTTAAGTTCCAATATTTCCATTAAGAAGATGATAGCTATTCTAAAACCTCATTTTTAAAAATATAATCTCTGTTTATTTTCTGTCTGGCTGTTAGTATTTTCTTTTTTTGAATCCAGTTTTTTCTGGGTATTTGGTGGGCTAGTTCAGTCTGGAAAATTTAAGTCCTTAAGATTTGAAACATCTTTAGATTTGTTGATGGTTTTCCTCCCTCATTTTTCTCTATTCTCTCTCTCTCTCCCTCTCTCTTTTTTTGGGGATGGGCATGGAATTCTCTTTATTTGAGTATTGAGCTCCAGAATTCACTGGTTCTCTAATTTTCTTATCTTTTCTCATATTTCTTCATTTTAAATCTTTGTGCCTGGCTTCTGGAAGAGTTCCTCAACTGTATTTTTCAGCCCTTCTATTGATTTTTTAATATCTTGATTTATTTTTTCCCCCTCAACCATACCTTTCTTGTTTTGTGGATATAATATCTTCTCTTACCGCTGTAAGGATGTTTTCTCTTCCTTGTACAATCTCTAATTTCTTCATGTTGCTTCCTTTCTTCTTGCTTGTTGGTCTTTCATGTTAGAGCTTTTCTTTAAATATCTGGTGATCCTTGGTTACTTTTATTTAAGAGTGAGTGCCCGGAGAGCTGATTTGGAATCTAAAGCAAAGACTTAAGACAGAAGCAGTTCAGTTCCTTGAGGAAGACTGCCCTCTCTATCATAGCAACATCTTTAGTTTTTTTCCTGTTGGTCAGGACAGATTTTATAGAGAACAGTCTCCCAAGCTTCTACCTGAAGGCTTTTGGCAGGGCTACCATTGCTTCTTACCTACTAAATAACTTAAATGACTTCTTAACTTTTCAAGACATAATACCTTTTTCCTCTTTTGTCCCTTTCTATATTATTGCTGCATGTAAACAACACTATATTGAAAGTAAAAGCTGTAAATAAATTTAAAATTAAAAAAAAAAAAAAAAGTCCACAAAGGCTTTCACACTGGCCTTCCCCTGAAATTCGGGCAGATTAGTATTTTACTGTTAGATGATTCAACCCAAGGATATTATTTGATGGCTATCATTTGAAAATTATGGCTTGATGGCTTGTCAAGTTTGGGTATCAATTTTGGAAGACTAATGTAGATACAATATGCCTTATGTACACTGGACATATAAAAGACCACTGTCTCCCTCCTGGGATAGAGCAGAGGCTGGGGCAGAAGGTGGGGTGAAGACTGTTATCTGGAGCCAAGTTACGAAGTTCAGATGGGGCGTGGCTCTATGGCTAGACCAAGATACAAAGTCCGGGAGGTTCTGAACCTGCTGAATCCTAGCAAGGTTGGGCAGAGGAAGTGCCTGTGTACACATAGGGCAGCAGCTGCATAGCTTTTTATATGGCTTCAGAGACTTTGGATAGCCGTCTGAAAGCCCAAGGCTCTTCAGTCTTTGGTTTTTATTTGACCTTACTTAGGACTCGCCTTTTAGGTTGTCCCTGACCCCCAAACCACCTTTCCGCTTAGGGTTCCTGCCAGAGCATGATTGCTTCCAGCACGTGTTGCTTACTTCCTGACCTGATGTCATTTTGCCTGATGTCATTTTGCAGGGGATTCCTAACACTCCTCTATCCTTGCGGCCCTGCCAGGGCTCAAGTCTTTGCCTTACTGTACTCTGAAGTATCCCCCACATCCTCATCTTTGGATTTGAATGCGTCACCTGCCAGCCACTGGCCCTGCCTCCTAGCTGCTGCTCTGTATTACCCCTCTGCCCAGCTTCCCAGGTCAGAGCCAGGTGGGTTCTTTTCCTGCAGTGAGGAGTGACATCTTTGTCCATTCTGGGATTGCTGCAGATGGAAGCTGTCCTTGAATGCTAAATTGCGCTCAATGAATTGTCCTCACCAAACATTGTTATAAACGGTGGTTAGGAGCTCTATTTATACTCTGTTACAGTTAGCACATAGCCTGGGCTCCATCATTTCTAAAACAGAGTTTTTAAGGAAAAGAGCTTTCAAGTTCCAGGAGATAGATTTGAAAAACCAACTTTTTGGCACAAGTCCCATTGATAAGTTGGGGGCTGTCTTGTAACTGTGCAAAGGAGGAAAAATGTTGTCATCAATATTCATTATGTTCCCACTTGGGTATCACGCTGTTGGGACTGCTGGATCTATGGGCCTCTGCTGGGCCCGTTTTTGTAAGTTATAATAAGGCCACCTTACAAATGGCCCTGTGTACGTCAGCATACTGTAGAACTTTCCCTGACACATCTCGTGTCATACTAATGGGGAGGATTAAGGCAGAAGTTGTTCCTAGTCTGAGAAAGTGCAGTTTTAATTTGAATGTGGCCTTTCCTAGAGCAGGTTCTTTTAATCACTGAGCCCGCACTAATTTGTGTTACTCTTCTGGGTTCCGGGGCACTCGTGGAACTTTTAAAAAAATTAGCACTTTCTATCAGTTCAGCGTTTTCTTTCAAGTGAGGCACTTTTAGAACAATGTGACGCATAGAGATTTTCAAAAGATGAAAGCAGTGTGTTTGAATGGGAGTCTTACAACTAATTGCCTGAACTAATTATACATAAAGGGCCAAGCCATTAGTGTTAATAAGAAGTGACTTCAGAGAGTACGGTTTGACCCAGGGGCTGAATAACTGTTGCAAACAGTCATCAGTGAGGTGGTATTCATTGCGTAGAACATCTTTAGCTGGAAATTATTCATGTCTGTTCAAATTGGGTTTTCTCTAAATTGTTACTCTTACACTTGGTTATTTCCTTGTTGTTGAAAATGCGTACCCTTTTGAATGTGGAAGCTGAACTAGACTAGCTTACGAGGAAGTTCTTTATATAAATAAATGTATACTCTGTGAACGTGGATCTTCTTGATTGCTCCTTTTCAGGCCCTTCCCCACCCCCCACTTGAAATGTCTGTGCTCCCAGGACTCTATCCTGGGTCTTCTCTGTCTATACTCCTTCCCTGTGTGACCTCATCATGTTCTGACTCTGTGCTCGCAAATTGCCCATATTTATCTAGACCAGGTATCTTCTGGATTCCAGATATGTGTTTTCATGGGGATATTGTGTAGGAACTACAGAGTTGTGCAGGCCCAGAACAGAACTGAGAGCTCTCCCAAATCTGCCCTCTCTCACCTACCCTGGCCTTTCAACTTGGGAAGTGATCCAACAAAACTCCATGTACCACTGGCTCTCTCTCCACCATTTCTGTCTATCCCCATCACCCCGCCCTTCCATGTCCCTGTTGTCTCCTGGGACTGTAGCAAGAGCCTTGTAACTGGTCTCCCAAATCCAGTTTGCCTCCTTCCAGATGATACACAGCTGCTGGTATTAAGGCACAGATGTGATCAGGTCGCTATCTGCTCTGAAGTATGAAGTCATTACCCACTGTAAAGGGCAGCGTCTTTCACTGGTATGGGCATTTGATCTTGCGTGCTCTTCATCTCTGATTCATAACAGCTTGGAGTTGCTGGCCGTCCTTCAGGTGCTTGAATTCATCTAGATCCTTCCCCGTGCAAGGCCTTTGTGCAGATGGCTCCCCGGGCCTGGGATGCTGTTCCTTTTATGCTCTGCCTGGTTACTGCCTACTTGCCCTTCTAGTTTTAGCTTCAGTATAATGTTCCAGTGACGTTCGCAAAAGCCCTCCCCAGTTGGTTAGATTCCCCTATTAAGTCTGCCAGGAGCATCCTGTATTTCCTAACACTCATCATAATTATAATTAAATGAGTATTTGTATAATTACTATTTTGATGCCTGATTATCCTACTAGCCTGTAAACTCCCTGAGAGCAGGGACCATGCCTGTCTGGCTCACCATTCTCTCCCCGGTGCCTTTCATAACAAATATTTGCCAAATGAATGTATAATGAGTGCTGTCAGGCAGAAGCGGTGGCATATGTTATGTGTATTTGTACTTATGTTTGAATAGGGGGGTATCTGATGTTCTAGGGCTCGAACACTTCCCACTCCATAATGAGCAATACTGTGAAAGCCTTATTTAGATCTTGTTAACTGTTCAGCTGTTGCATGCTCTTTCCCCCTTTGTGCTGGAAGTAGACTGTATTGGTCAGGGTTTTTCCAGAGAAATAGAACCAGCAGGAGAGAAAAAGACGTATTGCAGGAATGGGCTAATGCGACCGAGGGGGATTCAAGGCAAGTATGCAATTCACAGGGCAGTAGGTCAGGAAAGGCGGGCTGGAATTCACGGACATAGGGAGGGCTCTAGCTGCTGCTCACAGGTGGGATTTCTTCTTCAGGGAAGCCCCAGTTGCACTTTGCAGGTCTTTTGATTGATTGAAGCAGGCCCACCCAGATTCTCTAGGATAATCTCCCATGCTTAAAGCCAACTGCTTATGTACTTCAATTACATCTCCCCAATGCCTTCACAGCGACTCCCAGATTAGTGTTTATTTGAATAAATGGAGACCGTAGCCTGTACCTAAGTTGGCACATGAAGTTGACCCATCAGAGTAACCTTTGATACAAAACACCAATTTATAAAAACAAAGTGAACCTTAAAAAAAAAACAACATGGCACCTCTGGAATTGAGAATGGTTAATTAAATACTTATTCGGTGGGCTTATCAGCTATGGAGATAATGGCCATTCTAAAGAGGTTTTTGCCTCTTCCGGCTGAAGTCTGCCAAATAACCTAATTACTCTGTTATTCAAAACAAATATGTGACTTCTTCAAATGTGAATCAGTAATAAACTTCTAGGAAGATTGGCTTTTATGTGTAGTGCTGTTAATAAATGGACAACAGAGTCTTCCATGGGTGCCTTTTGATTTATTAACCCAGCAAACATTTCCTGGGCGCAGAGATGGGCATAGAGACACAAGGCGAAGCAGAAGTCTACCCTGTATTTTGAGGTTTTGCAGTGGATTTAAGTGAACAAAAAAGTAAAAGAATTGCAGGCCTGCAGTTTAGTATAGAATGTGTAGTACAGAATGGAAGGGAGACATGGTTTGGTGGCAGAGACTGAAGTACCCTGAGCCCCAAGCTTGGGGACACAGCTTATTCTTCAGAGAGTGAAGAGGGTCTCTGTTGGAGAGTGCCACCCTTCTAGAACCTAGGAAGAGGCATCCGAGGTGGAAGGTGAAGCAAGGGGAAGAGAGGGTTAATAGCAGGAGTCTGAACTAGAGGCTGGATTCCTGCACGAACAGAGTTTATCAGGTGAGTGAGGGACAGAGGATGTGAAGATGAGACTTTGAGGGGAGTGCTTCAAAGATGGGGACTGTAACAAGACCAGTCATGGCGGTCGTGGGACCAGAGGAGGAATGGATGTGTAGTTCTGAGGCAAGTTAAAGGACAGAAAGGAACACCACTTACTGAGCTTCTGTGCTGCGTCTACTGCATTGACACACATTGTCTTGTGTCAGCTGAGATGCCGGTGTGACTTCTCTCCTGTATGAAATCACCCAAAGAGTATCCTAAGCCAAGGGAAAAGTTTGAGGAAGATGCTTCATATTGAATATTGTTTTTTAGGTGTTCAGTCTTTTTATAAAGGATAATATAGGTACTTCATTTTGAAAATTATCCGACATTTGATTCTAAGAGATGTCTGTTTATAATTAAAAATGAATGGTAGCTAGTCACTATTGGGAAAGAAAAAAAAGGACTAACATTCATCAGTGATTTCTGTGTGTTGTCTTACAACCCCCAAAGCAAATTGAAAAAGCAGAGTTTTTTGGCCTCCAACATGCCTCTTGATACATGAAATTGTATTCACTAAACCTGCTTTCCAAAAAGGCAAGTGCAGGGGGCCCTCACTATCTAATCTGGGAAAATTGCAGCATCAAAAGCAATGATGTTAGTAATGTATGATAAACCATCAGATGAAATAAGATTTGGTGACTCTGTATTGATCAGTAGATACATGGGAATGGGGGAGAGAAAGTTCTTCCTTATAGAAGAATGCCAACAAATAAATATAGAAAAAGGAAAGAAAATACAAAAATCACCACTTGGCAAACATCGCAGTGATGGTTGATGACTACAGGAGTTGTCTATGGGTGGGTGGATGTTTGATGAACAACAAGGTATTGGCACAGTCTTACGGTATTTTTCCACTCATTATTCCAGAGGAAGAAATGGTGACTTTATGGTGAAGACTGGTGAATGCAAACCTGTCCAGGAGATCAAGGTTAGCACCATTGGTGATGGGATGATCTGACATCCTGTGTGTCTTTTGATGTCGGGTCTTCTTGTTAGGAATACACGGTCCAAATATGGGCATAAGAAAACATCAGATGAACCCAAATTAGGGTGACAAGAGAAAGTCAAGGTCACAATAGAAAGTCAAAAGTTCTGACTCTTTAAAATTGTCAAGGATGAGAGAGACAGGTAAAGACTGAGGAACTGTTCCACACTGCAGGAGACTTGTGATTGTCATGTAAGTGTGTCTTTGTTTGGAGAAATGCATATTGGAATACACAGGAGTATAGGGGCTCCGTAACCACAATTTACTCTCATGTGGTCCAGAAAAAATACTGAAGACCAAACAATTGGTTATCTAGGCCACGGGGAACTAGAGTTTTTTACTACTCCCACAACTTTTTTTGTGTGCCTGAAATTATTGTAAAATGGATTATCTTAAAAAGTTATGAAACTCCAGGAAAGACCAAGGAACTGTTCTAGCTGGAAGGCGACTGAGAAATGTAGTTAATACAGTGAATGATCTGCAGCAGATCCTTTTGCTGCAAAGGAAATCATCGGGGTGGCTGGCCAAATTTCAGGAGGGTTTTTAGGTGACGGGTGAGTGTTCTTTGTCCTGTTCTGTCAATTTACCTGTAAATTTCAAATTACTTTGAAATAGAGTGTTTTGTTGTTGTTGTTGTTGTTGTTTTAAAGTGCAAGTCCTTTTCTGAAATCCAAACTCACTTTACTTTCCTTTTTCTTTGATCAGAATAGGATAGGATTTGTTCCTGCTGTCAGAGAACAACCAGGCTGTGCTTTTAGTGAGGAGATTAAAGAATGTTAAATATGGGGCGCCTGGGTGGCTCAGTGGGTTAAGCCGCTGCCTTCGGCTCAGGTCATGATCTCAGGGTCCTGGGATCGAGTTCCGCATCGGGCTCTCTGCTCAGCAGGGAGCCTGCTTCCTCCTCTCTCTCTCTCTGCCTGCCTCTCTGCCTACTTGTGATCTCTCTCTGTCAGATAAATGAATAAAATCTTTAAAAAAAAAAAAAAAAAAAGAATGTTAAAAATGTTAAGGTGCGCCTGGGTGGCTCAGTGGGTTAAAGCCTCGGCCTTCAGCTCAGGTCATGATCCCAGAGTCCTGGGATCGAGCCCTGCATCCGGCTTTCTGCTCGTTGGGGAGCCTGCTTCCTCCTCTCTCTCTGCTTGCCTCTCTGCCTACCTGTGATCTCTGTCTATCAAATAAATAAATAAAATCTTTTAAAAAAAGAAAAGAATATTAATAATTTTAAGAGCAGGAACATGCCCAAGTGATGGATCTGACAAGTCAACCTCTTGATTCTTTGCCCTCAAACGTAAATCCAGGGTAGTGATATCTGCTGGTCTGTCTCACAAGGTGGGTCCTTTGTAGGGTAAAATGAGACAAATATATAAAGATCCTTAAAAAAAGAGAGAATACTAATGAAATATAATCTGTTATTGAGCAAATGATATGTCGAGATGTGTGGTCTGATTTCTGATATCTTAATACTACTACTCATAGAAGTGTTCTGGTTTGTTAATAGGACTGCCTTTCCCTGTGTTTCTCTTTCTTCCGCTTTTGCTTTTGGAAAATCTCCACACTCACTTGTGGCTCCTCCTTATCCCTGCTTCTCTTTCAACTTCCTCTTTCACTGGCTCTTCTTTCCTTTCTAAATTTGTTCCTCTTGTACAAATTCCTTGCTTGTATCTTTTATTCTTTTTTTTTTCCTAAGGATTTTATTTATTTATTTGACAGAGAAGGACACAGCGAGAGAGAGAACACAAGCAGGGGGTAGTGGGAGAGGGAGAAGCGGGCTTCCCATGGAACAGGGAGCCCAGTGTGGGGCTCAATCCCAGGACCCTGGGATCATGACCTGAGCTGAAGGCAGACACTTAATGACTGAACCACCCAGGCGTCTCTATATCTTTTATTCTTGTCTGTCTCTTATTCTCCTCTCCCCCTTTTGTAGTCTTGTTTCCCTGCCCTTTTTGTTGTAGCTTCAAGAATTCTAAATATTAAAAAAAAAAAAAAAAAAAAGAATTCTAAATATAGGGGCACCTAGGTGGCTCAGTCATTAAGTGTCTGCCTTCGGCTCAGGTCGTGATCCCAGGGTCCTGGGATTGAGCCCCACACTGGCTTCCCTGGTCAGTGGGAAGCCTGCTTCTTCCTCTCCCACTCCCCCTGTGTGTGTTCTCTGTCTGGCTGTGTCTCTCTCTGTCAAATAAATAAATAAAATCTTAAAAAAAAAATTCTAGATATAATGTTTCCACTTGCCTGTATTCAAGAGGAAGGCCAATCTGAATTAAATTCTTAGCCATAGACTATTGGTAACAAACAAACTTGTATTAATAGCTACTGTTTATTGAATGCATACTATAGGTCGAGGACTGTTGGTTGCAGTATCCATAGTCACATTTAATCCTCACAACAACATTTTGAAGTAGGTATTTTCATTCCCACTTTGCAGAATAGGAAAGTGAAGCACAGATGTTGAACCATTTACCCAAAATAAAAATGTAAGTGGTAAAGCCAAGCTTCAAAACCTGAGTGAATTTCAGAACTTGGGATGCTTCCCACCTACTGTGTCGCCCAAGACATTGACTCCATTCTAGTTGGGTTCTACAGTTAGTGCCCAGGTCAAGGGCACTATTTACATGAGTATCTGAAAGGAGCCAGGGATAACAGTCTAGTACTGTTGATTACACTAGCGTTGAGGAGAGGCGAAGCTGAGTTACATGTCAGTGTCTGAATGGCTGGTTCTTGGCAAAGAGTTATTTATAATCAGTGCATGTTGCCACTGAAAGCTATCCCATTGGACCCCCTTTCCAGCAAGACTCTCCTTTTGGAATGTAACAGGAACTAATTACGTGCTATTAAATCTAAGACCCATTTCATATTCAGAGGTTCCAGTGGTAAACCTCACATGTCAGAAGCAATTAGTGACACTGTGACATGTCATCTTCAATATGCTGAGCTCGGATAGTTTTAAATAACTGTCACTACGGTGCTATGCGAGCAATGCGATTTTAAGGCAACAGATTCTGGAGAATTTGTTGTTGTCCTAACTGGTGTCCTGAAGGTTTCAGCAATGTGAGAAGCCAGTTAATTCTGACAGTTTTCAGATTTGGAGCATTCACGAAAGGGGCTGGAGTGCTGGGCAGGGGACGAAGTCATGTCGCCTCGGTCTGCGAGCTGGTTGGTCTCAGGGCCCCTGTTCTCACGTGGTTCTGGTGGAATGACTGCTTTGCACCAGTGGCACCTGGGCGTGCACGGAACCAAACGCCAGGATGTGAAAACAGGCCTGGCTACGGTGTGAGAAACCAAGTTCTGGTGGGCTAATTCTCTACCCGAGATTAATGGGAAGTAAATCTTCCACTTTTTTTTTTTTTTTAATTTTTAAGCCATGAAATGAACACACTCCTAATTGGAATTTGAAATTCTTGCTGGTAAAATGTATCTCACAGGTAGATGTCCTGATTCTATATTTATAAGGAAAAATGTGAAATTCAAATATTTTTTCTTCTGGAAGCAAAGTACGCCGCGGAAATGTCGTCAGTGGGGCTGTGTACAAAGGCTGCTTGTGGGTTGCTGACATTAGGATTATCTCCTGAAGTAGCATCTTCCTGTGTGGTTTGGATTTTTACCATGTTGCTGAGATGCTGCATGGGAAACTGCGGTGACTGGAGGCTGCTAGCGTGTGGCTGAGCAGTGAAAGCATCTGAAAAAATGTTGCCCTCGTGGGATAACTGGACCGTGTCCATTAAGCCAGGTTCTGCCCCAGAATGCCGGCTCCGTTCCAGGCTTAGCTCTGAGGTAATTGACTCTTCAGCTCACTGAAGCTGCTCCACAACTCTCTGTGGTAAAGAACCTTTTTGTTTCCCCCTCCATTCAGGGGCTCGGCTGTTTCAACCAGACTGTTCGTATCGACTCTAACCACTGCGGAACAGTCTCTGGAAATCCCAACCGTGCACAGCTAGGAGATGGCCACTTAGCATTCGCCTTAAAAAAAGAGAAAAGGGGCGCCTGGGTGGTGCCGTCGATGAAGCATCTGACCCTTGATTTCGGCTCAGGTCATGTTCTCAGGGTTGCGGGATCGAGCCCTGCGTCAGGCTTGCGGGGCATTGGCTGACTCTGGGTGGGCATGGTGTTGTCAATTATTTTAGCTTGGGGTGAAAACACTGCTAGGTTTTAAATACCTGATAAACATGCAGGACTGCTCCGAAGAGTGCGTTGTAAAGTAAACATACAGCCCTTTGATAAATGAGTGTGTCATTACTGAGTGAAACTGGAAGAAAACAATCTGCAAGGGGAGATGAAGCTATGAACATGACTTTCGGGACATATAAGTTAAATTATAAGATTATTTGGTCCTACACCTCTTCCAGGGTGTGTGTGTGTGTGTGTGTGTGTGTGTGTAAAAGAGAGAGGGAGAGAGATAGAGAGAAATTTTTCACTTGTCTTTCCCAAGTAATAAGCTTCTAAATATCTTCACAATGATATAGGCTAACGCTCAGTTTAGGAATAAAAGTTAGCTGTGTCTGTCCGTCAAGTACAGTCTGTTTCTGCGGAGATGTGGATTGTAAAGGTGTGGCTTTTTTTTTTTTTTTTAAGATTTTATTTATTTATTTGACAGAGAGAAATCACAAGTAGATGGAGAGGCAGGCAGAGAGAGAGAGAGAGGGAAGCAGGCTCCCTGCTGAGCAGAGAGCCCGATGCGGGACTCGATCCCAGGACCCTGAGATCATGACCTGAGCCGAAGGCAGCGGCTTAACCCACTGAGCCACCCAGGCGCCCAAAGGTGTGGCTTTGATGAGCGTGAGCAACCCTCACAGGCTCCCTGACTGAGTCCGCCAGCCAAGTTTTGCGGGGTGGGCAGGAGGGCTGGTTTCACAGTTGATCATACAAGAGGAAGCATGCTTTAGATACTTCGATTTTGCTGACCAGGTATAAATGAATGGATTTGACTTTCTTGAGCCCAGATTTGTACTTTCAAGTGACCCTGCACAGACACAGCATTTAAATTATGCCCCCGGAGTCAACCACCCCAGAGCTCTGTATTTGAAAAACTGTACATCTTCAATCCCATATTCTCTGTTGTATTGTTGACCTTTCTCTCTTTCAATGCATGCATTGGGAATAGAAGGGAAAGAGGGAAGGCATCGGCTAAAGAAATCACCCTTCTGGAGTCCACAACAAGAGCTGGCTGGCAGCACATTCCTGTCCAGCCCCAGGAAGTTCTGATTCTGTGATTATGGCAGAAGCAGCCCTAGGCTATGGCTTTCCTGGGTAACCGGCGTGGTTTCCAGGAATTGATGCTGGTGATGTCCTTTTAATCTCTTGTCCATCATCTCCCTAAAATCCATACATGCTTAAGGACCTTCTATATTCTAATTCATAGAGACTCAGATATTGCAAAGATGTTTAATAATCTTAGCCTAAAGCAAAGGTTTGTTGAAAAAATAAAACTTCTTGATATGTATGCATGAAAATTAATTACAATTCCTTTTAGCATTTCAAAACTAAATATTGCTATGGGAAGTAGTATTTGTTCATGGCAGAAAAAAAATTAAAGTAGAATTTCACACAAGAAGTCAAAATCACCCATAATCCCATTATCCGGAAATAAATAGCATTTGGTATTAAATACTCAGATTTTCTTCCTTAGGATTTGTATTCCTATAAATAAGTTACTATGTGTGTATATATATATATATTTTTTTCTTACAAAAATGGAGACATGCTGCTTTATAAACCTCTTTCTTTCCTTATGCTTGCCCCAACCAGAGAAAATATCTGAGCCACTTTTTTCCATATTGGTGACTATATATTTACATCATCATTTAGAATGGCTGCAGAGATTAGCTGGACACCTAACTTGTGTCCTGATTTTTTGCTATGATAAGTAATACTCTGATGAACATCTTTGTACACATGATGAGGCAGTTGTTTGATTATGTACTGAAGATAAACTTTTAAATGTAATAGAGACGTGCCTGGGTGGCAAGTCAGTTGGTTAAGCAACTGGCTTGATCTCGGCTCAGGTCTTGATCTCAGGCTCATGAGTTAGACGCTCATGTAAAATAAATGAATAAGTTAAATAGTTAATAAACAAAAATGAATGTAGTAGAATTTGTTAGATCAAGCTAGAATATATGTTGAAAGCTTGTGAGTCTTGTTAGGATGTTACTTTCCCCAGAGTTTATTCTGATTCCTTATCCACTTGTTATATCAAAAGTCATTTCTTTTAAATTGCATCCTTGTTTTTCTGGCTGAGCATTTATTTCTCTGTAATGTGCTGGTCATTTGAATTTTGTGGTAAATTGGCTAGTTTGTGTTCTTTTCCCATTTTTCCATAGACATGTTCCTGTTCTGGCTTACTGTTTTGTAAGAGCACTTTGTGTTTTAGGCACATGGATTTCTTCTCGGCCTTGTAGGTATTTTGCCCAGTGGATTGGAGTTTTGATAGAGATTTAGCTAAATGTAACATTAATTTAGTGGGTATTGGCCTGTTTTTCAATATTGAGTCTTGCTATTTGAGAATAATAGCTTAAACACTTCTGATCTAGGGAGATTATATGGAGTAAAGCTATGGAGTGACTTTTTCTAGGCCTTTCAGTTTATTGCCTTGCCTCAGAGTAGAACCATTTTTAAATCATGTGAGAAAACTGAGTAGCTTAAGTATTTATTTTTATTTTTTTTATTTTTTTACCAGCTAAGCGATTGGATTCCATCTGGTTGGTTTTGATGTATTCTTTTTAATGATTTTAGCACACTCACCTATTGTTACTCCTTTTCAAAGCTCTCTTTGGCTCTTTGAAATAGATTGCTCACATGGGTCCTTATGGCTTTGGGAGTCTGACAATTTTATGATTATGCAAATGTTATTGAGCTCATCTGATGGATGTTCCCTGAGCCCTTGGCTGACTGCATAGAGACTGCGCCTTTAACTGTCACAGGGTTGGCTAGTGTGACCTTCACATCAGGCTGCGTAAAACATGCTTGCCAGGCATCTTAGGACAATTTGGAGTGGTTGCCTGGGCAACCTCACTTGCTTCTAATGAAATGCCCAAAGGATAACCCAAGTCCCCGTGGGAATGCCTCTTCTGATGGGAGGAACTCTGTCTTTAGCAGCGGAAGTGCATTTGTCCATTTTAGGGCACTTTGCTAATGTGTTGGGGAGATGAGGTAGGTCCTGATCTGGCAATGAACTCAGGGAAGGGAGAGAATGAAGGAAAAGTGCATTAAGAGGATAGGGATAGAAGAGAGGCAAGAAGGAGGAGAAGGTAGCATTGAAGTAAAGAGTGGAAATCAAAATAACAAATACCAGCATAAGAAAAAAAATGCTATAGCATAGGCACTAAATATAAATACCAAAATGTTATGTTTAGAAAAAAGAAAATCCGTGGCCAGTAAATGAGGATCTGGCGAGGGAAAAAAGAATGGTGAAGACTTCTAAAAAGCATACAATAACAATATTTTTTTTCACTGAAACAGACTCATCTAGTGTGTTTGGCCAACCCTGGTCTGAGGAACTAATGCTGTTTTTGTCTTGTACTCATCATTGTAGCCTGAGTAAATCATGGCTGATTTTGGGGGGATCAGAATGATGCCACTCAGAATCACAGGGCACACTTTTACTTGTTAGTTCCATGAATCAGAGCCGTTAGAGATTTGAAACTAGTGTACTTAGTCAATTTGGTTTTTCTTTTCTTTTAAATCTACAGTATACCAAGATGGTTATTAAGACAGGTGGCGGGATTTTAGCTGCTTGAATCAGCAGAATGCAGATCTGAGCAGAAAGGCATTGTGTAGCCCTGGGATGAAAGCCCTTCTGGGAACATCAGTGAGTGGGCCATTCTCTATTCTCAGAACCCTCAGTCAGGTGCTTAATTCATCCCATTACATTAAAAAAAAAAAAAAAAAAAAAAAAAGCCTGTGAGTCACTCTTAAAATACCCACAACTACTCTTAAGACTCCCTTTTTTGAAGATGGCAAGCCAAGTCCAGGAGAGATGCAAACTTTACTGTAGTCAAAACTGGCATACCTAGCACGTGATAAGAGGTGCTGTCAAAGGTAGTTTATTCAATAAATGTTGGACAGCGATGGTCCAAATTTCAGGCCCTTTGAAAACGTAACCCTTGCTCAGGTATTTTCTAGAGATTGGATTTTTTAGTTGCAGAAAATTATGGTTTTGGTTAGTGTTCTGGCAGGTTACATTGATGGCATGTTGTAAAAGTATTTAATGAAGGAGTATTTAATGAAGGAATGATTTAAAAAGTTGAGGACAGGGCTCAGGGAAACCCCCAGGGGATGGCAAAATACTCCACAGGTAGCAAAGGTGGGAGCCAACACTGTGCCTAGACCAGAAAGAATGAGGGAAGAAGCAGTGTTCCTGGAACCCATTGAGAAGCATGTCCATGGAACTGTAAGGGTGAATCCAGCTACAGGCAAGACTGGGATAGGTAGGGAGATGGAGGTGAGTTCAATTAAGTTGACTTCCCTCCACTCTCCTCTCCAGTCTTTCTCTGGTGTCTTCTATAAGCCACATCCATCTGGGAGCTAGAGTAAAGGATTCTGGGTGATGCTGTTTATAGAAGTCAGTTTCCTAGAGCCCAGAAAAGGGCAGAGAAGGTTGGATCATGGGATCTGAGGTAGGAAGGGGTGAATGGAGAATAACCAACACAGGGTAAATCTTCTTCTCTGAGGATCTCCTTGCCCTTTGGAAACATACACATTTGGAAGAGGACTTATTTATAAAAGAATGTCTTTTATTGGAGCTGGGTAGCAGAACAGAGACATCAGTCAATTTCATAATTTTCCCAGCTGATTACTCCTTTTCTCATGCTCCACTGAGTCTAATGTCTATTGTACAATTGTTATTTCTTTATGTGTGTGTTTCCCTTTCTTGACCTCAGTTACAAACTTTCTTTTATTTGTGTTGGTTTCTCCAGCATCTAGCCTAGTGCCTAGCATTTATTTAGTAGAAGCTTATGTCTTGAGTAAGTGATGCAATGAATGTTTCCTAGCCTATCTCAGGATAATTTTGACCTATGTAGCATACAGGCTCACCTTGAAAATGTTGCAGGTTCAATTCCAGACTACCACAATAAAGTATATCTCATAATAAAGGGAGTCAGATGAGGTTGTTTTGTTTCCTAGTGCATATGAACGTTATGTTTACTCTATGCACTAGTCTATTAAGTGGGAAATAGCATTATATCTAAAAAACAATGTACATACCTTAATTAACAAATTAACAAATACCTTATTGCTAAAAGATGCTAACCATCATCTGAGCTTTCAGTGAGTCCTATATTTTTTGCTAGTGGAGGATCTCGCCTCAATTTTGACAGCTGCTAACTGATCAGAGTGGTGGTTGGTGAAGGTTGGAATGGCTGTGGCAATTTCTTAAGATAAGACAAGTTTGCATTGGTTAACACTTCTGTTCATGAACAATTTCTGTAGCATGTGATGCTATTTGATATTGTGTTATTTTCCATCTAAATCCTTTGTTGTCGCTTCAACAGTCTTCACAGCATCTTCACCAGGAATTGATTCCATCTCAAGAAACCACTTTCTTTGTTCATACATAAGAAGCAACTCCTCATCCATTCAGGTTTTATCATAAGATAGTAGCGATCAGTCCTTTCTTCAGGCTCCATTTCTACTTCTAGTTCTCTTGCTTTTTTTCACCACATTGCAGTTACTTTATTCATTGAAGGCTTGAATCCCTCAAAATCGTCCATGCGTGCTGCAGTCAACTTCTTTCAAACTTCTGTTAATGTTGATATTTTGACCTCTTCCATCAATCACAAATGATCTTAATGGCATCTGGAATGCTGAATCCTTCCCCAAAGTTTTTCGATTTACTTTGCCCAGATCCATCAGACGAATCACTACCTATGACACCCTAAAGCCTTATGACACATATTTCTTAAATAGTAAGACTTGAAACTTGAAATGATTCCTGGATCCATGGGCTGAAGAATAGATGTTTTGATAGCAGGGGTGAAGACAACATTAATTTCATTGCACATCTCCATCAGAGCTCTGGGATGACCAGGCGTGACGTCAGTAAGCAATAATATTTCTAAAGGCATCTTTTTTTTCCTAAGCAGTGGGTCTCAGCAGTGTACTTAAAATATTCAGTAAACCATGAATATTAAAATATTCAGTAAACAGATGTGCAGGCTTTGTTGTTGCATTTATAGAGCCTAGGCAGAGTAGATGTTCAATAATTTTTAAGGGCCCTAGAATTTCAGAATTGTCAATGAGCATTGGCTTCCAGTAAAAGTCATCAGTTGTGTTAGCCCCGAATAGGAGAGTCAGCTTGTCCTTTGAAGCTTTGAAGACAGGCATTGACTTCTCCTCTTCAGCTATGAAAGTTCTAGATGACATCTTTATCTAGTATAAGGCTGTTTTGTCTACACTGAAAATCTCTTGTTTTGTGTAACCACTATCATGAGTTATCTTAGCTAGATCTTCTAGAGAACTTGCAGCTTCTGCATCAACATTTGCTGCTTCACCTTGCACTTTATACCATATGCCAAAACAAAAACAAAAACAAAAAAACAACCAAAAAAACCCCCAACTCCTTCTGGAGGCTTTAATGTCTTAAATGTCAAGAAGAAAACCTTAAGACTTGGGGTAGGAAAGGATTTCCTAAGTGTTTTCATACTTTTAGTCTTCAGAAATGATTTCTTAAGATACAAAAACAAAAAACAAAACCCCACACATTTAATATAAAAAAAGATTGACAAATTGGATATATTAAAATTAAGAATTTTGTTCGTTTAAAGAAACTTATTGAAATTGTATGATGCCTAAATTTGCTTCAGTATTTGTTTGTGGGAGGGGAAACTGGGGTATAAATGAAACAAGACTGGTGATGAACTGATCGTTTTTGAGATTACACAAAGAAGTCCTAGCAATCAAGAAGAAAAGCATGAACAACCCCCTAGAAAAATGGGCAAAGATGTGCCTGGGTATTTTATAGATACAGATAAGGAAGCACAGATGGCCAAAAATATATATATAAAATGTTCAACATCATTTGTGATTTGGACTACAACTCAGAGCTCCAATGAAATACCATTTTATACCCATTCAATTGGAAAATTTGAAAGATTTGTTAATGTCAAGTGCTAGGGCAGATGGAGATCCAGAGGATCTCACACCTGCTAGTATATTTATACAAGTACCTTAGAAAATAGTATTGGCATTCTTTCATAACTACATTTCCAATATTTTACTCCCAAGTATATATGTAAAAGAGATTCTTGCACATATGCACCAGGAAATCTGTGCAAAAGTATTTATGGCAGTACTGTGTACAACATCAGAAACCTGGGAAAACCCAAAATGTCTGTGGGCAAGAGAGTAGATGAGTAAACTATAAATGCATTCAATGGGACATATACTCCAATCAAAATAAAGTATAATGAAAGAGTTGCAGCATAGATGAGTCTTACTGATATAAAATGAAAAAAATTAATAGTACATATATTTTTTTCATTCAGTTCCCTTTTTTAGAAATTTAAAAATGACTAAAATTGTAACTGTAGGTTTTAGGAATATAAATAGATGAGATGATAATATATAGAGAGGAAAGTAGTAGAGTATTGGATTCAGAATGGTTGTTACCGCAGGTAGGAGGAACCAGGAGGATGAAACCGGGAGGGCCATTTGGGTAGATGAGTTATGGCAAAGTCTATTCTTTGTGGCAGGTGTTGGGTTCATGGTCACAGCAGTTGGGTTCACCATGTCACAGGAATGTGACATGGTCACATTTCTCACAGCTAAGAAATGAATGAGTGAATGAAGGCAGCTTGTGTGGCCCAGAGATATGAATGTGTCTCGTGTCAAGACGGTGATTAATCCGTTATGTGCAATTGAGGTTGAATAAAACAAGAAAGGAGGATGAGGATGAATGGAAAGGAGGCAGTAGTGTGGTACATCTACCACCAGAAATTTGGAAATTATACATTTTGCATAGGAGGACAATCAGGGTTTAGGCTAAGCGACTATTACAAAGAGAATCAAATAAAGCTAACTGCCCAAACAAGATGGATGATCTCTTTCCTGCTTTCTCTTTTTCATTCACATAATAGTTTAGATCAGACCCATTCAATAAAAATGTGTGAGCCACACGTGTCACAATATTAAATATCCTAGTGGCCATATGAAAAAAAAGAAAAAAAAGTGAAATTCATTTTAATAACATATTCTCTTTGACTCGCTACAGTAAAAAAATGTTACTTCAACATATACTCAGGAGAAAAAGTACTAATGAAATACATAATATTCTTTCTGTCTTCCTAAGTCTTCCAAGTCTGAGGTAGTTTACATGTTCAGGACATCTCAGCTTGCACACTAAATTTTCATCCGAAATACTTGATCTGTATTTAGATGTCAGAAAATTTACAGTTGAAAAAAGTCATCTCACATACTCAGGATTTTTATTAACTAAATCAAGTATTGGTATTTAAGTTAACTAGAATGAAATAATATGAAAAATTCAGTCCCTTTGCCTCACTAGCCACCTTTCAAGTGCTCAGTAACAACATGGGACTCGTGTCCTTCTTAATGAAAGAGCACGTCTAGTTCGTTAGGTGCCAAGATGTGCTTCCCAGCCTCTTGCATCAGAACAGCCATGTTAACATCACTTGGGAACTTGCTAGAAAACTAGAAAAGCAAATTGTGAATCAGAAACTGTGGAGGTGAGCCAAGCCAGGTAATTCTGATGCACATGAAAGTTTTTTACCAGTACCTGTACCAGTACCAGTATCTGCACTACTGTCATAGTATTGCCCTCATCTGTAGGGCAGAGGCTGGCTAGAACCCTCCTCGTCCGACCTGTAGGAAGTGTGGGGACTGGGGAGGAGGGATAGAGTGGATGAGCAATTCGCTTTTTTAAAGTCCGTGACCCAAAATTGCGTACCTCCTTCTCAGATGCCTTTGAGTAGAACCAAGTAGCCATGACTTAGCCACAAGAGAGGTTGGGAATTGTAGACTAGCTGGCTGATCGTGTACCACGTAAAGCTTGTGGAGGTGTCTGTTTCTGAAAGGAAAAAGTGGAGAATAGATCCTTGAGCAGTTGGTAATCTCACAACAAGTGATAGGTACAGTTTGATTTATTTTGCGACCTAGACCTTAGCTTAAGTTTTATTATTTGACACTATTTGATCTTCATTAGTATATTGGGTACCTTGGAAGAGTCAAATAGACAAAATATGGATCCACATAATGCCTAAGGAATTTTTTTTTTTTTAAGATTTTATTTATTTATTTAACAGAGAGAGAGAGCGAGAGCACAAGCAGGGGGAACAGCAGGCAGAGGGAGAAGCAGACTCCCTGCCAAGCGAGGAGCCTGATGCGGGACTCAATTCTAGGACCCTAGGATCATGACCCGAGCTGAAGGCAGCTGCTTAACTGACTGAGTCACCCAGGCTTCCTGCTAAGGAAGTCTTAAAGGTGCTGTGACATCTGTGCAAACTTGAAAGGTGCCAGAGAGAATTTGAGCCATTAAGATCAGCCCCTGATCATCCTCCTTTGAAGTAAACTTTATACGCGGTCCATCACCTGGATGGCAGAATTTACCCCTTGGTGAGATTATTCAAAGGACAGGTATGGGAGTATTTCAGCTGCACTCTGCAGAGATAATACTCATTGACTAAGTTGCCTACTTTTTACTCTTAGGGTTTAAATAACATGTTACATGCTGTTCGTGTTTCTGTTGTCTTGAAATCACATGGGTGGTCTTATTCCAAGAGCACTGAGCTTCCATTCGGCCCACTACCTAATTTGGGACTGACAAAGACCATTCGGTCTTCAGAAGTAGTCCCAGCAATACTGCTGCTCAGTGCCTTTCCATGCTCTGTGGTGGAAGTAGGGCCTGTCCTGAACCTTGGGTGTCCTTAACTGCTTAACTGTACTTAACCGTTCACAGTGACTCAGCATATGTGATTTTTTTAAAAAAATTATCATGTAATTTGTGATTGTAGCTGACATTAGATGACAAATAATTATATAGAGAGATTTCCTAATGGCTTGAAAAGAAACACTCTATGGTTTACTGCCAGGAATGTATTCATTTTCTTAATATTGGGAACTATAAATTACCTTACCCTCTTTACAGTTCGTGAAGCCCTTTAAACACAGCTGCTTCAAGAGACATGCTTGATATTATGAGTGTAGAAATAGGAGGAGCTGCTTCTTCAGTCTTTGGGTAGATTTGAAATCAGGACTTCTCCTGTAAAAACAAAACAAAAAAGAGGAGAAGATACTCAAAAGGAATCCTTGAATTGCCTTCAGAAATGAAGAAATTAGATTAACAGCTATTTCTGTGGATGACTTTCTAATTCCTGTAAAATGGCCTTGCTCTCTTGAGACTTGTGTCCATTTCCATTGGTTTTACGTGGCCTTGTTTTATCCTGGCTGCTTTCTCTGAATTGGTTAAGGCTTCTCGGTGGGCTTTAAGCAGGACACCTTCATTCCTGGCAGTTCTGTTCTCAATGTTAGTTCATCCAGAGTAATTGGAATTATGGTGAATATTACTATTTACTCCAGTTGGTGCTCAGAATGCTTAGTGCCAGATTAAAAACCTCATCAAGAGCCCCGGGGCCCTTAATTCTGGTCACATTTTCAGAGCTGTCCTGGATGACCCCTTGCCCTCTGGGGGTAAGGTGGTGATGACGTGTGGGAGCAGTGACAGGGGATGGATGTTCAGTGGTCATAGCAGGAGCTTGTCTTCATAAGAGACCTGGCCAGGGATGAGCTATGTACTCTACCTGTTTTCCCATCTTTTATAACAATACCTACTTCATGGGTTGTTGTGAGTGTAAAGTAAGACAATCCACTTCTGATGAGCTTAGCATAGTATCTAACATAAAGAAGTACCTTAGAAGTACTAGCAATTAATTAGTATTATTATTCACAGTGGGTGTCATTCTGGAGGCACTGAAAATAACTCTTGCTGTTACACTCATATATCGAAACAGTAATAGTTCAACTAGTTTTTCTCCTTTTCTCTGTAACTTACTTTATTTAGCTTTTGAACAATAGTAATCTTACAGTCTTAAAAATAATATTCACTCAGTATTAGATGTATAGGAGAAAATGCAAATACTTTCCTAATCGTTAATATTATTTTATATATATATATATATATATATATATATATCTGAAGTCATATCACTCAGTTTCTGTGGTACATGTCATAACAGTGCTTTGGAGAGTAAAATAGTAATAATAAAGACAACAATAATCTCAACTTTTGCACTTACATCTGATATTATGAAGTGGGAGAGAATACCTGTCCAGTTCAGGGAAACATTGTTGAAGATTTCACAAGTCATGAATTGTCAACTTCCCTGGATTTCAGCTCTGTTAAATAAACAGTGTTTCAGGCAGTCCTATAACCCACTGGTTTGTTACCAAAGTGCTAATAGTTAGGCAGACAAGTCGCTTAAAAAAACGAACAGAACTTTTTTTGATTTGAGATCATTATAATTCACAGAAAGTTGCCAAAAAATGTACAGGAGGTCTCATGTGCATTTCACTCAGTTTCCCCCAAAGATGACATCTCCCATGACTATAATACAGAACAAAATCAGGGAACTGACGTTGGTACCATTGGTATATTCGGATATGCAAATATTTTCTTTCAGTCTATTACTTGTCTTTTCATCCTATTCATGGGATCGTTTGTAGAGCAAAGCTTTAAAGTTTGATAAGGCCCAATGTATTGGTGTTTTCTTTTTACAGCTGAGGGTTGTGTTTTTCCAAAGCAGGTCCACACAGCACCCTCTTGGGCAGCATCTGAGCCCATTTGCTTGGGCCCCACCCCAGACATTGTGAATCACACTCAAGGGGCTGGGGTCTGATAGTCTGTTAATTTAAGAAGCTCCCTAAGATCTGAGAACCACTGATTCAGAGAGTTTGGTCTTGCGTCTTTTTTCTTCTTTCTTGACCTTGTTTATGACTGACCCCATTCATTCCTGTCACTTGAATTATCAAATATATGTGATAATGCCATACAACCCTCTGACAAGCTCTAGATTAACTGCTGTACTGGATTCTCTCTGCTGCTATACGTAGAAAGTCTTTAATAAGTGGATGATTGGTTAGATGTTACTTTCTAGGACCCCTCTGAATAGGATGTAGTCGATAGAGTAACAGCCATCCTTATTATTATTTGTAGATTGT
The DNA here is from genome assembly GCF_009829155.1 of Mustela erminea. Taxonomy (NCBI): domain Eukaryota; kingdom Metazoa; phylum Chordata; class Mammalia; order Carnivora; family Mustelidae; genus Mustela; species Mustela erminea. Next base: position 73,132,300 of record NC_045621.1, read on the forward strand.
CTTTCAAAAAAGCCAGACATTGGTCCTGGTACTTGAGATTACTTAGTTATATAATATTTGGGGGAGAGCGATCTAGTTATATAAATACTCTTGGGGTTATTTGTTTCTTTTGTTCTTTGGTCTTATCTGTACCTCCTTTCCCCTTCATTAGAGCAGATAATTTGATGTAATCTCTATTTGCAGAACAAGTCACAGAATTTGGTGAGTATCAAGATTTCTGTGTTTGAACAACTGAATATTTAGATATGTGATTGCTCTTTTTATAATTTTTAAGTATTTTGTTCACCAGCATAAAGAACTATTCCTTGGGTGTCTTTAACAAAGCCCTATGAAAAAGGACAGTTTCATATCTGGATACTTCATTTGATTTTGGAATGTACTTAGAACATTTATTAAAAGATCAATTTTAGAATATCTCAATTTTATGTCATTTGTTTAAAGTAGTTTTTTAAAGTTAAATTCTTATTTATTTATTTAATTTTATATAAGTTAAATTCTCGTTTTGTGTGTTCTCCCTGGTCATTTGCTCTGTTTGATCCATGTTTCTAGTTTCTGTACTTTTAGAAACTAGTTTTAGAAACTAGAAACTAGTTTCTAGTTTCTGCACATTTCCCTTAAAAATTAAATTATCCTTTTAAGATGATAGGGCATGCTGGAACAGGACTTGTGCTAAAGGGTAGCAGCCAAAAGGATGATAAAATGAAACTCTGTTTCTTATATGTGGATCTTGGAAGGAAACGGTTAAGTCCAGGAAATAGTGCTTACCGGTGTTTGGGTCTTCAGACAATACAATCAATTAAAGTTTACCGGCAAGCAATGAAAGCTAATTTTGTCTTGGCTGTAAAGCTGAATTCACTTATTACCAGAGTAGAGAACAGTGATCGCCATAGGCCATGGATGTCCATCTTGTAATAAAGAATATTATGTGCTGGACACCTGGGTGGCTCAGTGGTTAAGCCGCTGCCTTTGGCTTAGGTCATGATCTCAGGGTCCTAGGATAGAGTCCCACATCGGGCTCTCTGCTCGGCAGGGAGCCTGCTTCCCTTCCTCTCTCTGCCTACTTGTGATCTCTCTCTCTGTCAAATAAATAAATAAATAAATCTTTTTTTAAAAAAAAAAAAGAATATTATGTGCTGTCGTATCATGATAGCATCTTTTATGTACAGCTGTCAGGGCAGTTTGACGTCAGAGAGATTCGGTTTCCATGTGGGACCGCTAGCTCTGATGATACAGTCTCTGCTGACTTCAGATGGTCATGTCAGCAATGACAGGTCCTGTGAGATAGACAAGGGGTTGCAGTGACAGTGTGATTGGTATACCTGAACAGAGACATACTGTTAAGGAAGTGGTCACCAAAAACATTCTGGTAGGAATATATTAAGGATGATACAGTCCGGGAAGCTTGAGTCCTCCCTGCCCTCCTTCCATGGCAGAAATAGTTTCTCGCCACGTATAGGCATGCCTTGGTCTTGGACCACATCATAATTTGAAACAATTTATTGCTCAAGATTTGAGACCCCCCAAATTACCCTTTTGGCCTTGGCTTCTTGTCATTCCTTTTCTTGTCATTCTTCCTCCTACCCAACCCGGTACTTGCATCTTCTATGGTGCCCAGCCTTCTTTTGGTCTTCTCAGTTCATCTGGCTTACGTTTCATTGCCTTAGTTTGTAACTCGAGCAGCCTAACTCAGCAGGACTGTCTAGTTTTTATTACTTTTTGTCCTCCCCTGAGTTATTTGGCCAATCTTGACCTTGAGTTAACCTTAATGTTATTTATTCTCTTATCTTTGGTTCCAAGGATAAATGACTTTTTTTGCATAAATCTTCAGAAAACTAAGTTGATTTTGTTTTTCTCCTGCCAAACCCTCATAGGTACTTGGTAAAACTTTCATGTCCCTCTCACTGCCTTACCCACGTAGGAGCTCTTCCAAGTGCCTCCCCTCTCAAGACCCTACATTTATCCCCATATTGCTGTGGAATTTTTCTAAGGAGATATTGCAAGGCCATCAGAGATGAGTTCCCTTAACTTTCATCTTTTTGATCTCCAGTTCTCTGTATCTACTGTTGTCTCTACTTCCATTCCCCATTTCAAACAACTTGGAAGGGCCTTCTCTTTTCCAATGCTCATCCACCTCTTTCTGCCCTTCGTCCTATACCTTCCCATTCTTGGGAGATCCTGATTTGTCCACAGATCTTTCTCTTTTTTGTAACTGAAGTTTGGTAGCTTCTTAGCGTATGAAAGTGCTCAGAGCTACCTGATCTTTTACAGTACAATTTCTCAGTGATTGACTATTGATATTTTGGGTACCATTAACATTTTATGCTGGATAATTCTTTGTTGTAGGGGGCAATCCTGCATTCCAAGATGTTTACCTGCAACTCTGGGCATTACTTACTAGATGCCAGTAGCACTCTGGAAAGTAGCCACCCATTGCCAAATATCTCTTAAGGGGCAAAATTCTTGTGACCAAGCCTTTCCATCCAACCGTCTTCTGCTTTTCATTTCATCCTCATCATCACCAAGTTTCCCTGTGGATACTCACTTCTTATCTCCACTTCCTCACCACTCAGTCAGATCTGAATCAGGCTCTGTCACTACCCATTACCAAAAACGCTCTCAGAGGACTGAAATGACCTCCTAGCAGCCAAGTTCATTGACTGGCCTTTTCTCAATTCCTTAATTTTCTGTAACTTTTGACACTGGCCTCATTTTATGGTATCCATCTTACGTATTCTTTTGGCTTTCCGCCTAGCTCCCTGTCTCCTTTACATCTCCTTTCTCCTAGACTTTCTAAATATAGGGACTCCCCTCTGTGTAGGCCTCTGCTGTCTTTTTTTTTTTTTTTAATGGTTCTTATCCCTCCTCATGTCTCTTCCGGTCACTGCTATGCAGATGACTTCTAAGTATAGATTCCGTTTCTCAGCTGCACTCTAGGCTTACATGTCCTTCTGCCTCTTGGGTACTTCAGCCTGATCCTCTACTTGACACATTAACTCAATATGTTTCAGTATGTTCGAAAACAGACTCCTCATCATCCCTCCATTGATTCCCACTAATGGGACCACAGACCTTTGTATCAGTGGTTCCCCAAACATTTTTGGTTGTACACCATGTCACTAAAAATTATTTGAGCATGCTATATCCGAAGTATGATATCTATTAATAAATTTTATACGTGTGCCATAGTGTTAAGTTTTAAAACATGAAATAGAAGATGAAATTAATAGTTAAAATTTTACAGTAAAACCTTTCTGTTCTTAAAAATATTAATAATTTAATTTACTTCATTTTTAAAAAATCCAGATCTAATACATTGTCATATAGAAATCTAAGTACAGTTTATTTTGATTCTTGATTCTAATGTTGTCTTAGTTGAAAAAGATACCCCACGAATATGTGTGGATTCTAATAGAAGTATTTTCTTGGCTATACTTATGAAATTGTAATTCTTGAGTGGAATGGTGATTGTTAGGGGTTTGGGAGAGAAGGGAATGGGATGGGGGTTATTATTTTATGGGTACAGAGCTTCAGTTTTTCAACATGAAAAGACTGGAGGTGGATGGTGGTAGTGGCTGACCACTGACATAATTGTGCCTAACACCAGTGTACCATACAGTTCAAAATGACTTAGATGGCATCTGGGTGGCTCAGTCAGTTAGGCATCTGACTATTTTTTTTAAAAGATTTTATTTATTTATTTGTCAGAGAGAGACAGAGAGGTAGGGCATGGGCGAACATAATAAGCAGGGGGAGTGGCAGGTGGGGGGGAAGAAGGCTCCCCGCAGAGCAAGGAACCCGACACGGGACTTGATCCCAGGATCCTGGGATCATGACCAAAGTAGACACTTAACTGACTGAGCCACCCAGGTGTCCCAAGCCCCTGAGTCTTGATTTTTGGTTCAGGTCATGATCTCAGAGTTGCGAGACTGAGCCTGGCATGGCATCAGACTCTGTGCTCAGCGGGGAGTCTGCTTCTCTCTTTCTCTTTTACTCTCCCTCTCACTGCTCCCCCAAACCCCTGTGCTCTTTCTCTCTCTATAATAAATAAATACATCTTTAAAAAAAATTTAGATGACAAATTGTATGTGTCTTTAACTCCAATTAAAAATAATAATTTAAAAAAGGGCTTAGCAGAGAACCAGTCACATAATAATTACTTATTAAGTCAACATTAACAATTATTATTATTTCTATACCACTATCATTATTAATTGTCTCCATGGGCCCATTCCTACTTCTCAGTGTCTTAATTTTGGTTCAGTAATTGATTATGTTATTCATTGTGTCTCACACAGTTCCTAACACAACATAGTAGGTACTCAGGAAACAGTTATTGAATAAATGATGTGACAACAATGGATTACAGTCACTTTTTGCTTTTATTCATGTTAGGGATTTAGTTCTATGAAAATGGGCATGGCGTATGAGTGAATACTTAATTCATTTCTATTTGATGCCTTAAATGTACTAGTAGCATTCCGCATGGATGGTTATTCATTGTAGAAGTTTATATTTAAGGCAGTTAAACACATATTGCACAGACACACATTTTACTCTAGAAATTTTGTTGCCACATATTGTGTATTAGCCATTTAAAAAGCTTTATTTTTTGACCTCTAAAAAGGTGTTAGCATGATTGCTTGGACAAAAGGTGGGATTAAGATGATTTTAAAGTTTGTTTTCTGAAAGGGTGATTGGGAAGCTCTGTTTTTAAGTGGGTTAGAGGTGAGAAGTGTGCGCTCAGAGAAAGAAAAGGGAATGCTTGGTTTCAGCCTTTCATGGCTGAAGCTCTGCCTTTTACTTGCCTGCTTGACCAATACTATTTGGCTCTTCTAATCTCATTTCACAAAATAGCTGCCTTCTCCTTTTTCTTCATTGACCACCAGTAACCCATTTAAGCAGTTGTCTAGCTCAGCAGCCTACTTTCCAGTAAAATGTAATCACAATTCCCATATCGCTCTTGGCTTCCCTGTCTGCGCCTCCTAATTCCCCCCTTTCTGCGTGAATCAGCAGATGTGGATGACGTCATCTTTTATTTGGCCGTCTCGCCTGTGTTAAATGTCGCCTTGCCAGAAGTCAAGCGTGGTAAGCCTGCTTCTGCAGTTTTTGCTCCTATGAAATTATTATTTCATAGGAAATTTTGAATGAACAAAGAATTTTGAATCACAGCAATTTGGTTAAAAAAACAAAAAACAAAAAACAAAAAATCAACCCAGGGATCAGGTACAGGTTACAACCTGAAACCATGAATCAGTGGTTGATACAGTAAGTGATTTCATACCATCTCGTCGTGCTTGTCAAAATACTACCAAACTGTGGCCAAACTGTGAGTAGGATATTGATGCCTTAAGTTTTTATCAAAGAAATAGTAGATGAGCTCAGTTAATCATCTAAGTCTTATCTTAAATATTTAAAAATGGTAATTTTAAGTTTTTTTTTTTACAATAGCTATGGAACAATATGCATAATATATGAATTACAGAACATCTTAAAAATCTAGTAGTATTTTTTTTTAAGATTTTATTTATTTATTTGAGATAGCACGAGAGAGAGAGCATGAGCTGGGGGGGGTGCGCAAAGGGGGAGGGAGAAGCAGGCTCCCCGCTGAGCAAGAACCCAATGCAGGGCTTGATCCCAGGCAGATGCTTAACTGACTGAGCTGCCCAGGCACCGCCCAGCTTGTATTTTCTTGTATAAAATTTATTTATGTAAGAATATTGTTACAATGATCTTTATATATATTTCATTTATTAATACAGTCATATATGTATATACCTTATAAGATATGAATACTTAATTCATTTCTATTCGATGCCTTAAATGTACTAGTGGCATTCCGCATGGATGGTTATTCATTGTAGAAGTTTATATTTAAGGCAGTTAAACACATATTGCACAGATACACATTGTACTCTAGAAATTTTGTTGCCACATATTGTGTATTAGCCATTTAAAAAGCTTTATTTTTTGACCTTTATTTTTTGACCTTTATTTTTTGATAGCATATATAAAAGTTTATAAAATCATTAGTGCTCTGTACCTGGTTTATTCCAAAGACTTCTGCTTCCTCAGAATGTAAATTGCCATAATTGAGAATGAGCGCTGTTTGCAGTTCTTAGGGATGATCTGTCTTCCCCTCATTGGTCTGCTCCTTGGCCTGGGAGTGGGCTGTATCCAGAGGTGAGTGAGAGGGTGGGGATGCCCAAGAAGGCTGGACAACTTTTACCCAGTTGAGTTACTGATCTAAATTGTTAAGAGTGGCATGGCACACATGTTACATTTTCTGTGTCATTGAATCCTACGACTTACTTGGCTTTTCCATCTGGAGGTCTCAAAGACATCTTTAACTTCTTAACATTGTGGTCGAAACCAATCTTTTCATCCCCAGTGTAGCAGCTAAGCCGGTGCCTCCTGCTGTGTTCCTTTCTTCAGTCGGTTGCTTCAACCAGAAACCTGCCATCTATCACCTTTGACACCTCATTCCCTCCTACACTCCACACCCATATCGAACAGTCCTAACCATTCATCTCTACAATATATCCCAAATACATCCTCTTCCATTCCCATCTTAGAAAACAAAGATCTTAGAAAACCCAGATCTTTTATTTGACTCCAAGTTATCTGGCTCTGGTCTATAGCTGTCACTTTGTTTCATGCCTTCCTTTCCTTCCCACTCTCCACTCAAATGCTGCAGGTCTTTTTCTGGTCCTTGGTATGTCCAGCTCTTTCCTGTCTCAGACCCTTTGCACATGCTGTTCTCTCTATCTGGACTGTCCTCTCCTTCTTGGCCTCAGTGTTATCTTAAATGCTAGTTTCTCTGAGAAGCCTTTTCCTCCTTTCAAGTTAAGTTAGGTCCCTCTCCTATTTTTTCTCATAGTAGTATGTCTTTTTTCCTTCCAGCATAATCATGTGCTTAGCTTATTATTATTATTATTATTATTATTATTTTCTGTCTCTTTGATTAAAGGTCCCTGAGAGCAAGGGCAAGTCTGTTTGGCTTAGCACCATATCCCCCAGCTCCTAGCAGTATGTCTGACACGTAGTAGATGCTTGGTGTATTGCATGAATGAATAAATGAGTATCTTTTAATAATAAGAGAATAATAGTAATAATAATAATATAACAGTCCTAACATTTTCCCCTTGGGTGTTAAAGGTAGTAGATCGCTTTCTTGAACTGAAGGCATTCAGTAGATGGTGCTACTACTGTAGGCTTTTATACTTTCACGTGCTTCTGCATATTCTGGTGTTTGCTATTCAGAGGAGACTACACTATGCTTATTTCGTGGTTCCTGACATTTGGTTAACAATTTAATTTTGAATCACTACTGAGACTTGCCTCAAATGGAAAAAAGACCTTATCTAGGTTGTTTAAAATGTATGAGCCCTACTGTACTGTGTAGAACAGCAAAAATAATTTGCTTCTTTGGTAGTGAAAAAAAGAAGTATTTTCTCTACATGTGTTATTTTTGCCCCCCTCCCCAAAGTGCTCAGTTACAGATGCAATATTATCTCTGTAATAAAAAGATCTTGATTGAATGGTAGGTGAAGCTATAGCAGCTATATTAAAATGTACTTTTCCAGAGTATGCTCCATTTCAGAGGGAACAGGGATGCAAGTGAGAAATGACATGACAGATTTGACCGCCACACCTTCTTCCTACTGGATAATTTGACAGAACTCAAGCATGTCTTCCGTAACTGGCGGGTTTCTGTAGAACCACATGAGAGCTGCGTGGGGTGTCCCTGCCCCCTCACTCCACTGGGATGTGTGGTTGATTTTCTCTAGATGCCTTTTCTAGGTGCGAAGGCTAAGTGCGCTGGGATGATTTCTTACTGTTTTCTTCTTAATTAAATAAAAATCATTGACTGTAACATATGGCAACCTTTTCATAATTGCACTTCTGCTAATTTGAAAACGCTGTTACGAAGTGTATGGAGTTGGACTTTGTTGCAGTTTGCTAGAAGTCTTAACTATAAACTCAGGCTGGGAACCTACCCCAGGTTTAGGGATGATGGTTTCACTGCGCAGTGGTGTGGGACACAGAAAACAATTCTTCCACATACCCTTCAGGAAGATGAGGTCGGTTCTTGGCCCAAGTCAGTGTGTGGTAAACACCTGTACAAAATAGTGTGTCTGACCCTGTGTGGGACGTTCACAGATGAAACAAATGCAAGCTCTAGCGAGAGACAAGTACACACGGAATAATTCGATTAAATGATTTATGCGCAGGGCTGTTCTCTGCATCCACACTCTGTGTATCCCCCCCCACCCCTCCCCAAGACACCAGGACTTAGGTGGGGGTATGTGTAACTGGTATTGTTATACCTAATTTACTGCCAGGAAAACTGAGCTTGGGATGAGTTAGGATGTGTTTGTTGCAAGGAGAACAGATGGGGAGCGGAAGAACGGGCACCCACAGCTATGTCTTTGACTCTGTGCCCCTGGCCTTAAGCTCCATAGTACACCCAGAGCGGTTAAAAGAAGGACAGGCTGTTCATGGGCCCCTGGGAGCTTGGCGTCTGGCACCGACACACAGCCTCTGCCCTCATTGCCCTCACAGTATTGGAGGAGACCCTGACTTCGAAAGCTGATTTGGTAGCTTCCACTTACAACCATGGCTCCTTCCTCCGTCCGCTCCTTCCTCTCTCTCACGCCATGTCTCCTATCCTCTTTATGGCATTTCTGCAGTTCTGGCCTTACTGCTGGCCCTCACCGGTCTCTCCACCCCCAACATTTCCCTTGATCCAGCTTCCCATTGGTGTCCCCATTCTTTGTCTTTCTTCCCTTCACTGTGAGAGCATTTCCTGATTCTCCTTTATGAATGCCATTTGCTCCTCACCGGTATGGTCTGAGGTTCCTGTTTTCCAGCACTTACTCTCTTTGGTCTCCATACAGTCTGTATTTGGGGACCAGCTGCCATTTCTGGAATGTGTCCTCAGGTGGCTTGTGGGCACCTTCTCTTTTGGCTACTTGCCTGCTGCTCTTCTTCGTCCTGCAGTGCTCTTCCTCCACTTCTACCCACAAATAATTGGAGCTCCCAGAGTTGTTACATTGTCGTTGGAGGCATGAGCCCTCGGTTACTGATGGGCCATCTCTGCATGTCCAGCAGCTGCCCCTGCCACCAGAGAGATGACCACCCCCAAGATCTCCAGTTTCTGCTCTCTCCCAAGGTCCCAGTCTATATTGTATCCTGCCATGCCCAACATAGAGCAGAAATTCTTTGCATCTCCTATGGGGTCATTCTCCAGTTTCCCAAAATAGAAGCCTTGGTGCCTTCTTTATGGGGGGCTCTCAGGAAACCTTGATGTTTTAATCTCAGAATTATTTATCATGACCTGCTAATTAGCCTCCCTTCCCATCTCGCCACACTCCAGAATGTCTAAATTACGCTTCTAGAGTTACCTCCCTCTCTGTTTAGTCTGATTATATCATTCTTCTTACTCCCCATCTGTCTTCCCCTCATGGCAAGGGCCAGCTCCACTGATGGCTTCCAGCAGCTGTGCCCTCCATGCTCAGACCCTCGAAAGTGCGTGTTGAATGAATGGATCTGGTTCCAGTCTTGCTTCTCAACTTTATCTCCCCATGACCTGCCCCTGTGCTATTGTGCCCCCCCGGCCCCTCACCATTTCTCATGCATACCCAGTTCTTTACTATGTCCTGCTTTGTCATTTTTAGATTTTTTTTCTTCCATGTTTCTTATTTCAGCTCACATCTAATTTCTCTTGGGCACTTTGTAACTTTTCAGTTTTTTTTTTTTTTTAAGATTTTATTTATTTATTTGACAGACAGAGATCCTAAGTAGGCAGAGAGGCAGGCAGAGAGAGAGAGAGAGAGAGGAGGAACCGGGCTCCCTGCTGAGCAGAGAGCCCGATGCGGGGCTCGATCCCAGGACCCTGGGATCATGACCTGAGCCGAAGGCAGCGGTTTAACCACTGAGCCACCCAGGCGCCCCGTAACTTTTCAGTTTTGATGAGAAAGTCCTTTTTTTTTTTTTTTTTCCTGCATTCTCTTTGTTGAAGTCAATCACCTCTCATTATGTTTCTTCCTTTTCTTGTCCTCATCCATTTCTGGTGTTAACTTCTGTATTTCTGATTCTAGGTGTTTTGTCAATTCTCCAAATGCTTGTGTGAGGATATTTACATCAGTTTGGAGTGTTGTTTCAGTTTCGTTCTGCTTCATGGTTTTGGGTTGGGAGAATTTTCAGTAGCTCTTTGGTTTGGTTCTGTTTTTTCTCTCTTCCCAAGCATTTTGGTGGTTCTCTTTCTGGTTCAGGAGCTCGCGTCTCTGTCAGATGCTGTTTCTCTGATGTGTGCTGGTTGTGATGGGTGGCAAGGCTCTGGTGTGTCGTAGGAACCTTACTTCCTCTCCCTTCCTCTCCCTTCTGTGAAAAAATGTGAACATTTTTCTAATAAATCATCTATGGCATGGTTTTTATTGCTCTGTATTTATTCCTTTACATAGATGTGCCATACTTTACCTAATTAGTCTGCTATTATTGATTTAGATTGTTTGAGGTCATTTTTGCTATTACGGCATTACGGTGAATATTTTTACAAATATATCTTTGTGAATACTTTGATAAGTAGGGAGTAACGGACTCTCTTTTTTAAGGTTGCCATTTTTCTGCTTGGAGAAGTAGAATAGCATGTACAGGCTCTTTTGATGTCTGTTTGCTTTCCTACAATTTTTCATCTTTGTTTTGTGTTTAACTAACTCCCTCCAGGCTCATTCCTTCACCCCTCAGTTTTTCTCCCTAGAGTTCACTTTTCCATCAAATTACTCTGTTCTCTATAGCTTTGGGTGCCATCTATGTGCTGTTGACACCCACACTACTGACCTTCTAGCTGATTTACAAGCAAATCTCCAGCTGCTATTATAAAATCTGTAACAAGGGGTATGGTTCATAATCTCACAGCAGGACCGAACATTTGTCATCCCTCCCACTCTCCCAGCAGGAGAGAGTTCTGAGCTACAGAGCCGACTTATCTACCTGCCTACTGGACATCTTGCCTGTGGTCACCAACAGACATTCAAACTTTAAGTTTTTTTGAGATTACTGTGTGCCTGGAATCATGCCACATGTTTTAAATGCATATGCCTTTTTTGTCATAGCACATAGGTTTACCATATTTCCCATTTTACAGATGATGAGAACAGACCATAGAAGGTTATCTAGAAGCCAGTAAATCTTCCTGTGCTCATTACAGACAAGCTTTGTGGTTGGCAAAATGGAATTCTTGATGCTTCACCCTATAGCATCTTTCCGAAGTATTTCTTGTCTTGGTAAATGGTGAGCTCTACCCAGGAGCTCATGCCAGCAAATTGGGAGATATTCTTGGTATCTTTTCTCCTTCATTTATCAGTATCTCCTGTTGATCCTGTTTACCAAATATGCCTTGAGTCATTCCACTGGTCTGCACACCCGCTGTATACCTCCCCCGACCCCGCCAGGTCACAGGCTCATCCTTTCTCAACAACTCCTGACCCCGCTTCTGTTCCTGCCCCTCAGGATTAGTCCTCACATACAGAGTGGCCTTTATATAGTCAAATCTAATCCTCCGCTGCGCTGGTCGCTGGTCGTAGCCTCCCATACTCTTTCCGGCCTCACTCTCACCCCCCCTTGACGAGGCCACACTTTCTCTTCCTCAGGGCTCCAGCACCCGCTCTTCCTTCTGCCTGAAATGCCCCTCAGCTCTGTCTTTCACCTGAGTAACTCCTGCTCCTGCCTCTGGTTTCATTTTAAATGTCACTTCTGCAGGGCAGAAGCCTTCTCCGATCCTGGATGAGGAGCCTTCCTCTTTATATTGTCAGACTCCTGCCCTCCACCTTCACGGCACTGAACACAGCGTACAGACTCCTGATCTTAGGTTTAGCCTCACAGATAACGTCACCTGAGACTCTGTGGGATTATTTACCTGATAACTGCCCTTCTGCTCCCCTCCCCTGTCAATGTCCTGAGAAGGTTGTGTCTGTGTCTATTTTTACCCTTGAGCCCTAGCCCTAAGCACAATCCTTGGCACATAGCAGACATTCACCAAATATTTGAATGAAAAAAGCATGAACATATTGCGTTCTGGCTGCACCTGGAAGTGAAATGAGTTGGGATGTCTCTTTCCCCTTTCCCGGGGTGTGGGTGTGTAGTTGATTTTCTGTGTTTGTCCAGCAGGAGCCGAAGGACCACAAGCATGGGACCCACCTTTAGGCAAACAAGGGAGTGGTGGGCTCACGGTGTGGAAGGGGGTATGTAATGGAACAGTAAGACTCAAAGGAGGGAAGAAAGAACCACAGCGGGAGAGCCCCTTCTGATCCGTAAGAGGGTTTGAAGGGTTGAATTAGTCCCAGTTCTTAAAGTTTTTATTTGGTCAGCCATCTACTCTGTCAATATTGTGAAGTCAAACTTAGCAACAGTTACTATGAGTCCTCTTTTTTTCCTTCCTGGTCCTCTCAATGAGAGGAGTATCTGTGTTTCATTTTCTATGGCATAAAATTTCATTAACTGTGAGTGTGCCATTTCTGCTTACAAGGGCTTTCCGTGGAGCAGAAAGGAGATTACAAGGGGCCCTTCATGCTTGATTACTGCAAAGGAGGCGGTATTCAGCAAGGGCCTCTCAGAGCCCATAATATGTCATCCTGGCAGTCTGTCCTCCAAGGCACCTACGTGGCCCTCTTTGAAGGCTCAGAGGCATTTCGGTGTTGAAGGCAGTTGTTCCTTCTGATCACGCACCCTTCCTGCCTAAAGCCGGGAAGTCACAGAACAACCGTGTTGATTTAAATTCTGAATTCCTGTACCAGGGACAGTACCTTCATAGGCTCTGGCACCAAATAGAGACATTTTCTGTATTCCTGCTCTCCTGCATTTTCTTCCTCTGACGACAAGGAATGGCGGCAGCGCGTGTCCTGTACGTGTGCTTGTTGTGACGTAGTTCCACTTTTTGAAATGCTAGACTTGGAGCAGAAAGTAACGTGCTTTCTCCTATCTCCGTGCTTGTGTGTTTCTCCTTTGAATTCTGAAGAACATCTGAGGCTTGTGGGACTGCTCTCGGCCCTATGAGCTGCTACACCAGAAACACTCCCTGGGCACTTGGAGAGTGCAGGGGATTAGCAGAGGCTGGCAAACCCTGTCTGTAGGGGGGTAGGTCATAAGTATTTGGGGGTTCATGAGCCATACGGTCTGTGGCTTACTACTCAGCTCTGCTGTTGTAGCGTGAAAGCAGCACAGACAGTATATAAATACATGGGCATGGCTAGGGTCCAATAAAACTTTTAATACACAATAAGCAGAGGACAAGATTTGGCCCCTGGGCCACAGTGTGCCAATGTAATTAGCATAATTGCCCAAACCAAAACGTTTAAAACAGGGAAGATGATTTGGATGAAGCAAACAAACAAACAAACAAAAAAATGGGAGACTTGTTCTCATAGGGTCAGTGGTTTTTGTTAACAAATGGGACTGTATTGGATGCCCTCTCTACCACAGATAACAACACTGGTACTTGAGGCCATGTGACCAGAACCAAATTTATGCAGAAGGGCATAAATCCAATCCCATTCCTTATAATTAATGTTAATACTTCTAGACTGTCTTTGGCCAATAGGATCAGATGTCTGCTGTTCCTTCCTTGGCGTGATGAATTCCTGACCCAAGTCCCTCTTAGAGTGGGTCTGGATCTTCTGCTAAAATAACATGACCTCTTGGTAAGCAGTATGTCAGGGATCACCGCCTGTGATAATGGCCCCTGGTGTGACTAGACCACGAGTTTCTCCAACCGTGAACATTGCTGAGAGAGCAGACTGTGGATAGAATCTGTAGAAGGTGGCAAATATTGGCAAACATTGGCAAACATTCAAGCTACTGTCCAAGAGAAGTCATTACTGTTACTATTACTGTTGAGTTTCAGGAAATGCTTTTGAAAGAGAAGTAGAAGTAGATGACAAATTGAGTTGGTTGGTTTTTTGGGTTTGTTATATTTTCTTTGTTTTGTTTTCTGCTTTGTTGAGGAAACTTCTTCCAGGAAACATGAGAAATTTCAGACATTGATGCTTAACTTTGATGTGGGGAAAGGTTTGTTAATAATGCAAGAGTTCCATGGAGTTTTCGATCTAGTCCAACGCTTTCCGTTTCACAGTTGGGGAAAGGTGGTTATCCCAGTAATGTCATCCTGCTTGTTCTCATAGTTTGCTCTGTTATCTTCGCTGTATATTCTAAAGGGATAAATTCAGAGCTAGCAAAACAGAAATGGATATAACAGTTAGTGTGTTCTTTATGGGCACGTTGATTGTATCCATCATCAGAGTGGAGGTGGGCTTGTGAGTTGTCATATTTAATAAATAAAAATAGGACACCACATTATATTTGGACTTCAGATGAACAAGGAATTTTTTTTTAGTATAAAATTTATTATAGAATGCAATATTTGAGACATACTTATATTAAAAGATGCGTTGTTTATTTGGTATTCAGATTTAACTAGATGGTTCTATATTTTATTTGAACCATACTGGGGGCCCTATAAGCTGGGGGAAATATGTGCTCAGAACCCAAGTTTCATGGGGGAAGGTTTTATGAAAAGAGTGATAGCTAGCATGGAAGTTTTAGCTTGAAGCCTTGATTTTTTCTTGAAATGACCAGAACTTTGGTTCTGATGTTGTGTAATGTGCTCTACCATGACAAAGGAATAAGAAATGGGCAGTTTCAGTCATGGTTTTGTTTAGTAATTTCATAAACAGAAGCTCAGCTGGTGTTCCTTGGGCCTTCCTGAAACCCAGCTGCTGGCACCCCTAGCCAGCACTTTTCGGGGAAGTTGTGTGGAAATATATGAACATGGTGTTTGAGGTTGCCTGAGGAGGACGCGGGGGTCACATCATGCAGAGCGGAAAGGCCAGACTGAAGAATGGACATGAAAGGAGCCTGTTTGCCTAAATCAGGTCTAAAAAAAGATGTTAGAACACTGAAAGTGGGAAGTTGGTGCATGCATCTATTATTTGAAGATTGGATGAATGCAGAGGAATATATCCAAGTGACTTTCTTATAAGTGTATTTTTGAATTGAAGTGTGCTTCTTCAAGACATCACTCTGGCATGCTTATTTACTTTGAAACTTGAACCAACAAGAGCACACCAGGCTGACCCCTTAGTCTTTTCAGGGTATACTCTTACTCTTGGGGACTAGAGTGGGACATCAGAATAGAGGTACACCACTTCTTTCTCTCTGTCTCTCTCTTGCTGTCTCTGCCTCTCTTTTCCTTTCCCAGTGCAAGTTGTATTTTGTGATAGCTGTAAGTGACAAAGGTTAGCTTAACGGATGAGTTAATAAAATAAAGGAATGGTCTACATGTCCACTGGGCTTCCTCGAGTTGAGTATTTATGTGCCTTAATATTGAAGAATCAAATATTTAGAAGTCCAGCTTTCTAATTTCTTTTTCTTAAAATTTTTTTAATGATTTTATTTATTTATTTGAGAGAGAGAGACCATGAGAGGAGAGAGGTCAGCGGGAGAAGCAGACTCCGAAGCAGGGAGCCCGATGTGGGACTTGATCCCGGGACTCCAGGATCATGATCTGAGCCAAAGGCAGTCGCTTAACCAACTGAGCCACCCAGGCGCCCCCAGCTTTCTAATTTCTAAGCATAACGGAATCACATTAAGAATGTAATGTTTGTTATCCTGATACTGTGATTTTATATGAGCTCGTGACCATTATTTTGGATGGTCAAGCTTCACAGTTGAACCTCAGGTTTTGTTTTTTGTTTTTTTGTTTTTTTTGAACCTCAGTTTTAAGCACGTGAATTATCTACGTCATTTAAGTTCCTAAACCAACTTTTTTTTGGAATGTGCTTTTAGGCATCGTTTCTCAGCTGTCAGGTTGATGTTTGTGCAAAGCACTCAAACTCTTTCTTTAGGCATAAATTTTCATATTAGTAGGAAGTTATGCTAAATAAATCTTACAGTGAACATAAATAACATTTGTTATCCATCCTTTTGATTTATCAGTTCTATTACTATTTTTTTAAGCAGGAATTATTGAAAAATGAATAGATACACCTCATGTTTCTGTTGAAAGAAATGTACTAATGAGCTCCTCAAACATTCCAGGATGGAATATTCGTCTATTATTAATTATAAATCTTCATTATTAATTTGTTACGTTTATGTATTACTTCATAGCTTAGAAGTTACTTTTATTTCTATTGCCTCCCATGATACTTGGCAACAACCCAGAGTTATTTTGACTGAGATGTACAGGGATCATTATCTTTAGCTTATAGATAAATAAAACAAGGTTTAGAAAGGTTGAGATGATTTACCAAGCGCCCGATAGCTATTAAGTACTGGAGAGGGGATTAAAGTTCTAGTCTTTCTAAAAGACCATTAGCATGGAAAATTTAAACTTGTACCAAGTAAACAGCATACTGTCGTGAACCCTCATACACCCATCGTCCAATCTCCACAATTGTCAGTATTCTGCCACCTTAAATCCTCTATACCTTCACCAGCTCTTACCCCCCCACCCATGATGATGGTGTCAGTACTTATAGTTTTTAAAAGTTTACATACACTGAGAAGCACTAACCTTAGCTTTATAGCTTGGACAAACAGGGTATACCTATGTAACCTATACCCTGTGAAGATAATTGTCTCCTCAGAAAATTCCCTCATTCCCCTTCTCAGTCAACTCCCCACCCTCCCTAGGTAATCACTGTTCTGGTTTCTTTTGGTTTTGTTTTTTGTTTTTTTCCTACCAGAGATGAGTTTTATGTGTTCTTAAGTTTCATAGGAGTGGACTCTTTCAGAACATACTCCTGCCTCAGGCTTCTTTCGTTCAGCATCATGGCGGGGAAGCTCTAGTCTTTTGACCCAGGGTTAGGTGCGTTGTTCAGACTGATGCTCTAGTCCTATCTCAGAGCTACAGAAAGATGATTTCCTGAATGATACCCCGAAAAAACCCAGGTCCTGGCCTCATATCATCATTGCTTAAGCTTACAGAGGGAGACGGACAGTTTTTCTTGATGTATGAAGTACCCATCATTCCATCCAGTGAGAGCAGATTCTGTTTGGAAGGTTGGTGGTGGAGGAGTTGCTGCACATGAAATATTTGCCTGTAGCTCACCAAGTCATTTGCTTATACGGAATGCTTCCCCACCCCTCAGGTCCCCTCCCTACTAATTTCCCCTAATGTGTCTGCCTATATGTTTTTGGAGGCCTCTTGATCAAATTCCATTTGAGCTTGTGCTGATTTTTTTAAGGTCAAGTACAGATAATTGTAAGAATCAGAAGCCATTTACCTGTCTCCTCATTTTTAATGGGATTACTTGACGGCTTAGTTTTGCTAATTAAGTAGAAGAGGAATGATCAAAACAGTGGTTAAATTACTGTACCCAGAGCTTGCATTTCATTTAAAAGAAATCCGTGGGAACTCAACAGTAGAATTAGAGCCAAATGTGGTTTTCTTCTGTAGGGAATTTTCTTTGAATTCTTTAACTCAATTATCTCTGTTTTAAGTTACAGAAGGACAACATAGACCAAAAATAAAATAAAATAAAAGCAGAATTACCCTTGCATGTCACTCTTAGGGGATATATGTGTAAGAGTTTATATAGGGAAGGCTTATAAGTAGAGCCGTGAACCCAAGCACGAACTAGTTTATAGGTGCCTCTGGCGCCTAAGGCAGACGGTTTCTTTCCCAAAGACAGTTTATAAACTGATGTTGCTGAATTACTTGTAGTTTCTTTAACTGATTGAAAAGAAGAGAGTCTGAATGGTAAAATTAACTTTGACTTTATTCCATTTGCTGTTTGTGTTCGGTTTGAGTCAACAGTGGACGATTCATTTCCCTGGGAACCCTTCGAAGGATGTGGCTGGCTTTGGGATCACAGCTTTGAGGACCTTTGCTGAGATCCTGGTCACTCATTAGGAGGTGCTGCTTGGTGATCTAAATCTGACCTTTTCCTTCAGTTATTAGCTGGAATGCTTCCATAAAGAGAAACTCTTCTGTATCACGTTCTTATTTATCCATTACAAGGAGCAGGCTTGTAATAGAAAAGCAAGATAGATGCTGATTCTTTCTCTTTCCTTACCAGTTTCAAAGTGAGTTGGTTAACCGGCTTCCTCTAAAAGTGACCGGTAACTTTTTAAGTGAATTTGTGGATTTAAACACATTTGATCTATTTGAATGGCAATCATTATTCTGTTTGATGATCAAAATTACCCAATTTTTGGCTAGGGGAGCCTCTTCTAATTGGCTTCGGAATTGTGTATATAGTATACATGTGTGTGTACATGTATTAATCAATGATTCACTTATTTATCTCTCTACTTATTTATTTAGAATGTGTTTCATAGACAAGATGTTCCAGGCTCATTGTACTTTTTATTCCCAGACCTCAATTCAGCCATTTCTCTAAGGGAGCTCCAGTTCCTTTTGATGGAAATAGTATTTCAAGACACAATGTGAACTGTAGGGGTGGTGATTGCTGCTGGTGAGTCATTAATTTTAGGTCCTTTCAGGGCAAAAAGTTAGGAAATTAAGCACATTCCTTCATGAGTTTGAACTTCCAATTTGAATTAAAGTTTACTAAGAAATGATGATTGTTTGGAAAAGTGTAAAGTGAATAACCAAGGACTGTACAATAATGGAGAAGAGGCTAAGGAAATAATTACAAAATTACAGAAAATGTTGCAAAGGGATCTTGAAATATCTGATCTGGTTTTCTGCCTACTTCTTTGCCCTTTCACAAAAGCTACATTTGAACATGTCTGAATAGAGAAAAGGATCAAGAAGGTGAAGCTCAAATCTTAGTCCCTGGCTTCAGCCGGACAGGAAATGGCTAGACGCCTTGATGTGAAGTGATTTATGTGAAGTGAGGAGATCAGAAAACACATTATGGCAGTTCAAATGGAAAACTTGGTATTGAGTGAATTTCAGCTTCAGTTGACCCTCCTTCAACTGTTTTCTCACTTTGAACTTTATCTCAGGAAAGGGCTTTTATCTTTAGAAATGAGATATTTGGTGTGTGAAAACATGGCAAAATTAACTGACAGCAAGCCCCTCATACCTATGGTGGTTCTGGTTTTCCTTCATAGTCAAGAAAGCTTCTGCATAATTTTTGTCAGATTTCCCTTACTGGTCTTAACTTGAATGTTGTTGTTATTTGAGAGGCAGTGTGTAAGACATTTAGACAACTATTTTGTATTCTACGGGGTGGAGGCAAGAGGCCCAGGGTTCGGTGTCCCCTGGTTAGTGTGGAAGGCATATGCATTCATGTAAACATTCAATAGCTAAGGCAAAACATTACACATATGCACGTTATTACCATAATTAGAGATGCAAACAGGAATATTTTACTGACTCCAAAGGGAGTTTCAGAATTAAATACAGATGTAAATTTTTGTTCTTTGCTAAGAAAACTGCTTATAAAGGTTTAAAATGCCAGTCTCAGAAGTATGTCTGTTTTCACATTGAATATCTACAATAAATGAAGTAAATGTGTTAAATATTCTCAATTGTTTTAGTATTAAATATTCTCTAATGCTTCTTACGAAAGGGAATTGTTTTTGATGGGGAAAAATACAAACATGCCAGCTTTTTGAAAAAGATTTATTTATTTATTTAAGAGAGAGAGAAAGAGCATGAGTGATAGGGAGGGGCAGAGAAAGAAGTAGAAGCCAACTCGCCTCTGGGCAGGGAACCTGATGCAGGACTCGATCCCAGGACCCTAGGATCATGCCCCGAGCCAAAGGTAGACCCTTAACTGACTGAACCACCTAGGTGCCCCAAATATACCAGCTTTTAAGGTTAGTAACATGTTAGCAAAACTCTATTTCATTATTCTTATTCAGAATCTGTCTCCAAGGAAAGCATTTCATGAATCAAGATACATAAATGAAGTGTTGTTTATGTTTATTTTAAACTTAATATTCATTTTTAAAGAAGAAATGTTAATATTTTGAAAGAGGCATCAGTGAAACGCAATGTTATAGTGACAAGTTTCCTTTCGATATATTTTTTAAAAGATTTATTTATTTGAGAGAAAGAGAGAGAGAGCGCATGCGAGCAGCAGTTGGGGGCAGAGGAAGAGGAGAGAGAGAATCTCAAGCTGATTCCCCACTAATCAGGAGCCCCACAAGAAACCTGATTCGACAACCCTGAGGTCATGACCTGAGCCAAAATCAAGAGTCAGAGGTTTAACCAGCTGAACCACTCAGGTGCCTCCTCCTCTTTGATTTCAAAGAAATATAACTTAATAGCTTCCCTCTCTAAGCCTATGGGATCCAGTGGATTAAAGATGGAAGAGACTGGCCTTCATTAAAATTAAAAACTTCTCCTCTGTGAAAGATAATGCCAAGGAAATGAGAAGACAAGCCACAAGCTTAAGAGAAAATGTTTATAAAAGATATATCTGGTAAAGGACTATTACCCAAAATATACAAAGAATTCTTGAAACCAAACAATAATAAACAAACTGATTTAAAAATGGGCCAAAGACCTTAACAGATACCTCACCAAAAAAGAGATAAAGATAGCAAATAAGCATATGAAAAGATGATCATATGTCATCAGGCAAATACAAATTGAAACAACAATGAGATACCACAGCACTCCTTTTAGAATAAACAAAACTCTGGAACACTGATAATACTAAATGGTGGTGAGGATATGGAGCAATAGGAACTCTCATTTGTTGATGTTGGTGGGAATGCAAAATAGTATTGGTTGCTTTGGAAGAAAGAGCGGCAGTTTTGTTGTTGTTGTTGTTTGGTTTTTTTTTTTTTAATTTTATTTATTTACTTGACAGAGATCACAAGTAGGCAGAGAGAGAGAGAGGGAAGCAGGCTCCCTGCCCACCAGAGAGCCCGATGCGGGACTCGATCCTAGGATCCTGAGATCATGACTTGAACCGAAGGCAGTGGCTTAACCCACTGAGCCACCCAGGGTCCCAGATCAGCAGTTTTTTACAAAGCTAAACAAACATACTCTTACTATAGGATCTGTGGTCACTCCTTGGTAGTTTCCCAAAGGAGTTGAAAACTTATGTCTACCCAAAAACCAGGAATGTTTCTAGAAGCTTTATTCATAATTACTAAAACTTGGAAGCAACCAAAATGTCTTCTAGTAAATGAATGTTTCAATGGAGTATTATCCAGCACTGAAAATAAATGAGCTATTGGGTACCTGGGTGGCTCAGTTGGTTAAGCAACTGACTGCCTTTGGCTCAGGTCATCATCCCGGTGTCCCAAGATCAAGTCCCAAATCAGGATCCCTGTTCAGTGGGGAGTTTGCTTCTCCCTCTAACCCTCCCCCCGCATGCTCTCTCTCTCTCATACCCTCTCTCTCAAATAAATAGAATCTTTAAAAAAAAAAAAAAAGAAAGAAAGAAATGAGCTATCAAATCATGAAAAGACATGCAGGGAACTTAAATGCATATTGCTAAGTGAAAGAAGCCAATATGAAAAGGCTTCATACTGATTCCAACTATAGGACATTCTGGAAAAAGTAAAACTATGAAGGCAATGAAAAGGTTAGTAGTTGCTCAGGGGTCAGAGTGGTTGGGCGGGGAAGGGATGAACAGATGGGTGCAGAGGATTTTTAGGGCAGTGAAAATATTCTCTAAATTATTGTAATGGTAGATGTCATTACATATTTGTCCAAAGCCATAGAAGTGTACAATAACAAGAGTGAACCAGAATTTAAATTATAGACTTTGGGTGCTTATGATGTGTCAATATGGGTTCATCAGTTGTAGCAAATACACGAGTCTGGTGGACAATGTTGGTAGTGGGAAAGGTGTGCCCATGTAGCTGCGGGCATTCATGGGAAGTCTCTGTACTTCCTCCTCAAATTTGCCGTGAACCTAAAACTGCTCTAAGAAATAAAATCTTAATTTTAAAAAGTTCTGGGAGGGAAAAAAAAGGTGCTAGAAGAAAATCGGAATCCTAGGGTTTTTATATCTCTCAGCGTTTCTTGGAATTCGTAAGTTGGGAAATATGGAATAGAGGTGAAGAATCAGAATTGAAATTCAGAGTTGGAGAAAATATGTCCAAATCCCATATGATACTCAGTATACCCAGCACTTGGTACTTATCTTATCAGAATTTCCAGACTCGGTCTTTTGTAAGATACATTTGCAAATTTATAATGGAAAAGGAACCCGTGTTAGTGTGATCGTGGACAAAAGTCTAGCTAGAATAGACTGTGGGAGTTGGAAGGAGTTTTGTGATCATCTGATAGCCTAACATCTTCAGTCTGTAAATAAATAGACCAAGCCCCAGATTCATTGCTCAGTGACTTGCAAAGTGACACACTTCAGAGCAGCAGGGCTATGACTAGAAACCCAGACATCCAACTCTTGGTCAGTGTAGCTGGATTGGGATGCTTGGTGATTGTGCCTTTCTCTCTCTGACCACATGTCTTTCAGACCTTGGTTAGGAAGCCTAGGGCTTGCAGAGATGCTCTTGTGTGTGCTTCACACACAAGACCCAGAAACTCTCAGTAACTTCTAAAATGATGATAATCAACTTAAACTTGACCTCAGGATATCCTTGAAGCCTCTGACGTTATAGCCTTTTGCCAAGAGCTTTTTCCTTTTGTTGGAGAGAGTCACACTAAGCCCATATTTAGAACAGAGGACAGGACCGTTGCCTGGTAACGGGAGGCTCAGTGAGCTGTCCAGAGTGGGTGGGCCTCCTTACATGATGACCCACAGTTGGGCTGCACAAGGAACTCTCTTCTAACACTGTTCTAAGCAGTGAATGCCAGTTGCTTTGTTCCTTAAGGTTTTCTGGTTATTCCTGAATTATGGAAATGATTGAATGAGAGAAAAGGAAAATCCATTAACATATAAAAAAGTAAATCAAGTCCCTTGAAGTTACTTGGTCAGTGGCATTGTTCCATCATATAAATGTCCAAAACAGATCATCAGGCCAATACTATAGACTTATAAGGCATTGTCTCCTTTAATAATTGGGCTATACTGTATTTAGTCTGCAGACAGTATTGCTCTGTGGGTGTGTGTGAGCTTCTCACAATAATTGTGTAATCTCCAAGGGGTCCCTGGGCTGTAGGTAGGGAATCACTGCTGGGCAGCTTAAGATGGGGGTGTGTGTGAAAATTCAAGAGTATTATCAGTGGGGCACAGTGGGTTGTTTTTGTTTTTGTTTTTTTTAATATGTCACTTTTTTAGAATTTTGTACTGATTGTTTCTGTTAAAAAATTGTGTGTGTGTGTGTGTGTGTGTACACAAAATGACTAAATACAGCCCCTGAAGTTTGCACGGAACCATTTAATTTAGTTCAGACCATCTCAAGTTGTAGGACTGACTAACCCACAGTTGTATGAGAGGTCATGGAATCTTTGATTTGAAAGATTCAGGCCAGCTCTTGAAAGTGTGGCAACATTTGGGGGGCAAGTGTGAACAGGTCAGCATGCTTCCCTGCTGTCACTGGTCCCCATCTGACATGACTGTACCGTGTACGTACTAGACTGTTGTGTTTTTTTTTAAGATTTTACTTATTTATTTGATAGAGAGAGACATAGCAAGAGAGACACAGCAAGACACAAGCAGCGGGTATGGGTGAGGGAGAAGCAGGTTTCCTGCTGAGCAGGGAGCCTGCTGCAGGGCTCCATCCCAGGACGCTGGGATCGTGACCCGAGCCGAAGGCAAACACCCAGTGGCTGAGCCACCCAGACACTCCTCGCACTAGACTGCTTCTTCCCACCAACATTCACATATTGAATTCTTAACCCCCAAAGGATGGCCTTGGGAGGTGGGCCTTGGAGCTGATTAGGTCCTGAGGATGGAGCCCTCACGAGTGGGATCAGTGCCCTTCAGAAAGAGACCTCCCAGCACTCCCTTGGCCCTTCTACCTTGTCTAAGCCAGACAGTCCCTGGTATTTCAATCTAGCAGCCCGAATGGACAAAGTCGGAGTACTGGGTCCTTCAACCTTTCTCTTTCACTTTCTTTGTCTCTTGCTCCCCTTCCCTCTTCTACCCTTTTCATCCCCTGCTTTCTCTTCCTTTTCCTCTTCTTTCCCCACTTTGTGCTGCAGATATTTGAGCGTCGTGTAGCTGTGGAACGTTTACAGACTAGTGGTTAAAATGTGCACCTAAAAAGAGATCACAGAAATCTCTGTCTGCAAAACTTGCTTCAAAGGCGGAGGGGGGCAAGAATGCGGTGCTATGAGCTGTTGATAGAGGGAGGGCCCCGCCCGCAAGATCAGAGAACGTTCCCTGGGGACTGACCTTTGGGCTGAACTGGGATTAGCTAGATGATGAAGAAAGGGAAAGAAGTGTTTTCCAGGCAGAATGTGCTTCAAGAATCGAAAGGAGGGGTAATGTGCACGGGGCGGGGCGAGGAGAAATCGCTCTGAGGCTTGCAGGGCGGCCTATTTGGAATTCTGGTCTCAAGCCTAATCCTCAGTCCTTCTGTGAAATGCGTTTTTGTGCCCAGCTGATTCAGGAACTACATTGCCCCCAGTGGACTGCCTATGTGTGATCTCGGATTTATGGGACGCCACTGCTTCTACAGCTCTTCGCTGACAGTGTTAGTCAGCTGGAGCTAGAGCTGGAGCTTCCGTTCCGTGCGAACGGCTGGCCACACACTAGGTGGCTTAAACAATAGGCGCTTATTTTCTCACAGTTCAGGAGCTACACGTTCAAGATCAAGGTGTCATCGGCGTTGATTTCTCATGAGGACTCTTTCTGGCTCATGGATGACCATCTTCTCCCGTGTGCTCACATGGTTTCTGTGTGAGCTGGAGTGGGAGGGGGGACGAGAGACAGATTGATCACTATTGTCTCTTCCTCTTCTTATAAAATGCCAGTCCTGTATGATTAGAAGGGCTTACCCTTCTGATCTCGTTTGATCTTTATCACCTCCCTCACAGCCCTAGATCATATCCAAATACAGCCATGTTGAGGGTTAGAGCTTCAACATACAGATTATGTGGGGATGTATCTTTAGCATCTCCCTGACCTGTCACAACCTGGAGCATGACTTCTTTTTTTTAAATTTTATTTATTCATTTGTCAGAGAGAGAGACCATAAGCAGGGGGAGCAGCAGGCAGAGGGAGAAGCAGGCTCTCTGCTGAGCAAGGAGCCTGATGTGGGACTCAATCCTGGGACCCTGGGATCATGACCCGAGCCGAAGGCAGGCGCCTGACCGACTGAGCTACCCAGTCGCCCCTGGAGCATGACTTCTGATGATAGTCCCCGGGATAATACCTCATGATTTACAGTGGGCAGGTGTCTCAGAGGAGAATAGAAGAGTAAAGGCCTCCTGGCATTTGGGCTCGCCCCTTTGAATACCAGGGAGAGAACCAAACAGAAACCGATTCTGCTGAGTCAGCACGCTCTGGCACAAAGCCATAGGGCCTGTGGTGGATCAGCTTGCTCCGTCTCCGAAGTGGGCGTAGTGTTTGTGACAGCAGCTGGTGCTCAGCAGGTCAGTAGGAAAGTCAACAGGAAGCCTGACTGCATGGAGAGAGGCTGAGACTTCCAGATGCAACCTGCAGCCTTGTGACTTCAGGCGCTAACAGGTGGCTTTAGGAATCACGGGAGGCCTGCCATCTGTAACAAGACCGCAGAGAAGAAAATGATGAAACTACAGCCATCCCCGGTTCTTGTCCTTTGGGTCAGATCCATGGTAGCTGTTATTAAGTACATTCAGTTGTAGGGCCCATGCTTTTTCTGGAACTTTTAAATGAATGACCCTTGGAAAAGTCCCATTAAAAAAAAAAAAATACTGGGGAGATGAGTAGCATGACATCCTACACGTCATTCTTGGGTATTTTCTGGGCATCTGCATACGTATGGCATCCACAGGACTGTGAGCACTGTGGGAAGAGGAAGCCAGAAGATGGGGCTGGTTTTTTGTTTTTGTTTTTGTTTTTGTTTGCCAGTGCATCGAAAGCGATCAAAGCAAGGTTTATTATTTTCTTCTCGATGATGAGTCTATTGATTACATCTGTACTTTCCCCACTTGACCTCTTCTATATTATTTTTTTTAATTTTTTTTTTTTAAGGATTTTTATTTATTTATTTGAGAGAGAGAGAGATAGTGGAGGGTCAGACTTCCTGCTAAGCAGGGAGCCTGATGGGGACTCAGTCCTGGGACTGCAGGATCATGACCTGAGCCGAAGGAAGTTGCCCAACCAAGTGAGCCATCCAGGAGTCCCCATATTCTTATTATAGGATTCTGCAATAGGATGAATCATATAGAGTGGATTTCGTCCTATTATTGGCTGAAAGGGTTAATGATAGAAAACCTAGAATAGCGTAAGCCACGTTCTACACTCTACTAGTAGACAGAGCTTACGTAAATACAGACCGTGTACTATCTGAAGTGTTTGACAGGTTTACAGGCTTCCTAGGAGTCAGGAAAAGGTGAAAATCTGAAGAAATGAACATTGGACAGGAAACACAAGGCCGAGAGAAGTACTATGGTGGTGATAGATGAATAAACAAGAAATTATTGAACACATGCTGGGTATGAGACTGTGCCTGCCATGCAAGGGCATAGAAGGATTTAAAACAACCAAGGAATTTACATTTTAAGATAGACCGGATATAAATAAATTTGAGCAAACTATAAAATCATCACGTAATTGAAAAAAAGTACAAATGAGATGTCAGAAGGTGGTATATGATTTATCACCAAATGAAGAGTGCTACTGATGAAGTGATTTTTCTCCACTAGCATCCAAACTCCGTAACAGCAAGGACCACCAAGGGCATGTTGGCAATGGTTAGTATAGTGGTAGGCATTCATTTAATTAATCAAGGCAAGGGAACACAACTTTTTTTGGGGGGGGTATTTAAAAAAAATTTGTTTTTATTTTATTTTATTTTATTTTATTTCTTTTCAGTGTTCCAGCATTCATTGTTTATGCGCCACACCCAGTGCTCCATGCAATACATGTCCTCCTTAATATCCACCACCAGGCTCACCCAACCTCCCGCGCCACTCCCTTCCAAAACCCTGTTTGTTTCTCAGAGTCCACAGTCTTTTTAAAGGAAGGATGGCGTTTTTTACTTTTGTTTAAAAGGTATGACTTATGTACAATGAAGTATGCAAATCTTAAACATAGGCTCAATTACTTCTCTCTGTACCCATGCATAAAGCCGCCTCCAGAAGAAGACTGAGAGCATTTCAAGCACACTGGAAGGTTCTGTCACACCTCTTTCAGTCTGTACCAACCCGTAGTAGCTGCCTTTCTGACGGCTGTCTGTGCATGCTAATTCATCCAGTCTTTGAACATGTAATTATACAGTCATACAACTCCTTGTGTTGGGATTCGTCCCCGTTGTTGCTTGTTCTTGCAAGCATTGGTCATTCATTCTGGTTCATTTCTGTGCATCATTCTTAGTGAGCCTTGGGCTTATTACAGGTTTGGTGCTGGTAGGAATACAGCTTCTGTGAACATGGCCAGATTTCTCTTTTGATGGATGTCAGCACTCCCTTCTCTTGAGTGTCTCTCCAGGAGTGGAACTGGTAGATCACAGAGTATTACTACCTTGAGAAGATTTGTCCAGCATTTTTCCAAAGTGCTCATCCCAACTTAAATTCCCCCCCAACAATGAAAAAGAATTTGACTACAGAGTCTAAATTGGTTTTCTAGGTTTCATGAAAGGTCATTCAAAACTTACAAAGACCCTAGTCATTACAATCCAAGGGAATGCATTTTTCTCAGTGTTAGTATTGCTCGTGTTTCCACACTCTAAACTCTCGAAGCCGGCGTAGGCATTTGGTCAGTATTTGAGTGGATCCTGAGATAGGTCCACAGTTTTGGAAGGAAGGTGAATATGACAGCATAGCCTAGTGACAACTAATTATTGAGTTCTGACCTTCACAGATACCAAGGCTCTCAGCTTTATCCCTTGCCAGTTTCGTGATGTCATTCCTTCTACGATTCTAATTGAGTCTGCTCTCTGCCAAGAAGTCTTGTCCTACTGTTCCTGCTGAATAAAATTAAGGATGTCAGGCAAAGCCCACAGCAACACGGTTGCTGGTCCAGGACAGGTTGGTGACTGAGTGGGACGGGTTTGTGGACTACACCATGGTAAGGGGAGCCTATAATAGGGCCTTGCAGCATGGTTGAGCATGGGGTCAGGTCAGGTCTGTAACAAGCAGGACAGGAAGTAAGCAGTAAATGCTTTCCAAGAAATTCTTCTGTGTGGTTCTCTTATCAAGGAATAGGAAGAACCACCAAGCATGACCAGCGGTAATTTGAGTCTTGAATACATGCAGTGTGACTGTTGAGCAAAGCTTCTTTAAAAGCTAACATTTGGGGATGCCTGGGTGGCTCAGGAGGTTAAGCGTCTACCTTTGGCTTGGATCATGATTCCCAGGGTCCTGGGGTTGAGACCCGTATCAGGCTCTCTGCTCAGCAGGGAGCCTGGTTCTCCCTCATCCACTCCCCTGCTTGTGCATTCTCTCTCTGTGTCAAATAAATAAATAAAATCTTCAAAATAAATAAATTAATGAAGTAATAAAAGCTAACATTGGGGACCTGCTACATACCAGGCATTCTTCTTTTCTTGTCTTTGCAGCCCTGTGCAGTGGGTTTGCTCACAGCCCATTTCACAGATAAGGAAAGCAAGGAACAGAGAAAAGATATAACTTAGCCAAAGTCATACACCTAGAGACAAGAAGAGCAGGATTTGAATCTAGATGCTTCCAGAGACTGGAACAAATAGCTGCCGAATAGCTGTCTGTTAGGGTACTTTAAACTTCTAAATGCGTAGTATTTATTTCTATGAACCTCATAAACGTTGGGTACTTGAAGTGAACATTTCACTCATTTTTAGCATGCCATTTCTCCCTGGGTGGTTTGCAAACTTGTAGTCTGAAGAAAGCTTGACGTATGGAGGTAGTAAAATAATCCAAGGATCTCAGCTTTTGGAAAGAAAAATTTTAACCTAGGGTTAGTTGATCTGTATCAGAAGGTGTGTAAATTAGTAGCCCAACATTCTATTCAATAATGTCTCTGTATTTTTATATAAACTATGGTGTATGCCATGAGAACTAAAGGATAATTTTGAAATCCAGGAATCTGAGAGCTGGAAAACCCTTGCATGCATTTACCAGTGGAGTGTCTGGCATGTGGTGCGTGCGGTACTAGGTCCTGAACATGTATCACTTGTAATCTTCCTAGCAACTTGAACTAGGTTTTATTAGATCCCAGAAGCCCCTTTTCAGATGCAGAAACTGAGGATCAGAAAATCCTGACTGGTTTCATAGCTGGAAAGCACCACCACGGCGATTTGAACTAAGCCTGTTTGACCCCAACACCACGCTCTTTCCTTGATAATACGCTCCTCCACTTTGCCCAAAGGAGGCACTCGATTTCAAGGAAGTTCCTGCTCTGTGATAATATAGGCTCACCTTCCTATCCCATACATTTTTTTTTCAAATCAGTCTATGGCATCAAATTAAATTTCCAGAAGAATAGCTTTGAATTGTAATGGATGGCATAGTTCCCTGCCTCAACATTTTACAGTGTATTCTGATTTTACTGATAATACTATCTATCGGTGGCTCAGTGGGTTAAGTCTCTGCCTTGGGCTCAGGTCATGATCTCAGGGTCCTGGGATCAAGCTCCATATCAGGCTCTCTACTCAGCAGGGAGTCTGCTTCCCCCTCCCCCTCTGCCTGCCTCTCCGCCTACTTGTGATCTCTCTCTGTCAAATAAAGAAAAAAAAAAATCTATCTATCTAAAGACAGCAAACTTTAGACCTAATAGACCTGATTTAGTTGTCAGGTTTTTTTGTTTTGTTTTGTTTTTGATTTTTTGTGGTCTCATGAGCAAAGAAGGAAGTTACTATGGAAACCAAATAGAAACCCAGATGAACTGATAACAGTAAGAGGCCTAAGAAATTGGGCAGCTTGAAATGATTCCATCCAAGTAGCATAGGGGATAAAAGAGAAGGACATGAAGAGAAATTAGGCCAGAGTTATTCAGTTAAGTCATATATACGGATTATACAAACCTGATACTTGTTTAGAGTCTGTTTTATCATTTAACCCGTTGTGTCATTCACATTCACGACGATACCACTGACAATGTTTACCTAATTTGTTAACTTAGATTTTAAACCTTATCTTGACCTCCATTTGCATGTGGTAGGTATATTTGTACTTTAAAAGAATAATACATTATATGTTAATTTAAAAAAAGGAAGACAAGCAATGAAAAAAAAAGAATAGATGTAATAGTCATTTTAAAGGCAAGTGGAATAAAACAACTGGAGTCTCCTGCTCTCTGCCCGAGGGATTCAGTTGCCATTCCAGTAATCCAAGAGACGCCAGCAATGTGACATCGGAGACCAAATGTTCCACATGTCACTGATATAAAAGCCGTATCAGGTGGAGCACCCAACAGGAATTTCCCATTAGCACAACCCTGAGTCAGGCCATCCCAGTGAGAGTGTCCTTTCACGCGGGGTCAGGGCTTAGGTCATGTATTCTTGCAGGATTGGGGGCTTGGGGAAATTACTTATGTCTAGGAGTGCATATGAGAACTCATTTATGTAACCCTTTGTAAACGGAGTAGGCAGAGCAATGTCCTCTGTGAACGGATGCCTGCGGACAGTGGGCAGCTGTTCAGTGGTCTGGCGAGAACACACGGATCAGCACAGCCCCACGGCATCACCCCAGAGTGAAGCCAGTCTCTCCCTTGGGATCCAGTTAAGCGTTTGAAAGTACGCCATCCTAGTGGCCTGTTAGGGCTCGTGAACCTCTGCCCAAGCCATGTCAGACTGCCAAGGTTTGAGGGCTCTTCGGTCACTGTTTCTTTCTCCTGGCATCTGTGGGTTCTGTTACGTATCAGATTGTCTGATTTTTGCATTTTGGTCTGTGCATATTTAGAGTATAAGGCATATTAGATGTGATGATTAAAATAATCATTATAGGGGTGCCTGGGTGGCTCAGTTATTAAGCATCTGCCTTCGGCTCAGGTCATGATCCCAGGGTCCTGGGATCGAGCCCCGCATCGGGCTCCCTGCTGGGCCGGGAAGCCTGCTTCTCCCCGCTTCTCCCTCTCCCACTCCACCACAGGTGTTCCTTCTCTTCCTGTTTCTATCTCTCTGTCAAATAAATAAATAAAATCTTTAAATAAGATAAAATAGAATAAAGTGATCGTTATATACACAGGTCTTGAGAACTCTTTAAACAAAGCCCAGAAGCAACCAGTATTTTGAGTCTGTAGCAGAGGAAATGCGGGATCGGCTATCTGATGATTTCTCTAACTGGAAAGTACATTATCAGTTACATGAGTAGAAGGAAAGCTTTTAATGCACCCCTGTTGGTCATTGTTGGTGAGTCACTGGGTGGTAAATGTGAAAGGCGGTTTCTTTGCCCTAAAAGTAGTGTTAAAATTCTCTTCTCTCAACTTCATGTTGTGCTGTGGTGTGGTTGGGCTTATGAGAATGAGCCAGATGTGGACATTACCTTCAAAGAGCATCCAGTCTGGGGAAGAAAAGATACCTGTCTCAAGAACTCTGATCACGATGGATAGAGGAAAGTCCATGAGGTACTACTGAGCAAGGATTGTGAAAGTTAAGAACCTGGAGGGTTCCTTCTAGCGGAGCCATAGGAAGTGGCTCCCTGTCGGGGTCCTTACCTCCCACATGGGGTGTAAAGGAAGGGCAGGATTGAGATCTTAGGGATGTGAGGGGAAGACTGTTTTAGTTTAGAGGAGACACACACAGTGGGTGAAGAGTGGGTACATCTAGGGGGAATGGCTAGGAGTTCTGTTTGGTTGAAGAGTTCAAGAAGCCTGTCGCGGAAGATAAAGTCAGCTGGAGTTGGGTCACAGGGACCTTTAACAGTAGGGTAAGGAATTGGGGTTTATTTTCTGTTTTCTTCATTTCAAATTCTAACACAAGTGTGTTACTTTACAGTCTGATTGTTAAATATGAGCATTAGTAAAAAGTGAAGTATTCCTTTGGGTAGTTTGTGGGAAAATACAAAAATAATGTTACACAGTTAAAGTGGGATGGGTCCAAATGGCTTTTTGAGGCTGAAAATTTTCCGTAGAGGCACTGCTAAATATATCACAGAATCCTATCACTAAAGTGGAAGTCAGCTACATCCCTACAGCATGCCCTTATTTTGATTCCTCCTTAGGTTCAGCAGTGTTACAATCTACATTTCATAGCAGATTTTTTTGGTTTGTTTGTTTGTTTTTTTTTTTGTTTTATTTTGTTTTTTGGCCAGGTGGGTGGTGCTAAAATGCCCAATATCCCATTTCTCTGGCAAACAAGCTGGTTTGTTTGAAATATGAGTCATTAAGCTCCTTTATCTTTCCTCCCAATTTCCTACTTAGCATTTCCCCTTCATATTGGGTACTTTGTAAGCAGTGAGGTGGCTCATTGATTTGCTGCCCATGAAGGAGCTGCTCTGGTCTTTTTTCTATTCAAAGGAATTATTTTAGTCTCCCTGTGATGTGCCTTGGAAATATTCTGAGCTGATATTTTTAGCTATTGGAGGCTAACAGGAAAAAAATTTGAATTTTATCAGATAGGGTTGAAACACTTTTCAATTGTTAAAAACATTAGTGCAAAGGACTATCTTTGTTAGTGTTCTCTGGCTAATTAACTCTGTTGACTAAAGCTTGAAGCTTCTATGGCAAGGTCAATTAGTTTTACTCTGTGATTATCTCTCAGAACCTCTAGTCCTGGCCATTGATTTCAATAAATAATTATAATAATAGTAGTCACTTACATAGCTTTAAGTGCTATACATATAAACTTATTTAATTTTTAGAATAGTCCTAAATAGTAAGTATTGTAGCTGTCTCCATCTTTATAGATCGTGAAATTGAAAAGTTATATGATTGGTCTAGGGTCCCCTTACTGGTTACTGGCTGAGCTGGGATTTGAACACAGGCACTTGGGATCCTGATTTCATTAAATCCTGATTTCATTAAAATCCAAGGACACCAGTAAGAATGTCCCTAGACTTAGGTAAACACTATTTGTGTCTAAACATTTAAGGCTATTTATTTTGAATAGCAGAAAGCTTTGATTTAAGAAATTTCAGACCAGGGGTGTCCCAGTGACTCAGCTGGTTAAGTGTCTGCCTTTGGCTCAGGTCATAACCCTTGGGTCCTGGGATCGAATTCTGCATTGGGCTCCTGTTTCTGCCTCTGCTTGGTGGTCCCCCTGTTTGTGCTTTCTCCTTCTCTTTGTCAAATAAATAAGTTAAAAATCTTTTTAAAAAATTTCAGACCACTGTTATGATATAGATACCAGAAATCTATTTAGCGTCTCTCTTGTTACCCACGAATACATAGTTGGACACTAGGGCAAGACTCACAGTGGTGACATTTGAGACCTGAGCCAGGACTTCGAGGATGTTCAGTGGTTCAGCAGGCAGAAAAGAGCACCAGACGTAAAGGGAACAGCACATGCAAAAGCTCAGAGGTGGGGTGGGATTCGATGTTCATGTTTGGAGGAAAATAGGATATCCGGTGTATCTGAAACAGGGTGGAAGTCAAGCAGATGCTGTATAAGGCTGCAGATTGCATCCTGCCGAAGAGTTAATATCATCCTCTCAGATGATAAATTTCATTTTGATCAAGGACTCACAAATTTTTATATCCGGTTTCAGAGGGTTCCCAGGAGCTCTGATGTTTACCTGTAGGTCCATAGGCCCCTTTTCCCCAAGCTGTAGAGAATAATTAAGAATCAGGAATAAAGGGCACCTGGGTGGCTCAGTGGGTTAAAGCCTCTGCCTTCTGCTCAGGTCATGATCCCAGGTCCTGGGATCGAGCCCTTCATCGTGCTCCTTGCTCAGCTGGGAGCCTGCTTCCTCCTCTCTCTCTCTCTGCCTGCCTCTCTGCCTATCTGTGATCCTATCTGTCAAATAAATAAATAAAATCTTAAAAAAAAAAAAAAAGAATCAGGAATAAGACAGTCAAATATATGCTTTAAGAAAAGACTCTGATGGCAGCAAAAATACCTGTGAGGGGAGAGTGGTAGGAAGTGGAAACATCAGGAGACGGACGCATTTAACCAAGGCCAGTGGTGGCGGAGAGGGCCGAAGAGCGATATCAGGAAAACAGAACGTGGGAAATAGAATTTCCCAGACTTGGGGTGAGCTACATGGGAAGGTTGCAAATGACGTGGCTAGCTTGGTTTAAGCATAGATAGAGATGTAACCAATAAAAACTGAAGACAAGAAGAGGCAAAGGTGGACAAAGGGACAAGGTTAGAAAGGTAAGGGGCTCAATTTTTAGACCCATTGAGTTTCAGGTGCCCACGATCATTCCAATGGAAACATCCAGTGGACAGTTGGAAATGCATCCTGGAAAAGAAGTCAGCATTGGAGAGAGACTTAGCCATCTCCCTAGCGAATGGTAGGTTGAAGCCCTCCGGGTTAGGAGTTAGGCAGGGCCACCCTGGGCGAGCAGCAGTGAGCCTGGCCGGGGAGAAGGGACTCAGGCGAGATGCAGGAGCATCAGTGCACCCAAGTTTCCTGAGCGTTGGGTCTGTTCTGAACACTTCACATGCATCAGCTCACTTAGTCCTCTGCTGCCTCCGTGAAGGAGCCACATTTTCCACGTGAGGAACCCGGGTCACCTTCAGTGGTGACTTAGTGGTGAGCCGATGAGAGTGAATTAAGATACTTTTTGTCATAAGTCTTTTATAGATTTAAATATAGATGGGTAAGCTTTGATGACAGTATTTCCTTACTTTCCCCCCGGTTCTGTGAAGTAAATATAGTAGGATCATCAGAATTCATGAAGGAAGCATGATCGGAGACTTCCATAAATTTCCAAATTCCCTGGCTTTTTCTCACATGAATATTCTGTTAAGATTCATGCATTTCTTAATATAGTCTTATTTAATAGCTAAAGCTTTCCCCTAAGTTTTTTCTCCTCATGAATGAGCATTTGGGGCATTAGTTGGAGCACTTCCTGAAATGGTTTCTTGAGTCACATTTTCATATTTCCTCTTAGAATATACATTGGACTTCCTTAGCAGTGATCTGAGATTTCACCGAACTCTACATCCCCTTCTAAACGATCCAGACTTCTCTTGTTTACTTACATGCATCGCTTCCTTAGAACCTCTTTATTTTGTTTTCCTTTTAATACTACTCTAGCAGTAGAGATCTTCTTTGGAGACCATTTTCTCAGAGTAGTTTTTTTGGGTCAGTTCACGAGTTATGTACATTGAGGAGCAAAAAACAATGAAATCACACCAAGTTGCCATAGCTGGGTTCTCTGCTAGGAAGGGGTCAGCAAACTGTGGTCCAAGGACTGAATGCGATCCACCACTTTTTTGTAAGGAAAGTTTTGCTGGAATATAGCCATCCTCATTCATTTTGCCTCTGGCCGCTTTCCTGCTACAATGGCAGAGTTGATTAGTTGCAAATGTATGACCCACAAATCCTAAAATGTTTACTGATTTGGACCTTCACAGGGAAAGTACTAATTCTTGCTCTAGAGCATATTCTTTTTAGAGGATCAGAATATGTCCGAAGCATATTTTAAAACTTTTTAAAAAAAGATTTTTTTGTTTTTGTTTTTGTTTTTTTTAAGATTTATCCATTTATTTGAGAGAGAGCGCGAGCAAGTGAGGAGTGGGTCAGAGGAAAAAAGAGAGAATCCTGAAGCAGATTCCCTGCTGACCACAGGGCTGCGGCTCCCTCCGAGGACACCAAGATCATGACCTGAGCCGAAATCCAGAGTCGGCCCTTAACCACCTAAGCCACCCCAGCACTCCATATAGCACTTTACAATTTTTAAATGAAATTTTATTCAACTAAATAATAGAACCATGGAGTAGCTTCTGTATTATTTGTTTTTTTGGTTATAAAACAAATTGTCAAGGGAATAATAAAATTGAAGACTCCTTTAAGTAATAGATAATCAGAATTCTTACCTGTATAATCAGTCATCTGAATTTTTGTCAGCATTGACAAAATTATTAAATTTGGAAAAAGAAATTTTCTTTGAATCCTTAATAGATGCCAGGTCCTTATTCTTGGCCTTTGGGATCTGGAAAAATAGAACACTTTCCCCAACGTTGGAGAAATACATATCAATTTAAACCAAGTTAGATACAAACAAACAAACAAATCTGAAAAAAATTGGCCTAGATCATAGAAATACAACAGATTTAGAAAATGTGCTGAGTGAAATACTTCAGTTTATTAACAGGCTGACCATGTATTACTTCTTTAGTCATGTTTCTGAAAAAATGGTTGGCCTTTATTTCCCATTATTTTGCCAAGACAAGAAATACATGTTGTCAAACAGGATCACATTCTGCTCTGTCAAATAGAAGTTCCTCCTGTGTCCCTCTTGGATGCCCACTCTCCCAGGTAGCTCCACCCTCCTTTGGGGGCTGCTAATGTCTTCTGAGGTCCTCTGATGCCTCTGGATTCTCTTTCCTCAAATTTGTTCTCCTGGATTGGCCCCACTGATGCATAATCACATGATTCCACTGCTCTGAACTCAACTCCTGTTCTCTACAGCCCACCTAGTAAAATCTGGTCCTGCGCTAGCATTTAAGACCTTCCACAGAAGCCTTTGTGGAAGGTCGTAAGTGTTCCATACCTCCTCTCTGCCTTTTCTCCACCCCAACCCTCCTTTTTTTTTGTACCATAGACTCTGAGTACTGAAATAAGTCTGTGCTTTATCCTCTGTTGATTTTCATACACTTTTCATCATTGTTTGAAATGTCCTTGGTATCCGTCTCTGCTTTTGTTCATTTCTTGCCTGAATCTACTCATCTTTCAGATGTCTCCTTTTGAGCAAGCCCCCCCCCCCATCTACTTTCCACCTGCCTCAGAAATTCTAAGGTAGAATGAATATTTTCATGCCATGAATATCCATAATATATTTTCTGGTTTTGTAACTTAAAAAGATTATTCACATACTGTATCCTGTTATCTATGGCTAAGCTCTAAATGTTTTTTTAAAGATTTTATTTATTTATTTGACACAGAGAGAGAGATCACAAGTAGGTGGAGAAGCAGGCAGTGGGAGGGGGAAAGCAGGTTCCCCTCTGAGCAGAGAGCCGGATGTGGGGCTCGATCCCAGGACCCTGAGACCATGACCTGAGCTGAAGGCAGAGCCTTAACCCACTGAGTCACCCAGGTGCCCCAATTTCTTTTTTATTTTATTTTATTTATTTAAATAATCTCTACACCTCACGTGGGGCTCAACCTCATGACCCAGATATCAAGAGTCCCATGCTTTTCTGATTGAGCCAGCCAGGTGCCCCTCAACTCTAAATTTCTTAAGGGAAGGAGCTTTATATTTATTGATTGTTACATTTCTATGTTTCTTTAATGTCTGGTTTTAATGTTTGGATATAAAAACTGCACAATGACTTAGTGTTGAGTGGATAAATTAATTAATGCTTAATATCAGTTGTGAAAACTCTGTTATGTTGTATCAGATGGTGAATTTTAGCTTATTTGATATATGGTAGCACAAATGAGATTAGATACATTTCTGAGTTAAAAATCAGCTCTTCAGTTATTGACAGGAAAACCACAGTAGTTGCTAGGTGAAAGTGCCTACAGATCGTGTTTTTCATCTTTAGGAAGTTACCACAGACAGCTTGTTTTCATAGAACGTTGGGTTGTAGCACTAAATCTATCCTCCAGGCGTTTAGACAGTGTAGAAATCCTCAGTGTATTTGAGATTGTCACAGATAAGAAGAGGAAAATCAATTTCTTGTCTTAACCTTGTTGCAAGTGAAAAAATCAAAATAGCAAAATCTTTTTACCAACTAAGGTATTTAGTGGAGATGGTAGACCAAGTAGACAAGATAATGAGAGAAGGTCTTATGCCATAGTTTAGGTTACAGTTTTCTGGGAAAGCAATTTACGATGTTTAACCTTAAATAAAGACCATTCCATTTTTGTGAACATGATGCGGGCATTGAGTCAGCACAATGGGTCACCTAATGTGCAGAAAATAGTCAGAAACATCTCATCTCTTATTTTTGTTGTGAAATAGACTTTGCTATATAGACTGCTAACTTTGTGTAAATACTCTTCTGCTGGTCTTTCTGTTTTTACTATTTTAAGAATCTTTACTTTAGTATGTTACAGAATGATAGAGCTCGCTTTCTCTTGTCTCCATCTTGCATTCTATGCATTAACTTAGTAGCTACGCCAGACAGTCTAGTGTTTGGTAGGATACATCATGTGCTCTGAGGGGCCTGACTAAGGAATGAGCGGAATGTGTGGGGAGTGTGCTGGACAAGAACATGGTGTATAGTGGGCAAAATTCAGACCGTAGGAGGATTAGTCACACAACTTACAGGAAAAATTCTGTTGCAAAGATAATGGATCATTTACTTCCTGAATAAGCCATTCAGAAGGAACCTTTGCCAAATCACTCAACTCTCCCTGATGAGATTCTTCAAAGACTCCTACCCGGTTACTGGTTGGTTTAGACGACTTTGTCTGAATCAGCCTTTCCAACCTTTACAATTTCTAATTTATTAATTGCTTAGGTGGAAGGTGTTGGGGAAGCTTTTTGGTCTATAGAATATAACATTAAATTAGAACATAGGGGCGCCTGGGTGGCTCAGTGGGTTAAGCCGCTGCCTTCGGCTCAGGTCATGATCTCAGGGTCCTGGGATCAAGTCCCGCATTGGGCTCTCTGCTCAGCAGGGAGCCTGCTTCCTCCTCTCTCTCTCTGCCTGCCTCTCTGCCTACTTGTAATCTCTCTCTATCAAATAAATAAATAAAATCTTTAAAAATATATATATATAAATTAGAACATAATTCCTTTCATGTGTTTTGATAAAAAGCAGATTAATTTTTTTTAAAAAGCATTAATTTTGATCATAGATTTAAAAAGAAACTACCTCTTCCCTTGTCTGAGTATACTTTCAACAAGAGCTTTAAGAGTTAATCTTCAATATGTGTTGTCACAAGGAGTAATCAGACTTGAACTTTATAAGCTTAGTACCTTTGGACTTCTACACACAGTTTGTGTGTAAGGGAAAAAGCCCTGTACAGTTTCTTAATTAAATGAAGTTTTGTTGTCACTTGGTTAGACTTCCTGGTTTTTTAACAAGACAATATATTAGCCACCTGCAAATGTGGAACTTGAATATGGTGATATAAATCTTTCTGTCCTAATCAAGTTTTTGAGGCTGAATTAAAATAATTATGCCTAATATTTCTGGCTTCAGGAACTATCAGGGATGACTGATTATATCTGAACCACATATTGATAGAGTGCTAATTTTTAATCAGAATGGTCAGCCACCCCCACTCCCCGAAGGTTATAGAAGGTTCTGCACTTTATTGTGGTTGCTGTCATCTTGAAAGTTGTGCAGAATGTCCATATGAACCTTCATTATAGTCTCAAAACAAGCCAAAAGCTTTATGCTGTGACATTCCATACACACTGTGTAGAAAAACACGCTTTTGTGCAAAAGGAACAATAATAGATTAATTTCTTACAAATCACATACATACAAATAGAAGTATTGTAAGTTTCACTTTTTAACTCATACTTACTGTGTGCGGGAAACCAAGGTCCAGTCTTTGCTTCTCAGACTCAGCACAGTCTGATAGAGGAGATAACAGGTGTAAGCAAGACAGCTCTATATACCAGTAGAACCGACCAAGATATCAGGTGAGATAAGTTGCTTCTTTCTAGCAGAGAAGATCAGTGAAGGTTTTGGTGATAGTGATTTTGAGGTAGGTTTTGAAGGACGTATAGGCAAAGGGAAAAGAGATGAATGAAGTGGAAAAATGCTCCTTGGGCTAGGCTGGCAACAAAACACATGCACCATCTGGGAATCCCTTAGATGTGGTGAGCAGGGTTCACCTGCCTTCTTCCTTTCCTCTGCTGCTGGACGGGGGGAAACAGAGAGGAAACCATGATTTTACTCCATGGTCATCTTTTCTCTTTACTCTCCCACTTGCCCTTTCGGGATTGTAAGAGGTTATGGCGAGTAAGACCAGGGAACAGCAATGGGCACGGGCGAAAAGAACCTGCAGTTTAGCATGGGGGTGGGGGCGATGGAGGGTGGGCTTTGCCATAGTTTTCTTCTTTTACTTTTTCAGTGTCCTCTCCTTTTCCAAAGCTTGGCAGAGTCCATCATAGTAAAGAGCAAAGAAAAGTGGGGAGGGGGTTTCCTGCAGCAGACCGTATTCAGTCTGCCTACAATTATGTGGGATTAAAGAGTAGGGATTGAGTGGTGTTTGCAGAAAGAAAAAAAAAAAAAGAAAGCAGGTGTCATGCTGAGCATACAAAAATAATCTTGATGGACCCTGACTTTAGTTCTAGGTCATCATAGCAGTCATCAATGACATTTTACTTAGGACCTATAAGATGTATGGGATTGCCTTACAGCGTAATAGAGGTTTTTAAAAAATTTTTTGTAGAGGTGTAGGGGGTGTTAAAATACCACCCCCCCTTTTTTTCCTGGAAAAATGTTACTTATAGGAGCAGTCACAGCAGAGGCTCCTGAGTAGGCATCAATCTTTTGCTCCTCTGTGAAGTCTTTGTCTTTCAGAATATGTATTTGTGCATTTTTTTTTCCTTTTCCTTAAGTAAAAAGAGAAAAACCAAAAGCAAGTGAAAAAAGAGGCTTGAAAAATAATCAAGCCTGGGGACTTTTAAAGCTTTTTAAAACTACCTTGTGAATAACCAAACTTGCTGGAGAGGTTTATGCTTTGAAGGAAAAACTTTCTGTCTCATTTCAGGATCAGAGTAACCCTACTCTGATCTTCTACTTTGGAGTACCAGGTTTTTCTTCTTCTTCCCCCTCTTCCTTCTCCTCTTCCTCCTCCTCTTTTCTCCTCCCCCTGCCACTACTTCTTCTTTGCCTTAAAGTGAACATAGTTTATCTTCTCATAAAATATCCTTTGCCTTCTGAGAAATAATATCAAGTTGAAAACTGTATTCTTTGATAGTATAGTCAGCTTTAAAAAAAAAATTACTTATTTGACAGAACAATAGAGCACAAGCAAGGGCAACAGTAGGGAGAGAGAGGGAGAAGCAGACTCCTGATGAAGGGCTCTGTCCCAGGACCCTGGGATCATGCCCTGAACCAAAGGGAGACACCCAACCATATGAGCCACCCAGGTGCCCCTAGTCAGCTCTTTCTGCTGAGGATTGTTCTAGGAGTTTGGCAGTTGCCCTCTGTATGGCACATTACAGACTACGAGTGAGTCTTTATCAGGGTACATAGTACGGTTATGTGGCGAAACTACTTTACACTTACTGTTTTTAAAAACTAAGGTTTAGGGACACATAGGTGGCTCAGTCAGTTAAGCATCTGACTCTTGATCTCAGCTCAGGGATTGATCTCATTGTGGTGAATTCAAGCCCTGCATTAGGCTCTGTGCTAGGTGTGGAGCCTTACAGGAAGGAAAGAAGGAGGGAAAGAAACTGGGTGTGGAGCCTACTTACATACGTACATACGCACATACACACACACTAAGGTTAGCATTTAATTGGAGAGTTAAACATGTTTTTGGAAAATCTGCTTTGCCCCCTTTTAGAAAATATCTGCTGTATAAATTGAGAGTTTTCTTAGTCCAGACTCTGGGTAAGATGTCAGTTATGAGTGTTACAGATGGCTGATGCATTCAGTGGCTACATCCTTGAGACTCCGTAAGACTGAGCAAAAGAGGTAAAAATCTGAGACCATCCCTTATGAACTTTCTCCTCAAAAGATATACTGGAAAGAATTTTCTGATTGGTCATCCACAGTCCCCTGAGAAGCTCATGGAAGTTCTGTGGAGTTGTACTATGT
Organism: Mustela erminea; assembly: GCF_009829155.1. Lineage (NCBI taxonomy): Eukaryota > Metazoa > Chordata > Mammalia > Carnivora > Mustelidae > Mustela > Mustela erminea. The sequence continues at coordinate 73,174,045 of NC_045621.1, forward strand.
GAGCGTAATCTCTCTTTTTCAGTTCTGCCCCTTGCCATAAAACAGCAAGAGAAAGAAATCAAGGAGCCGCTCCTGTCATTGACCAGATCACCCCAGCACGGTCAACAGACAGACCGAGTCCCAGGGAAAAGGCTGCTGGCATCTGAGGATAAACCACTTTGAACAGCTTTTACCTTGACACTGACTGGAAGACTTTGACACCTGGTTACAAGGTGAGTTAGGAGAACACAAGCTTAAGATCAGACATAGGATTAGATTAGGCAGCGCTTAATAACAGCAAAAGATTAGTGAGACGTTACCAAATCACGGGAAGATGTTTCTTTATACGTTCTTTTCTGTGTTCTATGAGACTGCAAAGTAATATATAATAATCCTGGTTATGTTTAGGCATCTTCATAAAAAGTTCTGCTGTATTTTTTTTTTTAGGCTAGGAAGTAGAAAAACATACCAAAAGATTTGTTAACCTTTTTCTATCTGTAGTCTGACATGTGGAAATAAGACATTGCCCTTCCCTTCTGGGGTAAAAAAGCTGCAGATAATAAGCCCACAAAAGGAAATGTTAACCCTGCTTGATTATTTACATATATGTACATAGGTGCTTGCATACACATATTCTTAAAATGTATCCCTTTTTTAATAATCTTTCTTAGAAAACCAGTGGTTGATTTTCTTTTTTTCCCAAGACTGAAATAATTAATCAGATGTCAGCAATGCTTACTATGGTGTGGGGGCTCCTTGTCATCTTTGGTATTTGTGGTTATTATTTTCAGAGCCACGTCACATATGCTGTGTGATATCTTAGGCTCAGTGACTTCGATCTTCACAATTCGGACACATTCCTCCCAGTTAACACAAAAATTTCTACTGTCTTGAGGTCAGTGATGCCCAGAGTGGGAGGGTGTACCAGCAGAGTTCTTATGGGTTCTCACAAGCTGTGTGTCCTCTACTCAAACTCTTATTTGCCCTGGGGCACAGGGGTGGTTGTGGTGTTAATTTAGACCTCTGTAATTTGGGAAACACCTCAAATCTTCTGATACTGCTCCTACCCTTTCCTTGCATGGACCGGTTCCTCTTGGTAGAGCAGAAACCAAGGCTCAACACTTTAATGTAATCATAGTTATGTGAGAAGCTTTTTGTTTATTACTGCCTTATTTAAAATTACATTTTAGAGCAGAGCTTGCCAACCAGCGGCCCATAGGTCAAATATTAGACAATAATCTTTTAACCTGTAAACATTTTCCTTTTTAAAATAGAGTTAATTCCCAATATTCAACAATCTAGAAATATCACAGAAAAAAATCAGATACCTGGCTTCTCTTGGAAGATTAAAAATCTGGTCTTATTACTGTTCCAAGGACTGAAGTTTGCTAAGATTTACCATTCCCGAAATATTTAATGCAACCAGCCTTCCAGGTTCATGTTATGTGTCTTGGTTTCTGTAGGCGTTGGAGGTCAAGTCTCCTGCTTTGGGCGTCAGTTTCTTCTCCTCTCCTTTCATGACGTCACTTCCATGTACTTTATGCATAACACACTGTTAGTCTTCATTCTTGTTTGTCATTGTATTGCTTTATATGAAAGGTGTGTGTTTGGAAAGTGATGGTTTTCTGAAGTTGAGCCGACCCCTCTGAGACTGGCCTATGAAGAAGGAAGACTTTTCCAAAATCAGAATGGTCCATTGTTCTTAGTTTGGAAATCTGATTTTCATAGTGGTGAGGTTTCCAGACCTTGAGGTTGTCATTTCAGAGTGATAGCGTATGAACCCAGAGTCTAGCACCTGATCTTACTGTTTTCTTCCTTGGGAGGCAAAACCGATTCATTGATTTGACCTCTTTTTGAATGAACCCCATGGAGATTGGAGTCCATCTACCAGCCCCCGACTCAGTCTGGACACCACAGTGATTCAGTGAACAATGTTCTCTGCCATCTACACGTGTGGAACTTTTGACATTGAGAAACCTTGCTGTCAGAATCAGGTGTACCTTCAGGCACAGTAGGTTGTGGTCAAATCACAAAGTGTCTCTTTCTGCATCTTCGATCGCTATATATTGTTGGAAGCTGAACTCTTTGCGGGGATGTTCCTGTTAATTTGATATTGAATCAAACTTTTATACAGTAATAAAGAACTTTAACCACAAAAACATTTCAAATCATAGGGTCCTTTTCTGTGTACATTAGCTAAACCCAAACATTATTTGATCAGCGTTTACAGTAGAGGAAACTGACTCAATCCCCAAACAGCAGTGCTTGTCCCAACAACTCACTTACCTTTGAATGGATAGTGCCTGTTACTTGAAGTGGAGTTTAGGTCTCAGGATATCCATTTTTAATGTTGAAGCAGACAGGACTGAAGGCTGGCTGGTCTGGATGTTTATTTCAGGTGGTTTAGGGTCCTGGCTGCGTTACTTTGCTCTGTCTCAGGGAATCTCCTAGGTCAGTATTGCTTAGGATCTCTTGATACTTGACCACAAACAGAGACGAAATATACATGAGTCCCTGTGACCATCAGGTTTAATTTCATGGAAATAAAGTAAATGGAAATTTGTTCCCATACACATTTGCTGAGTTGTGAGTTGACCACGAGACAGAAGTTAAACTCTTCTTTTTTCTTTTTTTTTAAAGATTTTATTTATTTATTTGAGAGAGAGAGAGAGAGAATGAGAGAGAGGGAGAGTATGAGAGGAGAGAGGTCAGCGGGAGAAGCAGACTCCCCGCTGAGCAGGGAACCTGATGCGGGACTTGATCCCAGGACTCCAGGACCAGGACCTGAGCCAGAGGCAGTCGCCCAACCAACTGAGCCAGGCGCCCCTAAACTTTTCTTTAAAAGGAAAATGCAAGCATCTCATTTCCTTTATGAAATGTGTTTATTTGTGTTGTTCTTTCAACGTAGGAATTAGTTTGTATGCATGTATACTCAGGAAATATTTCAGAAAGCCCCTTTTATCTCATTTTCTTGAAGTTCTGTTATTACCTCCCCATTCCCCTTTTCTTAACCAGGACTGACCAAATGGGGTAGGGAGTGCTTCAAAGCCATTATGGACATATCAAACGGGTTGGAATGTCATGAAAAAGGTAAACTCAGTAAATCTGCTAGCCAGTCAGCAAATATAACATGGATAGAGGAGAAACTCTTTGCTGATGTTTGCTCCCTTTTATCTGCTTCGAGGTCTGTGAGACTCCTCCCTTAGGTAGTGGAAATGGAGGCGATATCCAGTGAGAATTGGTAATGCCAGTGTCATTTCACCTGCCCCTTTCTTCCTCTCCCAGACTTCTCCTTCTCTTCTGTCTCTCAGGTTGAAGGAGGTCTCTTCTGCTCAACAGACATCTAATTCTAAAGAGCTGAAGGGGCCAGGGGGAAGGTAGCAGGCTGGTAGCCAGGTCTTTTCTACAGGGAAGCGGAATGAGAGGACCTCAGAATTTCCTTCTCACTCCATTGAGAAGAGTGGAAACAAATGACCAGGGAAGAGTCTCTCTGCAGGGATAAAAGCTGTGCTCAGACCAGTTGATGCCCCCTGTACATGGTCTTTCTCATTCTGGTAGGTGAGGTTTTGGAAAAATGGTCACCCCCAAATCTGAAAAATTTAGACCAGCTTTGAAAAGTAAATTGTGCGTTAGATACATATCTGGTAAAATTGGAATGAAGCAGTAAGTGGGAAAAAAACAAGTACGCTTTAATAATATAGGTTTCATAAGTGAATAGTAGGGAGGAAGGAGATTTTGATTTATTTAAGAGTCTTTTTGTCTTTTGCTGTTTTTTTTTCTCTACTTTAAAAAAAATACCTTTCATTTAGAAAAATTTCAAACTATACAAAAAGAAAGAGAGTAAATTGTATAGTGAATTCCCATACACACACTTACTTATCCCTCTTCCCTTTTATTCTTAGGTGAAGTAGACATCGGGATGCCTGGGTGGCTCAGTCAGTTAAGTGTCTGCCTTCAGCTCAAGCCATGATCCCACAGTCCTGGGATGGAGCCCTGCATCAGGCTTTCTGCTCAGTGGGGAGCCTGCCTCTCTCTCGCTCTCTGCCTGCAACAAATAAATAAATAAGATCTTTAGAAGTAGATGTCATGTATTTGGGTCAACTAGTATTTGACCCTGAAATACAGTCATCCAGGAAAAGCAGAGTACGAGCTTAAAATTAACTTTTTGATAGACAGTTTCAGAATTAGTGCTTTAATTTCTTTAAAGGGTGGTCAAAGATATTTCTTTGTGTGTTTTTTTGTTTTTTTTGTTTTTGTTTTTTCTTTTAGGGCAAGAGTTTCCTTTTTCCTTGAGTATCATCATAAATTCATAGATTTTTAAAATACTTATGTTTTTAATTAATTACAGTGATTTCCCTCCCCAGATCCTCAAATAATACCTGTTTTGTTCCTTGGGATTCCCTTCAAATTGGCTTCTATGTATACATACAGAAGAGAGAGCCTATTATAAAAGAATCCCAGTGAATTTTCACCAACTAACCATTTCCATATTATCAGCAACCAGATCAAGATAGAGAACATCCTGGAAGCACTCCTGTCCCATTAATTTCTTGACCCTGCTTTTCTGTACCAAGAGAGTGCCCCAAGCTCCTTTTGTACATTTCCTACCCCAGTCTAAGTACCAGCCATCCCAAGAAACCTCGTTCTTTTAAATAGTTAATGGAATTCAGAAACTACAGTCTGCGTGTTAAGAGGGCTCATTCTTACAGGTTTTCACTGTTTCTTGGCTTTTTCAAGGGCAGGGTAGAAACTATATATATTTAAAAATAAAACATATGAGTTCAAACTGACTTTTTTCCAAGTTAACTTTATGGTGTTTTAATATTATTTGATTTTATATCTGTATCTCTTTTCACTTACACTGAAAATCTTGGTTCAAAATAAGATTACCACTTTACTTGCTTTATTCTTTAAGTACATAAAATAGTTTCAAATAAATAAGCTCAGCATGACTACTACTTATTATGACTTTAATTGTATGCAGAAAAAAAGCTCTAGAGTTTTATTTATCTTTTATTATCATTAGTTTTGGTCTTTCAAAATTTATGTGTGAGGTTAGAAAATGTTTCCTTCAACTCCGTTTTTAGTAGCAATGTTGATATGTTTCTTGGCAGTGAAATTCAGTCTATTCAACATTTAGTTCACCGGATATTTTGAGTTATTTGCCACTCAATACATCGTAAGCAGGAGACGGTCCAGAAGCGACAGTAGGATTATTGTCCTCTTTGGATGGGGGATGGGTTTGTGCTGCATTAGATATATTTATTAGTGTCTACCCTTCCTCAACAGTGTGGGTCCAGAGATAGAAGAAAAACATTCTAAATGAAGTAAAGAGCCTGAAAGTGCCCCATTCTTGTCTTCTTGCTTCTTTTTATTTGATAAATGGATATTTGACCGATCTGTATTTTGGAATGCCCTTTTCCCCTCTAGGTTGATCAAGTGATCAAGTGCTTTGATCTTGAACATATTTTCTAATATTTGATCATGGGATCAATGCAAGTGCTCATAGAGAATATGGGGATAGGTAGTCTCCTGCCCCCCCTGCCTTCCATCCTTCTTCCTGCCAGACATCTATCCTTCCTTTCTTTCTCCTCCCCCCGGCTGATTCCTGGACCCAGAGCTGAGGGCTGAGCAAGGGAGGGAGAAGGAGCGCTACATCACTCCCTGTTTCGTCTTTTAAACTTTTCACTTTTCTCCTCAAAATGTCTTATTCCCAAACTGCCGCCATAAGGTTAGAATCCAGTATTTGAGTTCTTTCAAATAAACTTTTACATACAGAAGGATGATTAAGCCTGTAATTAATCCAACTTTGAGGTGGATTTAAAATTTTTCTTTATTGACTTTTCACATCAGATGAATAATGTTAGGAAGTACTGTGTGTGGTAAACCAACGAGACACTTCTTTCTTCTATTTATTTTAAATTTATTTTAATTCCAGTATAGTTAACGTAGAGTGTTCTATTAATTTCAGGTGTAGCAATGAGACACTTCTACTTTGAAGTGTTTGGCTTTCAGAGAACAAAGATGTATCAGGAGTAACAATTCTAAACTTTGCAGCAGTTAAGAAGTGATTTCAAAGGTGATGGACTAACACACAGGCTCCCCGAAACTTCACTGTGTATGACTGGTGGTAGACGTTTTAAAATAAATTTTTATTTATTATTACTTTTTCATTATGTTCAGTTAGCTAACATAGAGTACATCATTAGTGTTTGACGTAGTGTTCAACGACCCATTAGTCGTGTATAACACTCAGTGCTCCTGGGTATTAAGGATGGTGATAGACTTTTAAGGTCTGAGGTTTCAGAAACAATGACAACTGAAATATATGTGTGTTTTATCCTGTGCCTTGTGTCATTCCTGCTGGGTCTGCAGTGTTCACTCATTTGTGGAGGCATTTGTTCATTCATTCAGTCATCCTTCTAGCAACGTCTCTTGAGCATCTGTCCCCTCAGAATATACCAGTCACTATTTTGGGCCCAAGGAGTATAATAAGGAGAGCAGGAATCATAACTGGTAAAGTGTCTGGGAACAGATAATATGCTAATAAACAAATGAACCCAACTATTGGGCGGGAGAAGTGTTGTGAAGGAAATGAAAAAAATATTGTGCTAGAAAGTGACAGAGATGGTGTCTATTTTGAGGTGACATGAGCTGAGAACTGAAGGCTAGTGTGCTGACTACATTTTCATGTTCAGAGTACTGAATTTGAGAGCACTGGACAGTTTATTTAAACAATACCTACAAATTTGGCATGTGAATTTATTTCCAAATTTTTTTTTTTTTTTTTTTAGTTGGGACTTTAAGGTTAAAATCTCTTGTGTTGTCAGCTTCTAAAAACTGGAGGAAGTCCTTGGGGAAGAGTAAATGGGAACTTGGCTGTGGTATATTTGTAACTCCTCTGCAAATCTTGAATTATTCCAAAATAAAACACTTAAAAGAAAGAACTGGTGAAGAAATACCAAAGTTTATAGTAAATCAAATATAGTGTTTCTTCAATTTGCAGAGATGACATTGCCAGATTTCCACAGGAAGGGACTGTGGGGAGGCTGGTGCATGTTGAGAATTTATTACTTAAATGCTCTTATACTTGGCCCATCGCTCATTTTTGGACTTGCCCGATTTTCTCCTTTTTTAAGTCTTCATTTTAGCTTATTAGATGTCAGAAATATAACAAAACTTACAAATTAAGTTAATTGATGTTTTTCCTTCTTAAAAATAATTTATGCATTTCTTGAAATACTCTTGGACTACTTAGGATGTTATCTTTCAGGTGAATGGGAGCGAACCTTTTTCACACGGAGCTTTTCAACAAACTGGCCTCTTAGATAAAAGTTTGCCCCTGTCAAAGCAATCCTCTCTGCCCTTTATCTTATTAGTATTTTTTAATTCATGTATTTCTAAACATAAAGCATCTTCTTTTACACATTAGGGTGATAGAGAAATCTGAAGTCGACAAGAAGGCATTAAACTCAGAATCTCCTTTGTGAACGCTTTGCCAACCGTTGTGTGGATTAACAGACCTGCCGTGGGAAGCTGTTTGGGAGTCTGTAGTCTTTAAAAGTACTTTGCAATATCTGGTCCTGAGAATGCTTCCTAATCTTCCATCACCTAGTTCAAACATTAACAAGTTATAGCCCACAGGCAAAACTGGCTTGCAAACCCGGCTTTAGAAATTAAGTTTTAGCGGGACATAGCCATGCTTATTCACGTGCGTAGTTTGTGTGGCTGCTTTTCCACAACAATAGCAGTGTTCAGTACCTCCGGGGAGATGGTATGGCTTGTAAAGTCTAAAATATATATTTTGTCTGGCCCTTGATGTAAAAAGTTTGCTCACCTTCGATGGAATCAGACGGTGACCGGGTGATCTCTTCCCATTTCTGAATCTAGGAACCCAAAAATGTAATCGCAAGCATTAGTATACAATAAAATTCTGTTGGTTCATGACAGAGCTCTGCTTTATCTTATTCTTAATTTATAAATGGAGATACTGTGTGAGTGGGTAGTAAAAATAGTTTTTCGTAAGCTTGCTGAAGTTTTCAGTAATGATTTTAGTAGTATGAAGGCCATTTATATGCATGTGAAATGCTAAACATTTCAGCTATCACTTGAAATTCTTATAATTTTTTTTAATTTCTGAGGGAATATGTTAACAATTCTTTATTTTTGAGGCTTTAGATCTATTACTTGGGAGTGACTCTGTGTCATACTGTATTATTATTCCCTAGTGCTGGTGTTAGGTCAGTAAAGAACAAGGTTGGATGGGCAGTCCTTCACACCTACTGCCCAGAGTGAGGCTTGTTGAAACATAGGGCCTGGCCTCACAGGTTTTGACCCGCTAGTATGGACAAGCTCAAGAATTTGCATTTGAAACAAGTTCCCAGGTGGCATGTTGGTCCTGGGACCACCTTCCCAAAACCTCTCTAGCAGATGGCTAGTGTTGGCATTTTCCAGGCTTTGGATTTGGGGAAGAGTAGCTTTTTTTCATCTCAGCTCAGTATCAAATGATATATTAAAACTTCCTTTGAATTCCTTAAACTTCCACTCATCATCTTTGTGACAAGACTTATCAATGAACCACATACCATTTTACTACTTTTATCTGTTTTCTAGTCCCAAACTTCTGTTGCTATTGCTGCCTGTCCTCACTACTCTTGGGCTTTGCTTTAGAAGGGAACACAGGGTGGTGTGCCTGTGTGGCTCAGTTGGTTAAGTGTCAGACCCTTAATTTTGGCTCAGGTCATGATCTCAGGGTCATGAGATCAAGCCCCACATCTGGCTCCATGCTTAGCGTACAGTCTACTTGAGATTCTTTCTCTTTTCCTCTGTGCCTTGCCCACCTCCATATTCTTTCTCTCTCTTGCTGTCAAATAAATAAATAAATTCTAAAAAAAAAAAAAAAGTCCCTTTACTGTTGTTTTCAGTGGAGTTTGGGGTTAAAATAGATTCTGTATATAGTCTTTGAGCTTTATCCCAATATGTGTGTGTATTTTATTTTTTTTTTTTTAGGATTTATTTATTTGAGAGAGAGCGAGCATGGGGGAGGGGCAGAGAGAGAGAAAGAGAGAATCTTAGTAGACTCCTTGCTGAGCTCAGACCCACCCGGCCAGCGTAGGGGGTGGGGGGCTCCATCTTCTGATCCTGAGATCACCACCTGAGCTGAAACCAAGAGGTGGATGCTTTAAATATACCACCCACGGTGTGTATTTTAAAGTACCTCTTTCTTTCTTGATTCCTGTAAAATCCCATGACGTCAGTTGGGCACTGAAGTATCTTCCCTGCATAAAGGAAACAAAGGTCCTGAAGCACAAGATCTTGTGATCTGCTGGAAAAGGAAGGCTCAAGCACAGACTTTGTGCCATCCATTTGTTGTTGTTGTTTTTAACTATAACGTACCGTGCATTAGATACTATCCAGACCTCAAATGTAGTTTATCAAGCCATTACTATTACTTCACTTTATATCAGTCTCAATTATTTTTGGTACTAAAATAATCTTAAGTGTGTTATTTGATCATTCTCTTATATTTGAGTGTAGGCTTGTTTTTAATAAGGATATGCCCCCAGGTCCATTTAAAGACATAAACTGGTACGTCAGTTTGTATTTTGTGGACTTTTGTTAAATTATGCAGTTGCCCCCAAAGTGCTCTTGATCCTTTGATGGAAAATTAGCAAACCTTTTTCATACGGGCTTTTGATAAAACAGTGTCATGGGTCAAATCAGTCTCAAAATTGGTAGTCTTGAGAGTTAGGAGTCCTGAACCTGTTCATGGAGGAAATTGATGCTCTCCCGGAAATAGTCATTTGGATAAGGGGCCCAAAAGTGGAGGTGTAATAACTAACCATTTTGCAGTAAATGTCGAATTATGGCATTTACTTCTTACAACTTCATGAAATTGATGTTTTTATTCCTGTTTTATCAATAAGGAAACTGAGGCACAGAGAAATTAAGTAAATTCCCCAAGGTTTCATAGCGAGGAAATGGCAAAGTTGGGATAGGTTTCAGACCTAGGCAATCCATGTTTTGTTTTGTTTTTTTCTTTTCAGTGTAAAAATAAAAGGAAAAAACAGCATAGGATCTAGGCAGTGGGGTACTGGCAAAGGCTTAAAAATAAGCCCTCGAAGAAAAGGGGGCGCTGCTGATTCGCCTGGCTTACATACTCTCACCATGGCCAATTTCACGTTCCCAAAGGAGGTCTCTGAAGGCTGGGCTGGCGAGAGATGCACCCAGTGCCTTCTGGAGCCTTAAGTGGCTCCAGCTCACCACGAAGTGGGGGTGAAGATTACCACACCCCAGTTAAATGAGTACCTGAGGCTGAAGAGCCTGGGCCCCACCCTAAATCCTCCGTTATTGTCAGCTCTGCCTTCTCTCCCCTGGCAATGAATGAGAAATAATTGAAACCAGCTTTCATACTGAATGCCCAATGCAAACAGAAGTATGAGCTCTCTGATACGTGGGTAAAGGCCTACCTAAACCTTGCTATCCTGGAGGGGTGGCAGTTCTAAAAAATTCTGTGTAAGGCTCCTAATCAGGAAATATTTGTGACTGGGTAGATAATGGCTAGTAAATTAGGTGGGTGGCAGGTGCGGTAACTCTTGGCAGTCAGGCTAATTCATTTGTGTTTTGAAAGAATTACACTCCTGCCTCTATATCCTGCTCCTCATGTATGACCTGGCACCAGGGAGAACAGAACAGATAACGCCCCGGGCCTCAAGAGTACCATTAGCAGCCGGGTGGGTCTTTTTTTAGGACCAACATGAGGTTTTCTCTTGGGAATGTTGAACTTTGTACAGTCTTCCTAACTACTGAACAGATAAGAAACTCCAGTCTGCAACTCATTTGGATTATTTTGGCCTATCAAATATAATAAAATCAAAGAACTGGCCTGAGGGTGATGTCTCAGGCAGGCTGGTGTCACAGTCAACTGTATTTAATGTCTGTAATGGAGGGCTTACGTCTTCACTGAAACGAGAAGCCCAGGAAACAATCTGACTGGTTATTATAGCCCCTGACATCAGACTACAGTGATGAAAGGGACATAGCCCCCCCTCACAAAGATCACACGGAACCAGGACAGATAAACACAGGGTGGGGCATATTCAATAAAATATGTATGCATAACTATAGAAGTAATACAGATCGATGCGGCATTTCTAATAGATTAAGAAAGATTTTACAAAGAAAATGAAACCTGAGCATAAAATAGTACAAAATTAATGTCTGCATGTTATAAAAGTCATTATAGGTGATAATATAGGGCTTTTTTATTGTTATAAAATATACATAAAATTTGCCATTTTAACACTTTTAAAATTCTCATTTCAGAGGCATTATATACCTTCACATTATTCTATAACCATCCCCACTGCTGTGGTCGGAATGTCCGGGTCCCCCCAAAATTCATATGTTGAAATCCTAATTCCCAAGGGGATAGTATTAGGAAGTGGGGAGGTAATTAGGTCCTGAGCGTGCAGCCCAGGCAAATGGAATGAAAAGCGATTCTGTAGAGATCCCTTGCCCCCTTCTGCTAGGGGAGGACGCAATAAGAAGATGGCCAACTGTGAACCAAGAGGTGGTTTTTTACAAGATTCCAAATCCACTGGTGCCATGATACCAGACTTCCCAGCCTCCAGACCTGTGGGAAATAGATGCTTGTTTCTGAGCTGCTTAGTCTACGGTATTTTGTTGCAGCCACCCCAGTAGACTCAGAAAACCACTGTTTTCTGTTTTTATTTGAAGTGCAGTTGACATACGATGTTATATTAGTTTCAGGTGTGCAGCACAGGGCTTGGACAACTCTGTGTTAGGCTGTGCTTGCCACAAGTGTAGCCGCCATCTGTCACCCTCCAGTGCTCTTGCAATACCATTGACGGTTTTCCCTAGGCTGTGTCTTCCATCCCTATGACTTAGTCATTCCGTAACTGGAAGCTTGTAGCTCCCACTCTTCTTCAGCCATTTTGCCCATTCCCCCACCCCAGACAACAACTTTTCTTGAGAACTTTTTCATCTTTTAAACAGAAATTCTGTACTTATTAAACACAAGCTCCATGTTCCCCACTCACAGACCCTGCCAACCATCCATCTACTTTCTGCCTCTGTGAGTTTGACCACTCTAGGTACTGCATATAAGTAGACTCCTACAATATTTGTCCTTATTTTACATAGCCAGATGTCTTCAAAGTTCATGCACATCGTAACATGTATCAGAATTTCCATCCTTTTTAAGGCTGAATGATACTCCTTTGTACAAATATACCACATTTTGTTTATTCATTCATCTGCTGATGGACACTTGAATTGCTTCCATATCTTAGCTATTATGAAGAACGCTGCTATGAATATGGATACACAAATATCTGTTCAAGTCCCTGCTTTCAGTTCTTTTGGGTATATACCCAGAACTGGAATTGCTGAATCATGTAGTAATTTTATTTTTAACTTCTAAAGAACCTCCATACCATTTTCTTTTTTTAAAATAGATTTCTCTTTAATTTATTTTATCTTATTCTTTTTTATTTTATGTATTTATGAGAGAGAGAGTGAATATGGGTAGAGGGAGCAGGAGTAGATGGGGCAGAGGAAGAGGGAGAGGCAGGCTCCCCACTGAGCAGGAACCCCCCCCCCCCGAGGTGGGGCTCGACCCCAGGACCCTGGGATCATGACTTGAGCTGAAGGCAGAGGCTTAATTGCCTGAGCCACCCACATGCCCCCACCATTACCATTTTCAATAGCAGTTACGCCATTTTACATTCCCAGTGACAGTGCATCAGAGTGCATTTTCAACCTAAGCCAATTTATCTGCTTTAGCTAACTCTTCAGTATACCTCAGCTTAGTACAGAAACGCTTATTTTGACAGGAAATTCTTCTAGAGAACAGGACATTTGCTGCTGCTCGTCACTTGGTACCTCGGTAACAGTTTATATGCAGTCAACATGGATTAATGCATTATTATTTTAGGTCACAAAGCAGAAGCCAAATCTTCAGTGTTTCCTGTTGTTGCCAAAAGGTCTGCACTCTTCTGACAATCCGTACTTATTAGCAGTCACGGGAACTGTAGTTCCCAATATTATTTTTCCTGTTAAAATAGGAATTATGACACTACCAAGCTTCATTTGAAAACATGTTAGTGAGAGTCAGAAATCAAATGCTGAATGAAAAAGTGGCTGACAAATCTTAGAAAATTAGCTCTGGTAAAATTATCAAAGTGACACTTGAAACGGCCTTGTCAAAAGTGTTCGTGGCACACACTTCCATTAGAATCAAATGTCCTGTGATCTCATTCTATTAAATATATGATCCAGCTTTTGTGACCGTGGATTGTTTTTTTTAATCTATACTGGTAACAACAGTCCTCTTAGAAATATGAACTCCCAAGGATGTACGTTCTTAGCCACTTGATAATCTGACAAAAGCTGGTGAATATCTCCCTAGGAAAATAAGATGCGTGTATACCCAGCACTTTCAACATCATTTCTGGTTTTTATTTTTTATTTGTTTTTTTAAAGATTTTATTTCTTCATTTGAGAGAAAGAGACAGAGACAGAGAAAGAGAAAGCACAAGCAGGGGGAGAGGCAGATAGAGGGAGAGGGAGAAGCAGGTTCCTCACTGAGCAGGGAGCCCGATGCGGGGCTCAATCCCAGGACTCTGGGGTCATGACCTGAGCTGAAGGCAGATGCTTAACCATCTGAGCCACCCAGGCACCCCATTTCTAGGTTATGAATGTGCTAAATCCACCCATGAATCCCAGGTTAAAATCCTCTATAAATTTGTATTGCTTGCCATCAGTACCATCCTGTAAGAAAAAAAAACAAAAAAACCAAAAAACCTAGACTTGTCATTTGGTTAATTTATTAATTAATTAGTAAATTAAGGGTAAATAGCAATGTAAGGATTTGTGTCATGGTCTTTGAGGTCAAATAGATTTGGAAACCAAACCGAGGATCCTATTTAATAAATTTCCTAAACCCTACGTTGGTCATCTGTACACTATGAATAACAGAAGAGTTCCTGGCTGGAGAGTGTGACATCTGGCCTGACACATGCTAAGGGGCTGCTGTTTTTATTAGTATTTTTCTCCTGACTCAATAGAGAAAGCTAGGAAGGAGGTGATAATCTGTTTTCTAGGTCCCTACCTCAAAATAATATGTTTGATATGTCATTTTTTTACTCGATAATTGTTTGAAAGGCCATTTATGTTTTATTAATTATAAAATTCATAGATGTCCAGAGAAGAATTACTCGAGGGAATAGTATGAGGTGTTTGGTTGTTCAGGATAAGGACCAATTCCCTAATCTCTTTATGATTACAGGGTTTTAAAGACTTAGTTCTGAGAATAGTCCAGTGCATAATGTCCAAACCCCAATAAAACCTAAAATAAGAGGAAAGAGTGGGGCCATATTCCTGAATAAAAGTTTCCTACCAATTACAAGATTAAAACTAGATTAGTAAGAATATATAATTATTAAATCTAGGGCATATGTCCCTGTTACAAAATACATCAGCTCAGAAAAAAAAAATCAGCTCAAATCACAGATTTCAAATAAGGTCATTGCCACATTATAATTTAATAGATTAGTGTGATATTCAAAGATGGCTGACTTCAGCTGACTTTCAGGAAAACTTTGATATGAAAAGTTACCAATAAATAAGTAGAACAATTCTTAAATCATTAGAGGAAGTTTAAGCTGGTTCAACCAGTGTGGCACTGATTCTGGCACTTTCCCCAAGAATTTGTTTAGGTTTAGTGTCGCAGTCTGTTTATTTTGAGCTGTGTACTCCTTCCTTTGCTAGTGCTGTGTGCTGAAAGGGATGTGCCGTTGCTGGTACCTCATGGCTCTCTGGGATGCTGTCCTCTTACTCCATATGATGTAGAAGAGAGATCCATGAAGAACAGATGTTCCCTTCATGAGGCTATTAGAACCATGCCCTGGCATTCTCTGGTGCTTTTCCTAGGAACGGAAATTTGATGGACCATGGTCTTTAGTGGGCCATGGGTCTTTGAACCTGGACACAGGAACTCACAATGGGAAAGGCTCAGGAAAGGGTGTCTATCTTGCCAGAATATGAAGCACCACTACCCCACTCCACCCCCCCCCACCCCCCACCCCCCACCCCCCCCACCCCCCCGCCAGGCCTCTCTACTCCCTGAACTGAGGCCTTTGCTGATTCAGCCCTGGGGCAGATCCCCAGCTTTCCCCACATCTTGGTCCATGGAGGCAGCTTTTATGGAGCCTTCCCCCACCCTGTTTATTTTCTTTGACCTTGATTGTGCCCAAGGATCAGTTGGACAGCTGCAGGGGGATTTTTTGTTCTTGTTATCTGGAAGATCCCTCCCTGAGAGTGCTTTGTCAGATGCATACGACATACTGGTTCCAGTCATTGGGATAGCCACAGGGCTCTCTTTAGGCAGATTTCCAGTAAATAACATATTTGTAATCATGAAGTTTCGAGAAAGTTGGGAAGAACCTGTATCAGAGTTTCTCAAGGGCTAGAATTCTCAAGTTATAATTTTGAGAGTTTATAATTTTCTTAAATATTTGTGGATGAATATTAAATGGCATACTTTTTTTTAAGATTTTTATTTATTTATTTGACAGATCACAAATAGGCAGAGAGGCAGGCAGAGAGAGAGAGGAAAGCAGGTTCCCCGCTGAGCAGAGAACCGGATGCGGGGCTCCATCCCAGGACCCTGGGATCACAACCCCAGCCGAAAGCAGAGGCTTTAACCCACTGAGCCACCCAGGTGCCCCTTAAATGGTATACTTTTTAAATCAGGATGATTATAGAATATTTAGCTTTTGAATAGTTATCACTTTTAGTTACTTATAGATTGCAACAATTATCTAATAACTTAGTGTCTTCTAGTCCTTGGTTATATATTTTTTATGACCTTCATTCTGTACACTTTTTCTACATATTTAGAAATGAACATATAAATAAATAAATAATGTAAAATAAGTCAATAAAGCCAAGACATTTATTTATATTTTCCCTATATTTGGCTCTTCTAATTTCATGAATTATAAACTTAGTGCATTTGTTTTTATTCTTTTGCGTTTAGTAATGCAAATGATTAAGACCATAAATTTTCCTTTCCTCATGGCTTTAGCTATGTTCTACATTTCTAAATATTTTTATTATATTATTTTGTGTATTCTTTGCTCACTTTTTTTTTTTAAAGATTTTATTTATTTATTTGACAGACAGAGATCACAAATAGGCAGAGAGGCAGGCAGCGGGGAGGGGAAGCAGGCTCCCTGCTGAGCAGAGAGCCTGATGCGGGGCTTGATCCCAGGACCCTGAGATCATGACCTGAGACCAAGGCAGAGGCTTAACCCACTGAGCCACCGGAACCCCAGATATTTCCTTTTATTGTTAAAGATTAATTTTCCAAGTCAAAGCCTTCCTTGTGTTAAGGAATATTTTTGAACATTATTTCTTTTCTTTTTCAATGGTTGTGTTCAGGGCTATTCATGTCTGTAGATTCGGGTTCCATTATCTGTTAACTTGTCTTGCCCTTTTTCTCATTTGCAAGGTGATTTCTTCAACTTGATCTTTTTAACCTATCTGTTGACTAGATTTTTCTGGGGAATCATTTGATGCTTCATTAATGTCACTTTAATTACTTTAAATTTGTGGTGTCGTTGTTTGTTTCCTTAATTTCTTACCTTTGCCAGTTACCATTGCATTTCATCCTGTCTTATTTCTTATTCAGAGACTTTTTTTTTTTTTTTGAATTTGTGAAAGTATGAAAGCTACCCTCTCTATTGCTAGGATTAACATTCCAGATTAGCCCTCTATTTATCTCTTGCACGGAATAATTTGCTCTTCTACTGGGGGAATAATTTTTCAAATTGTTTCATACACACACACACCTTTTTTTTTTTTTTTTTTAACTTTGCTTTTCTTTATGTGAAATCTGCTCCTTCTCAAGAGTATCTGGGCCAGTTATCCTTGGCTCCCTTCATGTTTACTTGATTAGCATTCAGACCCTCCGAAAACTCCCCCTAGAGGGCTAAGTGAGGTAGAACATAGGTCTGTCTTACTCATTTCCTTAGTAAAGGATCTTAGGAGGGTGGAGAGTGACCAGTCTTCAGCAGTCACAATCAGAGAACTTGTCTGTTTGTGTGCTTTTTTCCTCCTTAGTTTGGTAAATGATGGCTTGGTGGGAATGGGGGTGGGGGTGGGGGGGCTGTATTTTGGACGTCATTCGGGACATGTCCACCATGCTGTTTGGAAGCCAAGACTAAGGAAAGCAGAAAAAGACCAGGCAGGCCAGTGCTTGTGTGTCGGGATTGCTGTTCCTCCATGGCCTCAGAAAGCTATTAATCAGTGGCGAGGCCTGTTCCTGTGCTTCTTGCTCCTTGCCTCTCTAATCTAGGGGAAACTGATGGAGTTTGCCAGATCTTCTTACCACGCCACTTGACTGTCTTAAGAAGGGAGTTGTATATTGGGTTTCATACATACTGGTTTGGTTGTGAGTCCAGTGATTCCTTACATTTTATGGCATGTAGTGGCCACTATTCTTTAGTGAAAAGTACTAAGGATCTTTTTCTTTCTTAAAAAAATCCCTAACCTGGCGATTCACAGACCTGTACCCCTGGGGATAAAAATACATTATATGTTTATTAAAAAAAATAAAAATAAAAAAATATTTTTAAAAAAATCCCTTAGCTCCTGCTTTTTAGTCATTTGCTGGGAAAATCTTTATCAAATCTTATACCACCATCTTTTTTTAGAAGATATGCCTTATCTTTATGAAAGCAGTCCTTGATTTTCTTTTTCTTTTGGGAGGTTAATGACTATAGAAAATAAAAAGATCCCTACCCTCTCTCTTTAAGGAAAAAAAAACTTGAATATATAATGACATCGTAATGACAATAATATGTAATGAGAATAGGCATTCATTGCTCTGGTGATGATCTTGATAGAAAACGAATTTATTCCACCCAGACTATAGTGACATTGCATTGATAAGATCAGTTGATAATAGGAACGTTCTCCCCTGTGAATCCTGCTTGGGATCATCTAATATCTGTAAATAGGCAAATATTGAAAAAGAAAATCAACAAACCAAACACTAAATTAAAACAGGATCTAATGTCAAAACGAGACCTAATTTTATGAAGCACTTCCCCAAGTTGAGGAAAATCTTGATTGAGCAAGGTCTTGATTATTACAAACCTCAGCTGCTCTTGCAGAAAAGGAGACTATTCGAGAAAGGGCAGAAGAATTCATTCTTACAATCTGTCCTCATGCTTAGAGACCTTAGTTGGCTTCACCCAGAAAAAAGTGGTATCATTTCCTCCCAGTTGTGTTAGAATACGAAGTGTAATTCTCTGAAACTCCCAATTAAGTCACCAAGATTGGGAAAAGGACTGGGAAGATATAATTTTGATTTGGGGTAGGGTGAGGAAGGTCTGACATTGCAAGGGAGACTAGAAGGATACCATTTTACTCTTGACTCTCTCAGTTGCAGACTGTGGGTTCTGACAGGACTTAGAGCAGTTTGAAGGGAAGCAACGTTACAAGCAGAATTTTATCTTTCACATTAAGGTCAAATATAAAACTCAATTAAAACCATGTTAGAATCCATATCATAAGGAAAAGCCATCAAGCATCAAAGGAAACAGAAGAATCATAAAATAGAAAGTATAACATGATGTGGCAGAGATAAATCCAACTATTATTTATAACATTAAATGGAAATGGGAAAAAGTCTCTAATATTGGGATCATTAAGAAAGGAATAGATAATACAAAATGATACAGAAAGTTTCAATGTAAAAGAATTGCATTAATCACTTGCAAACAGAAAGAGAACAGATGATATCAAATAAAGCAAAAAATATTGAAATGAACAAAGAGGGTCATTTTTATAATAATCAAAAGCAAACAGAGTTATTAGGAACTCTTCTGTGATAAATCTCATCATTTCACAATACATAGAATACAACCTAAATGTCCCAGTTGAAGCATGGTCAAATGGATCATGGTATAGCTGTGTAATGGTCTTCTATGTAGTGATTCAGAGCCATGATACTGACGGTCCTTTGTTCACAAAGAAGGCTGTTACCAGTATATTGGTTGGTTGAAGAGTGTCTTACACATAGAGTGGACATTCCTTTCCCACTTTGGTTAAAGTAGAATCCAATGTTAACTGGGATTATTTTTAGGTGATGAAACTAGAGTCAGTTTCAATATTATCATATGAGCTTTTCATCTTTTCCTATGGTGAATATAGTAGATTATTTACCCTAAGTATTTGTTCCTTTATATTGGATGCATTTTACTTTCATGCATCATCAAACTCAGTTTGGCCTGCTTTGGCCAATGAGATGTGAGTGAAAGTGACATGTGTCACCTACAAGCAAACTCTTTAAGAACTATCTCATGGTGCCACCATGGCTGTTTTCCCTTGTCACATGGGAGTTACTCTTAAAACCTGGAATGAAGAGGATATAGAATGTGGGTGCAGCTGACCTCTAAAGGACATGTAAATGAGACATGTAAATAAAGCTTTCTTGAAAGCCCTTGAGATTTGGGGGTTATATATTACCGTGTCACAACTTAGCCCAGCCTACGTAGTTGGGTTCCAGGTGTTTCATCTCAGTTCAATTTCAGATGAACACATGCAATTTATGGTGCCTGTGAATAGCAACTTCTAGAAGTCTTCCCTGCCACGTCAGGCTTTAGTGAGGTCTCTGGGTCATGAATCTGAATTTTATGTCACTCAGTGTAAATGCAACTGTTAGAGTACTTTTTAAAGCGATTGTAGTGATCCCACTGATATGAATGGGGAAGGAGACAAGAAAATTAGATGTTCAGCTCTTGTATTGCTGTTACTTTCAGCAACAATGTTTTTCTCATTAAGTTTAGGAATTATGTTGGTATAGACTTTAAAATCTATGGTCTTTCAAAAAATAAAATCAAATCCTTGGCTTAGGATTTTGTTTGGGTGATTTATGAACATGTGCTTTGATAGAGGAGAGGCAGGTGCGGGGGGGGGGGGAGCAGGCTCCCTGCTGAGCAGAGAGCCCTATGTGGGGCTTGATCCCAGGACCCTGGGATCATGACCTGAGCTGAAGACAGAGGCTTTAACCCACTGAGCCCCCCAGGCATCCCGAAATACTTATTTTTAATGTCACACTAATTCTTATACTCTAAAAGTAAAGAGTAGGTATAACTTACTCACTTGGTCAAACACTTGATTGATAATCGGTTTGGGGTAATCTTTAGAGATCATCTCATTGAATGTTAGGCACTTGAAATCCTCATTGTTTAAAAAATTCAGAAATTAATAGACACAACAATAATGCCAAAAATGATTCTTGGAATGAATTAAGTCCTTTTAATTGCCTTTTCTTCATTCTTAATATTATTCAAGATTTTCATAATTGTCATTCAACCAAAATGTTGCCCTGTCATCATAGACAGGCGACCTGAAAATGTCCTTTTAAATTAAAACAAGAACCAAGGTGTTAGCATTGGTGTTAATGGAGAAAGTGCAGTTGGGAGTTGGCTGTGGTTCAGAAAAAAAAGTTCAAAAGAGGAAATGTTGGCTCTTGATGTTGAGTGGATTGAATTTACTTCCAAATGGATAACAGTCTAATAGGTTTGATTGTTTCAGCCTCATCCCTTGGGGGCACTTGAACACGTCGTAGAACCTCCATGCTCTTAGCTCAAGTGTCCGCATCTTGTACAATGTCTTGGACCAGAAAGTACTTCAAATCAAGGACCTGAGCAGTGTTCTTGCTTTCTTTTTGCTGGTACCAGAGCTTGGCTTGAGAAATCTTACTCACACTCATTAGACTCCCTTCACATAATAGACTCCCTTCACATAATATTAGACTCCCTTCACATAATAAAGGAATTAGATGATCATCTGTCAAATGTCGGCTTCTTACTGTCTTCTGGCAACACTCAGTTTAACCTGATTTCCAGCCGATGCAAGAGCACCGCAGCTCTTTATCTTTCTATTAATGCAAAGACCAGTTTTGTTTCAAGAGAAAACTTTCTAGTTTTGGAGTTAAGTGGTGGTTGCCAATGAAGTTGAAATCTTAAGAAAGGATTACAAGTTTTATTCACTAGACAGTCCAGTTTTCCCAATTTATAATATAATTTAATATAATAATATACTATTATTATATCAATGTTATTCATTAATATATTAACATATATTTATGTCATATATTACAGTCAACAAATAATATAGTAATATAGTAATGTTATATGATATATTAATATATTGATAATATATTTTATTTATATTAATATATTGATAATGAGTTAATACTATAATTTTATGATATAATAATTTATTGGACTATTCTTTTGAATATTCTCTGTAGCCAGGTGACCATTAAAATCCTGATTAACACATTCAGGGTTAATTAATTGATAACCATGAACATAATGTTGCAGATTTAGAAAATGCAACTATTTCAGACCTGTATCAAATTTTGATTTTTTGATTGACTCTCTCTTCCTCTGGACTGAAGTTCAGGTCTCACTTTTCTTTAGCCTTAGGATTGCTTTCCTATCATTGCCGGGAACTTTTTCTTCCAAACTGTGCTGTTGTACTTACCCAAGTGTCCTGTACTTCCTTCAAGGAATATTATCATTAAGATGGGGGCTAGAATTTAGTCTTGCTGTCTTCTTGGAAAAGCAGACTGCTTTAGTAGTCAGTCTGTGGGTCACAGATTGTTGGGTAAGCTTCTCATCCTACACTGTCATGCTTACCTTTAAAAAAACCCCTTTGTTAGTGATCTGTGTTGCCAGTTGAACAATGCTTCTCTCAGACACAAGTTTTTGGTCCTAGCACTTACAGTTCAGGCTTTCCTTACGTGTATCCAAGTGAAAAATGAAGTGGCTCTTGGCTGTGGCTAAATGAAGCAATTCTAAGCGTTACCCCAGTTTCAGAACGTGCCCATCCGTCAGTAGATTCTTTTGTTTTTGTTTTCTTTTGTTTTTTAAAGATTTTATTTATTTATTTGACAGAGAGAGAGATCACAAGTAGGCACAGAGGCAGGCAGAGAGAGAGGGGGAGGCAGGCTCCCTGCTGAGCAGAGAGCCCAGTGCAGGGCTCCATCCCAGGACTTTGAGATCATGACCAGAGCCAAAGGCAGAGGCTTAAACCACTGAGCCACCCAGGTACCCCCGTCGGTAGATTCTTGAGAGCCTGTTGGTCATTGCCTTGAAAACCATATGTAGGTATGCCATGGTCTTGAGATGCAAATAACTGTGGATAAGTGTATTCTTGATCTTTCCTAAGTGCTTGATCACACAGTACAGAAAATGCATGAACCCTTTTGCCCTTTGTATTTGTTTTGTGTTGGATTTAACCATCATATATAGGACTTGACTGTACTCAACTGAAGACAGACATGGGCTGAGCTCTTATTATAAGCCACTGGGCAGGGAATTGAACTTCCAGGGGAGGAAACTGATCCACTTTGGCATGAGGGTCCAGAACATAACATTGTAATCTATTTTAAAACAGAGAGAATGTGAGGGAAGAATCTGACTTAGCATATGGTTTCTTTCCATTTTCCTTGTTGACATTTATTTCATATTAACACTTTTAGCCTCTGCCTTAAAATCTAGCAGAAGAAATAATACTTCCTAGTATATTAGAGTTCGTCCTTTCCCTAACATTTTGGTACTTTTTCCTACATATAATGGTTTTTTATTTGTATTTTAATTATATGAGGTTTTATTTGTTTGTTTTGCTTTTAGGTATTTTGGACACCTTCAATATTTGCCTTCTCTTTTCTGATCAAGCCTGATTCATGAAATGGAACTAAAGCTGAAAAATCATCTACTTCTTTGTCTGCAAATTTGAGACACACTTGGGATGGTCTTAAGTGCATACAACTAGACTCTAACTGCAGCTATGAGTTCAGACGAGAAGGGCATATCCCCTGCTCATAAAACCTCCACTCCGACCCATAGAAGTGCCTCTTCTTCAACATCCTCCCATAGGGACAGTCGGCAGGTAAGAGAACAGTACCAAGTGCATTTTGTTATTTTCTGCAAATACAATACCGTTAGGATATGATGGGCTCACTAATTAATTCTGAAATGTTGTTGTGAAGAGTGTTATTCCACAGGAAAACTCTCCTGGTGATGCCTATGAAGACCCTGCTCTTGTTTTTCTGTTGTTTAGGATCCTTTTTTAGAGTGTATACCACCAGGAGGGGTGGCTGGGGAAGCCCTGCTTTCCTCTTCACTGTGCACCCGAAGAGTGAGAGCACCTTCAGAAACTTGAACTCTCTGCTCTCTCTCTTTGTTCATGGAAGGGGAGGAGGCGTGTGAGCCTGCACAAGGTCTTCTTTCTACAGGTCTCTCACTGGCCTGTCCACCACGAACTTCTGTTGGGTGTTTCTCGAAATGTGGTGACAGATTCAGGCCTTAGGAAACAAGTAAAATCATAGTATCAGAGAATTAAGGGGGGGGGGCTCTGCTAATGCATAGAGTCAGTAGAGAAAATCAATTATTGTTAATAAAATAATTACTGTTCTTGTTAATAAATAATTGTTTAATCCTATGGAACCAATTCTGTCCCTTATTTTTGTGTACAGAGTTACCTCGTTACTATCTCAGGAGCTGTTGTACCTGCCAGGGCTGTGTGGGGGGAGTTAGTCCTATGAATTGTCTTCACGGTCAAAACAGGTTGTTGTTTGAGTATTGCTGTTGGCCATTATGACAAAATCTCCTGATGGGATTTTTTTGTGGTGTAACTGGAAATTTACAGTAAGCAGGTTTAGTGAACTATTTATAAAAATGTTTCTTTTGAGGGACATTTGCTTAGTAAATCATTCTTGCAGTGCTTTTCCTCCCTGTTTTATGTGTTGAAGGTATATTGCCTAGTTTCCAGAACTATGAACTTCAGTTATTTCATAGTTCATACTGTAGATGTGGGTCTTGAGACAGCCAATCCTGATGTGACTTCATTCTTCTAGATGGTGGGAAGGCACTGCTGGGGTATTCCCTTAGGGGGGCCTCAGTCTGCAGACCCTCCCTGCACTCCTCCCATTTCTAGCAAGAGATTGCTGGGTTATCTGTAAGAATCAGAGAATCCTTACCTGTATATTTTTCCCAGGTTCTAAGGTTCTAGATATCTCTGCTACCAGTATTTTGGACACTGGTGTCCTTTGTTCTAGAGTTCAAACAGGACATCTTCCCTTCACTAGAAGCAGTCATACCATTAAATTTATGACTACACACAGTTAAAATGCTGAAAGTACCATGAATGAAAACACATTTATGGTAAATAGCAGCTATGCTAAGAGGCTTTCTAAGTCTGCGATTTCAGATTATCCTTTCCCTGCCTCCCTGTCCTTTCTTGTTACGGCTTCTCCCTTTCTCCTTTGCCCTGGGCATTGCAACTGAAAGACACTTTAAGCAGCCTGGCCATCCCAGCTGCTGAGGCAAGGATGGAATTGACCCGGATCACCCCAGAGAATTGTGGCAAATGGAAAAGATGGATGATGGCTGTGGAAACATCTGTCGTGCATTGTGGGGCGGCCTGTTGCACCTGAGCTCCCGCGCTCCTGTGCAAAACAACGGGGAGAAACCGAGACCCCAGTCCACAGAGGGAGTCTGAAGGTAGAAGACATGACTCCTGGCTGCCTTGTGAATGAAAAGTCTTGTGATGAGAATAAAATAGCATGTCTGTAAACCGAGACAATGTTCGAAAGGTCATTATTCGTTAAGGAGGGTTTACTTTAGTTTCTGTTTATCTCGGTGGGTTCAAACTCTCCTCTGCTTCCTTCTTGCCTCCTGTTGGTGTTGGTTCATCTCTCTCAGGGGAGTGAATAGAGAACAATTAGAGTTCTGTTCCTCCCTCCCTGTCTCCATCACTTGCTAACATCCAGTATTCACTTGTGGAAATTGGAATTTTTGAGTGATCCTGTGGTATCCTATGATGCAGTGGTTTTTATTTGTACTATTATTGTGTGTGACTGTTTTCCTAGTGGAGGGATGGGAAGAAAGTGTGATAAGTTAGTCTTCCTCAAATGTTCCTGTTCTGATTTGATAGACATTGATGCAAATCAAGTCCATCCTATTCCTCATAAAGGGATCATATAAGTAAATGATCTGCACACAGCGGAGAATACATTGATACCTTAATGCACACTGTTTACCTGTCCTTACCAAGGTCTAGTTCTAGATCACTAATTAATCGATTGGGCATTTCTACATAGATGTATCACTACATCTAAAATTAATACATATAGGTCCGTTTGCTCTCAGGATAATCATCCTCTCACGGACCCAGGGTCCAAGCCATCCTTTCTCCTTTGACCCTCCCACATTCAGTAGGCTGACAGATTTTATTTCCTCTTCATAATGTGACCACTTCTTTCTATTTCCACTGTCTACCTGCTAGCCCAGACTCCATCATCTCAGTACCTTCTGTGGTTCTCTGGCCTTACTGTCTCCCTTACTGCCTTGTGAAATCAAATTTCCTTACTATGGCAGATTCATTCTCACAACCCTTCAAAGACTCTTGTTTGCCAACACAGTTAAGGCCATATTTCCTTCCTTGGTGTCCCATGATCTCCATGATCTGATCAAACCTCAGCATCTCCTTTTCCTCCCACGCCATACAGTCTTGTTTATTCATCGTTCCTCAGAGTGCCCCATCCCTGTCTCTGGGCTTCAAGGATTGGCTCATGGGAACTTTCATTGACCACTCAACCCCACGTTGCCCTCTCCCTTCTCTGAACTTTCACAGAACTTTCATGTACTGATCTTTTTATGTACTGATCTCAACTGCTTTTTTTTTTTTTAAAGACTTTATTTATTTGAGAGAGAAAGAGAGAGCATGAGGAAGCGGAGGGTCAGAGGGAGAAGCAGACTCCCCGCTGAGCAGGGAGCCCAATGTGGGACTCAATCCTGGGACTCCAGGGTTATGACCTGAGCTGAAGGCAGTGGCTTAATCAACTGAGCCACCCAGGCACCCTCCTCATCAGTTTTATGAGCAAACGGACAACATGCTCTAATTCTTTAGAGACAAGCATTGCACTTCAAATATTTTAATATATCCTAGAGGATATTTTTAAAGACCTGCAATGGCATCAGTCTTGTCTTCTTATTACAAACTTGCCATTCCAGATTTATTTGTCTTCTCTCTTCTTCATTCCTCATAGATTACGTAAAACAAAGAACATCTGCCAAGCGCATAGTAGTAATCAGCCCATTCTTCCTGTGGCCAAAATCTGTAGCACAATAGGTGAAGGAGGAAGAGGAGCTGGGAATTGAAGTGATTCAGTGCCCCTGTGATTTCACAAAGTGTTTCTTCATCAGCACAAGAGGGTCAGGACTCCACTTAGTACTTAACAAGTTGGAAGGCTTCAGTAATTGCTCCATTTACATTTCATTTCAGACTGATAGTCAATGTTAGAATATCTAACAAAATTAGCTCTGTGTGTGTGTGTGTGCGCGCGTGCGTATGAGAGAGAGAGAGAAAGAGACACAGAAACAGATCAACTATAATTCTTAAGCTGCAAGAAATAGATGCCCTAAATTTTTCAAAAAGGAAATAGAGGGGTTGATTATGACATCTAGAACTTATACATAAATCAGTACTTCCAAGCATATCTGCCAAAGAAAGCCTTCCCCTTAAGATGCTGTATGAAAAGAGAGTTTTATTGTCAAGTAAGAGGAATGCTAAACACAATCTATTTTTGCAATATACATTAATAAATTAAGGACACTGATAAATCCTGTTGTTAGAACTTTAACTGAGCACTTCTAGAATCTAGTAGATTTCGGAACTTTTTTTATTCTTCTAAGATTTGGTGGTTAAACATCCACATTCTTCTTTCTGTTAAGAAATTGAAAGATCTGGGTGGCTCATTGGGTTAAGCTTCTGCCTTTGGCTCAAGTCATGACCCCAGGATCCCGGGTTTGAATCCCACATCAGGCTTCCTGTTCAGCTTCTACCTCTGCCTGCTGCTCCCCACTGCTTGTGCTCTCATTTCCCCTCTCTTGCTCTGTCAAATAAATAAAATCTTAAAGAAAAAGAAAGAAAGAAAGAAACTGGAAGATCTAGGAACACTGGAGCCCAGATTCTGAATTGGCAACAACCAGACAGGACTTAGAAGCACCTTCCCCTTTAGATGGGGCATGTACCCTCTGATTGGTCATAGTCCCTGCCTTTCCTTATTGTGCTTCAATGCTTATGTTTCCTCCTCGGCCCCAGAAAGCATTTGAATTGCCAGCCCTGATCCTGGATATCAAGTCAGCCACAGTAATATTGAGGTTACCAAGAGTGATCTCCAGTTGGACGTTAAGAGGGCATCGCAAAGTTAGCATGGCCAAAACTGAGCTCTTCATTTTCCTCTCAAATTTACTGCTTCCCAGTCCTCCTTATCTCAATAAGCAGCAAGTCTCTCCTTTCTTTTGGTCCAGACAGAAACTTTGCCAGAAATCATCCTCAACACATCTTTTTCTTACACCTGCTTCCAAACCCTCAATGAATCCTATTGGTTCTACCTTTAGATGTACCTGGGCTCTGACCTCTGCTTACCACCTCCTCCCCGTCCACCCTGGTCTGATCTGAGCTACTGTCACATCTCATCCAGACGATGACCATGGTCTTTTACCTGGTTTCCCTGCCTGTATGTCCCTCACCCGACATACAGGCCATTTTCACAGAGTGGTCAGAGGGATCCCTTCAAAACCTGTGTCAGAACAAGCCACTTCTCTGCTGCAAACCTTCTAGTGGTCCCATCTGTCTCTGAATAATCCTTGAACTGATGACCATTGCCTATAGCCTCATTCATCATCTGGTTCTGCCTACCTCTCTGATCCCATTTCCGGCCTTGTTCTCCTTTACTTCTCTCCAGCATTTTCCTCTATTGTGTTCCCACCTCAGGGCCTTTGCATTTTGGACCCCCATAATCTAACTTGCTTTTCCTCCAGGCATCCCCAGGTTTGTTCTTATATTTGACTCAGTCTCCAAATGCATCCTTTTTGGATAGCCTTCTCTGTTCTGCCCTGCCTACCCTCATCATGCATTGCCTGCTCACCTCCGCTGTCTTCAGAGCATTAACCACCACTGGATAGGTTACGTATCTGTCTGTTCCTGTCTATGTCCCCTTCCTCTATGGCCTGTCACTGACCTGTAAGCTCCCTGCAAACAGGGATTTTATTTCCTTCAGTAATGTCCGCCTAGCACCTCACACAGTACTTCACATATGGTACAGCTCGAATATGTTTGAAGGAATAAATAAATGAGGAGTCAGTATGGAGAGAAAGATTGGGAACCAGGTTCCAGAGGTCTTGATAGCTGTGAAGGAATAATCATGGTGGCGAGATGACAGAGAGAAAATAGTATCGTGGGGAGCTCTGTGTCTCCCAAGACGAGTGGATTTTGAGAATGGAAGAGGGAGTATACAAAGGTGGTGAGGGGAGCTGAGAGCACAGATCTTTCTGCTTGCTGCTGACGGCACTTATATGGTGAAACAAGGGACTTGAGGCTAATGAAGGAAACGGTATCAGACAAAAGCAGAGTTGGGAGCATTCTGCATAAAAGTTAAAAATATTGGTGGGGGTGGGAGGTAACTTATTTTATTTTATTTTATTTATTTGGTATAGTTGACACATAATGTTACATTAGTTTCAGGTTTACAACATAATGATTCAACAACTTTGCACATTATATGCTGTGTTCACCACAAGTGTAGCTACCATCTGTCCTCATACATTGCTATTAAAACATCGCTGACTATATACCCTATGCGGTGCCTTTTCTCCCTGTGATATACTCATTCCATAACTGGAAGCCTGTAGCTCCCACTCCCCTTCACCCATTTTACCCAACCTCCCATCCCCCTCCCCTCTAGCAGCCATCAGTTTGTTCTCTGCATTTGTAGGTCTTGATTCTGTTTTTTGTTTGTTTATTCATTTGGGATTTGGGTCTTTTTTTTTTTTTAAGATCCTACTTAGGAGTAAAATCATATGGTATTTGTCTTTCTCAATCTGATTTATTTCACTTAGCACAGTACCCTCTAGGTTCATCCATGTTGTCTCAAATGGCACAATCTTACCCCTTTCTTTTGGCTGAGTAATAGTCATTGTGTGCATATGTATATATATCTCTTATATAGAGACATATCTGTATATACAGACACATACCACATCTTCCTTATCCATTCATCTATCGAATGGATATACTTCGGAAATGGAAAAAACTTGGGTTGTTTCCGTATCTTGGCTATTGTAAATAATAGAGTAAACATAGAGGTGTATATATCTTTTCAAATTAGTGTATTCAACAACTTTATTTTTATTTATTTATTTTTTTATATTTAGCTAGCCAACATATCATTAGTGGGGTTTTTTTCAAGATTTTTTTTTTTTTTGTTTTTACTTATTTGACAGAGAGAGATCACAAGTAGGCAGAGAGGCAGGCAAAGAGAGTTGGGGGGGGGGGGAAGCAGGCTCCCCGCTGA
The DNA here is from genome assembly GCF_009829155.1 of Mustela erminea. Classification (NCBI taxonomy): domain Eukaryota; kingdom Metazoa; phylum Chordata; class Mammalia; order Carnivora; family Mustelidae; genus Mustela; species Mustela erminea. The sequence goes on from NC_045621.1 coordinate 73,203,491, forward strand.
GCCAAGAGCCTGATTCGGGGCTTGATCCAAGGACCCTGAGATCATGACCTGAGCTGAAGGCAGAGGCTTAACCTTCTGAGCCACCCAGGCATCCCCATATCATTAGTTTTTGATGCAGTGCTCATTGACTCATTAGATGCGTATAACACCCATTTCTCATCACCACACATGCCCTCCTTAATACCCTTCACTCAACTACCCCAATAACTTTATTTTAAAACAGGAGTTACTATTTCCCACTCATAGTGCTTATTCTATGGTGACATTATATGATAGGCTAAATTTATGACCAGCTGACTGGATTTTGTTTGTTTGTCTTGATAATTACTCTGACATTTACATATTTTAGAGAATTTTTTACAATATGCAAGACTGAGACCACCTGTAGAGACAGTCTCAGTGGTTCAGGGGATTAGGACCAAGGATCTGCATTTTAAAAAAGTGAGGCCACTGTTTGGAGCCATTGTTTATTTTTATTCGTATCATTATCAGGTCATTTCAGAAAACCAGATGCTATTGCTCTAAGAATTTAGGATTTGCAGTGCATAATTACCAGATGATAGCATCTATTAGTATGAGTATTAGACACAATTAGAATTGTTATAGCTCTACCAGGTTAGACATTGCAAATGTTTCAATGAGTTGATCTTTTTAGCTTAATGAAAAATCAAAGAAAAAAGTATTAACCATTCCTTATAATGATTTAAAGTTCACTGAAGCTCAGAGATCATAAAATAAATAATTTTTAAGGAAAAAAATTATATTATGAATAAGTCATAAGAGGCTTATAGTTAATTTTCTGGCCAGTTTTTTTTTTTTTAAGATTTTATATATATTTTTTGAGAGAGAGAGACAGAGACAGAAAGAGTGAGCAGAAACAGGTGGGCTGGACAGAGGGAGAGGAAGAGGCAGACTCCCTGGGGAGCAGGGAGCCCACTAGCAGACCCATCCTGGGACTCCAAGACCATGACCTGAGCAAAAGGCAGACACTTAAGTGACTGAACCACCCAGGAGTCCCTTGCCAGTTTTTATAAATATTTCTTTAGTATTGTAGTCAATCTTCAACAACAAATAGATTTCAATTACATGGATATCTAAAAACATTTCGTATACATTATCAACATTCCAAAACCAACCATGGCCTATTCAGTTAATGACAAGTGAAAGCTGTCCCCAGCAGTGATTGTGTGGGACTCCTGGAACCATGGACTGGCGATATAACCTCCCAGATCTGGGGTCAGCGGTATCCGACATACAGCTGACATTAGAAGAGAAGAAAGTGCCTAAAACCCTAGATAGTAAAAAATGCCCCTCATCACTGTCTCTGCTTTATGTGTGGGGTTTTCATACAACATTTTTTCTTGGACAGACAGGCTGATAAAAATATCCCCCAGCATATACATGAACTGAATTGGACTATTTCTCTTCCAGTTGAAACTCTGAAGCATCTTCTTGAAATAGCTTTGTTAAATGAAATAACCAAATCACTGCTTTGAAATATAGTGCCTATCTTCTGACTATGAAAACTAGTTCCATCTTTGAGCTGAGAAAAATAAAATATTACCACAAACAAAAATGTTCTAGTTTTTAGAAAAAAAAAAATGCAGGCATTCCCGACTTGATACCAAACCTCCAATTTAAACTTGAGCTGCTTCCAATTTAACTTTTTGGGGATTCCATTCATCCCATGGAACCCTACTTTTAGAACTTAGGGCCAGTCGGTGTCAGTTGGGGAAGAAAAAAAAAAGAATTGCTTGCAAAACCATGCTATGACCAACTTCTTTGGTTTAGATGCATTGTATAAATTGGGAGTTCTGGAAATCTAAGTATTAGGCATAGTTCCTGAATAAACAGAACGATACCAGCACCAGCGAATATTTCACGAGTTTTCACTGTGGACAGTTGGAATGATCTTCACAGTTTTCAGAGACCTAAACTGTGGCATAAAGTGCTGGAATGTCTTCCCCACAACTAGTGAGCCCTAAGCCAGGATTTGCTTGTTGGAAACCAAATTCTAGAGCCCCTGTTCTTGGCCACACCACTATTTGCTTCATTTTGAGTCTTGACAAGCTGAATGTCCAGGAGAAGGGCCTTCTGTACACTTGTAAGCAAACTTGGTAAGGTAGCATTTGTCTGTTATTTCTTAGTTATGTTTTGTGCCTCATTTTTTCCCTTCAGTGATAACACTAATTTATTTACATCCTCACTGGCCAGAGAAACAATAGACCCAGTAGAACACAGGCCAATATGTTAATGGGTTTTATCATGAAATACTGTTATTAAAGGCAAATCATGTTCTTTGTGCTTTCCTGAATTTTCTGTGTTTGCACTTAGACCTGTTGCCTTGGTAATGAGAAGTTTTGACCATTTGTTTGTTCATTGAAAACTGTGATCAGCCTTTTCAATGAAATGAGATGAGCAGCCCCATAGTTGTCCTGCTGTCCCCACCGTTTGGAGATCTCTTTCCCTGCTGCTTGGTGTTTACAGTGTGTACTCAGTCCATGTCAAATGTGCTGAAATTGAGACCACTGGAAAGAAATTTGCCACCTGGCACTCAGATGCTCATTATCCATGAGTAATTCAGAACTTGACACTGTTGTAGAAAGAATCTGGCTGCTGTTTGCCCTGTTATGTTTACAGAATCCTCTGGTTCTCCATGCCTGCTTTATTGGTTCCTCGCTGAAGAAGTTATCTCTTATTACCTGAGCCGGCTGGTTGGGATAGCATTTTTATAGCAGCAAATTTGCCTGTCAGACCCAAGATAAACGCACCCCGTTCAGTTCTTCGGCATTACACCAAATGGAAAGAGCCACAGTATAATCAGTGAGTGAACCCCAGAGGGTCTCATTCATAGGTCATTGAGGGGGCCCAGGAATCTGTCATTCACAGAAGCTTCCCCAAGAGACTGTTACTCACCCAGGGTTGGAAAGCATCGCTCTTTCAGAATACATTTATAGGTGTTTCTCAAGAACTATAAAAACATCATCTCAGAGGACCATCAATTCTACAAAACTAATTTATTTGATTTTCAATTTTGACAAATAGAAAATGTTACCATCCCTTTGCCCAGTAGCCACTGAAAGTGACTAGGCTGTAAGTAAAAATACTGTCACAGGGGAAAAGCAAAGCCCCATGCATGTTGCATAAAGTACCAGACTTCCTGACCTCAAATCCTGATTAAGAGCTGATTCTGTAATAATGATAGTAGCCAGTGTTCGTGAGGTTTCAGGGAAATGGACATTCTCATGCACTACTGCCAGCCAAGCACAATAACTGATTCTGCTTTTCTGGAGGGAAATTTTGCAATCCATATCTAAAGTCTTTTGCAAATTCATCCCATAGGATACAGTAACTCAACTTCTAAGAAATGTATTCCAAGGAAGAAACAAAGATAGATACATAAAAAGATTTCTGTGCAAAGATATTTATGAAAGTATTTTTAATGTTCCACAGAGAGTTATTTAAATAACCTGTCTCGTAGTCATGCAATGAAATATGGTACTGCTGCAAAAAATGTTTATGGAGAATGTTTCATGCTCTAAGAAAATTTTACGTTGTTAATTAAAGGAAACTGGTTATTAAGTTGGAAATATAGTATAATTCCAATTTTATTTTTAAGAATTAAGTGTAGGGGCACCTGGGTGGCTTAGTCTGTTAATCGTCTGCCTTGGCTTGGGTCATGGTCTCAGGGTCCTGGGATCAAGCCCTACCTCGGGCTTTCTGCTCCCTCTACCCCACTCCACCCCTGCTCCTGTTCTCTCTCTCTCATTCTCTCTCTTAAAAAAAAAAAATTTAGTGTATATAGGGGCACCTGGGTGGCACAGTTGGTCAAACATCCAACTCTTTCCCTTGTGCTCTCGCCCTCTAATAAATAAATTATTTTTTAAACAGAATTGATGAGTTTAAAAAATTTTAAAAAATTTAAAAAGAATTGAGTGTATATACACTTAAAAAAAAGCTGAAAGCAAATATAGCAAGATATTGAAAGAGTTTGTTGCTAGTGTGGTAGTTTTAATTTCTTCTTTCTTTTCTGACCCATTCCCTCCCACCCCCCCGCTCCCACATTTCTGCAACGAATGTTTCTTGCTTCTATAGCAAAAAAATATATGTCCTATCTTTGGACTTGTATTTTATGAGTTAATGTGTGTTCGTATGTAGCTTTAAAATTGTATTTTGTATATAGTAAATATAAATGTTGGCCATTTTAATAATGAAATTGTAAGCCTTAACTCCATAAGGAAAAAATTTTAAATTAGGTGAATATATAGGATATGCCATGTGGGAAACTTGCAGCAAGGTTTTAAAACCATCTTTGAGGTACTGAGGCAGGAGCTGGGGCCACCATTTCTCCTTTTAATTCCCTGTATTTATCTCGTGGCAATTTAATTTGTTTGTTCTTTTCATTCAGCAAATATTTATGGATGCATACAGGCAAATCATAGATATATCTGCTCTGAGTTCACATAGGTGATCAAAACAAATTAACTCCACCATCAGCACACACACATAAATGTTAAATAGATACAGATGGAATTTTTTTTTTCTTGCTTTTATTGTTAGTAAAATCATGGGAGTGATTGTCATCCTGAAAACGTTTGTCTCTTCTGGGTCATTTGAATAGCCTTGTAGAAAATTATAAATAATCTTGACTTTGGTGCTCTGTTCGAGTCACACATAACTGCTGTCCTGCCTTTTAAATGAACTCTGCGTGTTCTGGAGCCTTCACTCTTGAGGTGACCTAGGATTTGTCACTTAGGATTTGTCCCTTTTATTTGCCGTTTGTTTATAACTGCTGCAGTGAAGTGTGACCCGAGTTGCTGGGGTTTTCAGTGATTTTGTTAGAGTGTTTATAAGAGAGTACAGGAAAGGAGCAAACCCACCAGTAAGTTCTCGTTCTAATGTTCCTTGAAGGCAACCATGGGAACTAAAAAGCTGTTTATTCACATGCTTTTTACCACTTCATAGTCAAGTTTGCTGAACTACTCTTAGCTGTCAATGGACCACTTGATGAAAAAAAAAATCCTGATGATATTTTTTGTGATGCAGGATTTCCAACTGTAGGCCTGTCCCATGTGGGGCCATGGCTATTGGTTCCCAGTAAGGTTCCTATTTCTACGCAGAAGGAGTCAAGACTGTGAGGACCGTTACGTTTCCCTTCAGGGTTTCCCAGGGGTGCTATGTGGAATTTTCCAAATCACTGTTTCTAAGATTTTCTACTTTCATTCATTTCCGTGGCACTTAGATGGAGATTTATGATTAATGCAATTCTGCCATCTTTCAGTGAGAGTAAGACAATTATTACTATAAAGAAAGTCGTAGAATTACTGTTTATTCAGGCATGGCCTTCTGGCTTTGGTGATTTTAATATTTTGTGCTATTGCAATAATAATAATGTTAATAATAATAATAACATTTCCTTGCGGGTTACTGAGAAGTCAGCAGGCATGTCCACGTGCCTCTGCTGCTGGGCTGTTCAGGAAGGTGCAGGGTCTGCCTTTCCGCCCAGAGCTCTCGCTCTCTTGCTAGTAGGCATCTCGGGCATCTGTCTGCATGCACGTTGTCAGTTTCCTCCATGAGCTCCGATGCTCTGGTCACGAGGTGCTCCTGCCTCCCATTACTAGGCTGACTAGGTAACATGACGGTCATGCCAGGTATGGACTCTTCACTTCAGATATCCTACCCCCGCCAGGGTGTTTGGACACCTCTTTCTGTGGCTGTAAAAATACGAAGGATTCCTACAGATTTACTCTTAGGGCATTTGTCACAGAGATGACAACTACTATTATTTATTAAATGCCCATGGTATGCCAGGCCCTGGGCAGCCCTATTGCTTACACTGGGCGCCAGCTCTGTGAGTTGCAGTGTCCTCTAAGGCAAACATCACCGTCCCCGTTTTACGGCTCAAGGACACTGAGGCTGAGGGAGGGTCATGATTTGTCCAAGTCACCTGGTAAATAGCAGCACGAGGGTTGGAACACTCATCTGTGTGATTGCAAATTTATGTTCTTTTCTCGGCATCAGACACTGCATCCCTGAAGGCAAATCTCACTGGCTTGCTCTTGGTCTCTGAGTTGGAAATGAACCTTAAGGTCGCACCATACTTAAGAGGACTGTAATCTTTTTGTTTTGTTTTGTTTTACTCATTCCTGCCTCTGCTTCCACAAAAGGTTGTGATCGAGGATGGCCTTTGATGTGTTCAGTTAGTCTCGAGGGAATACACTGCTTGAAATCACTGCCGTGTGGCCATTTAACATTGGCTTTCGTTTCAGTAGAAGGCAGTGCTTAAAAGCCTGGTTGCAGAGTAAAACCCCAACTCACATTCCAAATCCAACACTTACGGGCTCTGTGTCATTAATTTAACCCCTCTGCGCCTCTCTTGGCTCAGTCAGCCGTAAAATAAATGGCATAGTCATTACTCAGAGGCTTTTTGTGAAAAGGGAATGAAATAATCCTTGTAAAGCCTGGAGACAGGGCTGCGGGGAAACCAGACATCCCCCCCGCCACCCCCAGCACCGTCATCACCGGCGCTCTCGCAGGAAGGTTAGAAGCACCACTGAAACAGTGTGGCTGCATTAAAATTAGATGTAACTAGAAGAGACACAAGCCTCACAGCCAAAAGCCGGAAGAAGAAACGACTTCAGAAGTTTATAAACTGTTTTAGGTGTTTTTTCTTTGAAAATATTTTATGCAATTCACAAATATCAAGATAGCTTAGGTATGATCATCAGATGAATGCTTGGAGGTCACGTTCAGAGGTCCAGGGGCCAGTTCTCCTTATGGGTGTCCCAGATTTGTAAGAAAAGTGAGCCTTTGCAGAAGTTTGTAGCCACAGCCTGAAATAGTTGCAGCAGCTCCTGTAGGTCTTTGAAATGCAATGAGAATAAAGACAGACCTCACAGACTAGGAGAGCCTTGCGGTGGGTGTTGCAGGCTCCCACTTTGAGACTCAAGTTTCCCTCCATGGGAGTTGCACCAAATGAACTCTTAGCAAATTAAAGAACTGCAGTGACATGTGTGTCCCAGAGTCTTGACTTTATGCTAAATAGGCGTCCATTCTCTCTGAGCAGGGGGAATAATGGGAAACTGAGTCCCGTCTCTATGTGTTCTGAGTTCCTTAAAAAACTGACCTGTGACGCAGCTATGTCCATCACTGTCACACATGTACTACTCTAATGCGGCAGACCAATGATTGATGGGAGAGACTATGCCTGCGTGGGGACCAGTGGGATATGGGAAGTCTTTGAACTTTCCTCCCAATTTTGCTGTGAACTTAAAACTGCTCTTAAAAAAAAAGGTCTTGGGGGAAAAAAAAAAACAAAAAACAAAAACCACTGACTTGAAAAGTTGTAATTTTAGTATTTGAAAGGAAATTTGATTTTAAAAGAATAATTAACAGGTTTATGTAATCCTTTATTGAACCTGCTTATATATGTAAAACACCTTAAAGATATTTCGCATGTGTTTCCATGTCACCATGAAAGAATATGAAAATAGGCAGATTGTGAAGAGAAGTACACCAAAGTATAGCACCGAGCATGATCTTAAAGGAAACCTTATGGAATGGGTTCCTTTTTGTTACTGTAGACGTCACCACGTTAGATTTGACCCAGCCATTAGCTTTCAGTCTGCTCAGCAGGAGCTCTATGGTTAATCCCCTGGATGTTTCACTTTGAAAAGTTAAGTTCTTTAAAATGTTTTCAAAAGTCTATCCTATAAGAGCTGTGATTTAAAAAAAAAAAAAAAAAAAAAAAAATTCCGGTATGAAACTAGAAAGCAGTTTTATGCCTAATCACATGTCGATGATTGCCAAGAGACTGGTCTCTGCAAATTAATCAGAGCTCACCGAAAACCTCCCGGAATTTTTGACTGGCCACAGTGTCCAGGGTCTGTGCTAAGGGTGGGTTGGCAGTAGAGGAGGTGGGTTACCAAGGTGGAGAAGAGCCGGTCTCTACCTTCACAGAGCACCCAATCTAACTAGAGTCCAAGACTGAGTATGGTGAAGTTTGAAAACTGTCTTCTTTTTTATTTGCCAGTATTGAAACTATAGCATTCAAGTATTTAGATATTTCATTACAAGTAATGAATGGGTGACTCAGTCAATTAAGCATCTGACTCCTGATTGTGGCTCAGGTCATGATCTCGAGGTTGTGAGATCAAGCCGCCCTGCATTGGGCTCTAAGCTGGGCTGGGCATGGAGCCTGCTTAATATTCTGTCTCTGTCCCTGCCCCCCAACCTTAAATAAGAACAAAAACAAACAAAACAATCAAAACAAATAATGAATGGCTATTTGTATGGTTAAATAAGCTCAAGGAAATGCTCTTTTGGCTTTAAACACCCTGAGGGTGAAGGCAATTCTTAAGGTAGTGGATTGTTTTTTTTAGGATTGGGTAATAAATAATTGGATAGACAGCGATAGGTTCCAATATACAAATACAAATCTGTGCAAGTTTGCTTAAGAGCTTTTGGCTGCTTCATTGTCATTACAAAGGTTAAACGAAGTAGCTTATTTTTTGAAGCTAGTCACGTTTATAATAATGTATCACCTGGTAGTTTTATCAATTATGCTTTAATTTTTTAGTAAAATAGGTACATACAGTTGTGATAATAAAACATTTATTTACAATTTCTTAGTAAACATTTTTTATGATTATCTGTGACTTGGCAAATCAACATTTGGGGCTTGTATTTTTCACTCAGCTTGAATTTGTGTTATATTGTACTATGTTGGAAATAAATGAACCTCCTTTCTTCCATAATATAAGCTGTTTTGTAAAACCAGTTGGGAAAAAAAAAAAAAAACAACCTAACATGTTATTTGTCACAGATAATGCAGTAGGCGTTTTGAAGCTTCTTCCTGGTTTGGTCACCAACCCTTTTGATTCCTAGCAACATTAAATATTCCCAGGTTATCTATAGGGACAAAACTCATTTTTATCACACTTGACATATCCTTAATTGATCTTCTATGTGTGTGGCTTGGTTTGGAAATTAGAGGATTTAGTTTCCTTCCTCTGGCTAAATTCCTGAATTAATACTTTATTTCCTGCCTTATAGGTGCTAAAGGTCAAGTTTCTTTCCACGTTTTGTTTTTCCTACCATGTTCATTTGTTGAAGGGTGGGGCCAGGGAGGCGATGTATATGTGTTCTAGTGCCCACTGACCTGCCATGATGAGGGTAGAGGGGGCCCTTGAAGAGAAGCTTGAGCCAAATACATTTCACTGGACAATTTAGATTTAGCAAAATCAGTCACCAAGTGGGACAAGAGTGAAGATGCAGGTTTGCAAAAATTGGTTCAGCCTTATTTGGTCTTTGGTTCGTGGGCTACCTTTTGAGAATCATTGCTCCAGAAACATGGAGGTGGAATGATGAGTGGGAAGCTTGACCTTTCCTTTTCTATTTTTCTGTGTTTCCATCTGAATCTTTTATAATGAGCATATATTAGTTTTGTCGTTTTAAAACATAAGAAAGAAAATGAAAGTTGGGAGGAGGACAATGATCTCCCGGAAGACCGTAATTACGTTTCCGCTTCAACAGCAACAAAATCCTCGTTTTAGTTTCTAATTATAGGATCTCAGAATACATCTAAATTTTAAATGTAGTTGATATGTTTCGAATAGGCTCCTATTCAAAATACCAACACGAGCAAACAAATAATGCAAGTTCCGGGTCCTTTGTTCCCTTTTTGTCTGTTAAAGATCTGGGCACACACCACCAGGTTTTCCCTCCATAAGATGTCTTTGCTTTTTTTTTTTTTAAGGTAAAATGAAAACAGTCAGTAGAGTCTGACATATTTATTTGATAAAATATCATAGATCTAAATGGCACAATATAATTCACAATATAATTCATTATATATATATAATTTATAATAAATAAATTCACATTTATTTAATATCATTGTCATGTATTTCACTTAATGTTTACGTTAAACTTGTAAGGTAGCTCATACTATTCTCTCTTTTTCCAGAAGACAAGGATATAGATGCAGAGAGAAATTAAGTAATAGCCCCAAACAAGTACTTAGTATGTGTTCAGAACCCAAGTTCAGTTCTAGTTTCATCCGACTGTAAGCCAGTGGTTTTTCTCATTTTGCTCATTTCTCATCCCTTTCTCATTCAGCAGAGCTGATGATTCCCCCATCAATAGCAGTGCTCCTCACTGGGATGAGAATGTGGGAGATTATCCCTGGGGGCTCATCAGAATCTATGTGTGGGATGATATGTGTAGTTTGGAAGAGATGCCAGAGATAGAATTCTACTTCCCTACCAGCTGCCCCGATCGACATTCTTTGCACTACCCCACACTACACCATGATGGTTTGATTTTAGTCTATTGACTTTAGAATAGGACCTCTTTCAGTTTTGTATTTAATAACTCTGTAAATAGGGATCCCCCCCCCCAAATACACATAAATTTACCAGACAATTCATTTCATGGAATTTTTCTGGGCTAGCATATTTTCTTCTCCCAGAAACAAATCATGCATTATGTGGGGTAAGGAACTATTTTTTTTTCTTACTTTTCCCCCCATTCTTTTAAATCTAAAGTCAATTAATTAGCATTTAGTGTATTATTAGTTTCAGATTTAGAGATCAGTGATTCATCAGTCTTATATAACACCCAGTTCCCACTACATCACGTGCCCTCCTTAATGCCCATCACCCAGTTACTCCATCCCTTCACCCCCCTCCCCTCCAGCAACCCTTAGTTTGTTTCCTATGATTAAGGGTCTCTTATGGTTTGTGTCCCTCTCTGATTTTGTCTTGTTTTATTTTTTCCTCCCTGCCCTATGCTCCTTTGTTTTGTTTCTTAAATTCCACATGGGAGTGAAATCATATGGTAATTGTCTTTCTCTGATTGATTGACTTAGTTTGCTTAGCATAATGCCCTCTAGTTCCATCCATGTTGTTACAAATAGCAAGATTTTTTTTTTTTTTTTTTTTTGACAGACAGAGATCACAAGTAGAGAGAGAGAGAGGCGGGCAGAGGGAGAGGGGGAAGCACGCTCCCTGTTAAGCAGAGCCTGATGTGGGAGGGTGCCTGGGTGGCTCAGTGGGTTAAAGCCTCTGCCTTCGGCTTGCGTCATGATTCCAGGGTCCTGAGATCGAGCCCTTCATCAGGCTCTCTGCTCTGCGGAAAGCCTGCTTCTCCCTCTCCCACTACCCCTGCTTGTGTTCCCTCTTTCTGTATGTCTCTCTCTGTCAGATAAATAAAATCTTAAATATATATATATTTGGGTAGGATTTTAAAAATCTATGATCAGACCCTTTATTTTCAAGGTAAGAGAAATAAAAGCATAAAACTTACCAAGAAATTAGAAAAAAAATGGCTCAGGTCAAAGCGTAATTTCCTTCTAATAGTTTTCCAGTCAAGAGAAGAAAAGAGAGGCCTCAATGAGTAACTAACTGTAATACTGACCTTGTCTGTTGAGCCAGTGAAATGTTCTCACTAAAGTAAAAATGTCACATTTCATTTTCAGTCTATACCTAAATATTAACTCTATTATTTCTTTGATGTCTTTCAAGTTTATTCCCTCATAGAAAATATTTAATTTTTCCCAAAAATATAAGTAATATCTATTTACTGCACTAAAAAATATATTAAGAAAAGTTAAAAATCTCCTATAATCCTACCACCTTTACATAGCTACTGTTAGCACGAAGGAATATGTTTTGACTACCTGTATAGCACCATCATATTCTGCGTGCTCTTTATAGCATGGTTTTCCTGTTGTCAGGACATCATTTGGGTATTTTTTCCATATCAATAAATATATATCAGTCATATTGTTATTTCAAATCATTTCATGGAACCCCCTTAAAAGTCACATGTATTAGTTATTTTTTTACTACAACAAAATAATACTTTAGTAAACTGTCTGTCCTTGTATCTTTGTATACCAGTCTGATTTCCTTAGGGTAAAGATTCAGCTGTGGGATTGCTGGGTCAATGAGGCATGTTCTTCTTTCTCCAAAGGCTTCATAATAAAATGACTCCTAGAAAGATTATACCTGATTTAATCTTACTCCAGTTATACCTGATTTAATCAAACTCCGTTTGCCCCAGCTGATCCATTTTTGAATCTGATGGTTAAAAAAAACATTATTAGTTTGGTTTTCTTTTCTTTGACTACTTCTGAGGTTGAGGTTGAATGTCTTTTTAAATGTTCTGCATGAGTTGCCTGTTCATGCACTTTGCCTATTTTTCTGTTGGAATACTATCTTACTGATCTGTGAGTGCTTTTCATCTTCTGTAAAACACAGGCTACTGTTTATTGTATTTGATGAACTGTTTTCTTCTCTGTGCATTTAAAAAGTATTGTAAGATATTACAATTGTAATTATTTCATAAGAATTATAAGCAGATCTAGAGACTTAAGTGGTGTTAAAGCTCAGAGGTTTTTTTGATACAGACCTTCCTTTTTGTCTGTTGCCCTTGGAGAGGTAAGCAAATACATTTATGTAAGACTGAGTGGTAGATGTACATTCTCATAAAGTTATACATATGTTGAGACATGCTCTGTGGTTTTTTAAATCTGTTGATCTCTGAACTTTTCTCCAAGCCCGGAACCAGCCCTCCAGCACGAGCTGAACAACATAGGCATAAGAAGAAGAAACCAAATCCTGTGCTGACATTTTTCTGTTAGTGTTGCCTTTGGTCTCCTCGGGAACTTGCCATTGTTAATGTGGTTCACTGTTCTTACTGTGATCCACGTGATCTCACCTCCAGGTCCATCTGCATAAAAAATGGATTGTCTAATGCTGGGCTGTATTTCCATGTATTTTCAGAGTATCCACGTCCTGGAGAGGACTGCTTCCTCCAGCACGGAGCCCTCTGTCAGTCGGCAGTTGCTAGAACCAGAGCCGGTCCCCCTTTCCAAGGTCAGTGACGGGATGTGATGCTTTCTAGGATGGCATGATGCCTGCTCTGGGGCCAGCAGGACTATAAACAGGCCTTCCACCTGACTTCCCTTAGGGTAGCTGGGATTCCTCCCATGGGCCTCTGCTGCCACATCTTTCTATCTCTAGTATGTTGGCTTTCTCTGCCCGGTGTGAGGGAGGAACAGATTAAAGTATATTTTGCTGGGAATTGCAGGACTACAAAGATCCGAAATACTCTTTAGTTTAAATGAAGAGAAACCATGGTCATTCTCCTGTTGGAGACATGAGCAGCTATTTCTACATCAAGCTAATAAAAAAAATCACTGGGTCCAGCAAAAAATCACAGTACTAACAACAGCAGCAAGAGCTACCATGATTGCCTGTGTACTGCATCCCAGGAAAGGTGCCAGGTGCTTAAATACACGATCCCATTGAACAGAACCCTTGCTAACAGCTCCGTGCACTGTAGGTATCTATTACGTTTGCAAATATGGAAACCGAGAATGAGGAACTTGCTCAAAGTCTGAAAAAGCTGTTCATTGGCAGGGCAGGGATTCAGACTTAAGACTATTTCAGTTCTAGCCCTGCTGTAGGTCCAGTAGCACCTGCCTGGAGGGGCTGTTGGACATTCAGAGTCCCAGGCCTTCCTTGCTGTGAGCTCTGAGGAGAACACCACAGGCTACTGATGAAAACCTCTTTTGTTTAATGGAACCCAGCATTCCCTCCCTTCAGAAGCCTTCTCTTTCTTAGACTGGGAAGACATCTAAATTCATTTGTGTCTCAAACAAATTTTTTACGAAAACTTTTCGTAAAGAAAAGTTGAGGAGATGCTATCCTATTCATCCCTACCCCTTGCTCTACTCCCTGCAGTTTTCTTCAGTGGGCTGCCTCTCCTCTGGAGAAACTCAGAGAATAGAATGCTTGGGGATTTGGAATGCAAATATAAAACTAGCACTTTATTTCCCCAAAAGGACTTTGAAATATTTATTACTGGTTCTTCCACTTCGCTTATCCTATACTAAACAGAATCCTTTAAGGAAAGAGCATACTTCATGGTATGGAATATATATGCTTGTGCTCTTTATGTTTGGAAGACATTGCAAGTTATAAAGTTTGTGGTACTGGACTGGAGTAGACTGCAGAACTAAGGAAAGGGGGTTATCAAACTTAAAAAATAATTTAGAGAGAAAGAGAAGATGATCTGATTTCTATTTGAATGGCAAACAGAGAGAATGCCTACCTGGTAACTACAGCTAGTAATCTTTTTGAAAACATCAGTTCTCTCTTACAGGCAGCTAGCGGAGAGAGAGAAGTAAATACTGGGGCAGTGGGCAAGGCAGCTAACATTTCTTGAGCATCTCCTTTGTCCCAGGCATTGGATCAGTACAGACACTCTTTTCCAACATCAGCCTCCTCAACGAAGTGACTACCAATGTTCTTCTCATTTTGCTGAGAAGGAAAACTGAGACTTGGGGCATCACTAAGTTAGCTGTCCAGAGTCAGATAGCCGTGAGGTGTGTGCCAGAAACCAGGATGGTGGGAGATACACGGTGACAGGAGACCTCTGAGACGGACACGCAGAAACAGAAAGGAGAGTTGCTGGTATTAAAAGCACAGATCAGGGGGCGCCTGGGTGGCTCAGTGTGTTAAAGCCTCTGCCTTCGGCTCAGGTCATGATCTCAGGGTCCTGGGATCGAGCCCTGCATCAGGCTCTCTGCTCAGCAGGGAGCCTACTTCCTCCTCTCTCTCTCTCTGTCTGCCTCTCTGCCTACTTGTGATCTCTGTCTGTCAAATAAAATAAATAATAAAATCTTAAAAAAAAAAAAAAAAAGCACAGATCAGGAGGAACTTTCTGGTTGTTGAGCACAGGGAGGCCCTGGGGGATTGCCCCCCTGCAGAGGGCATGGAAGCTGAGGGCATGGAAGCTCCACACCCCGTGCCAAGAGTTGCCCTCTGTGTCCCTTCCGTCTGGCTCTTCCCGAGTTTTATCCTCGTGTAATAAACTAGCGGTCTAGTACAAGAACAGTAATAAAGAGCAGATGCCCACGAGGCTTTCTCTCGTCCCTCGTCTCCCACCACGTGCACTGCTAGCATCCTTGGCGTCTGACTGTATAGTCTGGCTACGTCCGTTTGCGCACAGTTCCTGATCCTGGCCGTGCTCTTGCTCTCCTGCAGTGCGGCATGTCTGCTCCTTCTGGAGTCTCTCCTGTGCCGTGCTAAAACTCCTACTTTTTTTTTTTTTAACAGATTTTTATTTATTTATTTGACAGAGAGATCACAAGTAGGCGGAGAGGCAGGCAGAGAGAGAGAGAGGAGGAAGCAGGCTCCCTGCGGGGCAGAGAGCCCGATGCGGGACTCAATCCCAGGATCCTGAGATCATGACCTGAGCCAAAGGCAGAGGCTTAACCCACTGAGCCACCCAGGCACCCCAAACTCCTACTCTTCTAAGCCAGGCCCACAGGACTCCTTCTTCAAAGGCTGCTCCTCCCCCCACCATGCATCCTCTGCCCCAGCCTATGGCTGTGCTTACGACATCTCTTACTTTAGCTTACCTTCTGTCTTACATCGGGTCGTCTAGAAGGGGGACTTGGCGTAGGCGGTTTGTGATTTATTGAGGGAGAGCCCTCGGGACAAGGAGAAGCAAAGAGGCGAGGGCAGTGCGGGAAGGGGTTTGCGCTGGAGTTCCCCCTGGACCCTGTTCCCAGGGTGAGCCCTGGAGCATGGGTTGGACCACAGATTTGCTCTCATCCTGAGGCAGGGACTTTTTGTTCCCTCGGCTGTTTGTACTCTTGTGTCCTTCAGTAGGTGAGAGTCTTGAGGGAGGGAGAGGCTGAGCTGTAAATGCCGCAGCTGTGGAGGAGGGAGATTCTCGCCCAGGCAACTGGGGCAGGATCCGCTGGCCTGATGGGGGCATCTGGGTCAGGCTCCAAAAGCATCCGCTTCCCGTTATCCTCTGTGGATCCTGCTCTAGGACTGCTGCTCTTGTTGTGGTGGGTTTTGTCTTCATAGGTACCCTATCTCCAGGGGCCTCATGAAATCAGAGGATCCCATCCCTTCCAGGGACCATAGCACCTCACCCTCTCTCAGTCCATTTGCAAGAACACAGGCTTCCTAGGCCCCGGTGGGTGGTGGAACAACACTGAAGTACGCAGTGTCCTGACTCAGGATCTGTTGACCTTCTTTGTTTGGTGTTTCCACCTTCGGCAGCACGTTCCCAGACCACCTGCCCCCGGCTGTCCTGCATCTAGAGAGACTCTGGAGAAAGGAAATGTCTCTGTTGAGCAGACTAGGGGCTGTTATCAGATAACTTTCTCTTTTTAGTTATTATTAGATAAAAAGCATATTTCTGGAACAACAAAAATGTTTGTGTATCTGACTCAAGTCCTGATATGATCACATTAGGGCTTTTGACTCTGTTTCTATTATAAGTAAACCAACGGAAATTGGAGACTTTAAAACAGAAAATTAGGATCAGTTGAAATAACAAAAAAATTCTTCATTTTTCAGAAAGTGATACTAACTTTCTTGAGGTCAACCTAGTCTACTAGGCATAGAGGTGGGTGGTAGTAACTCCTGAGTTGGGCGGTTTCCATATCTTACACATCTTATTTACAGCATTCTCATCAGCATTATAATTGAAATAGGGAGAATGTTGTTTACTCTGGATTCACCTCCTTGCCTCTTTGTCAGTTTGACAGCTTATTTAATGGTTAGAACTGTATTAGGATTCTTTTCAATTTCCTTTGGCTTTAGTAACATTGGATTAGAGCAAATGGAGTTATTTGTTTGGAGCTACTGCATTTATCTTTAAAAATACATTTTAATTTCTTGCCTTTTCTATCTCATCCCTTTTTTTCCCTCCTCTGTAGTGAAATTAAAAAAAAACTTGTGTGATAGAAATCAGTAGCCATAGCACCATAGCAATAAGTTGGTATTATAGTCCGTGTTTAATTAGAAAAAAATCCAAAAAGCACTATATTTATTAAATATTTCCATTTTACAAGTTTTCCAGTGTATTCTTCAACACACACACACACACACACACACCATATATAAATATATATACATATATAAGTATAAAAGATGTATATACACATTCTGTATATACACACACATATCACATATATACGCACATCATACACACACACAGAATAAGTCAAAGATGAATACTAGCCTTCAAATAAGATCTAGCTTAAAATGAAAATGTTCTAGAGATGCTATCCATGGATAGGGCTACTAAAAATAGAAATGTCATTAAATACAGCTGCTATCTAAGAACAGAAAACTCTAATGAATATATTTACACATATAGAGTTTTCTTTAATTACTTGATTGTATCACACTTTTAAAAAGAAATCAGTAGAAAGCTTTCATTTTTAGAAAATTTTAATTTACTTTTCTGGTGGTAGTAGAACCTAGTATTTTCTTTAATTATTCTAACATTCATAAACAATGCTGATTTGTTGAGTTCCAGTTCAGTATTTTAAAATGGGAATACCAGAGCACCCTACTTTGTGCTCTGGACCAGAATGCCACCTGTACTAGTATTGTCCAAAATGGTATATAGCCTGAAATTGTCTCATCAGAAATATTATTTTAAAAATTACTATATCTAGCAGTGCCCGAGTAGCTCAGTTGATTAAACATCCAACTCGTGAATTTGGCTCAGGTCATGATTTCAGGGACAGGAGATCAAGCCCTGCGTGGGGCTCCACACTGGGCATGGAGCCTGCTTGGGATTCTCTCTCTCCATCTCCCTTTACCCCTTCCTCCCTGCTCATGCACTCTCTTTCTCTTAAAAAAAAAAAAAATTAATAAATTGCTGTATCTAATTAACAGTTTTGACCAGCTCAATCACAGTTTCTGACAGTGTTATCTTCAAGTAGAAAATTATTTCTTGGGCTGTGTGTAAGGAGACACTTACAAATACTGTAAAGGTTCTTAAGGCTGATAAGTGGATACCAGTAAGTGTGTTTTTGTAAAGTAAATAGTTCATTCACGGGGACCCCTCACGGATGACCAAGTAGACAAACAAATGGCACTGGTCTCAGATTGGTTTTCTTTGTCCAGTGGAGGGAGCATTTAGAGTTGGATTTGGAAGAACAGGGGGACGATGTTGAGTGAGAGGGCTTTTTATAAGCCAGGAGTGTCTCCTAGGCTTAGTGATGCTAGAATGAAGCAATGTTCGGCTGCATGTCCTAGAAACATAACTTACTGTGAAAAAACACACCCCCGTTTATACCTACTTGACCTTAAACAGAGATGTGACTTGGCCATAGGGCAAGGGGTTTCTGGGAGGGAAACCCCCCCCCAGAAGGGAGGGAAAAAGGAAAAGGGGAATGGTAGGTAACTCTATCAGCCCTCCCTTCCCACCCCCAGGGCCAGCGTCAGTAACTGGTCATGGCACCTGTGCCTCTGGGCCTTGTCAGAGCCTCATGGTTCTTCAGCAGGTTCTGGGCAGTCGCCACCTAGACCTTTGCACCAGCAGGCCCATCGGCCCTGAGGTGGAATGCATCAGCCATTCCTGTTGAAGCCTCTGGTCTGTGGTTGAAGGATGATTCCTGATAGACTGTATCTCTTTGGAAGGCAGTTTCCCAGGTCAGTTTGAGATGGGGCATTCCTCAGAGAGCCCTGCCCTCATGGGTGGCGCTGCACCCAGCTTTCCGAAGCTGAGCCCGCCAAGCAGTTACCCCGAGAGACTGGGCTTCCCTGTGCGGTGGGAGGGGTTGGAGCCGTTGTGTGTGGGGTGTGACCTTGTTGCTCCTGCCTCTGCTGCCCCATTGCATCACATGCCCGAGATCTAGAATATCAGTGATGGTCGGGTCTGCAGTTACTTTGGAGCTACAAAGGCCCTTAGGAATCACCTGGTCCAGTGATCTGAAAACCTGGAATGCTGCTAGGGGCCACGTATCTAACATGGAGACAGGCCCAAAAGGCACTGTGACAAGCTGACGACTTCCCTCGTGGCAGGGCCAGTGCTGCCAGATCTCATAGACTTGAATAAGACATTCAAAATTCAGATTAAAAAAAAAATATATTTGGGCGCCTGGGTGGCTCAGTGGGTTAAGCCGCTGCCTTCGGCTCAGGTCATGATCTCAGGGTCCTGGGATCAAGGCCCGCATCGGGCTCTCTGCTCAGCAGGGAGCCTGCTTCCCTCTCTCTCTCTCTCTGCCTGCCTCTTCATCTACTTGTGATTTCTCTCTGTCAAATAAATAAATAAAATCTTTAAAAAAAAAAATATATATATATATATATATATTTATTTACTTATTTGACAGAGAGAGCACAAGTAGGCAGAGTGGCAGGCAGAGGGAGAAGGAGAAGCAGGCTCCCCACTGAGCAGGGATCCCGATGCAGGGCTTGATCCCTGGACCCCGGGCTCATGACCTGAGCCAAAAGCAGTTGCTTAACCTACTGAGCCACCCAGGTGCCCCAAAATTCAGATGTTTTTTACATCTGAAATCTTCTGACTTTTAAATGTTGACAACTCATTAAAAAATGTAGACATCATAGACACACAGAATGCATCTTTAAAAGAAGAAACCATGATTTGGTCTGTTTTTAACAAAGGAGGATGATCATGTAGCCTCTAGGATCCCAGATTTCTGGCCTGAGATCTGGTGCTCTTTTCGTGGGCTCCTAAGCATGCGTGTTTCTCAGGATGCGTGTCTTCAAAAGCATGGACTTCTGGGGGTTGTGGTTAGCAGGGCACGTCCTGTGAGCTCTGAAATGCGTGCAGCCCACGGCACCACCTCTAGTTGAGTAGGTAATGGGCCACTCAGAACACTGTGGCCTTTCCATTTTGCACAGAAGGCCAGGACTCTGCACTAATTGAACACTTGTCATCAAAACAGCCTTCCCTTCAACTGTTCAAGTGGCTTGGTGCCCAGAGATGAACTCTCTGGAAAAATGTATTTTAAACCTTCCAAGTGCATGACATCAAAACTCCATTCTGCCCCTAAGTCCAGCAGCCAGCCCTCTCAGATGGGCCTGTGAGCATCCAGGTCTACCTGGAAACTCATTTTAACTTCACTTACCAGCACAACGCTGTGTCGAATGTTAGACTTTGCACCAGGATGGGGATCATAGTCCTGGTGCGTCTGGTGTTCCTTCAAAAGCAGCTTCTACTTAAGAGTCCGCTTTGACCGTGTCATCAAACACTGAAAAACATGTGATTTAGTTTTTCTTCTTTTCTCTCAGGAAGCTGACAGCTGGGAAATTATAGAAGGGCTGAAAATAGGCCAAACCAATGTCCAGAGACCAGACAAGCATGAAGGCTTTATGCTGAAGAAAAGAAAATGGCCTTTAAAAGGCTGGCACAAGGTACCATTTTCATCGTATTCACCTTCAGATCGTCTTTGTCCTAGAGAGGATCTTATTTGGTGTCATTAGGTGGAAATCAGAGAGTATGTTTGTATGCATAAAGTAACTGTTACAGCCTTTCTATTTTTTTTTTTAACTGTATAGGCTTCCTCCTATTCTACCTATTTAAGACTGAGATCTGTAATATCGGTATGCAGAGAAAACATATTTTACATGATAGTTAATGTCCAGCTTGTACATGTTGTCTACTCTGCTGCTTTTCATTTAGAAATAATATGAATATTAAACAATAATAATATGACTATGTGCTTATTAACAATATGTTTTTAAATGTATACATATGTTCCATTGGATGGATTTTTGTTAGATATTCCACCATGATTGAACCAATTTCCTATTGCTGGACATGGAGGATATGTCTGACTTTTTTACTGTTATGGTGTTGTGATGACCATCCTCCCACACAAATGTCTGTGTAAGTCCTTAGGATGAAGTCTTGGAATGATTATTACCAGTGCAAACTGGAGATGCTCAGTCACTGATCTTGGAAGTCGGTTTACCGCCCTCGGAAGGATGTGGCTTGTTCTTCTCCCCCTGCCCCACATCCTTTCTCCGTCTTCCAGTTTTAATTATGGAGCAAGTATTTGGTACTGCGCTGTTGCAATTACCTGAGTAACGAGAATACCGTAGTGCTAAGAAGGAGAAAATTGTCCTCCATTTTCAGTATCAGCCCTTCGATAGACCACCAGTACTGTCTCTGAAATCACTGGGTCCTTAGGAAATAGCTTTTTTGCCATTTAAGGGAAAGATTTAAAGTTAATGGATGGAAAATGTTGCCCCCGTCCCCTGACTCTGAGGGTGAAGTAAAAATAGGTCCAAGAGGTTTCTGACTAGTGTTTCTTGTCACTTGTCAGAAGCCTCCTCAGTCTCCCGTGAAGCCATAATATTATCCCAAAACCTAGAATTTCTCTCTACCCTTATTCTTCCTTGGATTTTGGCCCCCTGGTCATACTCCTTCCTAGAATCACCTTGTGTTTTTCATGCTGGCCTCATTACTTTGCGGCTCCTCGAATCAGTGGCCCTGCTAAGCTCTTCCCCTGTGATCACACAATAGATGATCTTCGCTCACGTTCTTTGATAGGTAGAAATGGAAAAGGAGAAAAAAGAAGTCAAAGAAACCCATGCTCTCTGAATCGCTCACTGATCGCATTCTCAGGTCCACATCTCAGCCAGACTGGCTGTGGTTTAACAGCCACTCTTTCCGGGCCATGCCTTTGAGCACTTTTCTATGTAAATAGTAAGAGGTTCTCACTTGCATTGCCTGTTCTCCTGGGCTCTAATGCCACAGATATTTATTCAAGTAATAGCCTATTTGATAGCCCGAGCCATGGGTGATTGAGTAATGAAGTGTTTTTCAGCTGTGGAGATGCTTTCTTCCAAGGCTCACTTATTGCCCTAGAACCTGTGTCGAAGGGGTTTTTCTGACCTTCTCTGAGTTTCGTGCAGAGTAGTTAGTACCTGAGCCTGACCGCTTGCCACAGCGGCAGCTAAGTGTTCCCGAATCGCATAAAACCTTCCCAGCAGAGTAGTTTTCCAACAGTAGAAAGACTCCTTGCATCTGTGGAGACTATAGGAGAGCACTGGACCCATTGTTCGATTGGGTCCTGAGAGCTGTTCTTTCCCTTGTGAATTGCCCCGGGAAAGGAAATCAGCAGAGGGTTCCTGCGCGTTTGTGAAGCAATGATGGCTAGATTCATTTGGACTGGACCAGGAGCATCTTGGAGGAGACAAAAACTGCCAAAAATCTTTTTCTCTTTTTTTTTTTTTTTTTTTTTTTTGCTCTTAAAGTAACTCAGAAACAATATTTAATATCTTGTACTAAAAGTGAAATGTAAGCATTTTGCTAAGTGGAGATGCAAGTAAATTGCTAAAGCTCCTTCTTAAACTTCCCAGATAATTTCTTACTCATAGATCTAGTTCACCAACTCCCGTACCAGACTTGAGCATTTTCAGGAATTTTCCATGGTATCCAGGGAAATGTAGGAGTTTACATCCAGGGTGAAAAAAAGTGAAGCTCCTCACAGAATCACTGTGACCTCAACTGAGTTCTTCTCATTTCTTACTTTCAAAAACACCCCAGTGTGATTCATTCAGAAAGTCATGGCTGAGGATCTGAGATTCTAGCCCCCCAACCCCCTTCCCTCCGAGGAAAACCATGATTAAAGATTGCATTCCCACTGGATTGTGTGTTTAAAACAATAACAACCACCACCACCACCACAACAAAGCAAAAAACCCCAAACCCTAGTAGGCTGATGAGACGAAATTCAAGCTCAGATTTCCTGACCAGTTAATGTGACCGATGATGACCAGGTGCACTGAATTAAATACATGAAAATGATCAAACATACTGATTGCTAAATGCCAAGCCACATTAGCCGCACACTTGTGACTGTTCTATATGATTCAGAATGCACCCGGTAACGGGCTTGTTTGGTTCTTGCAGCGTTTTTTTGTCCTGGATAATGGAATGTTAAAGTATTCAAAGGCACCACTCGATGTAAGTAGCACGCAGGACATGTTTCAAAGATGGTTTTAAAGTGAGTAAACACCACCGTTGTGCAAGCCTTGTGACGTAGTTCCCAGCTTTGTGCATTTGTGTGCCTGTCAGATGTAACAAGCTCCCAGACTTCCATGTTCCAGGCAAGGTGTGTTTTATGCTTGTGCTCACACTAGCATAAAAATCTCTAACTGGAGCATGAAGATTTAATTTAACAATTTTCATGGATGTCGTTAAGAACAGAAGGTTAAACCTACATGTGATACACTAACAAAATGACCCCTTCTGTCTTGGAGAGAAAACCCAAATAGATTTTTTTTCCTGCATCTCTCAATAAGCTATGCTTTCTGTGCTTTATTTTGAGATTTAAAGCAACCTTTGTTCTTATCTATATCCTTTTGAAACCGATCTTATGAACTTCATTTCTGTTTCACGCATCCTTTTATCTTGGAAATCCTAACTCACTAACATCATTGCAAATTATTTTCTTGAAGTAGTTGTTTGCATGTAAAACTGGAAGATACCGTCCGTCTTGTCAGTGTGGCAGAGGGAAATAAGTCAGGGTTCTGTTTTGTCCCCATCTCCTCCATCGAATCAGCTGTGTGTCCTTGATCAGACAAGGGCAACCAGAGGAAGCACCGACTGCTCTGAGCTCTTAGTCCCAGCTGCCCAGTTCGGCCTCAGCAGCTGGCTTCTGGTTGATTACTTGGGGGATATTCTGGGTTGTAGGTCAAAGATTGACCATAGTTATTTTAGGAACCACTAAACATAGCTTTTTGGGGGATATAAACTATGCAATCTAGAATTATGAAAATTAGCATTGTAAATTATGCCAGAAACCCGTAGTCTTGGGGCACCTGGCTGGCTCAGTTGATAGAACATGTGACTCTTGATCTTGGGGTCATGAGTTCAAGCCCCACATTGGGTGTAGAGATTACTAAAAACAAATAAAATTGAAAAAAGGAAAAGAAATGAATAGTCTTGTTTGTTAAAATTGGTGGGAAGTCACAGCAGCTCCAGCTGTTCTCAGATTAAGGACCTAAACCATTTTCTCTTTGTAAAGGAGGTGTGGTATTCCATCTCCCATAGATAAGTTAAAGATTCCATTACCCTCACTTCAGTAAAGAAACACAGAAAGTCATATATCCTTCTAGCCTATTTACTAGTCTTCTGACTTCAGATTCAAAAGGGGAAGGTCCATGGAAGCATCGATGTCGGACTCTCGGTCATGTCAATTAAAAAGAAAGCTCGGAGAATAGACCTTGACACAGAAGAGCACATCTATCATTTGAAGGTAAAGTCACTTTTCAATAGTTTGAGAACAGAGAAGAGTTTCTCTGCCATTATCAGGGGAATTCACTTGCCTGTGCCAGTGGTAAATTGGAGATTGGTTCCACCCTTACTGTCTCTTCTTGTTTTTTGTTTCAGGTGAAATCCCAGGACTGGTTTGATGCGTGGGTCTCCAAACTCCGCCATCATCGATTGTACCGGCAAAATGAAATTGTCAGGTCACCGAGAGATGCTAGTTTTCACATATTTCCTTCAACCTCCACTGCCGAATCCTCACCAGCTGCTAATGTTTCTGTTGTGGATGGAAAGGTGTGACTTTGTTATATGAAAATCAGCCCAGAAATTGCTTGGGCAATTATATAGGCACATAACTGGGTCTCATTTGACAAACCAGGAAGAGAAGGTTTATTTTGTCAACTAATCCTCAGGACAACAGTGACACTGGGCATCAGAGTTAATCAGTTATAGATTAGGTAGAAATGTGGATCACCAAGAGAGTTACCAATTACTTGTCCTTTGTACGTATGGACCACATCCTAATTTTATATGACTTTGTAGGGATATTAGGAAGTAGAGTGAACATTTGGTTAACCGGCCCCTAGAGACTGATATCTTCCTGGGTAGTAATAAGAAGACCACAAAGTTTTAAAAATGAAACTTGCTTCCTTGTCTGGAGCTGTACTATATTACAAGACCCAGAGAGAGACCATTGAATTTCCTCTCGAGGTTAGGGTAAATTGGCTAGAGAATGTGGCCTTAATACACATAGTGGACTGGATGGCGAGGCACTGTGTTAACCATTTGACATTCACTCATCTCTAAGCTTTATATAGCCCGAGCTCAGAGACAGTTAAAAAAAAAAAAAATGTTTTCAGAAGTGACATGGCTGTGAAACAGCTGAGCCAGAATCTGAATCCTCATCTCCCTTTTCCAAAATCCGTGCCCTTCCCATTACACCAGGTACCAAATTAAGGGAGGCTGAAGCTGTTCTTTGGGCTACATTAAGAGTTCATTTTTTTATGTGGCTGAAAAGCTAGAGGTGTTCCCTGTTAAAAAATTAAGGTGAGACAAGAGGCGGGGTGACCACTGTCTCTGCCTTTGATTCAGTAATTAAGTTTTCTGGACCATTGCCACATTGTGATGACCAGGGGTGTTCCAGCTGCCACTTCGCACCTGCCATTGAGAACACAGACATCTGTGAATAACAGGCCACCATCAGGAGTTGGGTTTAAGAACCTTTCAGTGAAGATTCTGCCCTTCTCTATTGTCTTACTTATGGATATATGTAATATATATATTCCAAGTTTCCTTAGCATAACACTGAAAAACCTCATGGAATCTTCAAGATCAGCCAAATCAGATGAAATGAAATACTCTTGTATTCACTCTTCAGTATTTCAATGGAAGTTACTTAAGTAATTCTTGTTAAATCCCATTAATTGTATTTTCCAAGGCTCTTAAACCTTACTTCATTCTGGTTATAGCCTTGCCAAGGACGGTTCCATCAAGGTCATCCTCCTAGGAACAGGGTAGTGGTTTAACCCTACTACTAACCAGTTCTGAAGTGAAAAGGAACCAGGAGGTCAGAGGGTGGGAAATAGGGCACTTACTGAGGGACCCCACATAAGATGACTAAGATAGTCCTCTGGTTCCCTGGGCCCCTGTATTCTCGCCACAGAATAGAATGAATCCCCGGATTCATCCCAGCTAAACAAGAAATATATCCCAGAAGGGTATTTTAAAAATCTGAATGTTTCATCCTTTGGTTCTTCTGCTTCTGTGGGCATCTTGAGCATAGACTGTTGATAAAAGATGTATTATTTTCATCCCTTGTGTTATTTATTAAATAACTTGAGTGATAGCTGAGAATGGAGAACTGAAACCAGTTCTTCCGCACTGTTTGCCTTGGAATAAGAAAGCCCTTGAACTCTGGTTTTCATAGAAGGTCTGTTGCTGGAGTTATGAACGACACACTTCCAAGATGGAACTCGGGGCAAGATTTCCATTACGTTTCGCAAGATGCAATAAAGAATGAAGAGAGCTTTTTAATCCCTTGCCTTGCATTTTAAGCATCAAATTATGAGACTCCTGAAGGCTAATTGGTTTGTGGCCCTATGTGGGTAATAAATAAGTCTGGGTTTGCTAAATATGTGTATCATTCGGTTCGTGATGATTTAGAACAGACACGATCAATTACAATTGAATGTGAAAGTCAAATATGGAGTTTTAGAGTTGTTTCAGCTTTTTCAGAAGTAAGCTTCTGCTTTCAACTAAGTGTTCATTGAACTCACTGTATGATCTCTTTACCTCCTGCGACTTTGTATCACATAAAATCCCTTTACTGGAAAGTCTATCAGCTGTGGGTAATAATAATTTGCTGAGACTGCCTTTTTATAGACTACAGTTTTTAAAATGCATTCAAAGCATTGCAGGGTTGCTTGGTGGTGGGTAATGTATTTAGGAATCACATGTGGCTGACGAGGTCTTGAGCTGATGGTAAGGGAGCAGAGAGATTTGGGGAAGGAAAGGCCTTCAATCCTGAGTTGAAAGTACAGCGTAAGGACCCTATGTCAGATAAGGCCTGCTGAGCCAGTTAAACTCCTCAAGCTGGTTTGCCCTTGGGAGGATGAGCTGTCACATACTTGCTTAAGCCTTGTCCCCTTCCCTGTGTGGTGGAGAGAGCTTAATGAGTGTCACTCCTTATGAATTTGGGCTTCGCTGGGCATGTACAGGTTTAGCCTAGAAGCTTCCTTCGGATTTTGAGTGTGCTCTTTCTTCCTCTCTTTTTTGAGGTCACTTTGAGGATACCTCAAAAAAATTTTAAAACTCACCTAAATATACAGGTACCTGCTCACCTGTACACCCCGCTTTGTTCATTGTAGGTGCCACCAAACAACTTTCCATGGCAGTCTCCTCTGCCATGCAGCAACAGCCTCCCCGCGACCTGCACGACAGGCCAGAGCAAAGTGGCAGCCTGGTTACAGGACTCGGAAGAAATGGACAGGTGTGCGGAAGGTTAGTCTCTCCCCCGCTGGGCTCCCAGGAGAAGCCGACAAAACCAAAATGAGAGCGGTGAATCGCGCGGCCACTGCACCTTGCCCCCCCAGCCTCCCTGATGGCTTCCATCTTTCCTTGTTCTTATTTTTCCACACGAGGCCCTGCCCCTTCCTGTGACCCCAGCTTCCCCTACCTGTGCCTTCTCTCCCACTCTCACCCCTGCGATAGCTGCTTCCGCCCTTCCCTGCCCTGAGCCCCCTTCCTCCCTGAAGGCTCACCTCACCACTTGCTCCCTTCTTTTTTCATGAGCTTCCCACTCCCCAGACTTGGGGGCAGTCCCATGGCCAAGCACAGCCCCCAGAGTGCCCCCATCCGGCTCTCCACGGTTGCCGGGTCCCTTCTCCAGCCGCCTCCTTTGCTGCTTCATCTTGCCCTTGAACAAGTGTATGGCACCTGTCCTCCACAGTTCCCTGTCACTGGTGTTCCATTCTGCGTCCGTTGTTAAATAATCTGAACTCAGACACCATGCCCTCTCCCTGCCATCTCTGAGCCTCTTGCTCTCTAGAAACTTTGCTGCTCCCTTGTAATTCGCCTGAGCATTTTGATCCAAACTGCCACAGACCATATCCATTCTAGGAGACAGTTTTCCTTTGACCTTCAAAACTGAGAGAATAAGAACAGCATAGCAAGGGTTTAATATTGCTACATTTATTTAATTTTTTAAATTATTTTATGAAGTTATGGGCTTAACTGATTTTTATTCAATCTTTTTTTCCTTTATGAAATGATGGTGAAAGTAGATGTTAGAGTACTTTCTTATGTCCTCACTTAGAAATACTGAAATTGCAGGGCACCTGGGGGCTCAGTCGGTTAAGTGTGTGCCTTTGGCTCAGGTCATGATACCAGGGTCCTGAGGATCGGCCCCTTGTAGGGCTTCCTGCTCAGTGGGGAGCCTGCTTTTCCCTCTCCCTCTATCCCTGCTTCTATGCTCTCTCTCTCTTTCTCCTGCTCACTCTCTCAAATAAACAAATAAAATTTTTATAAATAAATGAAAATTGAAATCGGGCAATACATATTGATCCCAACCACAAAAAATATTCTTTTTCTGCTCTGCGTGTGCATGAACTCAATGTCTACGGCATTTTGCTTAGCCCTTGCCACATCCCAAACTCAATCTTTATGTGAAAATATGATATTAAGAGGGATGTTCTAAGCATAAAGCTGCCTTTCCTTTAAGAGGGTTTTACCTGAACGTATTCACACAACACACAGACATTCGAGTATATGGGCTTCGGGTTGGGGAAAGAAGCCGGACCTTCACTTTCCTAAAATGCTGCGGTTTTTGCCTCAGCTGCCACTTTCGACAGCTCAGCCTCTCCTCTAACTTTCGTCACCTCGTGCACACTCGCAGCACGGAGCCTGGCTGCCTGCTTTGCTGAGCAGATTTGGAACCACACGTGGGGACGAAATCCATTCTTCTGACCAAAATGAAGAGACATTGGCTCTGATGCCAGGAAAGCCCCTGGCTGGTGGGGGAGCGAGGGAGGCTTTGTCTTTGTGTGCTTCAGAATACTCTGTGGCTTGTCCCTTGTGCCTTCTGTCCTGTCTCAGGGGTGCTCCTCCTTCTCCCCATCCTGACTACTCCATCTGTGTCCTCCGTCCTGCCTTCCTGTTTCCTTCAGCATTCAGTGCAATAATTACCCCCTTCTCCCGGGGACAGCCTCTCTCTTTCATTCACTTCTGCTCTCTGCCCCTAGCCTCCAGCTTCTCTCCCTAATACGATGTTTGCCCTTCCTGCTCTATGAAGATGGCGTTCTTGGTAGCGGGGTGCCGTCTGATTTCCACTCAGTTCTCAGACCTCTTTCTCTGACCCGCCCTGTGGCCCCTTCTCTAATGAGACTTCTCCCTTAAGCCCCATGAAGTTTTCCCCTTTTTCTTCAGCTTCTTTTTCCTGTTTCAGTGGATTCTCCTCTGGTTGCCTTGGCTGTGGAGATGATCAAGGTTGAATCTTCTGCCTTCAGCTTCCGTAACAGTGACTGTAGTCGATTGGGTGCTCCTTACGGACCAGATATTGAACTGACCACTTTACATCCCTGTTTTTATGTAAATCCTCACGGTAGTACACAGGCAGGATTGTGAACCCTATTTTTAAAGACGGGCAACCCGATACTTCGGTGAAATAACTAGCTCATGTTACATAGCAAATGCTTGGCAGCCTGCCGGGCTAACCCAGCCCAGCTAGATCCTAAGGACTTGTTCTGCACTTTGGAGATGACAGGCGTGGTCATAGTTTCAACTGAGAAGATCTCTGTTTTGCTGATACAGTGGTGATGGTGATGGTGATGGCGGGGTGGACGGGGGCAGCGGGGTCTCACAGGTACCTGGCCCCATGC
This sequence comes from Mustela erminea, assembly GCF_009829155.1. NCBI lineage: Eukaryota > Metazoa > Chordata > Mammalia > Carnivora > Mustelidae > Mustela > Mustela erminea. The sequence continues at coordinate 73,232,935 of NC_045621.1, forward strand.
AACAGGAACTCTTGCGGGTGTTTTATATGCAGCAACTCATTCAGTCCTCTCAAGGCCATTTTATGGATGAGAGAACGTAGGTATAGGGAAATCCGCTCACCTGACCGAGTTCACACAGCTAGCAACAGTGGCACTGGGGTCCAAGCATGGGCGGTCTGACTCCAGAGCATAGGTTCCATATTCCTCTCAAAAAGGCCGACAGCTCTCTCCATCTCAGCTCCGCATCCAGCCTCGGCTCCGTTCCCACCGCCTCTCCTTGCTGGTGGCCCTGTCTGTCTGTCCTCTCCGGTGTGCCCCCTCCTCGGCCTGTCTGAAGCCAGCCTCTGTCTCCTCCCTGAAATGGCCCCAGCTGCAGGGCTTCCCTGCTTTTGTCATTGCTGCAGTCCTAACCACCCCGAGACCTCGGAGGATCTTTGATCTCCCCACCGTGTTGTTCATCCGGCCACCACAGAGTTCTGTTATTTCTCCAGAAATACCCGCCCCTTCCCCAGGCCCTCATCTGCCCTTTCTCTCAAGTCTCTGCCCCCTGACTCAGACCCAGCCTCTGGTGGGTCGGCAGCTCCCGGCTGGCACTCCCCCACTCAGTCTCTTGCTCTGCTGCTCTGTCTCTCACAGGCTCATGGGAAATTGCTGCTCTTGACCATGTTTGCAGCTCTGGGCCAGCAGTTAGCAGGACTCAGCCACGAGACATAGGTGTTATTATGCCTCCCTAGTTTGCAGATGAGGAAGGCAAAATGCGTGCAGGTTAGGGAATGTGCCCAGGATTACACAGCTGCCCTGGGCGAGATGTTTGGCTAACCCCAAAGGCAGCCTTTTGTCCACTACGGACTGCTCCCTCAAGACTGGTATTTCCTTAAATAGCTTTTATGCAAAATGCCTTCACGTGGTTCTCCTTGGGCTCTGCGGCTTGAGCCCAAACTACTTAGCCCGGCACTTGACATCCACCTTCCAGCTCTCGGGCCCCACCTGCCCTTTCAGCCTTGCTTTGCACCGGCCCACACGGAACTTATTTGCTGTTTCCCGAACATCCTTGCTTGCATATTCCCTTGTCTGAGCCTTGGCACCCCTCTGACCTTCTCCACTTTTGACTTTTACTGAATCCTTTCCATCAATCCTCCAGACCCAGAAAAGGTTTCCCTGTCTCCTTTACGTGTGTCTGATGACTTCAAACCATGCTACCTCTATTTTCCAAACTTCCACAACTCTTTTCTTTGGTCTCTCCTGACCGTTTGATAGAGAGTTCCCACGATTGAAGTTTGTATTTCAGAAGCTCATCACGTAGCATCTTCTGGAACTCATAGCATATCTGATTTACAGTTTTAATACTCAGAGTGGTAAACCATTCATAGATCTGAACTTCTGTCAATCCAGATCTCCTCAAGTATGCAAGGGAGTTGCTTGGCTCCCAAGGAGACAAAATGTTAAATTAGTATTCTTTATGCCACTATTGAAGATGCATACATAATTGTTTAACATATAGAATGTTTGCATATCTTTACCAGTATATAAATTCCACGAGTCCTACTTGGTTGTGATAGTCCCTGTACTTAGAACTATGCTGGGTATACAGCGTCTTCCATCAGCCGTACCTAAATGAAATAATAAATGGTTAACTTTGGCTATACCTTAATTTATTTAACCATTCCACAGTTGGACAACTCGTTTCTTTTTGGAACAAGATAGGGCATGATGGGAAAATAAGTAAATTGCTAAAAAATAAGTAAATTGTTCACTGTTCTAAACTATCTCAGCAGTTCTTGGCATAGTTTTTCTTTTTTGTACTATTTCTAAAGCTAGATTTCATCTTAATTTGAAGAAATTCTAGAGGTTTTTTTTTTTTTAAAGATATTTTTCTTGCCTTTGGCAAATCTTTATAATCCTTATGCACATCTAGACACTTAGGTGGCAAAATCCTGCCAAGGATTTCATCTCTTCTGCATTTCAAGCAATAGGAGTGGTGGGAACAGGTGTGGCTTCCTTCAAGGGAAGGCCCTAGCAGCATGATCACACGTGGTATGACCCGTACGCACAGAACGTCCTCATCTACCATCACAGTTGCCACTCTAAGCCAGGAACAAGAGAGGTATATGCTCCCGTCACCAGGAAACGGGACATCAGTCCTTGTCTCCTGACTCTTAACTTTGGTTTTTTTGCCCTTGAATGAATTCATTTACAACGTTCTCTTTCCATTCTGTTAGGAAAAGGGTGGATATTGTGATGGTTTGAAGCCCCATTTCCAGATTTCTGTGCTACTTGTGTACACCATTTGTGTATGTTAGTCACACTTATTAGGAAGAGTGAAGGTAATAGTCACTAGATAAAAGTCTCGATGCATGGGTAATGTCCCTATTAGCATGGGGCTTATGATACAGTTTTGTTCTTTAAAATGCAAATTAAGAGGTGTCCACAAGGCTCAATGGGCTAAGTGGCTGGCTCTTGATTTCAGCTCAGGTCATGATCTCAGAGACCAAGTATGGAGCCTGCTTAAGATTCTCTCTCTCCCTTTCCCTCCGCCGCCCCCACCCCCGGCCTCAATCATGCACACACCTGCTGTCTCTCTCTAAAATAATAATAATAGGGCACCTGGGTGGCTCAGTTGGTTAAGCGACTGCCTTTGGTTCAGGTCATGATCCTGGAGTCCCGGGATCGAGTCCCACTTCAGGCTCCCTGCTTGGCAGGAAGTCTGCTTCTCCCTCTGACCCTCCCTGTTCTCATGCTCTTTCTCTCTCATTCACTCTCTCAAATAAATAAATAAAATCTTTTTTAAAAGGAAATATTTAAAATAATAATGATAATAATAATAAATGCAAATTAAAAGGTAGGCCTTTTCTAGCATATCTCCCTTCTTCTCTTCCCTCTAACCCTCCTTCCGGCACTTTCTTTCTTAAGATTTTATTTATTTAGTTGACAAAGAGAGACATAGTGAAAGAGAGAACACAAACAGGGGGAGTGGGAGAGGGAAGAGCAGGCTTCCTGCCTAGCAGGGAGCCTGATGTGGGGCTTGATCCCAGGACTCTGGGATCATGACCTGAGCCAAAGGCAGATGCTTAATGACTAAGCCACCCAGGCGCCCCTTTCTTTCTTTCTTTGCATGACTTTCTTCCGTCCTAACTTTCCTTTCATCCTCTGTATTTTCTACCCTTCTGAGCCACTTGACTTTGTTTTCTTAGGGAAGAGGATGGGGGCTCAACGGGCAAAAGGGCATGGCCTCCCCTGAAGGTGGAGGGGGTGGTGGCAGGTGCCGTGTTCATTAGTACAGTCCTCCCACCTCCACTGGGTTCCCTCTCTGAAGGAATGGCTACTGGGGGTCAACAGTTCTTGGAAGAACAGAAGTAGTGCTTGAACACCCCACCCGGACTCCATCCCGAGGGCGGGGGGGTGGGGAGGACCTGGGTATGGCCTGGAAATTGCATCTACCCTGTTCTCCACAGAGCATGCAGTGATTGGGAGTCCTGGAAAGATCCTTGTAGCAGTTACTCCTCCATTTTTATATCCAATGAAAAAGTCAAAAATCCCCCAAATGCAATTACCTATGTTATTTGGCCCAGCTTATCTTTAGCCATATTTCAAGATTAGTTGATTGATTGATTTGAGAGAAAGAGCACGAGCAGGAGGAGGGGGAGAAAGAGAGGTAGAGAGAGAATCCAAAAGCAGACTCCCCGCTGAGCATGGAACCTGACACAGGGCTCAATCCCAGGTCCCTGAGGTCATGACCTGAGCCGAAACCAAGAGTCAGCCCCACTTAACCAACTGAGCCACCCATGAGCCCCTAGCCATATTTAACAGCAGTATTTTGCTGCCTATACTGCATCTGTAAAAATTCAGATACTTGAGAGTTAATGAGAAACAAATGATATAAATGAAATTTTCATCAACTGACCACATATTATAACCACCTTGTTTATATATAATAGATTTATAGGCGTGCCCTATTACAGTCCCTTTATGAACAGTACACATGCAAAAGTAATCACATAACTACTGGCATGTTCTAAATATTTGATAATTGTTTAATACAACTAACTCAATGTTCTTGATGATATTTAATTTTCATATACTAAGAGTTCATTTTTAAGAGTGGTATTTTATTATAAATAAAGCTAAAAATTAAGAATAAAATTAAAAGCTATTTCTTCATGAAACATTAATTTAAACAGAATGTGTTTCATGCCCGGGTGACTCTGACGCTGTTGGGCCAGGGAATCTGAGAACCTTTGGTTGTGTTTAGTATAACAGCCCTCATAAATTTTTTTTTAACATTTTTTTTATTAGAGAGAGAGAACATGAAGGGGAGGGGGAAGAGGGAGAGGGAGAAGCAGACTCCCCACTGAGCAGGGAGCTGGATTTGGGGCTCCATCCCAGGACTCCGGCATCATGACCTGAACCGAAGGCAGACGTTTAACTGACTGAACCACCCAGGCGCCCCATCCCGCAAAGATTTTTTAAAAAATCATTCATTGCAACATAGTTAGTGATAGAAATCATAGATGAAGTTGTTTGCTTGACTTTGCATTCCATCTTATTTTTCTGAACTTGACTTTGACTCCATCCAAATTCTAGGCATCAACCTTGTAAACTATTGTAGGAGTAGGTAAACTGGTTCCTAAGAATAAAACCATAAAACTGCTGAAGTTCCCTTGAGTGTGGTTTCTATGTGACAAGGGCCCCCTGAATAGGAAAGTGAGAACACACAAGGTCACTGAGATTGTAATAGCTAGCTCTCAGTTTGTAGGTAGGCTTTCAATTCATTTAATAATCAGGGGGGAAGATGGGGGAGAAAACTCTAAAAACAGGAATTCAGCTACAATCTTCAGACCACCCTTATAATGTGTTATGGGTCCATTTCTCCTGGAATAACTTAAACTGAAGCAGTTTCCCCTGTTTTGGAGATTTTGTAGTTAATTTTAATTTTGGCTATTGTTTGAAAAAGGTGGGCTTTCTTTGTAGATATGAAATACAGTTTTTCCATAAAATAGATGTTTATTTTGTATTAAAAATACCACTATTTTTGTTTTACGTCATTTGTATACATGTGGTGATATTCCTGCTGGACTGTAAAATTCAGGAATTAAAATATGACCCTATAATCCTAAAAAAATCACCGTCATCATCATCATCAATGCTTTTAAGTTTCTAAACCAGAGAAAGGTCTGTTTTGTTTCATTTGCCAGCACCATCATTATATAAGCATGGATCTGCCTAATCATACTTGCCATAATTTGTGCTGTCTTTTGTCACCGTCACTGCCCATCCCTGCCCAGTTCTAACATATTCTTATTTCTGATTTTTCTTAGACCTTGCACACTGCCAGTCAAACCTCGTGGAACTTAGCAAGCTCCTACAAAATTTGGAAATACTTCAGAGAACTCAGTCAGCACCTAACTTTACTGACATGCAGGTAAACATCACCGAGAGGACTTTAAAACATTAATGCGGGATTTTTACTGGATTGTTTTATGAATATATTCAGGTAACATTTAAAGGGAAAGAACTACAGTACAGATTGTTTTATATTCTGGAGTTGGTCTTAATATTTTTGAATTCTTGGTGGTGTTGTGTTAAGGTGTCTATTTTGAAATATTTCACATTTAAGTACAAACTAACAGAAGTACATATCTGAATTATTCTTCCATGTGTGTATTGCATTAGAATTGATGGGTCTGAAGACATAACAAATATATAAAGAGAGAGATTTTGAAGGTATAACTTAGATACTCTCAGAATTACTGCCATCCTTTTTTTTAAAAGATTTGTTTGAGAGAGAGAGAGAGGGAGAGCACACACGTGCTAGTTGGGGAGAGGGGCAGAGGTAGAAGGAGAGAGGAGAGAGAGAGAATCCCAGACAGACTCCCTGCTGGGGATTAGAGCCTGTCTCCGGGTCTGGATCTCACAACCCTGCGATCATGACCTGAGCTGAAATTGAGAGTCAGCCACTCAACCCACTGAGCCACCTAGGAGCCCCGCTGCCATCTTTTTAGGTAGGGGAAAAAAATGCTAAAAATCTCTTATCCTGCTTTCCTTTTGTAGAGCAGACAAATATATTTTATGATTAAGTTCTTATTTCTACTTTTAATGCCCACTGTACATCACATAGGACTTTTTCTCCTGGCTGGTTTGCTTTAGGGGGCTAACAGCCATTCTTTACTAACTGGCTGGGCTCTTTGTCTGTATCTGTATCATGTGTGTTAACCAACTAATACTTTGATGCTTTTAACTATTTGTGTAATGTAGGCTAACTGTGTAGATATTTCAAAGAAAGACAAGCGGGTCACAAGACGATGGAGAACAAAAAGTGTCAGCAAAGATACAAAAATACAACTACAGGTACAGACTTTATGTTTCCTTCATTCATATTTTTGTATGCCTTTAAGATATTAGTCTTTATATATCAGTTTGTGGAGGTTAAGAAGTCTAAAGCGGCTGACCTGCTTTAAAGCCAGTGTTTTACAGACTGAGTTGTAAAATGTTAAAATTATTTGAAAGGGTACATAGTGGGATTTTCATTCTCACCACCTTTGAACTGTTAAAATATAATTTAACCAAAAATTAGCTTAAAAATCAGGCTAAAAATCCAGTGTGTTGTAATGAGCACTCATTTATATGTACTGGCACTCAAAAGAGCCTTTTATGATTAGCTTTGTCCAAAATTTTATGTATCAGTAAAAAGGCATGAGGGCTGCAAAAGATTCAAAGTCAGCAAACTCAGGTTCTCGGCTAATCAACTGTGATTTCCTGGCAGTATAATCCTGTGCATTTCTGTTAAATTTTCTAGGCTTCCATTTGCTCCTGGGTAATGTGATAGAGTTAATTTAATGATCTCTGAATTCCCTTTCAACTCTAAAATTATATGATTCTTCAAAAATAGATATAATTTGGCCATCAACAATCACTTTTAAAAATCTGAATTATGAAAGTCTTAATGACTCATGACAAATTTACTTGAAATTCATTTTAAATAAGTTATTTTTTGAAATGAGCAGTTTGAAATTTTTAGAGTAGTTTGAAATTTTACATTAGTACATTGCAATGATATGAAATATGGTAAGTGCCTGAAACCTCTTATGTCATAAATCATATTACTTTCAGATCTTTAAATAAGAATGTTTACTATTCTGATCCTAGCTATCTGTTATTAAAAAAAAAAATTCTTGCCCTGCACAATCAAAATCAGACTCAGGATTTTGCTTTTCTTTTTATTATACTATAAATCAATTTACATTCTAATACAAAGGAAAAGGAACTCTTTTCCAGAATTCTGCAATAATTTCTGAATAAGTAATAATTCTTTAATTCTGATTGTATTGATGTTCTTTGTGTTGTAATTCTGAATGTGTAAATAACAAACTCTTTGTTGCTTTGCTTTGCTTGCTAACATAATATATTTGAAATAAATTCCATAAGCACTAAAGATTCATGTTTTTCTGGTTAGAATGTCTACATTCTGTCAACACAATTTATAGCATTTCTTCTATAGGTATGCTTTTGTGTGTTCTCTTCAGAACACTGATACCATAGAGACAACTGTGCCAAATGACTTCCCCAGAAATTTACGCAGAAGTGCTTTTGGCAGTTTCATTTTTGGGGGGCATGTGATTGTCTAGCTTTTTGGGATTTTTAAAATACGATAACTATGGTTATCATAGCTAAGGAAAAAAACAATTATAAAAATAATTGAAGGAGGCCAGCGTTCAAAGAACATACACATTTGTGGACAGATATTCATTCAGTCTCGTTTTTATAAGGTATGCCACCGAATGGATTGCTGTTCACAGCTGTTGTCTCAAACAGGCTGGCAGGTCGTCAGGAACGTGAGCGCTGTGCCCCTGGCTGGCCTGCGGGGGCTACAAGGTCCACCCTGGCCCTCATATCACTCCGTTGTTTCCAGAGGGAAAAGATGGCAGCTAGAATAGCCCTTCTAGTCACAGGCTGTGCTTTTCCATATGAGGAATGTTTAGGGAGACTTTTTTTGAGTCATCAGAAGAGATTGTTCAAAAAGTAGGGAAATACTTTTCGTTCATACTTCTGCCAAATATTTGGGTAGTTTTTTTTTTTAATTTTTATTTATGCTCTTTTGCTTGGCTTTTGTTTTGCCAAAGCGTAACAAGATGGCCCTTGTGATTCTAGTTCAGTTCTTTTCGAGGGAAATCGAAATCACCTCTTCCCCACACTCAAAGAAAACTTTAAATTTTTGAAAGTGATCCCAACTCCAAGTGGCGATCCGTAGACTTGGGGGCGGCAGTGAACTATTTATTACTCCCTGCCTCCACTTGGATGGGTGAAGCAAAAGGTATTGTAGGGTGAATTCTGTAGACTTTGATACAATCCCTGCACCTTTTCTGCTCACCCAAACCAACAGGCTGTCACAGAGCCCTTAGAGTGCTCATTCTTTCTTAGTGGGAAGTTACTTGGAAGTTTCTTCAACATGCACACTTGGCTGGAGATCTGTACAATGAGCCAGGGTTGCCTATGCCCCATATAAATGTCTTTATTTGTCATTATTGTCCTTATAGGAGGGCATCACATTTATTTTTACTTAGTGGATTAAACATACCTACTATGTTCTCCCACCGCAATACACGGGTTTTTCCCTCCTCAACCCTAGGAGTCCCATCTGATGGTGCCAAGTGTTTGTTTTGAGCCCATAGTCATCTCACTGCCTGGGCCACCTTCTCTCTGTCATTGTTGCGGCCAACTTGAGAGGCTTTGCAGTGAGTGATCCATGGCTCATCCCCTCTGCTGCTGGTAACTTGGAGTTACACCAGCATTTGTGGAGGAGCCTAGACTTTCCTGTGGTGGTCCTGGCGGTTATTGTTGTGACTGCTGTCCTTAATGATACTGTTAAAGTGAACTTGGCATCCAGCATTCTGCCGTAGTTGTTATTTTGAAATAACTTTAAAATGGATCATTTAAAAAATTGACCCCAGGAGAGTAGAAATGAAGAACGTGTTGTACTATATGTTTAATTGCTCATTCTTAATGCAGGTTAGAGTGTGTTATTGATTTGAATATGAAGGTTACATTTTGGATCTGCGTGTAACTTATTGAAGGCAGTGGTCCTAGAAAGCTCTCTGGAGATTACCTTTTAGAAAAAGACTTTCTCCCAAATTTCAAATTTCTGCTTCTAATAAAAATCTCATTATCATCATTACATAGTAACTGTTTGACTGTGTTTCCAATGAGGTAGAGGAGGGCAAGAGGGAATGATTGTTAAAGGGTGGCTATGAATGAGAGAGCTGCTAGGTTTCCTGCAAGACGAATAGCACAGATTAATACTAGATCCCTAGTTGTTGGAAAGAATGGGCAATAGCAGGAACCATGGTCAGATATCATTCATGCATAGCTGTCCTAGATCTCACAGATGCTCAAATCATACTGAAGGGGAAAAATAAGTTCTTTCTCCTTTTACTTACTCCATTAAGCATGAAGGGATTTTGTACAGAAAAATTTTTGTGGAAAACACATTATATATGTATGTGTGTCTACAGTAAACATTTACATAATGCATGCAGAAGACAGGAACGTGGAAGAGAAATGTGAATGTTGTGGGGAAACTTTGAAGAGAATTGGAGTTCTAAGAATTTAAAATATTTTTCCATTGTTCCGAAAAGACTAAAGCAGTCATGCTGCTTTTGCTTAATCTGCACTATTAGGTGACCCTAAGTATGTCTCAGTTCATTGGAATTGAACTTACCATTCACAACCATGAAGAGGGAGGGTCTGTCAAAGGGACAGATGGAAACTTGAGTAGTTAGAAGGAAATGTCATTATCCCATGATCCTGTCTACCAAAAAAGAGGCAAAAAAGAAAGCTCTCAGCTTCTCTGCTGGTTTCTGCATAGGTGCACATCATTGTATGAAATCTCTGCTTTCAGGTTTCCCTAGTTGATTTCTGCAGGCATTGTCCCAACACGCTAAGCATAGTGAATGCTCTTTCCCCTGTGCTATGCAGACTGGCTTCCTCCTTGGAAAATTCTCCAACCTGAAAGTCCCAACACCATTCCTAATGTTGAATCCCGGAGAGCTTTCTAGTCGGGGAATAAATGTTATGTTGAAGATTCCCGGTATCCTTCCCCCTGGACTTTTCCTCCCAGCAAGAAAAAAAAAATTTTGCCTGGCTAACGGGAGACTGCCATTACAGCTTGTTTGTTTTAGCCTCTGCGCCACATTATTTAATTGTTTTTTTCCTGAATTTACTTTTATCTTTGCTTCCACTGATTGAATGCCTTTGATTACCTATAACACGAAGGAAACAATATACATATTAATTTAACTTAAGATCATAAGCTGTTATATATCAATCCCTGACTTCCCATCTCCTTTTGGGGTGGGGTCATATTCAGCAGCTAGACATCAGTGTCTGGAGTTCTGGACCGAGGACAGTGAGCTTTTCTCCCAGTGTGAGTGGGAGAAACTTTTCAATGCCGCAATTTAGGGAAAAGTCAACTCCACTTAAAAACTCTCCCTTTCCCTTGTCTGATTATCTTTCACCCTCCCACATCCCGTCCCCCCCCTCCCCCGCCCCTCCCTCTCTCCTCCCTCCTCTTCTCTCATTCACTGTCAGGAAGGGCCATCTGCGAAGGGCCAGTTCAGCACCACTCGGCGCCGGCAGAGGCTAGCAGCAGCAGTGGCTACAACAGTGAGTGGATTTCAATCTCAAGTGGACATTGAATAAGAATGAGCAACTTGGTCCGAGTGGCGCCTCCCCTGTTCCCGTGGTGCTGTCTGTGTGCGGCGGTCTCGACCGTAGCTCCCTCCCGTGCTGGCGTAGCTTTCGCATGTTGTCTGGCTGTCTCTGCATGGCAGGTGTCACACACGCGTATTCGTGTTTGCGGTGGAAAATGACCCCTTAGCCCCGTTCTTCACTGACCGTGTAAGAGATACTGTAAATGCCAGGTGGCAGAGCTGAGTATGGCTCCCTGTGGTGTGCAAGTTCCTAAAGTAATGCATAAATATATATAGTTTTTTTTTGTCATACTGATATTGGATCCTCTGCTTACTGATTTCTGTTTTTCTAAGAAAAGTCATGTTACTACAGACAAAAATTGTGCTTTTTTTTTGTAGCATTGTGACTATTTGAAAAGGATGTGAGAATAAAGAAAAGAGAGGGTAAGAAAAGGTGAATTTTGATGTCATCTCTAAATGACTACCCAAATTACATCTAGCAAGGAAAAATTTTCTGGAAAGAATATTGAACGGAAGGTCAGAAAATATGTAATGTGGGAAGGAGAAAATCACCAAGTTAAATGGTGTTTATTATACATCTAAGGTTTATTAGGAGGGTAGAACAAGTGTTGAAACAGACAAGGCAAATAACCACAATTTTAAATTGAGTAGAAGCTGTTTAGAATGGTGAACAGTGTATGCACACTAGGCAAGAGAATGTGCAAATACAAGAGCCCTTTGCTGAATAAAAGCAAATCATAGTATTTGCTTAATCATGACATCCCCCTGTTAACTTTTTAAAATGCAGAATACTAAGTTCATAGCAATCATGGATGTTAGTTTTTTTGGCTACTAGACAGTATTTTCTGAATTAACGAGCGTTTTGCTCTCTTGCTTACGGTGGAATATACTTGAAGACTAGAATTGCTGAAAAATACGAAGAGGTTTTGCTTGCATTGTGAGAGAATGGCTACTCATGAGAGGATTATTGCTTTTCTACTTTTGGTTAAAAACTGACCCTTGCTTGGTATCTCACTGCTTAGCTGGATTTTGTGAGAGAGAGAATGGCCTTTGATTATGAAATGAACCAGAGGCTTGGAGTTTATTAGGGAATGGATTCTTAAACTCACAGTTTTGTGAACACTTGAACAAATTCATGAAATTGATATCATGATTAGTGTTTACCTTATGCATGTATGTGTAACATGTGACACTGACATGGGAACAGATTATGCCAATAGAGACATGTAAAATTAGTTAAGTAGTTCTTAATCTTTCATTTATAATATTAAGAAATCCAGATCATTATCAGAGAACAGTATCACAGTATGGAAAGGAAAGATCAGTCATTTTGTGAAAATACCTATGTTTCTTTAAATAATGTACTTCTAAGAAGGCATGCAGGGAAGCGACTGTGTTTCTACTGTTTTCATTTTTTAATTGTAGATACATATAATGAATATAATAAAAGTGGGATTAAAACTATTTGAACAGAATGGGTATATATATACACATATATGTGTGTGTGTGTGTGTGTATATACATATATTTATTTATTTTTAAATGGGAAGTAGAAAAGAAAAAACTTTTAAAAGAGGCGAGTATTAATGCCCATCTTCCAGTGACCACAGAGATTAAGAATAACTTCCAGTAATTCCAAGCATCTCATGAGAAGAGTTGGCAGCATTTAATAATGTACTCAGAAATAACTAGAGGGAATAGTTACTCTAAACCCTGTAGGATCTGTAGCTTTAATTCCATAGCAAAGCATGAAACCATGTAGCAGGACCTTGAACTTGCAGCACCAGCCCCCTCACCCCTTCATTCACACCTCAAGTGATTGGACGCTGGTAACTCAGCCCCCCTATTTCTCTTGGTGCAGTGTTCCTCTTAATTCCTACCCTCCTCCTTCCCGACACTAAGTTATCCCATGCATTTTGTGCCCATCCGATCCAGCTCGGTGCCTTTTACCTAGAATATTGCAAATGACTCCTAGTTGCTTATTTTCCCCCAGTGAGGAGGAGACCCACTCAAATATCTGGGGCAGCTGAGATTGCTCCCAAAGAAAAGTGCACCCAAAGCGGATGTTTCAGAGATTGATTCTGTGGATTCTTAGCACTAGAACCCCAAATGGCTCACACTCAACACCAGCCAGACCCAACAGAATAGGGGGTTGGGAAAAGACACACTGGCCCCTCTCCCACAGAAGAACACTGAGGGTCCCAATGCAATTAGTTCTCTACACAAGGATCCCTGTACACATCACACAGAGAAATTGCAGCAGGAGACTTTTCACACTGGCTCCGTACGTTGTATATGCTCAGTATCTCTCTTAGCTCTGCTTTTGTGTGTTCCCTTTCTCATTCATGTCTACCATTGAATAAATTTGGGTGCCTCTGTTCCACTGTTGATCCATGTTTCTCTTTTAACTTCTCTGTAGACAGGTGTTAAAAGCACCTCCTATCATCCCCATTCCGAGCTGCAGTTATTAGTATCAGAATATTCCAAGATCAGGCTTCCTCCCTGGCACAGGATTTCAGGGAAGCCTTGGACTTTGTTCCTAAGCGGGGTGTAAAGGCTGCATCCAACATGGAGGAATCTCGAGTGCAAACAGTGAGAACTGTGGATAGCTCCCACTCTAGCCATCACGGACAGAAGACCTAGCTATGACTTACATTTTTTAATCCCATTGTACCCAAATTGATGAACAAAAAACTGAGTAAATAACTCTAATTGAATGAAGCATTCAATTAAATTAATACATCTCAATTTGTATTCTCAATTTCATTTCATGAATTCTTCAATTAAAATGACCCATTCCATATACTTCTCTTAACAGAAATGGTAACAATATAAACATTTTCAGTCAGAAGTATATAAAAACTGGGTTCAATTGCCCAGGGAGCTGTCTGATTGCAGTTTGAGTGGAGCATTCCAAGTCCCTTTCCCTGCGGGTTATATACAAGATCAGTTTTACTGTTTTAATTGCCAATTTGTACTTCATTATGTTCAAAAAATAAATGTGTAACATGTGTTTTTCCTCCTTGTGTCTGATTCCAACTTTTCATAGACAGGCCATTATCTCAGGGACGAGTCTGGGTCCTCACTGGCATGTCTGGGCCTCTACTGCATCATGGCCTCCCCCAGCCTCCATGTCTCCTCTCCTATTTCGTGCCAGTCCTTGGAGTGTTGAGGGCACTAAATGCAGGCAAAACCCTTTTCCGTGAACCTCAACACATTACATTCCCCATTACCAGACACCCACCATTTCTTTTTATGCTCTTCTAGTTCTTTGTGTTTGAAAACCGTATCAAATCCTTAAATCTGCACAGTTCCTGATCTGCCCATTCCCTCAAGTCACAGTTTCTCCCCATGACTTTCTAGTCTTCACCAACCTTCCCATGGATTCTCTGTGTCCCTTCCAAAAGGCTAAGGGCTCACTGCTGTGACTAGATTTAGCATCACCAGAGTTAAGATCAGAAATTCCCTTTGTCTATCCTCAAATATTCTTCCAGAATATATCTGGATCCTATATAGGGACCTCCAGAAGACCTCAGTCATTATTATCACAGAGTTCCCTGGACAGGATTCTACCAAGGACTTCGTTTTCTCAAATGGTTTCTCTGCCACTTGTGTGTCTCTTCTCTAGAGTAGCCCAAAATTCTGATCCTGATGAGATAAACAAGTTGTTGACATGTCCCCATTTCAGAGTAACCAAGGTCCCTGCAGAGGACCTGATAGACCCACTTGATGACTCCAGATACCAGATGCTTTGGATAACCTAGTAGCATGCTTAGCATAACTGAATTTAGGGAGAAAGCGTCATGCTCACTGTTCCCCAGTAAGCCTTGGATATCTTTTGAGATAACAACTCCTTGCCACCGCTGTGGCCAAGCTATATCCAAAGGGCGCCCCTCCAGTCCCAGCTGCCTTACCCAGGTCCATAAACTGCAGTTCAGCCTGGATTTGTTGGTTCTCTCCAACTCCTCCATCTACCCTGTGTATTCTCAGTACGTAAGTACAAGCCCCTTTTCCGGTTCTCTCTCTCCCTCCCTCCCTCTCCTGACTCCTCACCCCTCCCCCACTCGCTCTCTTCTTCTGTCAGGAAGTTTCAAGCTCTATCAAAATAGGAAAAAAAGAAAAAAGGAAGTGGTTCTGATACACATCTACATCAGATAGGCATATCTCCTGCTAGCTAGGTGTGAATTACCCCTTAATGTATATAAAATTCAGCTTGTGGAGGAGTCTTAAGAGTGATTCTTGAAGATAATTGAAGGAACATCTGTACAGTAAGAACTAGGGGAGGTTACTGGTAATCGGATTTACAATAGGAATTGGTGTTCTCATTTTTTGGGAATGTTTGGCCGATGGCATTTATAATGGTCAGGGATAACTTCTAGAAGGAGAGGGAATGGTGCTTTACCCCCACCCATCACAAGCCTAGCCCAGATTCAGGGCAGGCAAGAAAGTATCTGCAGCCATTTGGGAAAATCTATAGTAATATGACTTTTTTTACTTACTGCTTTTCAATACCGGCCATTTCATAAGCCATGTTCGTATGTGTGCCAGTGTTGTATGTAACAACAAAGGTAAATGACAGTAATTTATATCATACATATTTCATTTGCAAATATATTTTAATAAATCAATTTCAGATTTAATTGAGTCTCTTTAAACCATGATTATATTTACTGTTAAACCTGTTTATGTTTTATCCCATGGTCACAGAGAAAGTAAATCTTTCTTATATTTTTTACCTGTTTGGTGAGTTCCTACTCTGTGAGCATAAAAAGTCCTCTGACACTAGTACCCAGACTTTATAAGAGTTCCAACTACTGTTTCCTGCCGGTGATTTTTTAGCTCCAACTGTGGGTTCAGAGCAAAGCTTATCTGGGATTCTGTCTTTCTTGCCTGACGTTCTGTAGTCCTCTCTCCCTATAGCAGGCAAAAGCTGGCGGAGTCTACAGCAGTCCTAAATCTGCTTTCCGAACTGAGACTCCTTCCCACCCCAACCACCTGCCAACTAAATGGGCACTAAGTGTCTCTGGGTGTGTCATTACAAAGGAACTTAGTATTTTGGAGAAGGGACGCCATCTTTCCTGTGTGCGAGACTGTGGACTGATGTACAGTTGTTCTTTCCTAATTTGTGCTGTCCCCTTTCAGGTCCCTTTCAGTGCTACCATGTCACCAGTCCGCTTGCACTCCTCCAACCCCAACCTTTGTGCAGACATCGAATTTCAGACTCCCCCTAGCCACCTCACTGACCCTCTGGAAAGTTCTACAGATTATACAAAGCTTCAAGAAGAATTTTGTCTAATTGCACAGAAAGGTAACGACAAATATCAGGTGCCCTTTACAGACGCTCTCTTCTTTGGTGAGAGGTTATCATTTACCCTTCCATCCTTGTCCAGGTGGTCATGGTAGAAAGACTAAGTGTCTATACTGATCGGAGTCCTAGATACAAAATGCAGTGGGGTGTGATGCCTGCCTCTTGGTTCACAGTTTTGAGTGGAGAAACAAAGTCTCATAAGGGGGGAGAGAGAAGGAAAGACACAAAGGGTTATCCTAGGCAGGCCAGCAGACACTGTGACTCAACATTTCTTTTTCAGTGTCTCTTAGTTCTCATTTAATACAGACTGTGGGTTATCCTTAGCAAGGAGTTCAGTGGCAAGTGTTCTCTTCCTTTATTAAATAACACTCCTTGATCATAGCTCAGGCTCAGTCCTGTGTCGTGTGATGTGGCCTGGGCTCGGTGCTGTTCGGCTGGAGGCTGGGCTGGGCTGAAAGATCCAAGGTGGCTTCACCGAGGTTCCTGGCATGTTGGGGGATGGCTGCAGGGGTGCACACAGCTGTGTCCCTCTCCATGACAGCTCAGAGCTCCAAGGGAGTGGATAAGCTGCCAGTTTTGTTCACTTGGCACAGTGTCACTTCCTCTGCCCTCTATTGGCCAGAGCTTCATGGGCCAGTTCAGATTTGAGGGGAGAGGTAATTGAGCCCACGGCGGGGGGGGGGCGGGGGGGGGGGGGTATAATAAATAAGAGGCAGGTAGTAGCTTGTAGGTGGACTGAGCAGTCCTGTCTGTGTTTACCAAGAGCCTGGGTTCCAAATTACCACCCCACCCCGCTTTTGCTATAGCATTTCAATTTCAGTTGCTGAAATTCATGTTTTGATTCAAGATAGTACCTTCCCAGGCATTTCTCTTTGAAAATGCATAATCTCGAAGAAAGATACACATTTTGTAATTTTCAGTCATTAACATCTGATTGTGAAATAGTCACATTTATTTACCCTGAGGCTGTTGGTAAGAGATGATAAGATATTCTTGAAAATGTGTTGTAAATGGAACATCTCATGTGCCCCCATAATGCTCAAGAGCCTGGTGAGTCAGGAAAAAGAGGGGGCATACACTGAGAACATCTCTAGGAATGTTGAAATCAACAAAATTTCATTCTCTCAAACCATCATCAAAGATGTTCTATCAGATATTTCTTTAATTCTGTAATCATAAACAATTAAGCTAAATCATCTTCCGCCTACCATTTTTTCCTCTGAAGATTTCTCAGTGGAGATTCTGTAAGGCCAACTCTCTTTCACTTGCAATTTTACTCCTGATACATTTTTTTTTAATCTTTTTTTTTTTTTTAAGATTTTGTTTATTTATTTGACAGACAGAGATCACAAGTAAGGAGAGAACCAGGCAGAGAGAGGAGGAAGGGAAGCAGGCTCCCTGCTGAGCAGAGAGCCTGATGCGCAGCTGATCCCAGGACTCTGGGATCATGACCTGAGCCGAAGGCAGAGGCTTTAACCCACTGAGCCACTGAGGCTCCTGATACATTTTTATCATATTTCTTAGCCAGATACTAATTATGTCATTAGACTAGAGCAGTATTATTTTCTTTATATAACAGCATAGGATTACGGCCAGGAATGTTTACTTCTAACGGCAGGGGGACAAGGGGGCGGTTTTAGAAGCAGGCAGAATGAGACAACAAATGTGTGAATGAAGTATGTATAGCACAGCTCTCAAGGGAGATGAATAAATTAGAAAGTGGCCCCAGGAAAGCTTTGTGTATTCGATTACAATCCTGAGGTTTTCAGGAAATCCATGTTTCAACAGGATTTTAAAGCCTCTGTTGAAACAATGTATTTTCTTTCCAACTATGCTTAAAAAAAAAAAGGGCTTTTCTATGACTATGAGCAAACTTTTTAGAAAGAATTACGATTTTAAAATGTCTGAGAGTCTGCTTTTAGAACGGTGGGGTTAATGTATGCCAGCTTTCAATTTAGTACCTTTAAATCAATGATGACTAGAATGTGGCACATAAATCAATAGATTGTGTGTCCCTTGTGATCCCACCATTTTTCCCCTCTTCATTCAGGCCAGTGTTTTTGCTAAAATTTTCTACTTCTTTTAAAAATAACTGTTCTCGAATATGGAAATCCCTAGTTTAGCAGACTTTGCATATTATAAAGATAGGAATTGGAAATCCAACCTTCTTGCATTTCAGACTTTAAGACTACCTCTGATTCTACCAATGTATGTTATTGGGTACACAGAAATGGGCAGGGAGTGTTGTTTTTACTGTGGTTTTTATTTTGTTTTTTATAGCTTTCTTGAGATATGATAAACATACAACATTTAACAAGATTAAGATATACCTGTTGATTTGATACGCTTAAATATGACAAAATGATTACCACCATAGCATCAGCTAACACCTCCATCGTGTCGTGTAATTGCCATTTCTTTTTTGTGGTGAAGACATTTAAGATCTATTCTCTTAACTTTGAAGTATATAATACAGTATTACTAATTATTGTCATCAAACTGTACATTAGATGTCCAGAACTTAGTCATCTTAAACCTGGAAGTTTTACTCTTTGAAGGCAGTGCTTACATCAAGATGTTCCTGGCTGAGAAAGCAATTCAGTTGCTCTTCTCAAGACCAAATCATTTCCTACCTCAAAGAGAACTAGTCAGGACTTCTAAATCAGCTTCGTGTTCTATTTTGGCAGAATTTATAAAATGCTCTTTTTGGGTACCTGCTTTGGGGAAATAATATCTGGATAGTTCTAAATGATTTGCATGAGAATTCACTATACACAGAACTGTTCAAATATTCTTATCAACCATGACAGAAGAAAACCTGTTGCCTTTTCCTTCTAGGAATTATAGATTAATTTTCTAAATCTTGATATTTAAGAATTGATATCAATATTTTATATTCTGCTTCTAAATCATTTCAGGTATGAAATACCTCAGTTTTCACTCTGAGTAATTACTGTTACCATATGCATTTTGTGTATAGGTATTTTGGAAGATTCCGTTGTTAGGCTGACTTTTACCTAGACTGTAATATATTCCTTCCAGATAATGTCTACCCATGAGTTAAAATGCTGAAAAATTTGTAATTTTATATATTCTTCCTGGATCCAGTTGATCTTTGTTTCTCATTTTTTTCCCCACCCAGTGCATTCTCTTTTGAAGTCTGCATTTAATAGCATAGCTATAGAGAAGGAGAAGCTTAAGCAGATGGTTTCTGAGCAGGATCACAATAAAGGCCACAGCACGCAGATGGCACGGCTCCGACAGTCATTGTCTCAGGTAAAAGAGAATGTTTGTTTCACTCTCATGGCGCATACCTGATCCTGGAAGGTAAAATATTGGGGCGGAGGTGGTCCGTCTTGCATGGCATGTTCAACCGAAACGACCCCCCTCAAGACATTACAATGTTGGGATTAAATTTTAAAATTCTTTTAAAATTAATTAATTTAATTAAGGTTGAAGTTAACTGTTTCTTGCAAAATCGATCAAGGTAAGAGTAAAAATCAACAAAACTTGCTTGTAAACATGTAATTGTGGTTTTTTGACCAACTGAATACTTTTGATGCTTTTCAGTGGTCATTTATAAGACCGCCCCTTTTAAAAGACAAATCCAGCATTTATACATGATTTACACTTCTAAAATATGTTCCAGAATATATTTAACCTAGTGTTAAATACAACAGAATTTACTAGATCTTCCACACTTAATATTTTCAACGTATACTACATCTGTTGAGAATTATTGCTTACTCTTACCTACTTTTTCTTTCCTGCTTTATACTTTTAGAATTTTCTTCCTATCTAAGTTATGTTCCCTGCAGCAAGACCCATATATTTCAGGGTATATTGTTTACATCATAAAATATATTATTCAATATATATTCATTATATATTATTCAACATATATTGATCTTTGTAATACTCATCAAATACCTATGTATATCAAAGTTGAAATTTCTGATAAAAATCCTTTAAAACTGCGCTTAATGCTTTTTTACCCCGAGCACTTCCTCTGAAGTATTTCCTTCCTTTAGTCTATAAATGCCCTTTTAAAAAGTCTTTTGAGAATTCAATGTTGTTATGTGATTTTGTGTGAGAACTCAGTGTTTATATAAAATATTGTTCACTTCCTGGTGCCTTGGATCAGAGTGAAGGAGCGAGCAAATCCTGGGTAAGTGGTTTTCCATGTGGATCGGCTCCTGCTTGAGTAGTTTCCCTCAGTCCCTAAAAATAGACAAACTGTCTCACCGTGTTTTATGTACCTGAACTGTCAGCTTACCCTGAGTGTTAAGTTTCATGCTATTGAGTATTGTTACCTGGGCCACACTTGCTGTGTTCACCATAAAACACTGTCAGTTGAGGTGCATATCCTGCTTCTGGGGCACAACCAGGGGACTCGGGAGCATGAGCACTCAAAGTAGCACCTGTCGTGCCCATCTGCAGAGGGCTTTTTTTATAAGTACATTTTAATGGTTTGCCTTGGGCTCCTCATGTCATATACTCAGTCTGTGGTAATTGATCTTCAGAATCCTTATTCTGAAAGTATCATGAATCAGAAAGATCAAAATAATGGTTGGGTAAACACGCAGATGTCATCCTGGAAACATGCAAAATATACTCTTACCCTCCTAAGTGTTGCAGTGTTTCCTTCAGGTGTAGTAAATGATAGAGGCTTAGTGGCATACGCTTGTACTAAGAAAAATAAGAAAAGGTGTTTGTTACTTTTGTATTTCCTTTGCACAAACTTTTTTTTTTTAAGTTTGTATTTTTATCATCCGGTGCTCATCATAAAGTCCTTAATGCCCATCACCTCTTTCCTCCATTCCCCTCTGGTGACCATCGGTTTGTACTCTATAGTTAAGTCTGTTTCTTGGTTTGTCTCTTTCTCTTTCTTTCCTTCTGCTTGTTTTGTTTTTTATTTTTTTATTCATTTTTTAAAAGATTTTATTTATTTATTTGTGAGAGAGTGAGAGAGAGAGTACAAGCAGGGGGAGTGGCAGGAAGAGGAAGAAGCAGGCTCCCGGCTGAGCAAGGAGCGCGATGCGGGGCTCGATCCCAGGACCCTGGAATCGTGACCTGAGCCAAAGGAAGCTGCTTAACCGACTGAGCCCCCCAGGCATCCCTGTTTTGTTTTTAAAATTCCATATATGAGTGAAATCATATGCTATTTGTCTTTCTCTGATTGACTGATTTTGCTAAGCATTATACTCTAGCTCCATCCACGTTGTTGCAAATGGCAAGATTTCATTACTTTTTATGGCTGAGTAATATACTGTTGTGCGTATGTATATGTATACCACATCTTCTTTATTCATCAAATAATGGACACTTGGGCTGCTTCCATATCTTGGCAGATAATGCTGCAGTAAATAATGCTGCAGTAAACATAGGGGTGCATGTATCCCTTTGAATTAATGTTTTTTTGGGGGGGGCAGTAAATACCCAGTAGTGAGATTGCTGAATCATATGGTATTTCTATTTTTAACTTTTGAGGAAGCCCCATACTGTTTTCCGCAGTAGCTATACCAGTTTGCATTCCCACCAACAGTGCAAGAGGATTCCTTTTCCTCCCTGTCCTCACCAACACCTATTGTTTCTTGCGTTTTTTATTTTAGCCATTCTGACAGGTAGAAGGTGATAGTTCATTGTGGTTTTGATTTGCATTTACCTGATGATAAGTGATGATAAGCATCTTTTCACGTGTTTGTCAGCCAGCTGTATGTTTTCTTTGGAGAAATGTATGTTCATGTCTTCTGCCCATTTTTAATTTGATTGTTGGTTTGGGGGGTGTTGAGTTGTATCAGTTCTTTATATATTTTGGATACTAAGCCTTTATCAGATATGTCATTTGCAATTATCTTCTCCTATTCCATGGATTGCCTTTTAGTTTTGTTACGGTTTTAAAATTGTATTTGTTTCTTGCTTGCTTGCTTTTATTTGTTTGTTCGCTAAGACAGAGAAGAAGTAGAGATCTGGTTTGTGCCACCAGATTAGAAATGATGGTAAAGAAGAATTTTTAAAAGGGATTCATTTGTTCATTCATTTATTCATTGCATTTTATTCAACTGACTGTATATTAGGTGTAGTACAAGGTTTGAAACACCAAGACAAAAGTAACCCTGACCATGTCCCCAGGAAGCTTATGATCTGCTTAGTGAGATGAGCAGTATTTACGAAGGAAACAGTTAGACGGACCATGCTCTGGTCCATTCAGAGCAGCGTGTGGGTGATGCAGACTTCTGGGGCTCTGGGGGTTCAGAAGAATGGGAGTTTCCTGACCTCAGAGCAGAGCCACAGATCAGAAGGAACTGAGCTTTGAATGGGGTCTGAGTACACAGCAGCAGTTTCCAAGGAAGGACCTGATGCTAACATAATAAAAATAAAATAAAGCAAAGTTATCTCTCAGCTTTATATTTTAGAGGTTAAGTATTTCCCTGTCATGCCAAAACGTAATTTATTTACCTCTAAACTTAGAGCTTCAATAGATTTTTGTTCAGTTGTTATGAGTTTTTCTTGTTGTTTTGTGGTGGGGTTTTTTTGGCTGTCATGTGTATTTTTTTTAAACCAGAAACTTCAATTTTACCCTCAAAAAATGTAAAAATAACTTGGTACTCTAAAGACAGTCTGTTGTACCCTATTCACTAGAGAATTCAGTGCTTCCTATTGTGTGTCATCACAACATTACGGCCATGTTCACGTTCTTGTGTCTGTCCATATGCTCTGACACAGAGCATATAAAATAGGTGAAATTAACATTCTTTACTACCTGCTCAGAATAATTGCTACCTGCCTTGGGCATGCAATAATTTACAAGACTGCAGTATAATGAATTCCTCTTCTAAAGTGATATTTCTTCCCTGATCTATGTGTATATAAAGACATACATAATTCTGTTATTTTATCTCCATGAAACTTTAGAGGCAACTTCTACATCTGAGAGGTAGCATAGATGTTAGATTCGAACCTGTAAGACAGGGCATTGTGTATGCTCTTAATCCCTTTATAAATTATTTTATCTCACAGCTACAATTTCACATCCTCGTTAATGTAGTATCCTGAACCGCACGATCAAATAGTATCTGATAAGACTAAGGTAGCTTCAGTACCCCAGGTTACTATAATAATAAAAGACTTGATTTGACTTGAGTCTGTCTTTAATACATTACCCTCTGACACTGTTACTAGTTTGGTCTCTGGCCCCAGAATCTATGCACAGCTTAAGCTAAATGTAGTGGGTTTGGGGTCCATATAAATGTGAGCAGCAGAATGTGTCCCTTGACTTCTGGTAGAATTACCATATTTCATTAAATCAACATGCCATCGATAGTTAGATGTACCATCATTATGTGGCTTAGTGAAAAAGAAAGCAGACTGCACTCAGTGAAATTGATAGTGCTTCAGAGATGTTGAGTGGAGGAGGAGATGTTCATTTAGAATCAATGAAATACAGTATATGGAAATGTAAGTAAAAAAATCAGCTTAAGGCACATAGTACCATAATTAAAATCCCAATTGTAGTATTTACCATCCTTCCTGTCTACAACATTTCACGTACACAAAATAAATATTCTGGGGTATTTATCGGGATAAAACTTCCAAGAGTATTCCTGATTTTGAATTCCCTGAAACATGGCAAAATTGGTTGTGATGAAGATATTCTTCATGGAATTATTTACATCTCTTTCTAGCTATCCAGTAAGTTGAAATTGATGTCATTTTGGACATAATTTGGCCATATGTCTTAAAGCCTTAAGAAGATCTTATCTTTGACCCTTTAGCACATGACTGATATTTCTAGTGTGAGGAAGTAATGCTGAATGTAGAAATCCACTATGCATACAAACATTCATGGCAGCATTATTTATTCTAGGAAAAATCAGTAATAGCATGAAGTGTCCAATTATAGAAGATAATCACTTGCTATGCAAAAATGCAAAGTCATATTTGTGCAAAGTTTGCAACATAAAATAAATGTTTATACACAAAGAATAAGTGGCAGACACAGATGTCCAGTATGCACCCATTAAATGATGTGGGAAATGTATAAGAAAAGGCTAGAGGAAAATATACCAAGATACCAATAATTGGTTGATATGATAGTAAGTTATGAATTTTTTAAATATTTTTTACTTTTTGCATTTTGCATATATACTGTAGTAGTATGTACTTATTTTAAAATTTAAAAAAAGAAGGTGATTTTTAAGTGATTCCCAGGATTTGGTTCTTGATCACTCTAGCTTTCACAGCTGCCGTAGTGATTTTCTTGATCCTTTTGAATCAGTTTTGCTTTTCTCCAAAGGTCTTAAGTCTCTGATAATTCTCTCTTGCCATATGTCTCCTATCCTTCCCCAGCCCTCAGGCTTCCACGTTTCCTTCCCAGAACACACAGTTCCGTTCAAGTAAAATGTATCTGTCCAAGTCTCACCCAATCCAAGGTTATCTTCATCCACCATCTGCCAGGGTGGATAGTGGTAGTTAATAGCCAAGATGGTGGGGATTTGGACAATTGATTCTGACTCAGGATCTCAAGATGGTAACTTCTTTTATAGATTGAGAAGGTGTGGTTTGTCTCTTGGATATATTAAACTTGAATGTGTCTGAAGGACATGAGCTATGGAGAAATTGAGCACACTTTGTGGAGAGTTTTGTGCTGAGTCCAAGCTCACTAGCTCAAACAAGTAATGAGAATAAGCCTAGAATCTGCCTGGTGACGAATTCAAGCACAAGAATTCCTGTGGCTCCCTCCCTGTTAGGTCTTTGGTCCCATCTGCTGCTCATAGAGCAATGTCATTACTGACACATCTTCTTAGCTTTTCTTGCTCCTTGGCTGGTGTGAGTAGCTGATGATGCCCCTCCTTTTTCCTTGCTTCTCCACTGTTCATGATCCTTGGGTACGTTCTGAATGTCATTTCTGCCATCATCTGGGCTCTTCTGTATTAACTATTGCTAATAGTGTCCTTCCACAGAACCTACCTATATTCCTCCATGTTCCCAAGATTTCCATTATATCATTACAAAGAAAATAGTTGTGTTTCAGGGAGGGGAAATAATAAATGTGGTCCTGCTCACTGCCTGAGAGCATGATACCACAAAGCTCGTGGCACTTGGCTGTCACAAACGTCAGAAACAGTCTGTATGATCAAGGCAAAAGGAGGAGCTACCCAGGGAAAATGTACAGAAATGGACCGTTGCACGCTCGGTTGTCTGCCTGCTTCCGCCTTCTGCCGCTGGGGCTGCCAGACTTGGAAGAGTACTTATATACATGCTTTGGGGGCTATCGAATGACAGCCTTCTTCTACCACTGCATATGTATTATTAATAAAATTTTCCTTTTGAACTTTTAGTTCATCTCCTATCGCTAGTATGGCTAGAGGTTACGGTGTGTGCCACACACGCCCGTAGACACAATTGCATTTCGTGACAATTGGCTGAGATAAGAGCTGAAATGGGAATTTCACTGAAGTTATCTGGAGCAAACAGTACTATAAGTTTCTTTACAAAACGCAAGCCTGTGTTAAAAACGCCTACTCTGAGGAAAACTTATTTCTCCTCGCCACTGAGTTTTTGTGGCGTTGTTTTGTTAACTCTGTTTCAGTGCCCACAAACAGTGCAGGCACTTTGGAGAAGCCCTCCGTTGAAGTTATCTGAAACTCTCAGATCAAGACTGTGAATCTGCAGTTAAAGCCCTCAAAGGACCCACCCAAGAGGCCTCCCGCCTTAAAGATAGTAAAATGTGAAATAGATCTGATTCCAAATATTTCAATAGACAAGGCAACTTTCAGCATACTTATGAGCAAAGAAATGGTGAAAAAACAAATACACATAGGTATAGTGGCCACAAAGGAGGGGGATAATGTGGTTTGGTTTTTTGTTCATTTGTTTTTTCACCTACCAAGTGTTTGAGATTTTGCTCTGGGAAAGATGATCCTGAGCACTTTTGCAGAATGGAAAGATATTAAGATTCTTCCTTTAAAGTACATGCCTTGTTTACTATAAGGGTAATCACTGCTTATCTAAATAAGCTTATCTAAATAACATCTCTGTTTTCCCAAGGAGCTAGACACGTATATCCTTCAATCCATAAACATAGCAACTATAAGATCTCTATCCTCTTTTCATCCCTCAATACCTGACAACCTACCGGATCAGGTGTGTTACATTTTACACATATTTTAGAAGCTGGTTATAAAGAATTTTAAACAAATGCCAAAAGCTGTGAGTGAACAATTTTCTCCTTAAAAAGCAGAAACCATGTTGGAGGGAGAAAGGAGAGGCCGTTCTGTGCCCCAAGGACTATGTACTCCTCAATGCCAGTGTAGAGTTTAGTCACTTTGTAGTTTATCCTGACTGTTTCAATAGATACGAGTGAGAATTATTATGTTACATTTGTATATGTGTATTGGATTACTACATCCATACACTGCATCTTAAGAACAGCAGTATGTCTGCTCCCTGGGGGAGATGCCTTTGTCAGCCCTGACATTTTTCTTCCACCCAGTAAGGCATCCACCTCCATCTTCTTTCTCACTGCTGATTTTAATGCAAAGGAAAGGAATTGTCCAGCTTCTTATGGGGCTTTGTTCTCACATGTCCTTTGATCCTTGATGTAATTCCAGTTTGCTATATCTATCTAATGTTAGGGAACATGTTCCCATGCAGCTGTGGGATGCAAGCACCTTTGTCCACAGGGTGCCTGGAGGAAGTAAAGCTTATATAAAGCTGTTCTCTTCTTGCCACATGCCCTAACTTGTTATATACCAGGTAGCGTATATAACACAGATATCATGATGCCGAAAACTTGGAGTTAGTTCCTTGTCCGTGTCTACACTGCTCAATGAAGACACCTTTTGGGCTGCACTTGAATTAGTTCTGCTGCACCGTCATGTACATGTGCTCCTAGAAATTGAAAATACAACTCTTTTATCACTGGGATAAAATATAAGTCTATAAATTAAAGCCAGCTCATTGTTCATTCCATTTCCAAATAATTTTTCAGGTCTCTACCTGGCTTGGAGACAGCTCCCAAATTTTAGAAACTAGAACCCCAAATGAAAAGAATCAGCAGTTTTTATCTCAGGCTGTAAAACATAATATATATGTGGTGGTAGACCGGGCTTGGATGTAATAATGGGCCTGACTCCAAGGGGGAGAAAATTCCATGAATCATTTTTATGAAATCCGTGAACTCTTTCAACCCACTAACCTACTAAGTAGCGCTCTTATTTTATGAAAATGAATACCTTAATTCGGAGCCATTCATTTCCTTCTTACGGGTAGGATCTGGCCTGTGTTGACTCCAAAAATTATAACCAAGAACATCATAGACTCTTGTCTGCTGTGAATTTGTGTGCTTATTCTGTTTTATGCTTGCTTATTAACTTGAAATTACATGTGCAATTTTTGTTATTTTAAGGCACTCAACCAGAATGCTGAGCTAAGAAGTCGGTTGAACAGAATACATTCAGAATCTATTATTTGTGATCAGGTTGTCAGTGTAAATATTATTCCTAGCCCTGATGAGGTAAGACTCATTTTTAATGGATATAGAATACTTACTTCATAGCATCTAAATCAACTACATATTTGGGTTTTTTTTTAATACAGTTCTTTCACTGTTAATAAGATTCTCTGCATAAATATGTGTGTTGTTGATAGTTTGGTGTTCTTTGGAGTGAGGGATGTACATGAGCTCAATATCATTTATTCTCGGTGATCAGTCTCTGTTTGTACTTTTATCTGTGTTCACCTGGTGCTACTGAATAATTTAGTTTAAATATCTACTCCAGCTTGTGAATTCTCCGTGTCTGTCACAGACTTTATTGGAAATGTTCCTTATCATCAGACGGCCTATGAAATGGTGGGGGGAAAAACATATTCAGCTGAGAAGGTGCTAAATGATAGCTTTTTTAAGGTTTATTTTAAAAGGCCTATCTTAGGAGAAATCACCTAACCTTACTAAAGTAACACTAGTGATGCAATTACAGCCACTAATAGTGATGTTGAGAATTAATAGCTAGCGCATGTCAAGTGAAAGCTTACTCTGTGCTGGGCGTTGTGCTGACAACATTCGACACTCCCAGTGACCTCTGAGGTAGGTGCTATGATGATCACTCCATTGCTCAGGAGAATTTTTGACGTAATGCTCAAAGGACAGGAGAACATTCAGTATTTGGGCCAGGCTTAGTGTATAATTCTGTCTATAACCCTTTATAAAATTACTGTTTTATAACCATGAGAATTTAAACTTTTCAACGGTAATATTGGAGTTTTATATATAGTGATATGATACATGGAACAAGGTGAGAGTTTTAACTCGAGTGACGGCCATATTTATAGAAAAACCGTACATTTTACTAGAAATCTACAGGGGCCAACGTCCTGGCATCTAATTGCTTAGGAAATGCCATCCCAAGACAAGCTTCTTTTTGATTTAAGTGGTCGAACCTACGTCCGCTCACCTTCACACAACACACGGTATCTGGTGACACTCTTGCTTGCTCCACTGCTCAGAATCCAGAGGATTTCTACAACTGCATCATTCAGAAATCGTTAGCAGTCTTAGTTTGAATCTTTGCAATCTGGTGTTTATTTGTACTACCATACTGTGTGTATATATGTATCACTTACTGAATAAAAATTATAGTTTGCCATAGGTTTAATATTCGAGTCATATTATCTCATTGGTTAAAGTTCATGACCAAGTTGGAAAATGACTTTTATATATTCTGTCTCAAACATTTAGTTTTATGGAGTGTTTTCTTAGCATATTTCTAGCGGTTTCTACAAATATGTCTTGAGATGTAGCATACTGGTTAGAATATGGCTAGTAATGATGGATCTAAGAATATGAAAGTGAACCTGTCTCCATAGTCAATTCAGGGTCTTCATAGGGGTTCAAGCTATTAAACTCCACTGAATATCCACTGAGCATTGATTTGAAGTCAAGTCACAGTACCATCATTTTTCAGCCACGCCTTTTGGATGCTTTAGACATATTAGAAGGAAATTTAGGCCATGGTCATGAGTGCAGGTGAAAATTACTTGTGGTCACCACTCTTAACATATGATATGAATTTCTCTAGAAGTCTGGCCTAGTACGTCATGGTCTTATTTGAACAAATAGCTTTTCTTTGAAGGGAATAACAATGACCCCAAATGTTTCTGTCCACTATAGGCTGGTGAGCAAATCCATGTCAGTCTCCCCCTGTCACAGCAGGTAGCCAACGAGAGCCGCCTCTCCATGTCAGAGTCTGTCTCCGAGTTCTTTGACGCCCAGGAGGTGCTGCTCTCTGCGAGCTCATCAGAGAATGAGGTAAGCTTTTTTGATGTGTCAACCCTAACTGCTTCTGATGAGGAGTTTGCGTTAAAGAAAGTAAGGCTGTGGGGACATTTTTTTTGCTTTTCCTTTTTCTTTTCTTTTTTTTTTTTTTTTTTTTTTAAACATCACAGTAAGGTTCTTAAATTGTAGGAAAGCCAAAAACATTGCAAACTACATTGGTAACTTCATTGGTAGTTACATATCCCGTTTATTGAGTGCTGAACACTTCTGGGTGTCAACGTATTACTTAATAAATTTGATGAATTAAAGGAAAGGATCTAGCATTCATTTGGATGCTGTTGTACGATTTGTATTTCAGGCTAACCAAATAGTTGATGGCAGAGTTTTTTTGTAGAGGAGACTGGTTAAATGTAGAAAGAAAGGATGAAAGAATTTGAAAATCACCATGTGTGTGCATGTGTGTGTGAGTGCACAGATATATGCGCATGTACGTGCACACACACACACACACATACACAAGCATCTTTACCAGAGACAAGAATTTGAGCTCCTTTAGAAAGATGATGTCTAGAATATCTGGTTGGGTGATTAAGGTTTTTGGAGGTTACCACTGGCTACCATAAAAACTTTTTTGTTGTCTTTTATTGAGGTATAATTTACATACAACATTATTTTAGTTTCAGGTATATGACATAAGAATTTATATTTATATATATTTTTAATTGGTCACCCCTAAAGCCTAATTAACACTTGTCACCATACATAATTACAGAATTTTTTTTTTGCTATAATAAGAACTTCTAAGATCTACTCTCTTTTAAGATCTACTCTCATGGCAACTTTCTAATATGCATGGCAACTTTCAAATATGCAATACGGTATTATTAATTCTAGTTACCATGCTGTACCTTATATCTCCAACTTATTTATATATTTTATAATATATATATTTTTATAATATATATTTTATAATATAATTGGAAGTTTTTACCCATAAAGACTTTTTAGATGTTCTTCATGCTCATAAGTCCTGGCTAGGTCATGGGAGCAGGGAATCTTCCTTGATCAGGTTGCAGAAATGGATTCTTTCACTGAAATTTAGAAATTTAGTCAAGCATCCTTTGAATTTTCTGCTTTCTTTCTTCCTTCCTTCCTCCCTCCCTTTGTTTCTTTCTTTCTTTCGTTCAGCATGGAAGAACCAGCCAAAACTCTTTCCAACACAGTTGATTAAAAATTTTGTCATTTGAGGTTGCAGATCAGTACTGCATTTTTACAAAAAGGAAATGAAATAGTTGCTGAATGTTATTTCCATATGCATAGAAAGTAGATTGGAAGGGAGCATCCTGACAATTAGTTGTAATTGTTTTTGGATGTTTGAAATTATGAGTGATTTTAGAAACAAAAATAAGTGGAGAGGAGAAAGAAATAATGAACACATACCACTTTTATAATGGGGGAGAGGCGAAAAAATATTCTTGTATGAGATACTGAATCTGTTACTACACCAAGCCATGCACCTGCCTCTCCGATCCCTAGTCCTGTTTGCCGATTCAGAGACTCCCGGTTACAAGCCAGAGTACTAGTTTAATTATTCATAATGGTAATTGGTCAGATGCTCTTAGATGGGCAAAATAATTATGCTTGCTGATTCATAGCTCTTTCTCTAGGGCCCACCTGCATGGAAAGTCTAGCTCTAGTCAGTTGCTTGGTGAGCAAGGAATGGGAGCAGGAACAGTGACTTGAGTGAACTAAAGGCTAGGAGGGCCAGGATGTCATAGCTCCGCTCCCATCTCCATTGTAGGGATACTGTGCCACGTGGACAGGCTCTTTGTGTCCGGGAGCCAGTCATACCCAAAGGGACCACCATGCTGAAGGCATGCTACCAGCATATTCTTTTCTGACTCTCCTTTCTCTGACCTCCCATTGCTGACCAGTCCTTCATCCTTCTCAGTCAGGTTCCAGTCAAATTTGGCTTCATGTTTCTGGAGCTCTGACCCCATCAGATGATGACTTTACGGCTGTCTCTCTGAAAGCCACCAAATTCCCCTATTTTTAAGTTCTTGGTGGCACACTGTCTAGGGGCCAGGTGCCACTTGTACCAGACACTGATGATATTGAAATGAAAGGGACTTAAGTGGGTTATTCCTCAAGTCCAGGCAGCATGTTGGCACCAGCTCTGGTGGAGGAGTGATCCTGCTAGCAGAGGGAAGGACAGGGGGTTGGAGGTGTTCACCTGGAGGTATTGTGAGTTGATCAGACCTCTCAGCGGAGTTATCTGGCCAGTATTTGGGTATTCAGATCTAAAGCTCAAAGAGAGAACAGGTCTGAAGAGAGAGCAAGAGTCAGCTCAGGTCCCACATAACGAGCCGCCTGGGAGACATTGCCCCCTGGGAGCTCCACAGAACCTCTCATTCAGCATGTCCCAAAATGGATTAATCACCAAAGCGCCTACACACACACACACACACACACACACACACACCCCTA
Organism: Mustela erminea; assembly: GCF_009829155.1. Taxonomy (NCBI): domain Eukaryota; kingdom Metazoa; phylum Chordata; class Mammalia; order Carnivora; family Mustelidae; genus Mustela; species Mustela erminea. The sequence goes on from NC_045621.1 coordinate 73,264,688, forward strand.
AGTGAAGAGAAGCCTACCCATACTTCTCGTGTTGCGTGCCTGACTGCTCTTTGCCCAGGTGCTTACATCAAATGCCTGGCTGTTAGCCTTCCCCTGCACCTGCCTTACTAGGACCCACCACCCACACTGATTCACTCATTAAGTTCTATATGACTCACCTAAAAACTATGAAATCCATACATCTTCCTCCAGCTTCCCTGGCACTACTCCACCTCAGTCCTCCATCATCTGCCCCCCGGATTACCTGACCAGTTCCCATTACTGGTCTCCCTGCCTCCCTTCTTGCCCCTCTAATCAATTTTCCACTGGTCAGCCTGATTCATCTCTCTGAAGTGCCAATCTGATCATGTTTCCCCAGGGTCCTTAAGATAACTATCTTAGCCATCATGCAAAGACCCTTATAATCTGATGTCTGCTCCCAGCTGCAGCCTCTTGCAATTTCTATTCTTCTGGATCCTTCCAGAGGCCAAATATTTGCTAACTGAATGAAGGAATGCTTATAGCACTTTAACGCATGGTTAATCTGAGAAACATCTGGGCTATCTTACATTAACGCTTTCCACGAGTGAGAGAAAAATCCTCTTTATGTGATATCTACCCATGAGCTTCTCTTAATGAATATTCTGCTTCCTTTAAAAAATGCTGGGTTTGCTTCCAGAATGGTCTATTTCCTTTCCTCTGCTATTAACTTGTTTCCACAAGGCTGCATGCCTGGTTGCATTTAGGAAAAAAAGAAAAAAAAATCCCTGAACTCTTTTGAATGCCTAAGCTCTTCAGGAGAAATATTTGTCTCCAGGACTTCCTGACTGGGGTGGGGCAGGGGTTGGGGAATGAATATATATTAACTGTTTTATTATAATACTGCAGAGCTTTAACTTTATATACAGGATAATGTGCATGGACCGCAGCTAGACAGCCAAGCCTTAGCTATTGCTCACACATACGGGAATATAGATCTGACTCAGGGCCCACTGTCATTGGGGAATTGTTTCACATTCTGCATGATCCATTCTAGAAGGAAATGGGTATTGGACAATTTTTATCATATAGTACATTTTTATCATATATTATAATACATATATCATATATTTCTAATAGATTAGAAATTCAAGAAGAAGAGGCTATTTATAGCTTTTTGTAGGGTGAACATGAATGTTTTCTTAATAAATGTTAAAACCAGTGCACAGGCATGCAACATGAATTTTGTTTGAACAGGCATTTGTTTCCTCTAACATAATTGGGTATGATTAGCTTTTTTAAGAGAAACCATGCAGAAGAGTTTGATTTACTTTTTTTTTTTTTCCCCTATCAAGTTTAAGAAGGTGGCTTTCATGTGCCTGATGATTTCACCATTGGCTCTTTTGTAGTCAGTAGGAACTGGGAAACAGTTGCAGAGGGAAAACATGAATCAGAAAAAGACTTTATTCTCAATTTGCCATCTTTATAGACTTGCTCAGGCTGCAAAGCAAAACTTCCATTATTTACTTATGTATGCAATAACTCCATCACTGTTCTCCCTAAATATAGGAATTCTTCTCAACTTTAACTTTCAAAACATCAACAATAAATCCAGAAACCTTAAAGGCAAGGACTGATTGTTTTTATTACCTACAAACTTAAAACTCTCACATGGCAAAAAGAAAAAAAGAGGCATTAAACAGCATTAAAAAATAAATTGCAGAATAGCCAAATGCAACCTAGATGATGAACTGAAAAAAAGAAAGAAGACAAATTTACCTAAGATGAAATGCAAACTTTTAAAGAGATCTCTTATGTATGTTAGGTAAATAGATACTGAAAAAGGATTGATAATACATAGTGTTTAAGTGGGTGGAGAGATGGATGTTCTCACATGCTGCTGGTGAGAACAAATTACTATCCTCTTTGAGGACAATTTGGCAACCTGGGCCTATCGCCTAAACGTGGCCCATTTGATCCGGCCATTTCACTTCTAGGAATAAATATTAATGAAGTTGCCAGACAGATTCACAGCAATATATTTACAAGGACGTGCATCCCAGTATTATCAATAATAATAAAAAGTTGGAAACCATTTAAATGCTGGCTGAATGCCTCAGGTTGTACCTGTATAATGAATTATGTTGCCATTCCCAATGAAGGTGAGAGCTGTATTTATGATCATGGAAATATATTGAGAACACTATAAAGCAAGATGTAAACTGACCCCCTTGTTCAGTATCTAAAGATAGATAGACCAGTGTGTTTGCATAGGCATTTTGACATTGGCGGTAATATCCACCAAATGTTAGAGGTGGTTTCTGTTAGATGATAGAATTATGGTTAATTTTTCTTTAATCTGTTTACCGTCATATAATTTCTAATTTTTGTACAGTAAAAATGTTTTATTATATGTACAGGGGAAAAGGTAACATTATTTCCCCTTTGAAGAAAGTAAATAAGTGTCAGCAGCTTTTTTGCCTAGAGTAGAGAGGTTGGTTTCCATTTCTCTGAGTGGCTCTACTGTGCTCTGTTTTCTTGTCTTATCTATTTCTAACTCCCCTTTGTACAGAGGTTACCCCTTAATTTCATTTTCATGCAAATTTTGCTCTCATTTTCGTTCCATGTTGTTCTCTTGGAGAGAGTAGTTTCATTCTTAATTTCCCTCGTCCTGGGATCTTCCTCCCTCACCCCCAAATAATCTGCCAAATTTTGTCCATTATCTTCAAATGTGGCTCTCAAAGCAGCTTTGCTTCCTTCCTGACCCTTGTTGTGGCCATCTTTTTTTTTTTTAAAGATTTTATTTATTTATTTGACAGACAGAGATCACATGTAGGCAGAGAGACAGGCAGAGAGGAGGAAGCAGGCTCCCTGATGAGCAGAGAGCCCAATGTGGGGCTCGATCCCAGGACCCTGGGATCGTGACCTGGGCCGAAGGCAGAGGCTTTAACCCACTGAGCCACCCAAGCGCCCCTGTTGTGGCCATCTTAACCCGTCAGTATTCCCTACGCACATCCACGTAGTAGCCTATCATTTGAGCTCCCAAAGAAAAGCTGCCAGGCATCTTCCTGAAAACTAAATATGGTAATAATAAAAAATAAATTTAAAAAATAAAAAGAGGAATTCTGTCTTAAAAAAAAATATGACTGTCATCCCCTTGCATGTAATAACTGGTGGGATTATATGGGAGCCCGTTATGTTGACATGAAAAGACCTTCACAGTCTGACCCTCTTCCTGGTCACCCCACCCTCTGTCACAGCCACTCAACTTCTGAGCCTTCCTGGAATGGAATGTTCCTCTCATGTTTCTCCACACCTTTGTACACTCTCCTTTCTTCCTGTGCTTCTTTTCCTTCTAAAAACCTCTCCAACACCCAGTGCCAATTTTATTTCCTCTGGGCAGCCCCTCCTGATTCCCTAGCGGGAATATAAGGCCTCCTTTTTTGAACATTCTTGCTGACATATTTCTGATTACTGGTCTCCCCCTGTCCCCTACCCCAACTAAGGCAGGGGCTACTCAGAGACGAAGGCTGCTTTCAAGCCATGCTACATTCTGGCTCATGGCTCAGTCTTTCTCAAGTGTTCCTTGTACATATGCCAAGTACATTTCCCCTGCGACCTGTTTGCTTATTTGGGCAACATTTTGCTTTTAATCATTTATTTGGTTTTCTAACTTTTCAAGACTGAACAAGGGTTCTGATCCTTTCTGTGTTCTTCCCTTTTTCAGGCTTCAGATGATGAGTCTTATATCAGTGATGTGAGCGATAATATATCCGAAGACAATACCAGTGTTGCAGACAACATTTCTCGGCAAAGTATGCATCCTTTCAGCTCCCAGGTTGTTCTGTCTTCTTTCCAAGTTAGAATGCTGGTGATTCAGCGAAAAACCTTTTTCTCCCTCACTGATTTTTCCCTTTGCAGCAAGCTGATCATTCAATACATTTTATATGTATATAATCTGTTAAGGTAAATGGTTGAAAAATCCATTAGGTAGAAGCTTAAATGAAAAGCTTTTACTTCTTGCCAAAACCAAAAGTTTGAGTCTTTCTTATTAAATGTAATTAACTCTTTAAAATTTGGCTTTTCTGAGGGTTTTGGGGAGGAGGGTGAACCTGGTGGTGGGCATTAAGGAGGGCATGGATTTTATGGAGCACTGGGTGTGGTGCATAAATAATAAATCTTGAAACACTGAAAAAAAAAGATAAAATTAAATTTTTAAAAACTGCTAATAGTAAATAAATTATGAAAAAAATTGACTTTTCTGGAATAATATTTGAGCATATTTAACACCTTGTTAAAAAAAAACTTGTATGTTGATGTTTTGTGCATTTATTAGCAACTGTGTTGAAATAATTTCATTCACACTTGAGAGAGTCTAGTGGAGGCTTAAGAAATGTATCACATTCGGAAGTACTTGAAAGAGTTATTTCCTTCCTTCATGCTATGAAATCAAAAAAGCAAAGTATCTTTTATCATGCTTCTTGTCTTTCTCTCTCTTCCAGTCTTAAATGGGGAGCTTACAGGAGGAGCCTTCCGAAATGGACGTCGAACATGCCTGCCAGCTCCCTGTCCCGACACCAGTAACATTAACCTGTGGAATATTTTGAGGAACAACATTGGTAAAGACTTGTCTAAAGTCTCGATGCCTGTGGAGCTAAATGAGCCACTCAACACCCTGCAGCATCTCTGTGAGGAAATCGAGTACAGTGAGCTTCTGGACAAGGCTTCCGAAACGGACGACCCCTACGAGCGCATGGTAATACATAACACAGCAGTGCCTCTCAGGGAGCTGTCAACCCTAGGCGTGGACTAAGGCAGAATTCGTTACAATGGCATATTTGGTGTCTGCATAACATTCTCACTGCATAGGTGAAGGAGGAGAGAGTTCATTTGCACAAACTGGGCAGGGCCCGAAAGTTCCAGAAACTTCTATAGAGGATGTATGCTTTGTGACTTATCTTTGGTCACGAGTGTTTCTGAAGTTAGGATGTAAAAGTATCACACTCCTTCCAGGTTTAAGGCATGCCTAGCCTTGCTCTAGCAGCTTCTCCTGGAGGCCAAGAGAGCCCATGTGTTCAAGAACTTGGGTCAGAGAAAGGAACCTCCTGTTTGTGCTTTGCCATGGCCTCTGCTGCACCCGACTGTGGAAGGCTTGACTGCCCTTCCGAAAGCACCAGCAGCCACAGGCCTCCTGCCCATGGCGCTAAGTTGTACGAAGGACAGAACCTATAAACTGGGTTTCAGAACCTCTGAACACTGTGATACTCAGGAAGCTGGGTGACAGCTGAATGAAGGATAAGTGGCCTCAGATGCAAGGACTTTCACATCCTCTTCACTCATTTTTTTTATCCATGAGTTTATGAAGAGTCTGTGCAGATAATGGGAAATGCAGATGCCATTAGATCAGCACCCACGGACAGGGGTGTGTAAAATCTAGAGGAATAAGGGACAAACAGACCTGGAAGTAGTCTCTCCTATATTATTTTCCTTTCTTAAATGTTTTAACAGGTTCTTATTGCTGCATTTGCAGTTTCAGGATATTGCTCCACCTATTTCAGAGCAGGAAGTAAGCCATTCAATCCCGTCCTTGGGGAGACTTACGAATGCATTCGAGAGGACAAGGGATTCCGATTTTTCTCAGAACAGGTAAGTCCCATTGGACTCAGTGAGGTTTCTATGCAGAAACTGTAGGAGGACCGGTTGATGATGAAACAGCTTTTTGATCAACCGCCGTTTGAAGTGAGCTATGATATCAGTTAACAGAAAACTCTGTCCGTGTATATAAGTTCTCTGGGTTTAAACATGAGGTGTGAAAGTGAAAGTAATTTACTTACACGTTCTGAGAATAATTCAATAATAGAGATGGATGAGTTGATTGTTTTTATTTGGGGGTGGCCAATATATGTTGGGGAAAAAACGATCATTTATGGAAGTTTTAACATTGATATCATTGCCCTCTCTTTTGTTTTTTATTACCAGGTTAGCCATCATCCACCCATTTCTGCCTGTCACTGTGAATCCAAGAATTTTGTGTTTTGGCAAGGTTTGTATTTCAATTGTAACTTCAAGATCCACTCAGTGAGCCTTTGAAACAGTTTCTAGTTTCTGAAAGGTACATTATGCTCAGGTTAGATTTCTACCTTTGGGACTCAGAGAATGTTAGTAATTAGTATGGAATTCAGTTTGAGAAATTAGATTTCTTGGTTGAAATATGAAACTGTGTCATCTAGGAGATGAGGTTGTATATCTAGGAAACAAAGCCCTAGGGGCAGTAGAGCTCAGTGCTGACTGCCAACTCAGGGCTATCACTCAACCTCATTATGCCTTATTGTCTGCATCTATAACATAGAGGTTCTGTCTGCTGCCTCATTGCTTCTTGAGGGTGTGCAAGGAGAGCTTCATTGTGAAACAAGATTCTGTGGCTCATCATCTATGGTCATGACCTATTAAGATAGGTAAACATTATGCTGATTTTGTGGTCTTTAACTCACCAAGGTTCAGGGATTTGGATTGAAGTCTCTACTTGTACAGTGCCCATTGTATAGTCAGAATGTTAAAAACTCACATAAAATTACAAGTTTCAAAATCCATTTAGAAAGAAAAATATATACAGATGAGCCTTGAACGAAGCTGGGGTTAGGAGGCTGACCCCCACACAGTCTAAAATTCATGTGCTACTTTTGACTCCCCCAAAACTTAACTAGTGGTAGCTTACCATTGACCAGAAACCTTACCCATAAAGTATAAATGGTCAGGAACATGTATTTTATATGTTATATGTATTATATACTATATTCTTATAGTAAAGTAAGCTAGAAGAAAGAAATGTTATTAAGTATATCATAAGGAAGAGAAAATACATTTATAGTACTGTACTGTGTTTATCAAAAAAATACCTGCCGGTGACTGAACCCACACAGTTCAAATGCGTGTTGCTCAATGGTCAACTGTATATGTATGTTTAACCATTAAGTGTAAATTGTTCTTTTGTGTTTGGAAGGGGGGTTCATTGCTCACAGAATGTCTCTTCTCATCTTCCCTTTCTCAATCTAAAAACACACAATATGACAGAGCACCGTAACTGTATTTCATTGTAAAATACAATAATACATCATTTCTTGGTCATAACAAAGAGTCATAAATTTTGTGGAGACAGCACTAATCTCCCTTACTTAGTTCATCAAAATAGAGCCAAGTGGTTATTACAAATGCACAGGCAAACCTGAGTGCCCCCAAATAAAACATAAAGCCATCATGTGAGATAAACCACTGAGCCCTGGGCCTTATCTTAACCAGTGTAGGAACATATTCGCTAATTTCACTTTCTCATAAATTTTGCTTACCTTTCCATATTTAGAGATTTTGCTTTTTCCTGTTTTCCCAAATCCTTTAACTTTGCAAATCAACATGTATATAAATCAGTGGTATTGCCATACTGCAATTATTTTTAATACATGTCTTATTTTTAACATATATGTTAACTATTTCCACCATTTAGTTAAAACAACATTTATGTAGACATTAAAGCATGGTAGAGTCTGTGTATATACATGTATGTGAATTCCCATGCACACATACTGTTCTGAGCTTTTCCCAGTTTTATTTGTTGAAACAAATATGGAACATGTGTTCCAGAAAAACAGTCAGTAGATTTTTTTGGTTCATAGTTAATTTTTTCACCGTGGGCCATCCCCAGGTACGTGAACTCTTAAATCAATAATATAGAATCAGTTGTTGATTGTGAAAGTTCTTTGTGAAATATAGAGTGTAATATAGATTTTGGTTTTTATAGACTGAATGATTAGATACGGAATATCTGTTTCTTCTCCTCTGCCTATGTTGTTTAGATATCAGATGGAAAAACAAGTTCTGGGGGAAGTCCATGGAAATCCTGCCTGTTGGAACACTGAATGTCATGCTTCCAAAGTAGGTTTCTTTCATCTTCCTTTTGGTGTCTTATGTGCTTTTCTAAGTCAGATATGGGTCTTTGAAACTCTAGAAGGTGCCAGTGATCCATTTACATGTATGCCTAAAGCTTCTGTTAACTTCTCCAAAGTTTGGAGAATAGACCCCCCACGAAAGCAAATGAGTACTTGGCATATGTATCAAAGCTCCCTGCTTCTCTCTTTACATTCTCTGTTCATCAAGTCAAAACCAGCTACCTTACCTGACCCAGATACCTTGTTAGTTTGCATTTTATAGGAAGTTTCTCTTTTTAGAACTTTTGTTCTATACAATATATATTTTCACTTTTGAATTCATCTTAGACCCAGGAACTATTTTAATGTGTAAGTTAGTTTATTAAAGAAGAGTGATGGAATCCTTTCATGGTATTTTTCTGAAGGATGTAGCCTGTGAATTTTTAAAATTAATTGAAGTTTTCATTGAAGCCAAAGACTTGGTTGTTTTTTTTCTTTCTTCAGTTGGTTAATGTTGTTTGGTTTTTCTTTTTGTTTATTCAGTGACAGAATTTGCTGGTGGATTGAATATGAAGGAAGGTAGGGGGAGAGAGGAACCCCAGGACCACAAAAAATACTTTAAATATTTGCAGACTCATGAGAAGAGAGTTTCCCCAGCTGCGTAGTGAGACTACATCATACCAATTCATAAATTTTTTTTAGAAACTTAGAAGTGTTCTATTTTATTTTGAAATAACATTTTATTTGAAAATATAGATCATGTGCAAACTTCAAGGTGATCTGAAGCTATGTCACCTCATTCCTTGGCAGAAACGCTATAACCTTCTGTAACCCAGAATTTGCATTAGACATGCGCTGTCTATGATCACCAGTCTTTTCTCCAAGAATTATTCACATCTTTGGTCTTAATTTGGAGTATGAAACAATGTCCATCTTCAGGGTAATCTTTCTTAAAGATACATCCTTTCATGCCTATCTGCTCCCTCAAATCCTTCCACGATGGCGCATTGAATCCAGACTCACCGGTGCATTGTTAAGGCCTTCCCTGCTCTGCCTTGTCACCTTCCCAGACTTGCCACCCCCACACCCGCTCACGTATGCCACTGGCAGGCCCCCAGATACGTCATAGTATTCTGGCCTATATGGCCTTGTCGGTGCCTTTTCCTGGCCTACAGTGCCCTCCTACCTATCCTCCAAGTTTAGACGGATTCCAGCCTTCTCCAGGAAGTCTTCCTTGATACTCACCCCACGTTCCAGGCAGATCTAAGGACTCCCCTTTTGTGTTCTCATGACACTTCTCATCACATTTTATTATAAGTACTTTTTGCCACATCTGTCTACTCCTCTTGTACTGTTGGCTCCAAGAGTGCAAGAGGCAGGTCCTATTCAACTTAGTAGCTTTAACACCTGGACTATAGAAAGCACTGAAGTGTTCCTTAAAGGAATGAGTCCTATTTCAAATGTCCTTAACTACATAGAAACTTTCAACAGAGAAATTAGAGGGAAAGGAAGCTTTGGCCAAAGATATTCTCAGCTGTAGAGACAGTACTATATATTTGTGACCTTCATTGTTTTTAACCAACATTGTATTCTTCACTAGGTATGGAGATTGCTATGTATGGAATAAAGTCACCACGTGCATACACAACATTCTCAGTGGGAGGAGGTGGATAGAGCATTATGGAGAAGTAACTATTAGAAATACCAAAAGCAGTGTTTGCATTTGCAAACTCACATTTGTCAAGGTAAATCTTCCAACAGTAAAGAAGAAAAGAGTATAAAATGCTTTGTAAAGGAGAAATATAAGTTACCGTAAACAACAGCAAGTGAGACTGCCCCATATCATTGTTCCTTAAGGACATGTTAGATAAAAGAAAGCAGAACCAGCTGATGGAGTTACTCAAGGCGTGCAGACTTCCACACATGTGGAGGTCAAAAAAGGCACCATCTCAAAACAGAAGAACTACTCTTCTTTCTAAAGAATTTTCTTTTTAAGCAGCCAGTCAGTATTCATTAAGTAAAATTCCAGAAAACACTTCTTGCCTGTATCAAGTCTTCTGGTTTCTATTTCTGTTCCTGCTTGATTGCAACAGAGTCAAGTGATCTTATTTTAGGGAGCTAATTATAATGCATTTGTCGTTTTCTGAGGGTGCATGTGAATAACTTCCAGTCACTATAAGCTTATCCAACTCTGCCACTATGATGGTCCAAGAAAAAGCGTCACCTTGATTAATAAGAAAAGATTCCTGAGGTAGAATGCCTACACAACAGCATTTTCCTCAGTCACTCTGGTCTCAAGTAGAACACACAGTCTCACCCTCATGGATAGGTGTGTTCCCGAATTCATGGTACAGAAACCCTACCAGCCCTTTTAATCTATTCTATTCTGATCTTGTTCTACTGTGGCAAAAACAAGTAGTATATTGAAGTCTTAAAACTCAAAATGTTGTCTTCTTAGTGAAATCCTTTGAAGCCGTACTGGAAGGTCATGTTAGTTTTAATTGAAGATCTTTATTCTTACTCAAGATGTTTCCCCCATTTTCCTTTTTTTCTCCTTTTGGACTCATTAGGTGGCTCAGAACTGAAAGGACAGGATCATTACTTGCTCTGATTGGGTGATGACAGTCAATGTGTGCATTTAGTTTTGCAGACCACGAGAAGCTTCTCAATTTAGGCCTGTCCCTAATATTTGCAAAGCTCAGGGCCAAAGTACAGATGGAGGCCCCATTCCATATGTGTAAATATTTAAAATTTGTAGACCAGACCTACAGTCTCTCACATAACTTATGTTCTGTTCTTTCACCTCGACAAATACAACTTTTGTAACAAAGTCCGCGAGGTTAGGTTGGGCACTTTAGAACTCTGAGTTGGAAACCTGGCAGCGCAGGAGAGCCAGCCCTGACACATGGTCTTCCTGCTCTCTCCCAGCCTGTGGCAGCCTCTGTCCTGCTCCACAGGGGGCCTCACCCACCCGATCGAAGGCAGTCCAGCTCCACATCCAAGCTCTATCCAAGCTCAAACGGCCACCCTTGGCTGCCCCTCAGGCCTCATTCACACCTTGGTGGTGGACAGTCTGCCCTTTAGATGGAAGAATCCAAAGAAAAGGCCAGTGTGGGCTGTGGAAGAAGCTTAGAGTGGTTGGAAGAAGAATTCTGGGGCCTAACTGAGAAGGGGGCCATGGGATCCAGATGGATGACTGCCCAGACTTCTCATCTCCTAGGAAGAAGCATGGCCAGAAGAAGGCCAAGCAGGGTTTTCCTCATGAAATTTAGCTGTTTACAGACTCTATAAAAATTACTCCCCAAGTGACTTGTACAGCATGGCCCGTTGAAACTCATTAACATCCATGAACAAAGGGAAAATTTGAGACAGGAGCATCTATGGAGGAAATTACCAACCGATAAATTAATACTAGGTTATTAGGAGAGAAGCTGAGCCTTCTCTGCCCTAGCATAGAGTAGAGATGATTCCTTTCTGGAAGTGGTTTGAATGAGCGACTTTGAAGTTAAGAATGTTTTCCGTATGGAAATTATAGGGATTGGTGTTTTGAAAGAGATTGGATGTTTCCATTGGGGTTTGGTTTTTCCAGGTGAATTATTGGAATTCTAATGTGAATGAGGTCCAGGGGGTCGTGATGGATCAGGAGGGGAAGGTGGTGCACCGGCTTTTTGGGAAGTGGCATGAAGGGCTCTACTGCGGCGTGGCCCCCTCTGCAAAGTGCATCTGGAGACCAGGTGAGATGGGCAGGAGTGTCTTGTGTCCGGAGGGCAACTTGAGTGACAGAAGGAAAGCAATGTCACATCTCGGGCGGTTCAACATAGGCGTCTTTCTTTTTTTTCTTTTTAAAGATTTTATTTATTTATTTGTCAGAGAGAGAGAGAGAGACAGAGTGTGAGCACAGGCAGACAGAATGGCAGGCAGAGGCAGAGGGAGAAGCAGGCTCCCTGCCGAGCAAGGAGCCCGATGTGGGACTCGATCCCAGGATGCTGGGATCATGACCTGAGCCAAAGGCAGCTGCTTAACCAACTGAGCCATCCAGGCGTCCCAACATAGGCTTCTTTCATTGTGAGATTAAAATCATAGATGCTTAAGGTAAGCATATATTTTACACTTAACATTCAAATGAGGTAAATCCCAACTTTTGATAATTAGGAATTATGAAATAGAGGCCAAATCTCTGACATGTGGTCAGAGACGAGGCTTCATGTAAAGCGATTCTAAATGTAATGCCTACATTCAAAAGTGAGGTTTGTTTATTAAAGAGTTCACACACTTGAACTATTCAAACTTAAATCCTTACTCATTTATTCTCTGTTCTAATAGAACAAGGGGATAGCCTACAAACATCTCTAATCCACAAAGTCAATAACTTAACCAGAGTAAGTGATCGTCTTACTTGGGCAGCAAAAAGCTGCAACATGTTGACATTTAATAAAAGATATTGAGAGTTCTGGTAATACACTAGCAATAATTGAATAGTAAGGGTAAATACAAGTGTCTGCATGATATTTATTTTCATTGTAATTTTGTCAGTTAAGTCCTAACTTTAAAATTAGTTGGTTTTCTAAGAGACCTCAATGAGTATTTCAATTTCCTGCTAGTGGAGTGGTTAGTTCATTCAGCAGCTATTTCTTGAGTAGTGACTATGCATCAAGCTTTACTCTGTAAGAGCTTGGAATACACCAACAAGCAAAGTATACAGAGATCCTCCTTTGAGTTTCGTTAAAGAGTGCCAATACATATTAATTTATATCTGCATTTTTTTCTGTTTCTAAAAGGAAGTAAACTGTGTTTCTGGTGAAATCTTAATGTTCCTAGTTCATCACCCTGGGATTTAGTTACCCATTTGAACATTTGAGAGAAAAATGATGGCATTGTTTACCCAGTAAAGAGTACTCTATGTACAAAGTTTTATTTTAAAGATTTTTATTTTTATTTTATTTTATTTATTTGTCATAGAGAGAGAAGCGAGAGCAAGCACAGGCAGACAGAGTGGCAGGCAGAGGCAGAGGGAGAAGCAGGCTCCCTGCCAAGCAAGGAGCCCGATGCGGGACTCGATCCCAGGACGCTGGGATCATGACCTGAGCCGAAGGCAGCCGCTTAACCAACTGAGCCACCCAGGCGTCCCCAAAGTTTTATTTTAAAGGCTGGATTTTAGGGGTACCTGGGTGGCTCAGTTGGTTGGGCGACTACCTTCGGCTCGGGTCATGATCTTGGAGTCCTGAGATTGAGTCCCACATTGGGCTCCCTGCCTGGCAGGGAGTCTGTTTCTCCTTCTCATGCTCTCTCGCTCTCTTTCTCTCTCTCTCTCTCAAATAAATAAAATCTTTAAAAAGTAAAAAAAATGTAAAAATAAAGGCTGGATTTTATTAAATATATGAATCTACCAGTTCTAATAACTAACACCAAGTTTCCTAGCTAGGAAAACACAGCCAATTTAATTGACTTAAGGAAAATCTTAATCTGATTTTTAGAACTACAAATTTAGTTACTCATGTGGATATTAATTAAGCGCCTGGGTTAAGTCAGCCTCTGCAGGCTTCCTTAAACCTCTCTGCCACTCACGGTGGTTTATTGGCATTTCAGGTTCCATGCCAACCAACTATGAGCTCTACTATGGCTTCACGAGGTTTGCTATCGAGCTCAATGAGCTAGATCCTGTCCTGAAAGATCTCCTTCCGCCGACAGACGCCCGGTTCCGGCCAGATCAGAGGTGAGTAGCACAACCATGTTTGAAACGGACGCTAGATGATGGTGTGGCGCTCTCGATGCCATCCAAGCTTATTTTCGCCACCCTCATTTATGTATTCATGGAGTCATTCCTGAATTCCCTCATTCCCTTAGTCACTCCACACTATCTGAGCCTTCCACCCTAGCTAAGAAGGTCTTCGCAGGTGATCGTGGCCGACACTTAGCTCAACACAGTTTCCCATAGAAGATAACACAGTTCTTAACGAAAGGTTCTTGCCGCCCCGCCCCAGACTCAACCGGCGGTGTGCAAATTCATGAACTCGCTCCCCTAAAACCTCCCCCAGGGTTTTCCCCTCTGTACTTCACCTCCTCTGTCACGTGGACTATCTTTTAACCTGATAAAGAAGATGATGATGAGTTACGGGAGCATCTGGAAGTGCTCCGAGTCAAAGTCTGGAGTTTGTCCAGCTTGCTTTTGATCCCACGGGATGTGAGACGGACTCAAAATGCAGTCCCTTTAATACCTTCCGATTCTTAGTTTTTGTTAAATAGTTCTATGTGCATGTTGTTCATACCCACAGAGTTAATTATACCTTTTCCAGAAATTCTGTATGTCACACAAATTTCCCCCAAGATAATTTTCTGCGTCCAGTGTATCTGTGGCTGTATGTGTTTTCTGCCAAGATGTTTGAGTGTTGAATGTCTTACTCTTCAGTCCTCTTACACCATGCCCCACCCCCCACCCCCCTTCCCCCGGAAGGGGAGGTCTCATTGTCTGACATTCCAACATATCAACAAACTCCCTGTAGGCATCACATTGAATCCCTGTTCTTTGCTCTCATTTTGAAATTTAAATATAGGTTTTACAAAACACCACTGGGTCTGCCTTTTCTTTCTCGATTCCATTCCAATATTCCCTTCCCGAATTTCATTTATGATTCATCTCCTTTTTGTGGGCTTTTGTAATTTCCCCCAGTGTTAGATTCTCTTTTTGTCACCCGTTTTACTCTCTCCAGTCAAACGGGTGACAAAAAGTAAAACAGGGAAACTCCTTCCCTCTCGGGCTCTTCTAAAAATAGGTGGAGAACAGCTGACTACCATCCTCCCTTCTCTGGCCTTGACCAAGTGTTTTTCAGGTAATATGAAAAAGGAGCCCAGCCCTGTACTTCATATTGTCCGGAGCCCGGGCTCTCCCATTATCCGGAAAATCTCAAGTTAGAGAACCCAAGAGAGCACAGAGAGTCTCAAAGGCCAAACTCGTCCCCTTCCACCCCTATGTTTGCACTGCTGTACACAATATTTCAGTTGACGTACACAGCAAGTATGTGACTGGTGGGCAGGCAGACAGAGGTAGCGTGGCCTGGGGGAGGGGCAAGGCGACATTATCAGAGTATGACTCTTCAGCATGTTATCGTCTCAGCAACTAGAAGGTAATTTTATACAAGACGGGATTATTTTTTTTCTCAGCAGAGAGGATAACATATTAGAGGGATAACTGTGTTCTGCTTAGGTTTTTGGAAGAAGGAAATTTAGAAGCTGCCGCAGCAGAGAAGCAAAGAGTGGAGGAACTCCAGAGATCTCGAAGGCGCTACATGGAAGAAAACAACCTTGAACACATACCAAAATTTTTTAAGTAAGTTCATGCCCATAACAAGTTCATGTTTTGCAAATGATGGCCACCAGCCATGAGAAACCCCAGGTGAAAAGAGAAAATGAGGCATAGTTTAGTATGCGAGCAGCTTAAATTTAAACTGATTAGGGTAACTTTGGTTTTGGTAGTGGAGGTATTGGACTGGATCTTGCACTTGTGAACAGTCTGTAAACATACAAGTCAGTTCTCTTCCACAGCTCTTTTCTTTTCATGGACAGCAGGAAGGGTGAGGGCCTTGCCCACAATGCTCTCTCTACTTCAGCTACAGCATTGAGAATGGTGGAAACTTGTTTCCACCCCTCAGCTCAAGGCCACAGGGGGACACCCACTGCCCACAAGGTCATCCTGGCTTCATTAGTGTCTGATTTTATTTCTGTCGTACGGGGCTTATGTCGTTCAGATTTGGTCCTTCTGTGGTACTGTCATGGGTGATTATTACAGGATTATTTGAAGGATTATATATAAATCACACAGATGAAGCTGTGTTTTCCAAATCCATCTGTTACCCTCCAGAGCCAGGACATATCAGCCCAGAATAACCTCCTATCCTTTAGAATTGCCCTCTCATGACTGTCTTGGGGAGGAATGCAGCCTTGCCCTTTTGATGTTGAAAGTGCACTCTGGTTGTGGACCATGCGGGGCTCACGGACTACTGTTCCCTGCAAGCGAAGCAGAATTCTTGTGGGTCTGGGGCCTGAAGCTCTTAGTATAGAACTTGTTCGTGCTTTTTCTTTCTTTCCTTTTTATTTATTTACTTACTTTTTTATTTTATTTTATTTTATTTTGGAGATATATTTGAGAGAGGGAGAGCATATCAGGGGAGGAACATAGGGAGAGAGAAAGAGAATCCAGAGCAGCCTCCGCACTGAGCTTGGAGCCCAATGCGGGATTCGATCTCACAACCTGAGATCATGACCTGAGCTGAAATCAAGAGTCAATGACTGTGCCACGTAGGCATTCTGTACCTGATTTTGGGGGTGGGGGGAAGTTCACTTTCTAGCCTTGCCTAGAAGTGATTTATTTGTGCCCTTTGTCCCTCTCCCCATGACCCCATCCTATTTCAAACAAATAACACAAACAAAACGGAGTTTCTTTTTGGTCAAAAATAGTCAAGACAGGGACACCTGTGTGGCTCAGTCAGTTAAGTGTCTGCCTTTGTGTCAGGTCATGATCCCAGGGTACTGGGATTGAGCCCAATGCCCGGCTCCCTGCTCAGCAGGGAGCCTGCTTCTCTCTCTTCCTCTGCCTGCCGCTCCCCCTGCTCATATGCTTGCTCCCTCTCTCTCTCTCTCTCTGACAAATAAATAAATAAAATCTTTTAAAAAAATAGTCAAGTCATCAATAAGCAGATAGGACACTAACTGGATTGTGGAGTACCCCTTTTCCATACACATCCTATCTACGGGAGAGGGTCCAATGACCAGGCCACCTTGATGTGATTTGTGTCTAATGTTGATTTTTGTATTTCCACAGAAAAGTTATTGATGCCAATCAAAGAGAAGCCTGGGTTTCTAATGATACCTACTGGGAGCTGCGGAAGGACCCTGGGTTTAGCAAAGTAGACAGCCCTGTTCTTTGGTAAACGGGGAATGTAGAGCTAGCCAACATATCACGCTCTGAATGAATAAATAACTATGCACAATTATGTTTCCTAGAGCTCCGCGTGGTTTCTGGGTCGACTGAAAACCGACCGTTTGCTTTTCTATTCATCTTTATAATGGACTTTCAGAAGTGCATTAGATGAGGCCCCTAACCACTTTTGGATCCTTTCTGTTTTGCTGCAACCATATCCCTTAAAAAACATCCACGCCCTCCTTGAGAAGCCGAATAAAAGGAGCAGAATACAAAATCCAAAGTCTGAAGTGTTTGTAAAGAAAACAAACTGTAACTGGTGCTTAAAGCTGATCCAGTGAGCTTAAAGCAACACGACATGTAAACCACGCGTTCGGGCTTTGTGTGGAAGTACCATACCCGCATCATAGAAGCTCCTGGGCCACGGCAGTCGGTCAGCTCAGACTTCGAGTGTGTCTGTTGGATGTGGTGTACTTGTGCTGACCTTGTCAAAAAAGATGTGATACTCCTCAGACCCTGTTCCATCTGTACGCCATTGTTCATGCCTTAAGAAATGCAAAGATGTACAATAAATCATTTTTTAAATGTGTGCTCATAGGTTAATGTGAGGGACGGCTCTTTGGAATCATGGCGTGATTCACTTTCTGGGATCAGAACAAGTAAGAGACTAACGTAAGTGGATTTTCAAAAAGTAAACTACACATGCTTTTCTTTGATATGTTAGTTCCTGTATCATCTGTCTGAAGGGCAAGAAGGAAAAGGTGTGCTCAGTAGATCTCTGTATTCACATTGCTCGTCAAGTTCCTGTCCTGCGACCAGATAATAAACCCTCTTCCACCTAATCTCACAGTGTGCCCTATTCTTTGGCAATATCTGTATTTGATTTGAACACTTGGCATCAGTATTAAAACCGTAGAAGGAAGTAACAGAAAGCCTGTGGGATTTCTGCGTGGGCTTAGGAGTCACTGCAAACGGAGCTATTTTTGAGCAGAACGCAACGTAACCTGCATCTCGTCCTGGGCCCAAGCCGTGGGCACTCGCGGAAACCCACTGGGAGCAGAAGCGGGCGTACTGGTAGCTTATTTGCATTGTTTAAATGAGTTCTATGCAAAACCATATTTTATATTCCCATCAAGTGATTCTGTATGATATGTAATGACCTGTTAGGCATTTGCCTTGCTATTGGCAGAGATAATAAAATAAGCTAAGGAATTTATCCATCCCAACAAAAGCCGGGGCGGTGGGGTGGGGGGAGGGGAAGGGCAGAAAAATGCTTTGCATACTTCAGGATTTGTTTTTTCTTCCAATATACAGAGGCTTTTGTAAGAAACTTGCATCAGTGTTCCTGAGTTTCTGCACGTAGATGACTATATAAATGCCTGTATGTTTAAAAAAAAAAAAAAAAAAAACTCTTCTGAGTTTTTCCTAGAGAATTATAAAATTACATATGCTTTATTCTTGGAATCTTACCATCAGGTTTTAAGTGCTATTTTAAATTCTGATAACAAGGTTATTGACATTTTACATTTGGTTATGAGGTGTTGATTTTAGTGTTCTTTCTCCTCAGCAAAGCATTCCTAATGAATGACTTACCCACTCTGAAACCCTAACCACTGCTGAGAGCGGAAGGGAAAACTCCGGAGTTTCCACTAGGTGGAGCAGTGTTTTAGTTCTGAAGCTCATCCCGCCGCCCATCCGCTCTCCCCACCTTGTATGGAGTCCCTACATTATGTGTACTGTAGGGTTTAAAGTGAAATTTCCTTTTCAATAGTAAATGCCCTAATCCATCGCCAGATCTAAGCATTCCACTGGAGCAACACCCTCCCTAGAATTCTCAATGCCTTTAATCCCCGTATTAAATCTATAGGTGGCTTGCCCCAAGGTAGTAAAATTATTCCCTTGTTATTGATTTTTTTTCTGTGCATTCGTCGTGACGTCTTTTTATCTGCATCCTGAGATACATGCCTTTAATTTTAATTAGAAATTCTAAGTCTAGTTCTAAATTCTAATTCTTCCCCGTAGAAGTCTGTTCTCCCACAGTTGGTAAAGCTTTAAATACTATTTAAAGGGGTTCTGGTCTATACTTACTAGCACTTCCCTCAACAGTCTCAAAATATCTAGCCTAAAAATAAGAGAATTCTGCAAAGCAAAGGTACTGCGAGTAGAGAAGTAGGAAGGTGAGGCATTAGGTGACTGTGGGTGTTATCAGACAGCTGGAAGAGGACCCAAGGCCCATCAGGGAAGCAACTACCATACCTGGTATTTAGGCTGAAATTGAGAAAAAGAGTAACGACTAGAAAGGACCTTCATTAGACAAGTTCAAGCGACTAATCAAGTAGGTAAATGTTGGTCAAAGCTAACCTGAAACTCTGATTGGGATTTCAAGATGAGAATGGGAAGAATGCCACGTTAATGAAAAGCACCACATTTTATAATATTCCAGATTTAGAATCTATTTTGAGATCCAGACATCCTGAATAGACTCCCAATTCAAGTGATCAATTGGGTTTTAGGAAATATTCTTATAATACCTGATTCACAATTCTCCCTATTAAGTCTTCATGTCCATGTAATGGTCCCATTCCTCCCCACCCACTCCCTGCCCTACCCCCCCCCTTTTTTTAACTTTTGATTGATATCACGGTTTTAGAATTGTCAGACTTTCTCTGTTTGGGATTTTCATCCACATAATTTGGGGGCTTTTGAGACTAGTTTAAACAGCAAACAGAATAAACGTTAGATCGTTCCTGATAAAACCTGATTTATTTCTTAGAATTTTATATAAGCCTCTTTGTTTCAAGGGTACATTTCTTATTTGTTTTTCCCCAGAACAATCTAAACTAGAGCAAGACTTAATATATCTTTATACCTCCCCCGTGATTTATTCATCAGCTCCTTCATCTTTCTGAGCTGGTCATTAAGGAAAGCAGTAATAAGTGATGATGGCCCTGTGGATATGGCTAGACCGAGCAGATCGATGGCACACACCAGCACTCATAGAGGCCGACCAGAAACCAATTATTTTGCTTCCATATGCTGCCACCCAGGGTGCAAATGTACTCTCAGAATTTGCTGCTATTTTTTTAATTAAGTCATTATTTTTCATGGGTTACTTACAAGTAGCCCATAATTTCCAGGCAGTTGTAAAAACAAACCTCATTTAAGATACCTTTTAATATTGCCTATCAATTATATGTGACATAAAAACTACCAAATGTATTTATTTACCAAGGAAGAGAAACCAAGGGGTCGTCCATACAGAGGATGCCAGGTTGTTGATTTTCCAAACCTTTTGCTCCTCTTCATTGTTCTGGTCCTCGTGCCTTTCAGCAATCCCACTAACCAATAGTGTTAGCCCCTGCCTGGAGGAGCACTTGGAAGGCAGGGGTTAAAGAGGAACCTGATCAGTGGTTTGCTTAGTTCTGGTTACGGCTGTGGCTGGAGAAGACTTTATAATCATAATCTAATGTATAATTTTGTTATTACAAAAGTTAATTCTCCATCTTGTCTAATCTTGTTCCCTATCATCCTGGATAATGAAGTGTTTGGGGGAGCAGAGCTCCTCACACACCAGGGGGTGTAATCAATGTTTGCACTTGGCTCAAGTCATTATATTATGAATGTGGCACAGTAAATAAAGTTTGTGTACAAAATACTAGTTTCTTTCTATGGGAGCCATTATGTTCAGGATATATATAATGTATCTAATTAAACAATTATGAATCTATCTTGTGCTCTAGAAATGTTCTTTTGGGGGGAAAGATGAAAAAATGTAATTGGAGCTAAAATTAAAGTGTTTTGGTCTTGTTGGGGTTTTGTTTGTTTGTTTGTTTTCAAAAAGCTCCCCAATCATTTGGAAGTACTGCTTATCAAAACATGATCAAGCCCTCTAGATTTTTATAAAATTGATACCTTTAAAGTATACATTACATGAATCTTCCATTAAGCCTGACTGTTTAGCTTTAATACATGACTGTGAGAATGCACCTATGTGACTGAATTGTAAGAACTTCACTGCAACCTTTGCTATTAGAGAAAATGGTAAACTGCTTAAGAGGGTTAGCTTTAATTCTTTCAAAATGAGATCTAAAAACAGAATTCTTTAAAAATCGTTGTGATGAAGCAGCATGGCCAAAATTCGGAGCTAGTGAAGCCCCATGATTAAGGCAACTTACACGGGGCAGTTTCCTGTCTGTTACATGCATCCTTTTGTTTTCCAAAACCACCATCCTTTTTCTCCTGCCTCTGGTCCTAACATAGCGAGGGGCAGGGATACACATGTCTATTCTTTTGTACTGTGTCACTGAGTATGGGAAAAATATGCAGAATTTATGCACAGTTGCAGGGAACCTCTGCATTAACCCTCCGTGGAACATTAATAAATGTTCATGGATTTAAAATTGTCCCATAATTACATATTATTCATTCCTTGGTTTCTTCAGATTGGTAGGAAAAAAAACATAAAACAACAATTTCTTATTTTCTGCAATTTTTCCCCATTATGCTTCCTTCTAAATATAAACTAGGGCAATGGTGATTAAAAGAATCTTGAGTTTTCAGAAAATAAGATACAATTCTTTGAGTCCACCCGTTTCTTCTTTAGGTTAATAAGGTAAGCAACAATTTACTACTGTTAAACAGAAGAATGCTAAACTTCTTTCATCGTAGGCACCAACGTCCCCATCCCCATTTATCATCATCCAGTTATTTCTTTAGGAAATGATGTAGTTGCTAGTAACTTTTTTCAGTCATTTCCAGCTTATTGAGCTAGAGCTGGCAAAAATTTTACATGTATGAATGAGTAATTTGATACATTTTGACATATATACATTCTTGACACCATCACCACAATCACAATAACGTAATCCATCACCACCAAACATTTCCTCCGCCCCTTTCTCTTCCCTCCCCTGACCTTCCCCATCTGCCACCCCAAGACAGTCATTGATCTGCTTTCATTACTTCTTAAAACTCTGCACATTTTCTTGTCTTTATTGCATATGGGACTTTTCTAGAAGACCATGTGCTTAGGGTAGATATGTGCCACCAAACACCTCCTGTGCCACTACCCCAGTATTCCACCATCAGTACTAACACATTATAAGAGGATCTCATTAAGTTCTAGGTCTGGTGGCCAAGTAGAAATTTTCAATTTTGAATAGAAGACAGTAAACTATGTTTCATATCAAAATGGCTGTTAATTAACTCATTTCCACCTTTGGAGTGGGGGGTAATCCACAATAATGATAACAATGAACTTGTTGGCAGTGCTGTGGAAACCCTGGGAAGGGTTTTCGTCTTGTTTGTAAGGAATGCATCACTGACAAAGGCTGAGAATCCAGAATGACTGCTCTAGAAATGATGGCGTCTTGATAAAAATGACACAGGAAGTAGGCTTTGCTGCTTTCTTTTTTATCAACCTAGCTCCACTTTGGGGTCACAAACATTTGAAAGCTCCGGGGCTCAAAAAGGCTGCCTTTCCATCTTTCCGAATGCACTCATTCCTCATCTGGAAATCAAGTAAGCCTAACTTCCAGAAAGTTCATGGAAATGAAGTAACTGCAGTCCAGGTTGCTTCCTGGCATTGGCCTCTGTGCAAGTTGAGAGCTTGCGCAGAGCTTGTTGCTCAAAAATAGAAAACTTTTCCAGAGACCGTCAAATACAACATGATTGACATTAAATGCTAATGAAGAAAAAAGCCAAGAACGAATAAAAGAGAAATGGAACCTGAGAACGAAATGTAGGCTCCCTAAATGGACCGAGGGTCATTCTCCGTGGGGGCATGCGAGTGGATCCCAAGGGGCCAAGTTATTGCCTTGGATGTTTATTTAAAGGCAGATTCCTGAGCTTCCCTCTGAAGATTCTGAGCCCCTAAATCTAGGGTGTGGACCAAGAATCTGCATTTTACCAAGCATCCTTGGCCCCTAAGAAATTTTGAGGCAGATGGGAAACCTCCATGAGCATGGGCTAGCCCCACCAACCACTTCCTGGTTCCTGCTCCAATCTCAGGATTTTGTTTTTTGTTGTCTCATAGCGACATTTAGGAGTCAACAAGAAAGTCTGCTTCAAGGAAGCAAAACTGACTAGATAGAGCTCGGTGACTTGTGACTCACCCACCATGCGTGGCTTCTTGTCAGTTTGATGGCTTCTGTCCTGAGGCCAGTGCTGTGATATGGACATGAAGAGGAGGGAGGACAGAACTCTGAAGCCTGAAAGATGAGACTGTGTTAACCAGAGACCATAAAAGTCTGTTCTGGAGAAATTCTAACCTGCCCAGATAAACAGACCTTCTACTCTTCAAAGCAATGGACCAACCTCTTCTGCCTCACCTTCCCCTTCCTCTTAGATTTGGTTCATGCCTCCAAGGGAAGTTTTAAAATTGGTCTGAGGAGGATCTCCTGGCTGGTGGAAGCCCACAGGGAAATTCTGTGGCAAAGCACGCTTTTGGTCACCTGACAGATTTTCGTAACGAGGTATAGCAGCAAATTCTTTATCCACCTCAGCTTCTTCCCTGAAAATATTATATTTTTTAAATTTTTGTTTGAAAAAAACTCCACTGTGAAATTATTCTGCTTATAATTGAACGTATAAAGGCAATAGTCATACTGTTAGTTTGCATATGGTCATTTTGAGATAGAAAAATTAAATTTTGTCTTATATTAGGAGTAGAATTTCAAGCAACTTTCTACAGAAAAAATAGCATATAGTTAAATTTCCTACTGAAAGGGTAATTATTCACTGAAAAATACTGTCTGATCTGTGTCACCTCAAAATAAGAATTGTGCCTCTTCGATGAATGTTGTGTACCAGAATGTTACATTTGTAAGAGCACAGGAAACTCAATAAATTTTAAACTACATAAAGAGGCTTGAGTTTTGTGTGTAGCATGGTCTAATGACCTGTCCACAAAATGAGAAAATATTTGTATCTCCAGCGAGAGACTTCAAGTTGGATTTAAAGAAAATTGAATACTTACATTGACTACATTTTCAGCTCATTTTTTCATATAGCAGCGATGCAGAAACTATGTTCAAATCAAGTACTAGGACAAAAGACTTCTCCCTGAGTTTTGAACTTATGTATATGAAGACGTAGGAAGCTGGTTTCAGTTTTCTATTTTGTTTCTAGATTATAGGAATAAAAATGTATGTAGTTCTTAAACGCTACAGGAAACTCAAGCCCACACAGATGAGTTTTTCCATTACTGGGGTCTTGTGAAAACCCCTAGGGATTGGCTTGTCCTCCTCCAATAGTCCTCCCTCAGAAAGAGACTGTTCATAGGGAGTGTTTTCTGTCACTGAGGAAAAATATTTCAATAAAATAATGACAGTGTATGTTGTTTTTAATCTTTGTGCACATTGGGGGGTGCCTGGGTGGCTCAGTGGGTTAAAGCCTCTGCCTTCAGCCCAGGACATGATCCCAGGGTCCTGGGATCGAGCCCCGCATCGGGCTCTCTGCTCAGCGGGAGCCTGCTTCCTCCTTTCTCTGCCTGCCTCTCTGCCTACTTGTGATCTCTGTCTGTCAAATAAATAAATAAAATCTTTTTTAAAAAAAAATGTGCACATTGTAAGCAGAAGATTTCTGAGTCTTGACCTCCAAATCTCTGATTTCTTATAAAGAGGTGGAGGAGGAAGTATTTTCAGAGGCAGTGTCAAAGCAATATATGAAACATTTGGTCACTAGAATCCCCAATCAGTTTCCTCTGAAAATATTGGCAGTTGCCCTATTTCGATCCTGCTAGAATACGTTAAGTGCATAGGACTTTCAGCAGCCCGGTTCACTCTGGGGTGTTCCTGGGGTGGTGTGTCATCTTGACGCTGTTCCACGGACATGTGAGGGTCTTGTCAGAGCACCTCTTGGAGTTGGGGTCCCAGGATTAGAATGAGAAATGTCCATGTGGGTGGCAGAGCACACAAAGACATTTTCCTTCTTTGCGTCTTTTGCTGTGTACACCCTAGAATTTCTCAGAGAGATAGAGGAAGAGGAAGAGAGACAGACTGAGAAAACTCCAGATACAAAGGAATACCCCTCCCCTTATGGAATAAGCGACAGGAAAGAAAATGCAAATTAAGTAGCAAAGAGACAGAGTAGATGAGACTTTTATTTGCATAGTTTGTGATTATGGAATCATGGTTGCCCTGTCACTTCCCTGGTCCAGAGAAGAAACCACGCCAGAGAATGAACCTCTTAAGAGTACACATAGCCCCGCTGACACGACACTATAGCGGATTTGTAGGGAGTGATTTCTTGGTGTCATTTTAGCTTCCTGGGTACAAAATACGGGTGCACACTGGGATAAATACAGATGAGCCCCTAACTAGGCCACAACACAGTATCTAATGACACGGGGGGATGGCAGGGTGGGGAGCACCCCCAGCATGGCTTTTTAAATCAGTAACGTTCGGGTTTGTAGTCTCAGACCTGAGAGTTCAAACTCATTTTCTAAATTCCTCATGAATTTGCCAGAGTTAATGATATTTAATGGAATGTTCTCAACTTACTCTGTTCAGAAAAATGTGTTTTTCCACAGGCAGCCTAGCTCAGCTGAGGAAAATGCCTAAAGCTAGCGTGGCTAGAACCCCTCAGATTATTCATTATTCATTGAGATGTTTTGTCGCTCTCGCCAGCAAGAACGACCAGGAGACCTCAGCGAAGCAAGCTTTATTTCTGGGTAGCTGTTGGGATCTCTCCCTCCCCCGCCCGTGCATGTCTATATATACCAAGGTTGCACAACCAATCACTCGCAGCCACATAGATACAAAATCTTAAGTTCCGCCTACTGGCTCTCATCCAGCCGCCATCTTAATGGCGTGTTTACTTTCGGGCACCGAAAAAGTCATGCGGTGCCCGAGGCCCCCACGGGCCCAGCCGGAGCAGCTCCGCATCGTCGCCACCTGGCGGCGGCAACGGCTTGAGGCAGCGGCGGCCGAGGCAACGAGCGGGCACGGCAGAGCCCAAAAGCATCACCGCGCATACGCTACAAGCCGCTCCGGCACCGACAATGTTTTATTTTTCATTTGTTAGCATTTGGGACAGATCCCAATGACAAAACTATGTGAGTGGTATTATCCATGCTTTAATGTTGACAATTCTGGGAGGCCCTGTCTCTCTGATGCATCATCTCGCATGGTGCTGCCTTCCCAACAGATCTGGGGAACCACAAGAAAGAAATTTTCTTCTTTCTAACCAGTGGGGGAAATTTGCAAAGCTGCTAATTTATGAACAACGTCAGTGGTTTTAGAGCTGTCCCAGACTCTACTTTTGTAAGTCACAATTATGAATTCTAAAACCTAGCTGTATGAGTTTCCTATTGGTGCTCTAACACATTCCATGAACTTAGTTGCTTAAGACAACAAATATTTATTCCTTTATAAGTTCTGGAAGGGTAGGAGTCCAAAATAAGTCCGACAGAGCTAACGTCAAAGTTCTGGCCCAGGTGGTCTCTTCCTTGTCTTTTCCAGCTTCTGAGGGCGGCCTGCATTCCGTGGCTTGTGGCCACATCCCTCTGATCTCTGCCTCTGTAATCCTAGGGCCTTCTCCTCTCATGTAGTCAAATCTTCCTCCTGGCTTTTGTTAAAACACCGTGGTCATATTGAGAGCCCACCCAGACGATCCAGGATAACTCCCCATCTCGGGTCTCTAATATAATCAGATCTGGAAAATCCCTTTTGTCATATGAAATAGCATACCCAGATTCCAGGAATTAGGAGAAGAACATCTCTGGGGGACACTATTCAGTCTACCACAATGATTGACAAGTAGGAGGAGGTGCGTTGCACAATGCAAATGCAGAGAAAGTAAAAAATCTCTCGTTCAATAACAGAGTAGCCAGATGCTCAAGACATCGAAAATGATTCTTTCACAAAAATCTATCACCTTTACCTAAAATAGTGCTCGTCATATTGTAGGTGTGCAAGAAATACGTATTAAATGAATGAATGGATGGATGCAGCTCCCTGTGGAGATTGCCAACGGAAGAAAGTGTAAGTCTGTGGAGAAAACAACTTTGAATTTTTCTCATTACATTAAAAATAAGCAAGTATGTGTTGAAACCTTTTTTTTTTTTTTTTGTAAAAAGGATTTTCCAGTTCTGTGAAAGTGATTAATTCAGTTAATTAATTGGGAAAATAAAATCTGTAGCTGTCAGAGGCAAGGAGCCTCAGTAACATCCATTCCTGAGTAAACTCATTCAGCAAGGCATAACGCTCTGGAGATAAAGGAAGTGGGAGCACAGAGCACCACATTGTCACAGGACCATCTTTAGCAATGACCCGCCCCTAGTCTTTTCTTTGACTTCTCCCACCATACTGTACCGCATCTGGGAGCCACTCTTATGAGGGTGAGTGACTGAGGGTATCATCCTAAATTTAGACTCATGTCGCTGCAATAACTGGATGACTCCATATGGCACTAAATAGATCAGACTTTGGAATAGCCAACCCCTATTTCAATTAAACCCTGGTTTAAAGCAGTAGGAAAACCAAGCTCCCGTAACATTCTTAACTTGAAAGAAAAAGATTTGTTTGAATTGGAGAAGTCCAATCGTTTATAAATGAGAAAACGCTTCTCTCAGCCCTCCTCTCTAAACAAACTCACTTTCTATTCTCATTGGCTTGTCTCTAATGAGACAGTTGGGATTAAAAGGTAACCTCTTATTCAGACGTCTGGGTGGCTCAGTCGGTTAGATGGCTGCCTTCCGCTGGGTTTGTGATCCTAGGGTCTCGGGATCTAGTCCCGCATAGGGCTCCCTGCTCAGTGGGGAGCCTGCTTCTCTCTCTCTCTGCCTCTGCCTGCTTGTGCACTCTCTCTCTCTCTGACAAACAAATAAATAAAATCTTTAAAAAAAAATTTTTAAAGAGGTAACCTCTTATCAATCCTATCCTTGGGGACCAGAAGGAAAATTTCACAAAAAAATCACAAAAGCGCCTGTGTGAACTATAAATTAAGCCCTTATAAGTAAGAATATAAAAGTAGTATGGAAACTCCACGGTAGCAAGTATATGCCTGTATGCTCCATTGACGGCATCGTTACACAAATGAGAATTGACCGCAGATGTGTTTTCTGTGTTAAGGTGAGAGAGAGGAGTAGTTCATGTAGAGCAAGTGGCATCTGTTGTCTAGCACCAGGAGCAGGAATCTGAACAATTCTGCCAATGCAAGTCAGTTTTGTTTTGATAACCTGTTAGTGAAACAAAAATCCTGATGTTTCAACACAGTGGGTTTTTTCCTCTTATGTTTTTCCCTTGGCAAACATCCAAATGAGGCTAGAACCTTAGAAAGTCAGGGTTGAATGATAACAGGGGCACCTGAGTGACTCAGTCGGTTAAGCATCCAACTTTTTTTTTTTTTTTTAAAGGGAGGTTTTCTTTCTTTCTTCTTCTTCTTTGTTTTTTTTTAAAGATTTTATTTATTTACTTGTCAAAGAGAGATAGGGAGAGTGCAAGTAGGGGGAGCTGCAGACAGAGGGAGAAGGAGGCTCCCTGCTGAGCAAGGAGCCTAATGCAGGGCTCCAACCCAGGAACCTGGGATCATGACCTGAGCCGAAGGCAGATGCTTTACCAACTGAGCCACCCAGGTGTCCCAGCATCTACCTCTTGATTTCAGCTCAGTTCATGATCTCTGGGTCCTGAGATCAGGCCCCAAATCGAGCTCTGTGCTCAACGCAGAATCTGCTTGTCCTTCTCCCTCCCCACCACCCCTGCTTGCTTTTGCACCCTCTCTTTCACATGAATAAATAAACAAACAAATAAATAAAATCTTAGAAAAAATGATTACAGAGCATGCAAGTATCTTCATATCTCTTATCATTTCTTATCATCCACACAACCTTTAGTGCCCACAGCCCTTGTACTAATACTTTTCGCTGTGGAGTCTCTTTATCCCAAGTGGTATCTTCTCCTCGGTGAGGAGTCAAAACATGAAAGGAGAAATTTGTCTTTCTCAGGAAATTTGATGAAGAATATGTGGCCTGTGCAAAATGTTTATTTTTATTTAAATATTTAAATAAACATTTAAAATGTTTATTTTAACATTTATCATCCACCACTGGCGATTTCACCCACCACGATGAAAACAATGACCACATTATGGAAACAATGAAGACCATCCACATGAGAACAGAGGATATTTATTCAGATCCTGCTTTAGCAAGCAAGGGAGCCACCATCACTTGCATTTGGCAGAGATGGACTCGGAGGCAGACAGGGGAGTTGGGAAGTTCTATATTGAAAAGAAATTTCAGATATACCTAGATGGAAAGTGGTTGGCATTGGGAAGATGGAGGCAGGCTCACTAGAAACAATATAACTTATTTAGCTTGGGAAAGCATATTTGGCTTTCTCTGGTCCTGAGTTGGAAACTGAGGCAAAAGAGGGAAGCTGGAGCCACAGACTGAGTCCTGAAGTTGTGGGCTATTTGGGCTGATGGTTGCAGAGGTTCTGGCTGAGCATTCTATTGTCATATATGGTCTGGCCATTGTCTGTTTGTGCTTTCGGTCTTTCAACATGAAAGCCAGGTTATTAAAACAACAACAACAATAACAAAACAAAACTCCAGAATGTCCAAGCCTGCAGAAGACGCATCAGCATGTACTTGAAAAGTTAGTTGTTATTTTAAGAACACTGTGCCTGAAGATCATGATCTAGCACATAGAGCAGCAGAAGGTGCATTTTCATATTATTCTGTGAAACATAAATTTTCATTTAAGTCACGTGTCTCTACCTTATACATCTGTATCCCTCACGCTTTCCAAAATCAGGTTCCTAGAAGCCCTTTCTTCCTGTTGGCTTTTTGGTTTTCTGAGAGGTTGGGCCTAAAAAGAGGACTTTCAAAAGATAAGGAAGGAACATACAACTCAACAATTAAAAAAAAAACAAGCAACGGGATCAAAAAATGGGCAAAGGGCTTGAATAGACACTTCTCCAAAAAAGTACACAAATAGCCAACAAGCACATTAAAAGATGCTCAGCATCGCTAAACAGGGAAATGCAAATCAAAACCACAACAAGATGCCATATTAGTCTTATTAGGATGGCAATTCTTTTTTTTTTTTTTTAAGATTTTTATTTATTTATTTGAGAGAGAGAGAGTATGAGAAGGGGGAGGGTCAGAGGAAGAAGCAGACTCCCCGCCAAGCAGGGAGCCCGATGCGGGACTCGATCCCGGGATTCCAGGATCACGACCTGAGCCGAAGGCAGTCGCCCAACCAACTGAGCCACCCAGGCGCCCTAGGATGGCAATTCTTAAAACAAATAAAAAATAAAAACAAAATAACAAGTGTTGGCAAGGATATAGAGAAATTGGGACCCTTGTACACTATGGGTAGGAATGTAAAATGATACAGCTGGTGTAGAAAACAGTATGGGAATTCCCCAAAAATAATTAAAGTTGATCATATGATTCAGCAATTCCACTTCTGAGTACATGCCTATAAAATTTGCTATGGGCACCATAATACAATGCCTCACTCTGGGTGACTGAAACAACAGACATTTATCTTCTTACAGTTCTGGAAGCTAGAAATCCAAGACCAAGGCTCAGGTGGGTTTGGTTTCTTCTGAGGTCTCTCTGCTTGGCTGACAGATGGTCACCCTCTTGTTGCCTCTTCCCATGTTTGTGTCTCTGTATATGCCTGCCCCTGCGGCATCTCTCAGTGTGACCAAATGTCCTTCTTAAAAGGACTGCAGTCAGATTGGATTAGGGCTCATCCTGATGGCCTCATTTTGACTTAGTCACTTCTTAAAAGGTCTTCTCTTCAAATACAGTCACACTCTGAAATACTGGGGGCTAGAATTTCAACATATGAATTGGAGGGGGACACAATTCGGCCCCTAACAATACCCAAAATAATTGAAATCAGGGTCTCAAAGAGATATTTGTGCAACCCTATTCATACCATTATTCGCAATAGGTAGAGCCAATGCAAGGGTCCATCAATAAATGAACTGATCAACAAAATGTGGTAAACACATACAGTGGAATATTATTCAGCCTTAAAAGGGAAGAAATTCTGATATGTGCTGCAACGTGGATGAAACTTGAGGACATTATGCTAAATGACTTCAAACAGTCACAAGAAAGACAAGTACTACATTCTACTTCTATGAGGCACCTGCAAAATTCATAGAAATAGAAAGTACAAATTCATAGAAGTAGAAAGTACAAGAGTGGTTGCCAGAGGCTGAGGGGTGAGGAATGAAGTTCTGGTATTTAACAGGTATAGAGTTTCAGTTTTGCAGGATGAAATAGTTTTGGAGATTGGTTGCACAATGGGAATCTACTTAACACTACTGAACCCTATGCCTAAAAATGGTTAAGATGACACATTTTATGTTATGTACATCTTGCCACAATTAAAAGTCTTTTAAATAATAAAATGACATAGAGGTATATGCACCTTGTGCCATTGTTAAATTTCCTGGATTTGATATTGTACAATAGTTATATGAGATGTAACCCTTTAGGGACATGGGGTGAAGGCTACAGGGGTCCTCTCTGTACCATCTTTGCAACTTGCCATAAATCCATAATTAATGTCAAAGCAAAAAAGTTGTTTTTAAAAAATTGCATTCTTGTGTTTAAGAAGAAGGAAGTTATAGATTGCCAGTTGAGTCTCTTGGGCCAGCATAACAGAACTTCACAGACACAGAGATGAAAGGGTCTATTTAACCACAGCCTGCCCGTGAGGGTAACTTTGATCAGCAAGAAGCTCACAAGCTGGGACCCAGCAGGACCAAGTAACCCATGTAATGATTATTACAAGTTATTAGCCGTCAAGGAAAGGAGAATTAACATGCTTTCTTGTTGGCACTGGGCCCTTGGTAATGGCTTCCTACTGAGAAGAGTCCCCAACAATAATTCTGCATGTTGAATGCCTCATTTACCCAATAGTAAACCACAAGCTATAGCCCAGATTCTCTTCATGTACATCACTCAGTATCACACTGTGAGGGCTCAACGGGCAGTGTGGCTTCAAGCCAAGGCCAAAATGCAATGGTAGGTTTTTCCCTCCAAACTCAGACACAAGGTTTGTCCCTTCCCTCGAAGGAGAGTCAGCCTCCCCTCCCCCAAACTGGGGTCTAGAATTGTCTAAGAGTTATGGGTGCTATCGGTCTCAACTACCAACTTTCTCAATTGTGGCAGTTCAATTTTTTTTTAAAGATTTTATTTATTTATTTGACAGAGAGAAAGATCACAAGTAGACAGAGAGGCAGGCAGAGAGAGAGGGGGAATCGATGCAGGGCTCGATTCCAGGACCCTGAGATCATGACCTGAGCCGAAAGCAGAGGCTTAACCCACTGAGCCACCCAAGCGCCCCTGCGGCAGTCCAATTTTTAATGGCAGTGTTGGAACTGTTATCTAGGACTTTATCTCATTTTTTCACCTGTGATTCAAATCTCAAACTCTCCACTGTAATGACTGCCTCTAGAGGAAATATTCCTAGTTGCCTGCTCTGAAAAGAACTCTCACATAAGGCTAGTTATAAAGAAAACTGAAGGCAGATTTCTTCTTTCGTGGTCAGTAACCAGGGTTGTTTCATAAGCATACGAAGGAGAAACATACTTCCCCATTCACCACAAGCAAACATCCCCATAAAGGGCCCAATATTGGGACTTAACAAAGACAAACAGATGATCCAGCTTGTGTGATCTCGTAGTGCCATAGACTGAGTATTTGTGCCTTCCCCCACCCAAAATTCATGTTTGGTACAAGTGAGTGAGTCTCCATTGTGTGAATGGAGGTCTCAGTCCTTGGATTCCCTATGAGCTTTATGTGGGGATCCTCGCTTGGGCTAAGCGGACCAGGGGGAAGTGGCCCCCGGGTTGTTTTGGGATTGGATATTATTTGGTCTCTCTGGGAGGAGCTGCAAGGTACAGTGGGGTGGGCTCCAATGGATCCTGTTTCTCATCATTTGGTAAACTCCTCCCACAAGTTTGGTGTAGGGGGGTTGACCCTGCAAGGTTTGTACCAAACTGTCATGGCAGCTTTTCTCTATGGTGTGTGTTTGGGGGGTGGGGGTTGCAAATGCATTATAAAGAGTCTAGGGGTTACCCTGGGGCAGATCTGGAAGAGGAGAACCCATGTTCTTCACCTGTGGCTCTGGATGCATCAGGTCCAAGGTCTTGGAAGCCACGAGGTCGTGATGTTGAGTCTGCCAGCTTTTAATGTGTAGTTTATTTACCACGCCCTTGCCTCCAGCTCTCTATCATTCCCCTTCAACAACTTGGAACTCTGCCTTGGGGCGTTCCTTCCACTGCTCCTGTCTAGCTCCTACCTAACACATTGAAATCTAATCTCCAAAGTGGTGGTATTTGTGGGTGGGACCTCTGGGAGGTGATTAGGTCATGAGAGTGGAGTCCTCACTAATGGTATTAGTGCCCTTAAAATGAAGAAGCAGGCTCTCACCAGCACCTTGATCTTGGACTTCCCAGCCTCCAGAACTATGAAAAATAAATGTCTGTTGTTTGCAGGCTGCTCAGCCTGTCACACTTCGTTATGTAGTCGCCTAAACTGACTTAGACATGTAGCATGCATCAAAAAAATTCAGCAATAATACCTGGATTCTAATCACAAAGTAAAAACAAATCCTTGTGTAAGTATTCAAAATAAATGCTATGAAAATTCTTCTACATCCATTTTAGAGCTTGCCACTATAATATGAATTAGGCTTCCTTATCTTTCCATCTTCCAAGCTATGGTCCCCCATTCATGGCATTCAATATTTATACTCTTAATAATGACTATTAAAAAAAACTTCTCTGCTCCAGGTGCTTTAAAACATTATCTCTAATGTTCCAATGATATACACGGGAGGTATCATTAACCTAAAGTTATGGAAGCCGAGATTCTAAGAATTAAGTCACTTGCCCAAGTTCAACAGCAGAAGAAAATTCAACATGAAAACAAATATGGGCAATAGTGAAGGAAAATAGAATTTTTTAAAAAAGATTTTATGTATTTGAGATAGAACGAGAGAGAGCGCGCACACAAGCAGTGGGAGGGGCAGGGGAAAGGGAGAAGCAGAGTCCAGGCTGAGTAGGGATCCCAATGTGGGGCTCGATCCCAGGACCCCGAGATCATGACCTGAGCTGAAGGAAGACACTTACCCCACTGAGCCACCCAGGCACTCTGGGGAGATAGACTTTTTAAAATAATATGTATGGATATGATTGCAGCAAAAAGAAGGAAAACCACAGATGTAAAAGGAGACTAAAATTTTAAGTGTAAACAGTGGCGATCAGGAAAGGGTTTTTTTCTTCCGCTGCTGCTGTAGAAAAATTGCCACAAATTTAGTGGCTTAAAACAACACACGCTTGTTACCCTACAGCTGCTCAGAGCAGAGGTCCCAGGAGATCTCACTGTGCTAAAATCAATTTAGCAGCGGGGTCATCCCTTCCTGGAGCCCCAAGGCGAGGATCCATTTCCAGGTCCTCGAGGCAGGCTCCCTTCCTTGGCTCATGGCCCCGTTCTTCCCTCTTCAGCCAGGGACCTTAAGCCAAATCCTTTTTGTGCTCCCAGCTCTCTCTGTTCTCTCTCTTCTGCCTCCTTCCTCTTCAAGACTCCTGTGATTACATCCAGCCCAGCTAGATAATCCAGGATAATCTTCCTATATGAAAATCAGTTGATGAGCAGCCTTAATTCCATTTGCAACCTTAATTTCCCTTTGCCGTGTAACCTAACATATCCAGAGCTTTAGGCCTGTCCACATCCTCAAAGGGCCGTTATTCTGCAGACCACAGAGAGGCTTAAAGCCCATGGAATCCCTTCACGCTAAGCAGACAAGTGGGCCTTAGGAAGTCACTCTTCCATCCTATCAACATTTATGGAGCGCTTACAAGGCATTGGAAGCTCTTCTAGGTGTGAAGCCAGGAACCAAACGAAAGGGTTAACAGGACTAAACAAGTGCAGCTGCAACTTTTTACTCAGACCTTTTCTCTTTTGCCTTTAAAACACCTGGACGAATGGATAATAAAGGTACGGCCAGAGCAAACTTGTGCCCTCAAGTGGGGCTATCACGCTGGGACGGAGAAGTCCCATCAGAGCTGCCGGAAAGAGTCACTGGAAAGGTAAGATCGGACCTCTGAGCACACGGAAGGCAAGATGAGCAAAACCAGCTACCCCTGACCCTCCCCCTTCCAGGAGGCTCCCACTCCCGTCTCCATGTCAGGCTGCCTCCCACGTAAACACATTCCTCGCTGCGTATGCTATGTCTCCTCTTCCAGATTGCCCTTGCAGCCTGTTGGGCAAACTCGGCTTCAGTTACAGGTGCTACCGAAAAAATAGGACATGAGGCAGAGTGCTCTCGGTTTTCATTGGATTTACAGTAGAGTTCGCCTTGTATACTTGTATTACATTTTTTTAAAATCCCTGTTAAAATGAAACAGCACAGCAATATAATCTGAGAATCTTTAGCCCCCATGGGTTCATAAAAGAAATCGTCTATAACTCCCTTTTCTTATCCTGTCCCTATCTGATTTGGCTTCAAGGTTACTTAAGTCACCCCAGGGGCGTCTGGGTGGCTCAGCATCTGCCTTCCGCTCAGGTCACAGTCATGATCTTTGGGTCCTGGTATCAAGCCCTGCATTGGGCTTCCTGCTCAGTGGGGAGTCTGCAAACCGCTTTTCTCTCTCTCTCTCTCATGAATAAAATCTTTAAAAAACAAAACAAAGCAGTAGTTGCCCCAGAATGGTAGTGGAATGGTTTTCATTCCTTCTATTTTTTGGAATGATTCCTATAAAACAGGAATTATTTGTTCCTTGAAAAATTTGATTGAACACTTCTGTAAAATTGTTTGGGCCTGGGTTTTTGTTCTGTTGAGCTTTTCATTCCCACTTCAATTTCTTTAATGGTTATGAGTCTATTCAGATTTCTGGAATTTTACATGTTTTGAATATTTGTCAATTTTATCTAGGTTTTGAAAGTTATTGCTGCACCATCGCTCATAATACTGGTTTATTATTTCTTAAAATTGGCTGTGTCTGTAATTACTTTCCCCTTTTTATTATTCACTTTGTTTCTGTGCATTTTCTCTCTCCCAGTTGGTTTGTTGGTTTTTCTCTTAAATTGTGCCAGAGGTCTATTAGGGTTGTTGTTGGTTTCGTGCATAATCCCCAGTGGTTTTGGTTTTCTTAATGAATTCCATTGCCCTTCTGTTTATTACTCCCCTCCTTGTTTTCTTTGCTGTATTTGTTAGCCTTTGGTAATCTCTTATTTCCTAAGCTTATTTCTCATGTTTTCAATCAAATATACCTGGAGCTGTACATGGTTCCTTAGTACTGCTTGTTATGTTGCATGAATTTTCACCCAGTACTTTCATGTCCCCTGCTCTAAATATTTTGGGATTACTCTCCTGATTTTGTCTTTAACCCAAATACTATATCTTTAAATTTTTAGACTTGTGAGATTCAGCTCTCTACCTGCTGTTGATTTCTAGTTCTATTTCTCTATAGTCAGAAAGGATACTTTGCGTAATGCTGATTCGGGTCATGACCTCAGGGTGGTGAGACAGTGCCCCCATGGGCTCTGTCCTCAGTGGGGAATCTGCCTGAGGGTCTCTCCCTCTCCCTCTGCCTCTCCTCCAGCATGTGCTCTCTCTTTCTCAATCTCTTTCTCTCTCAAATAAATAAATATATAAATAGATAAATAAGCAAATGAATAAATAGATAAATACAAAATTTTAAAAAAGAAAAAAAGGAGAAGAATGTCACATGCACAAGAAGCAGGATTTTGCAGTGGTGGCTAAGAGTGTGTAGGAACTTGAATTTCAGTTTTCTTATGAGGAATTTTCCAGAAAGAATTATCTTCATTGTGAAATAAGTTTAATAAGTATCAATATTGTCCTGCTAGTAGCAGATCACCATAAAGTAGTATCAATAGGGGTTTTCCTCCAGATTTTATGACCCCATACAAAGGGTCAATACCAATCTGTCCATGAGCAATTTCTTCACAAAAGTACCTGTGTGGTTGTCAGTTGATAGAGTATGTTACCTTGCCTTGCCCAACTTGGCTGGTGTTGACCCTCTCTGGCAGGGCTTGCCTTAAAGTGAAAGACACATAATAACTCTCCTTAAAAAGATGAAGGTCTGACATGAGGAAAGATGAGATTTATTCTCTGCTTCATGGAGCATACAGGAAGGATGGTGACAAGATATACAGATTTTTTATTCAACTTTAAGAAAGGATTTACCATTTTAATAGCCTTTTCATTCAACTAAATTGGAGGAAAGATTGAGTTCTCTTTCTATTCTGTCTATAGAAAATATTAAACAACTTCGGTGATTCAGTGGGTTTGTGGGTTTTTTCTGTGAGGGTTCAGACCAAGTCTGGGAGATTTGATGGCACATGGTAAAGCAGAACCCAAACATGAGATGGGAATTGTACCTGATAACCTTTAAGTTAGTAATTAAGAATGCTGGCTCAGAAATAAAACATACTTGGTCCAAATACCACCTCTGCCACTTCCTATCATGTATAGTTTTAAGTAATCTCATTCAATTAAAGTTAAAGACTACATATGTTGTTGTTCTCATTTTAATTGTGATATTTAGTCATTTTTATTTAATGTAAGTATGGATATGGTTGCATTTAGTTCTACAATTTAATTCTGTGGGGTTTGTTTGTTTGTTTGTTTCCTGTTTTTTTGTCCTCTGTTCTTCTTTACCTTATTTTGGATTAATTACACATCTGGCCAAATATTAAGCTGCAAATGTGCAAGGTGAGACTCTGTTAGGTCCAGCAGAGGACAGCTGGTGGGGATGGAGGGTCAGTAGCTGAACAGAGTCAGAGGTTCCCCAGTGCTAGGAGACCTAGGCATTTGGACCAGCCAGAATGGGGAGACCTCACAAAACACCAGGTATTTATTTGGCATATTGGAGGGACTATACTTTAGAAGTAGGGCTACTCTAGGATTTAGAAAAGTGCTATTTTAGACTCATGTTAACAAAGCTTTGTAACAGCCTCAAAAGAATCAAGGTGATCCATTAATAAATTAACTGCCCTCCAGGGGGGAAAAAAGCATTATTCTCCAAAGGAAGACAGCAAAATCTAGATTCATTGCAGAAATAATCCATTTCCAGTGAGAACTGAAAAATATTGGCATGAACAGTTTCATCCAACCACCCATCCCCGCTCACTGATAGACCTGACCCAACCTTATCATGACTTGTAGCATCCCAAGGCCTTGTCCCCAGGACCTCCCAGCAGGCTTTGAGTCTGAGTATGTCACATATGTAAGATAACGTGGATCACCAACAGCTGTGTTTCCCAGTACTGGAAGACCTCTAGAATCCCTGTTCTCTGCTGGGCCTCATAGAGTCTTACCCTGCACACAGATGCCTTGGTGCTGGGGTCCACGTGCAGGACTCAGAGGCTTCTTTCTACAGTTCTCTTCCCTCTGGTACCTGGTCCTCCAAATGTTCACCAACTTCACATCTCTTAAGTCTCCCAGACTCCACGTCTCTGCAATGCAGTCTGTACTGTGCCCTCGAGCAAAGAGCGAGAGAACCAAGGGGCTCCCCTCTCCTGTGAACAGTCTTGGCTGTTATCCCAAGTCTGAAAGCAGTCTTGGGTCTTCTGGGCAGTTTTATAGTTGCTTACAGTGAGAAGGTGAGCCCAGCATCTGTTAGGCCATCCTGCAGGAAGCAGAAGTCAACTTCTCTTAGAGATGAGAAGATGGAGGAATGGTAAGGTTAGGCAACCCCTTCAAAATCACACAGCAGTTTACACACTGGAACTGGAATCAAACCCTGAGAGCAGCTCACATACTTGCTGCATGAAAAAATGGCCTTCTGTAGACATGCAGGATGCTTGGCTCCTTATCTGGAAACATAGTATGTCCTTAATAAAGTCTGGCTGTATTATTCTTAAAGACCCCAAAGCTCAGTAGAAATTTGTATCAAGCCTAGAGCTTCAAAGCAGAAGTTGGTCAATAGGACATTAGCACCACCCCATGAATTGTATTCCTAATTACCCCTGATCTTTATTACTGTCCTACCATTAGTAAATGAAAAGAGGGCATTTGCTTAAGACCTGTTTGTTTGCATGAACAAAATTATTAAATTCTTAGTCTGCTTTCTTTTGCCATTAAATTCTACCTTTATTCATTAGAAATATAAAGCAAAACAAACAAAACAATCCAAGCAATCAGGCATGGATGGGGACTCCTATCAATTTCTGAATTACAAATCACTAAATACTGTGCAGTAACACCCCCATCTGGCCATGAAGGCAATTGCAGCAGAGCAAAGGCACAAACGCCTGAATAGGAATGCAAATATTTGTAACGAAACCCTGCTCTTAATCTATCATCTAATTCTTAACCATTTTTAAAGATTTTATTGATTTGACAGAGACACAGTGAGAGGGGGAACATAAGCAGGAGAAGTGAAAAAGGGAGAAGCAGGCTTCCCCGCTGAACAGAGAACCCAATGCAGGGCTCTATCCCAGGATCCTGGGATCATGGCCTGAGCCGAAGGGAGACGCACAATGACTGAGGCACCCAGGTGTCCCCAATTCTTAATTCTTAATCTACCACCTAAATGAGCTCTAATTTTCCATCTTATAAAAAATTATGATGAGACCTCTTTAAGTCCATGCTTTTCCTCGGTTTTAGCCTGTATATTTGAAAACAGTTTGCAGAAGACATGAACAGACATTTTTCCAAAGAAGACCTCCAGATGGCCAGCAGACACATGGAAAGGATGCTCAACATCACTCGGCATCAGGGAAATACAAATCAAAACCTCAGTGAGAAACCACCTCACACAGGTCAGAATGGCTAAAATGAACAATTCAGGAAACAACAAATGTTGGCAAAGATGCAGAGAAAGGGGAACCCTCTTACACTGTTGGTGGGAATGCAAGCTGGTGCAGCCACTCTGGAAAACAGCATGGAGGGTCCTCAAAAAGTTGAAAATAGAGCTACCCTATGACCCAGCACTACTAAATATTACACTACTAAATATTTACCCAAAGGACACAAATGTAGTGTGATCCTAAGGGCCTGCACCCCAATGTTTATATCTGCAGTGTCCTCAATAGCCAAACTATGGAAAGGGCTGAGACAGATGAATGGATAAAGGTGTGGTATATATATATGTATATATATATATACACACACACAATGGGATATTACTCAGCTGTCAAAAAAAAAATGAAATCTTACCATTTGAAACAACGTGGATGGAACTAGAGGATATTATGCTAAGCAAAATAAATCAATCAGAGAAAGACAATTACCATATGATTTGATTCCACTCACATATGGAATTCAAGAAACAAAACAGAGGATCATGGGGGAAGGGGAGGAAAATAATATTAGATGAAATCAGAGAGCCAGACAAACCGTCAGAGACCCTTAACTACAGGAAACTGAGGGTTGCTGGAAGGGAGGAGGATGGGAGGATGCGGTAACTGGGTGATGGGCATTATGGAGGGCACGTGATGTAAATGAGCACTGGGTGTTGCATGCACCTGATGAATCACTAAATTCTACCTCTGAAACTAGTAATATATGTAATTAACTGAATTAAAAAAATTTTTTTAAGATTTTTATTTATTTGTTAGAGAGAGAGAGAGAGATACAGAGCGCAAGCACAGGCAGACAGAGTGGCAGGCTAGAGGCAGAGGGAGAAGCAGGCTCCCTGCCGAGCAAGGAGCCTGATGCGGGACTCGATCCCACGACGCTGGGATCATGACCCGAGCCGAATTTTAAGAAAGGAAATGGTTTGCCTCTGTCTTCTCTCTCTTTTTTTTTAAAATCCCTGAGATACATGTAAATTTCTTCCAAACTTCAGTTACATCAACTAGCACAAAATGCAATAGACACATTGCAGGTTTGCACTCAATCTGATTAATGTAGGAAGGAGAGCTAGCTTGTTGATGTCCTCTTTCCACTCCATTCTAGCCCCAGACCAAAAAAACCCAGATAAGCAAACAAATAGATATTCCTTTCTATTGACTCTGGCCCCGCCGCTGTTCAGATTAACTGAGTAGCACCTGTCTAGTCATTGCACGTGTTCTTTCTAAATGAGCCTTTTGATAAATCCTAACCTTAAAACAATTACAAAGGGAAATGAGGAAATCAGGAAATACTAAGTTAAATAGATTAAATCAAGGCTTGCTTTACTATTATCTTCCAAGAAGCCCAAACTCCCCATTCTTTTTTCCTTTGCTCTTTTTAAAATTTGGGATATAATCAACATATAATATTGTGTTCCTTTCAAGGTATAGCATAATAATTTGGTATTTGTATATGTCACAAAATTATCATAATAAGTCTAGTTAATAATATCCATCATCACACATAGTTACAGATTTTTTCCTGAGATGAGAACTTCTAAGATCTCCTCTCTAAAAAAACTTTCAAACACAGAATACAGTATTCCTAACTATAGTCACCATGTTGTACCTTACATCCCCGTAACTTATTTATATTATACTGGAAGTTTGTAACTTCTGAACCCCTTCATGCACTTCACCCACACTCACCCCCCGCCCCTCACCTCTGACAACCACCAACCACTGTTCTATGTATCCATGAGTTCAACCAAACTTCCCTTTTTTGATATCCACTTTTTCTGGGGCCAGAAAGCCATCATGACGGCCTATCTGTGAATAATTCTGAATAGGTTGTCAAGCTAATAAAATGTATGGAGTGGACCACACCTCAATAATTTCCACAAGTTTGCAATTTTTCAGGTTAAGCTGTACTTTAATGCATCCAAATAAATTCATTTTTCTCTCCATCTCTTAAGAGCTGCTTCTTTTTGTTCTAATACTTGGGAGCTTTTGGGCTGGGAATCCATACTTTTCAGAACTCATAGTACAATATGGGTGCTTTCATGATTTTTAACTGTTCTTTGGCCCTTGAAGTACACTATGATTCTAGATGTAGACTTATTTATGGTGGGCTTTGTCCTCAATTTAGGATAATTTAGATTTCATTTCCTACATATGCTTTTAGATGTCAGGAGGGATCTTTTCCAAACGCAAATATGCTTTCTTGCAGGAGCACATATGCAGACCACCCACAGAGGCCCACAAAAGAAAAAGCTGCCTACAGATTCACAACCAGCGCTCTCTCTAGAGATTTTAATAAACAGTGAAAGATACGTCTAAAGAGAAACTTGAGTATTTCAGAGTTGTAATTGTGTGTGGCTTGTAAATTACAGAATGAATCTGATTTTTTTCTATTATCTTTTCTCACCAAGCTGTACTCTCCATCTTTAGTTGGGCCCCTGAGGGGGAAGATTCTGAGGAGACAGGAACAGAAGGTTTATTTAGCAAATGGTTCTAGGATCACCATCCATGGAAAGAATGGGAAGAAATGGAGATTGGACAGAGGAGTTGGCTTGTAATATAGTCTCAACCGAATTCTCAGCTGACCCCGTGAGAAACTCTGAAGCTGAATGGCCCTTTAGAATTGTCCCAGATTACAGCAGAAGGGTCAGATCTTTGTTTGCTGCTCCCCAGGTTCAGCCTGCCAAAAGAAGGAGATGCGACCATCGCTGAATGAAGTGATTCTTGTCACCTTTGAAATGACTTCCCAGGGCTGATAGCCGGGGTCGGCACCATAGATATAGGATTGTATGGTGACACAGGGATCCATGCTTACAAAGTCCTCACCCTTAGTTTTGCTGCCTCTTAAAATTCATTTAATTCCCAATCAATCGCTCTTTCATTTGTTATCTTTTTCCAAGATGTCGATTGAGCTTAGCAGTAACCGCCACTTCCGTTGTCCTTAGTTACTGTTCCATTTCCTATTTCTCTACTATCTGATACACTGTGCCCATCACTGGCATCCATCCCAGTTCACCACTGGTCCTGTGTGTTAGGGGATATCTGTGACCCACCTACCACCAGTGAAGGAGGGTGGTTGTCTCATCCTGCAAGCCAAGTAGCAGAAGAACCAGCTCCAAAATCCAGGTCTAGGTCTAATATCTGCTTTTTGTATTATATCTGGTACAAGTGTTCTAGGTTGGGTTCCCTGGAAAGTAGACTCTAGGATAGAGATTGGTGGGTAAGCCCTTTATCAGGGAGGGCTCTTGGGATTGCCACAGGTAGAAGGAAAGGAAGCTCCCCTGGGCAGAGGGAGAACATGGGCTATGACGCAATCTCAAGACGGCCTCAGCTGACCCTGTAGGAATGGGACTTCTGAAGCTGGATGGCCTTTTAGATTGTCCGCAAAGGGGCAAGGGACCGTTCTTTGAATGCAGGCTGCTGGGAAGGGAGTGTGACGCTGAGTGGGGGGATTCTCTGA
Organism: Mustela erminea; assembly: GCF_009829155.1. NCBI lineage: Eukaryota > Metazoa > Chordata > Mammalia > Carnivora > Mustelidae > Mustela > Mustela erminea. Next base: position 73,307,736 of record NC_045621.1, read on the forward strand.
ATTAGAGACCTGACAGCTGGGCATGGTCTGCCAGCAAGCAGCACTCCCAGGGCAGGGGAAACAAGCCAAATACTGGAGGGGAGGCTGCGTGGTGGCTCCAGGCACTCCCTGAGAGCAGGAGACGGGTCTTTCTCGTAACATAATGTCGGTTAACACCGTATCCCAGAAACCTGTTATAACATGGGCACATTTGTGTTCATAATTTATTGAATTCATATTATTGTCATATTGGGCTGTTGTGATCTCTATCATTTATTCATCACTTGATCCTATTGCAGGTTAGAACTGATGCCACAAGGAGGATAGTGGTCAAGTTGCCTGTTCAAAGCCTATTTGGAAAATTTACCTAATGTGGTTAAATAGGTAAAACCGATTTGATAGGTTAAGAGCCTTAAAAAAGGGGGGAGCAAAATGCTATTAAAGATCATCTGCTGCTGTAGCTAACGCCCTAGAAAGTTCCTAAAAGGGGACATTTGAACAGTATCTTTAAAAATGCATGTTTCCTCCAGATCCGGAAGCAGGGAATACCCAGGCAGTAGGCAGGGTAGGACTTCTGGGTGCCCTAGATGGATATATTCACTTCATCAGTACTGTTGAGAACTGAATTATGTTGTCCTTTGCCCCACTTGGATCTCTTCTGCTTCCAGTGCCTTATGAAATCTTCCCCTGATGATGGGGAAGTCAGCATTTTTTTTTTTTAATTTATTTGACAGACAGAGATCACAGGTAGACAGAGAGGCAGGCAGAGAGAGAGGAAGGAAAGCAGGCTCCCTGCTGAGCAGAGAGCCCGATGCGGGGCTCGATCCCAGAATCCCGGGATCATGACCTACGCCGAAAGCAGAGGCTTTAACCCACTGAGCCACCCAGGCGCCCCGGGGAAGTCAGCATTTTAATGTGCAGAAGTCTGCATCTCTAGAGTTCATTGTGCCCGTTCTCTAGTCCAGAGCATTCATGAAAACCTAAGATCAGTCCAATAACCTACGACCCCGTTCATGCCTAATGTTTCCAGTCTGTGTAGTCCTTAACCTCCTCAAAAATAATACCCTAAATTCCGTGTTTAATTGACATATATAGTTGATAATGTGAAACTAAGTGCTTTTTAGAGTTTTAGATAAGTAATGTGCTTTAGTTTTCCTTTATGATGTCGTATTCTTAAAGGATTCTACTCCGGTATGAAAAATACTGGTCATAGAATTCTGCTGGATTAACACTTGAGATAGTCAAAACCTGCCTTTATCAATTCGGAGGTCTCTTGCTCTCTGCAGCTTTCCAATTTCTGAAAACAGGCCTGAGACTTCCACTGAATCCACAAGAGTAGCACTATCCGCGGGAGCTGGCGGAGGGACCACTGATGATCGATGGAAACAGAAAAGGCAAAATTAAACTTTGCACCTGAGACTGATCTCCTAACCTTTCACTCACTCACTGCTTTGTTGGAAACATTCTTGTAACTGAAATAAGTGCACTGGGAAGTTTTGTTTTTGTGATTTACTAATGCTTTTTCAACCACCAACTCCTGTAAAAGGTTGTCAAAGAAAAAGACGATGTTACATTTGCTTGGAGAAAGAACATGGAACATCTATCACCCCATAGATATTTGTAAGTTTTTGCTTAGGCCATGGGTGTTTTATCAACTTGGACTTTCAGAAGGATACTAGAGATAGGTAAGTAACAGAGTATCCGCATCGTGTCACTGCCAAGAATGGCTACAGAGAAGGGTTGGTAGGTCGGTAACAGTGGGTTGGTACCACCTTCACAAAACGAGCAGAACCCATTACAACAACAGCTCTTTATTACACGGATTCAAATACACAGCAGACCAATCATGTTCCCTGAAATTCAACAGTGACATTCAATGGACGTCTGTCAGCGCATTCCTCCAAACTCTAAGGGGCTTCCCTCAAATTCCCTGTACAAAGCCTTTCGCAAAGAAGAGGTTAAGCACCAGTAAGAACGACTGTTGCTAGCAGTAGTTTTGTTTCTTTGCTGTCTTCGTCATCCTCATCGTCAACAACATGCACTTTCTTCCCTGTGTGGACGTGGCATTGTAACATGGGTGCTACACTCTGCCTATGGTACAAAGTTTATAAATACAATATACCAGTACAAAGTTGAAGCCATTAAAAAGAGTTTAAGAACTACGAGGAGGCGTTAATTCTGGAGTGTTGATGGAATCTAGGTAGAGATTTAGAAACAACACACAACTCAAATGTAGTAAACATTTTACTTGGTGAGGGCGCAGGGGGAGTTCTTCTGTGCTACTGAGGGCTCCAGGAGTTGCTTCAGGCTCACTTTCTTTCTGCTATTATCTTTAAATACTGTAGGGCGTTGTGAGCGGCGTCACTCTGTGCGTTGCCACAGGAGATCCCAGAGCCGTGACAGACCGTGATGGGGCTGGTGGAGAGTTCGGCGAGACACTGATACTGTCCGTTGGCGCTCAGTTCTTCTGCAATGACACGTTCGAACATGACTGTCAATGTCAAGTGTACAGAAAGCCCATCCTTTATGAAAACAAGTCTTTACTACAGTCTAAATCTATACCACTCCGCTTCCTCCTCAGCTTTATCATTCTTCTCCAAACAGGAAACCAAAATGAGACAGCTCAACCCTAGCAGTTCTCAAACACAGCTGGGCTCCGTAATCACCTGAGGGAGCTTCAAAGGCGAGCAGGTGCTTTGGCCTCACTCCAGCTTGCTCAGTCAGAAACACGGGGTTGGGGGAGGAGGTGCCAGAGTCTTGCATTTTCTTTTTAAAGCTCCTAAGGCCATTCTAATGTGGCTAGCTGAGCAGTGTTTGCAAACTGAACTGAACCATATCCAACTTTTTTTTAGAGGGGAAAAACCCACTGGCTAGAGCACTAGAGAGATTGTGTTTTTCACTATGAAATCTAGGGTTATTTTCAGGAGACCTCTGAACCAAGAAATAAATGACTCAGGGCAAGACCTCTCTTTTGCCTTCTGTGTTCTTTCCTTCTACATCTGTGCCGACAGTCTCACTGCACGCTGTGTATGTGGGTTAGGGTGTTTCAAAAACAATACCTAAACTCAGGAAACAAATGTTCTTCTCCTCAAATGATGAATCACTGTCTCTAAGGATGGTTAGATGACACAGGGGAAAGAGAAACAGGTAAGTTACAATTTGTTTAAAAGTGGCCACAATTCAATGTTATCTCAGCCACAGTCAATATGATGGGAAACATTCAGATACAGTGGAGGTGTTTTAATGTGTGAAGAGGCTTTCTAGTTCTGGCACTGAGCTTTTATTTCTTTTTATTTATTATTAATTAATTAGTTAATTTTTAAAGATTTTACTTATTTATTTGACAGAGACACAGTGAGAGAGGGAGAAGCAGGCTTCCTACCAAGCTGGGAGCCTGATGTGGGGCTTGATTCCCGGACTCTGGGATCATGCCTGATCCGAAGGCAGATGCTCATTGAGTGAGCCACCCAGGAGCCCTTTTTGTCCTTTTAAACTGAAGTAAAATTCATGTAACATACTATTAACCATGTTAAAGTAACTATGCAGTAATATTTAGTACATTCACAGTGTTGGGAAATTGCCATCTCTAACTACTTACAAAACATTCTCATCATTTCACTTTCCCACGAAGAAATTCCATACACTTTGAGAAGTTGCTCCCTACCTCCCCTCCCCCCAAATCCCCTGGCAACCACCAATCTATGCAGTAAGCTATCCTGGATATTTCATTTAAATGGTATCATATAATGTGACCCTTTTGTGTCTCACTTTTCACTTAGTAGGTTTTTGAGGTTAATCCATGTGGTAGCATGTCTCAGAACTTCATTTCTTTTCATGGCTGAATATTTAATTGCACATGTATACCACAACTGATTTGTCCATTCATCTGCAGATAGACATTTGGGCTATTTCCATCTCTTGGCTAGTGTGAATAGTACTACTGTGAGCAGGTGTGTACAGGTGTTTGACTACCAGCTTACAATTCTTCTGGGTATATACCTGGCAGTAGAGTTGCTGGGTCACATGGTAACTCATCTGAAGAGCTGCAAACTTCTGTTTTCCACAGCAGCTGAACCATTTTATATTCCATGCAGTGTGGGAGGGCTACAATTTCACTACATCTTTGCCGACATTTGTTATCTTCTACTTTCTTCATCACAGTCATTGCAGTGGGGACGAACTAGTACCTCATTGTGGTTTTGATCTGCATTTCCCTATGCAGATGACTAAGGATGGTGAGCATCTGTCTGTGTGCCTGTTGGCCATTTGTGTATATTTTTTGGAGGATGTCTAGGTTCTTTTGTGGGTAACTGCATAGAAGTTAGCTAAATTAGTGGACTGTGCTATTTAGACTGCTGTTCTATATTTAGAAGAACCACTTAGTTCTTAAAATTGGTATGATGCATTTCAAAGGCATCATTAATTCATAACCTCAAAAACCATCTCAACTTTTTTTCTTTTCCCAGACTCTACCATCCATAGTCCTATTCTTGACCTAGCTTATTCATCTCTGTGTCTGAAACACCTAAAACAGTGTGGGTAACTTAATAAATATTTACTGAATGAATGGTCTCCCCTCAGCCACCTCTTCTGACCACGTGCGTCTGTACTAAACTCCCACTTTCCACATCTTTCTTAGTATATATTAAGACATTACACTTTATCTATCACATTCAATCCCAAAGTAGCAGAGAAAATTAAAAATTCTTTAAGCAACTAAACACCAGAGCTGGCAGCTCCTTCAAGCTGGGTCCTCACAGCCCACAAGGATGGAACAAGAGATATCAAATTCTCCACAAATTACACTGATGTCATCAGTTAAAATCAAGACACCAAACACACGTGTGCCAGCTTTATAAAGTAAATTAAAATCCAATGTGACTTGTTTTCTAATCTATCCACAACTGTCTACCTCAATGATTAAGGGTGAGGACATACAAAAGTGGATTGCTGGGATGGAAGAAAGCTATAAAGTGTTTGTGCCCACTGATCTCCTTGAATTGGCCAACAGTGACAAAGTGGAGAGAAGGGGTCTGGCCCCCACCAACTTAGTGCTTGTTCTAGAAATGTGGCTGGTTTTTATTCGTCAAGCTCTCCATCAGAGCTAGTTTAATGGACACTGGATCTGCAGGGGCTCTTCCCCTGATCAGACTCTACCGCTAACCAGCTACGTCATCTCAGGCAAGTTTCTGAACCTCTCTGTGCCTTCCTTTCTCTCCTCATATATAAGGATAATCAACCTACTTCACAGATTAGTTTGAGAATTTAATGAGCTGAAATATGTAATATCCTCAAAACTGGGCCTGGGCTATAGTAAAACTACAACTATTACCTACTGTTCTCTATTATTATAACATCTATAGAGATGTTAGCTATTATTATTATTTATAAGAATGGGACATACCAGTGATGAATAGAACTCTGCTAATTTTATATGTATAAACATATGTGTATGAAAGAGATATATATATATATATATATATACATATATATATGTATATATATATATATATATATGCCATTTCAGTATCCCTGGTCAATGAAATAAATTGTAATACAGGCTTTGTTTCTGAAATACATTTTAAAAACAGATTTTGAGGTAAGCCAAAGAAAAAAAATCCTACCTATATCCAAATATGTTATATTAAAACCTTGTTCCTTGGCGATTTCACTAAGCAGCTGGATGTAATCTGTATTTGGAATACTGAGAAGGCTCCTTTTCAGTAAGTTGATCTTTTCACCAGGAGAATTCCTCAACGAATGCCAAGTACATCCTAAAGAATGGCCTACTACATTTGTCTGAAAAACAGAGAAGATTAAAACTCGTAAATCAGACTGACTTCTAACACTATGATATAATTACAAGTATTTATTAGACACTCATATTTAATACCTTATAAAGCATGTTTAAATGAATACTATCTGGTTAACTTTCCCATTTTAAATGAGATAACACCAATAAGCACACACCTAACAAACACCACAACATCAGAGAAAAAAGCACATGCAGTAATACACTGGGAGTTTTTAAAAATACTTTCGTATGGGACAAAGGGCTCTCAGTTAAATTTCCTGAGGCCACATTTAGATGTATAAAATATTTTTAAAAAGATGTAGAAGATATTTAAGAGCAGTATAAACCAAACTGTTAATAACTGAATCTGCCTAATAGCAATTTACAAATTATAATATAAAATAATTTTATCATTATGATTTCTTGTATTGAATACCAACCAATCACTCTGACAGCTGGGAAGCAGAAAACTGTAGAAAAGGTGCATTGTACAAGTTAGGTTTGAGAAGGACAAGTCTTTCAAATGAATGGCAGGAGATCATAACGTGCTTACCAGCCTTTTCCCAGAACCCAACAGAACGTTCTCCTCTTCCTCTTTTCCTTATTGTCCCCTATATCCTTCCCTTTGCACCTGTGTTCTTAGAATGCTTTACATTTCCATGTTAGCTTCATTTTTCTCAAATTGCCTTCATATATTATGCCAAAAAATCTCACAAAACAAACAAACAAAAACTACTGCCCTCTGAAGTTGGGCAACCTATCCATAGTCTTATTAATGAGCCTGGCAAAGATTAAGGGATTTTCAAAAAAATAGATCACAAGAATGGCCAGTATACAGAATTAATAATCTGCAAAATTTGCTAAGCAGAATTTCATTTTCCTTGGTTGGAACTTTAATTTTTTTTTTTTTTATAAAATTTTAATTCATTGATAGAGTAATTTCATTTAGAACACGTATATAATGAAGATTAGTCTCTTTCCTTACCACTCCTTCCTGAAGACATGTTTCACTCCCAAAAGGTACTTACTGTTAAAACTATTTCTTCAATAATCTTCTATAATTCTAAATTCAAGTGCACATAATCTTTTTATTTTATTTTTTACTTCTTTCTTCCTCCCTCTCTCTCTCTCTCTCTTCTTTGTAGCTCCACACCCAACATGGGACTTGAACTCAGGACCTTGAGATCAAGAGTCATATGCCCTGGCAGAGCCAGCCAGGCATCCCCATAATCTTCTTTTAAACAAAAATGATAGCTTACTCTTCTATATCTTATTTTTCTCATATCAGTGTACATCTAGGCACTATATTTCACCAGTTTTCAATTATGGCTTTTGGGTTATTTCTGATTTCTTTTTACTAACAATGTTACAATAAAACTTTTGCACTTGGATGACTTTATCTGTAGAATAATTTCTAGAAGTAGAATTGAGTCAAAGAACAGGTATGCTTTTAATTTTGATAAATACTTCTGGACTGATTTCTAAACCCACTTATACTACCATCAAAAGTCTTGGCGGGTGCTTGTTTTCTGATACCCTTGCCCACACCTAGGACTATCTTTGTAGGTTTCATCAGTCTAAAAGGTGGAAATAGTTGTATCTTTAATTTCCATGAGTGAAGCTGATCATTTTTTTACCCATTTGTATCCTACAGGGTTATCTTTTTTATTGATGTGTAAGAGCTTTTTATGTGGTACTGAAAATATTCCAATTACAGACCTGTGTTAAAAGTAATTTGTTCTTGGGGTGCCGGGGTGGCTCAGTGGGTTAAAGCCTCTGCCTTCGGCTCAGGTCATGATCCCGGGGTCCTGGGATCGAGCCCCACATCAGGCTCTCTGCTCAGCAGGGAGCCTGCTTTCCTTCCTCTCTCTCTGCCTGCCTCTCTGTCTACTTATGATCTCTGTCTGTCAAATAAATAATAAATAAAATCTTTTTAAAAAATTTAAAAAATTAATTTGTTCTTATTCTTGGTTTTATTTACAGATTTTTAAACTTTTTTGCAGTGTAATAGATTTTGTGGGGTCAAATTTATCAGTCTTTTACTACTTTACATCTTCCAGATTTTAGGTTCTATTACAAAGATCTCCTCTATGCTAAGAATTTTAAAAAGCAAAGCTCTTCTATGTTTTCTCAAACTTGGTTTCAATTCTTAGGTTCAAATTTTTGATCATCTAAAATTTGTTTTGATATAAGGAGTAAGGCAGCAGCCTAAATACGCCACACTCACACCCCCCCCCGCCCCCGCACACATCCTCCCCTCCACCCCCCACTGCAAATGTGGCTGTAAGTTATTTCTACATCATTTATTGACTCATCCATCCTTTTGCCCACTGATCTGAAGTCTCACTATTGTCATATACTCTACTCCTATGTGGATTATTGTCTGCACCTGGATTCTCTATTCTGTCCTCTATCCCTGTACCATACACGTTTCACCACTAGAGATTCATAGTGTGTTTCATTCTCTGGTAGGTAGAGTCCCACTCTACCTTTTCAGTTTTCTTGGCTATTCTTGAGAGTTTATTTCTCTGGATAAACTTGGTAAAGCTGTATTGTGATCCAAGATGAATTCTGGTAGATTTAGAGTGAGACTACATTGCCTTTTTATATATTTTATAATATTGAGTCTTCCTACTGGAAATAGGTAGCTTTACATAAATTCAATTTCTGTTAATCCCTCAGTAGAGTTTGGAAGGCTTTTTCACATGGGTCTGCACATTTTAAGTTTATTCTCCAGCACATTATCCTCTTTCCTATTATTGAAATCTTTTTCATTCCAACTTTTAATATTTATAAATAGGAAAACTACTGATTTTTTTCCCCTAGTATACTTTTTAAGGACAGATTTCTCTTTTGCTTTAAAATGATCAATGTTATCAATCTTCATAAATTTTGTTAATAAAACACATAGCACAAAAAGTCAAAAAGTACAGAATTATAAAAGCAACACTCTTGAACTCATTTCATCCCTACCTTCAGCCCCCTTTCCAGAAGCAATTTTTAACACTCTTCTTTAATTATTCTAGTGGTTACCTTCATAATCCTAAATATGAAAAAGCTATTGGTTTTATACATTAATTTTATGATCAATCACCTTAATGAATTCTCTTATTCTAGAAATTTTTCTTTTACAGGGCTTTACAGGGACACAATCATATTATTTGTAGTTAATGATCACGTTTATCTCTTCTTTTTAAATATTCAACCTCATTGTTTTATCTAATTACATTGATTGGTACTTCTAGAACAAGACTTTAAAAATGGCATTCATGGGTATCCGTGTCTTTTTTTCTGAAATTAATGTAAACATGTAACTGTGATTTTGATTTTTTTTTTGAGGTATCTTTTGAGTCACAATAGGGATATGTTTTTAAATTTTTATTTAAATCCAATTCAGTTAATTGTATTATTAGTTTCAAGGGTAGAATTTAGTGATTCATCAGCTGTATAGAACACCCAGTGCTCATACCATGTGCCCTCCTTAATGCTCATCGCCCAGTTACCCCATCCCCTCACCCATGTCCCCTCCAGTAACCCTGTGTCCTAGAATTAAGTATCTAGGACACAGATACTTGGTTTGCCTTCCTCTCTATTTTCTTTTTTTAGAAGATTTTATTTGTTTGTTTGTCAGAGGGAGACCGCTTCCAGGCGTGTGCATGAGTAGAGGGAGCAGCAGGCAGAGGGAGCATGCTCTATGCTGAGCTAGGAGCCAGATTTGGTACTCAATCCCAGGACCCAGGATCATACCTGAGCTGAAGGCAGATACTTAACGGACTGAACCACCCAGGTGTCCCTCCTCTCTACTTTCATCTGATTTTACTTTTCCTCCCCTTCCCCTATGTTCATCTGTTCTGTTTCTCAAAACAATAGGGATATTTTTAAAAGAGTTTATCAATGATTGCTAAATATCTTTTTGGCATCTGTTGACTTGTTTTTCTCCTTTGACCCATTAAGGTGATTAATTATTGTAACAGATTTATAGGACCCAGCCTTGCATTCCTGAAATGCAAAAGAAATATCCTTGTGTTCCTGAAAGAATAATATACCAGAAAAAAGTTGGGCAACTTTTTTCTGGTATATTATTCTTTTACTGTTCTACTGGATATTTTATTAAGGTATTTCACTATAAGGGAGCTTAATCCATAATTTTTTCCATTGGGATTTGCTACTGTCAGGTTTTGGTGTTAGTGTTATGTTAGTTTTGAAAAATAAATTTAAAAGCTTCCCCTCTGTATATATGTATTGCCTGGAAGAGTTTAAATAGCATTGGAAATGATTTCTTCCTTGAATATTTAACAGAATTCACATATAAAACCACTTATAAATTTATCTGTGCTTTGTGATTTCAGTGTCCTTTCTGATCCAATTTTAAAACAAGTGAATGCACTCTTTAATGTTTTTCTATTAAGAATGTAAAACCAAAAATTTTTTTACTTTGTGTACGGTCTTCAATTTTTTTTCCTACAGGATGAGCCCTTATTTTGTTATCATCATCTAGGACACTACTATAGTCCTCACTTCTCATGTCCCACCTAATAAATCCTCAGATAATGTACCATGAGATGGAGAATATCATAATCTCAAACAATATGTCACAGGTAACTCAATCTCTTACACTCTGTATTTGTTTGCCCAGCTGCCTACTCCATATCTTTACTTAATTCTCTAAACACTTCAGATTGAACATATCCTACTCGCTATAGGTATGAACTCATTGCAGATATTAACTCAGAATCTTCTCTCCCTCATGTCCCACTCGTCTTCTGTGCTCCCCACACTACTGAACGGTACCACCTTCTACTCAGTTGTCCATCCCCTTAGTCCCCACATCCAATCAACTGCCATGCCCTCTTCACTCCAGTTTTCTAAATAATTTTTAAACTAACCATGTCGACTGCCACTAGCTTAGTCCAGGCCACCAATATTTCTCATCCATTTTTTGTAGAATATTCTACAGGTCTCTGAGCCTAAGACTCATTCACTCACCAGAGTGCGGCCAGTGATTCCCCTTCTAATCCTGTCCTTCCCAGCTTAAAATTCTTAAATTTTAAGGAAGAATTTATCAGTGATTGCCAGATATCATTTTTGCTCCACCCTCGGGATAAAGTTCAATCTCTTGACTATAGTAGTCCCTTCCAGATTTAATCCCAAAGAGGCCTTCTGGCCTCATTTTTGAGACACCCTCCTCCAACTCTATGCTCTAGCCAAGCCAAACTACTTGGGGTTCTCAGATGACATAAAGTATTTTACTCCTGGTCTGTGTAGGTGCTCTTTCTTCTCTTTGGAGTTCTTTCCTACTGTTCTCATCCTGTAGGTCTTGGCTTAGATATTACCTCCTCCAAGAAGTCCTCCTAAAATCCCCAGTCTTGGCTGGATCCTTCTAGGTTGCCAAGCCCTCTCTGTAAGGACTAGTCCATCAGGTTATTTTCTCTTTTAGTGGGCTACAAACTCCCGAGTGGCTGAGACTGTCTTATTCAGATGCACAGAAGCTGGCACAAAGTTCGGCACACAGTACGAGCTCACTAAATGTCTGCTGAGTGGATAAATGAATGAATGCATTGTCAATGGGAAGACAAAATGGCAATATTGGCTTATCATCTTTCAATCCCATCATGTGATTTTTAAACTTGACTCCCAAGTGCTCTTACCTGGTCACCCTTGTGACAGCTAAAATTGGGGTCGTGTACATCTGAACAGTGAAGAGTTTTTTAAAAATTATGACTCTCAAGTGTCTCTACACCAAGGAATCTAGGCAAGTTTCCTACAGCAAGAGATGCTTAATTGTATTGTCATCACAGGCATCTTGATCATTACTTACTAAAGAAATGTGGTTCTCTGGAGAAATATTACTGAATTTGGCAAGAAATTTCTCAGCAGCGTTTCTCTTGGCTTGCTTTTTTGATGCCCCCTTTCCTAAATAAAAAAAGAAATGGTAGGTTTAGAAAAAAAATTAGTGTCCATAAAGTATTATTTTTTTGAACTATACTATTCTTTTGCTGACATCTTTGCTTATTGTGCTTCATACAACTATTAGTTCTTTTTTAAAAAAGATTTATTTAGTTTAGAGAAAAAGTGAATGCACACGAGTGTGGGGGGTGGGGGGAGAGGGGCGGGAGAGAGGGAGGGAGAGTCCAGACTCCGTGCTGAGAGAGGAGACCCACACAGGGCTCAGTCTTACAACTCTGATATCACGACCTGAGCCAACACCCAGAGTTGGGTGCTTAACCAACTGTGCCACCCAGGCGCCCCGATACAACTATCAATTCTTACATTTCTGAAGGCATTTCTTTGACATTTTTTCTTTAACAGTTACACTTTCTGTTTTTAACTGGTATATTTCCCTATGGCCTAGCTTTAATGAATCATACTTGGTTTAATTCTGACCAAGTATTCAAATTTATCAAGGTACACCTGAATTATAGCTCTTATCTCTTAAGGTTACTTCTGACTTACCATCTTCTACAAACTGACAAACATGTGGAATTTTTCTTTAACATGAATAAGAAGGGCACAGGAGATACTGCAGTTGAAAGATACCATAGTAGCATCTCCTGTCATGCTTTTTGTTTTACAGATTTAAAAACTGAGGCCTAGAGAGATTAAGTAATTTGCCAACTCTCGCAAATCAAGGTGCATCAAGAAAGGACACAAGGTGGGGTGCCTGGGTAGCTCGGTGGTAAGCATCTACCTGCATTGACTCAGGTCATGATTCCCAGGATCCTGGGATGGAGATCCATGCGGGGCTCCTTGATCAGTTGGGGAGCCTGATTCTCCCTCACCCTCTACCCCTCCCCAACCGCTGTGCATGCTCTCTCAAATAAATAAATAAATAAAATCTTTAAAAAAAAGAATGGAAGTTGGGGTTCCCACTTGCAGTCCAATGCTTTTTGCATTGGGCAAACGGTTGTTCATTACTTGAAACAGATACCTAGCCAATTCCATTTCATGCCATTTTAAGAATGACAGAAACACGGTGAGACATTACAATAGGGACCCTCACTTAGTACTCTATTAAGTGACTTTCCCCCCATTATTTCTGGCCCTTATAACAAGGAAGTTGCTATCATTCAAAGGGATAATTTCTACTTTATTTTTAGCTCACGCTATTTTTTGCCATCCAGCCTCTTATTAATCATCTTATTTTCAAATGTGATCGTCTTCTAGTCCTCCAATTTTCTCGAACAGCTGTTGAAACTTCCAAGAGATTTACATTGCTTTTTTCTAAAATGATTCTAACACATCAACACAAAGTATGTAAAGTCAATTATTTCCATAAATGAGCTTCTCCAGGATTTTTAAAAATATCATATTAAGAAGCATAAGTATTCTTAAGCCAAATATTTATACTTAAATTCAACTGCAGAAAGAGACAGTGGAATAGGAGTGTATCAATTTTTCCCCCCACAGAAATATTTGAAAGGAAATCACAGCAGAACTTTCTATGGTCATTCATCATCTGAAAATATTTCAAACGTCTTCAGTTGTATAAGAGTAAAAGAAATACCTACCAGTTTCCATAAACGACTCTAGCCTACAAATTGTGGTATATTCTCTCTTATGCGCAGGTCCTCCCTCTTGGGAAAGGGTATATTCAGGAAGTCTCCAGCCATGATGAATAGCCAACTCCTAGAAAATCGAGATGAGGCTGTAGTAGTAATTTTTATTATGCAATGGCTTAATCACATAAATGATACTTTCATGATTTTGATCCCATCTCTATTTATATGTTTGAAAAGAATAATGATATTCTGCAATGGAAAAATGGGGGAAGACCTTATACACCCCATAAATACTCCTGCATTTTATATCCTGCAAGCCCACAATACCACAACTGAAGCAGTTTGCTGCTAGGATAGGAATGGTGTTCCCCTATTAAGCCATAGCAAGCAAATATCAAAGAGCTCGAAGAGAAAGAGAAGCTACTATGGCCCTCCTGGGGAACATCTACAGGTCTCACTGTCAGCAGTTCCAATGCCTCTCCCTCCTAGTTACAGACTTCCTTCCCACAGCTGGCTAACTACCGCACTGGAACAAGAGCAGATGCGCAAAGGCAGCAAACAAACAGACTTGGACAGAGCTGAGGAAAGAGCAGGCGAAGAAAACTAAAGAAAAAGACAGCAAGAAAGGGACCAAAAGATGGGCTGGATAACGGGGAGGGGAGCTGTCCAACAGAGCACATGGATAAATCTGCAAGAAGGATATTCTGCGTGCAGAAATTCAAAGCTGAATTTTTTTTTTTTTTTTTTTTTGGTAGAATAAGCAAATAGACTACTTCCCCTCTCTTGAGGTAGGTTGCCAGATCTGGATTCTTTATAAAATCTTCTGTCTTAACAGAAGTAGAAAGAGGTTTGTCACAACAGTGGCATGAAATATGCTTAGAGTATAAAACACTCTACCCATGTGCACTGGGGTCCTGTTGATCTCAAATGAGAATTCCAGAAAACAAAGGCAGATACTGTATATGGAAGAAAATCCAAAACATAAATAAATAGGAAAATAATTGCAAGTAAGTGCTGTAATATCTAATGATCATAACTGGAAAAACAAAATATTATACCATCTTATCTTTAAAATATTTATTCCTTGTTTCAGCCCTTGTCATATGATCAATTTATGACATCTTTCTTCAATAGACAAAGTGTTATGTAAGGAAAAACCCTGTGACTTACCTGTAATGAACCAATAGGGTTAAGCTGATTCTTTGGTTGCTTAGAAGGGTCAGGCATTAAGGGGTCAGGAACTGCAAAGCTGAACATTTTTTTTAAATGTTATAAAACAAAATAATTTTCCCCAAACTATTAAGTAAATGACAAGCATTTCTTATTTCATCCTCCATGCCCCTGCTGTTCTCCATGGGATGCCCTTCTCTTCCACCTCATCTATGAGAATGTGATCTATCCACTAACCAAGGTATATCTCAAATGCCACTTCCTCTAAGAAACCTATATTATTATGAAACATAATGGAGTATAATTTCTCCCTCCTTTGAACCATTATTAAGGTTTAGGTTGACCCTTTCTTAGGCAAATTATTTTACCATAAATTCTACACTCTTACAAATACATATAATTTGTCCATCCCTCACCACGTCGCTCCTGTGTTCAGATGTGAAATCTCTGATGGCAGAGCCTATGTACTACTTACCTCCATAAGCCTCACAGGACTGTGCATATAGTAGGTGCTCAATAAAAATGTTTAAATAAACCATAGTACTGTCACAGCTACACAAAAAGGGAAAGACTAGTGATCGGACAGGAAATTCAGCCTGGTAATGTGCAAGGTACAGATTATAATGATGGTTTTCCACTAAAATAATTATGGGAGAAAAATCCATCTGATCTATCATCTGCTCCAAGCTAGAACAATCCTCCTGAGATTGGCATGTACCCTGCATCAAGTAGATGGCCTACATGTACCTGGTTTTAGCACGTGGGGACTATGGTTGGGGAAAAAGAGAACAGTGTCTTCTAACTCGTTTGAAATTACTCATTATTTAGGCGATGAGTTTCTAGCCCCGAGTAAAGCTACATTCAAGGTTAGTACCTCCCAGGTGACTGAGGAGTCACTTTTCTATGACAAAAGCGGTTTAGTTATTGCCACTTCATCAGGTTGCTTTTTCACTGCCAGAATCTCAAGCCTTACATAGGCTGATGAGACAGGAATAGTCACTTACTATGCTGCACGCCGAAGCTACCCAAATAATTGTGATGGAGAAGTGAGAAAATCTCTGTATTAAATCAGGCCACTTTAGGCCTGATTACAGCTTAGTAATTCCCATCTTATCTGTCAAGAAGCATAAATATATAGTAAAGTTTGTTAGCCTTTTTTTGCTGACAAAGTGAAGTGTCCCTGTGCAGAAAGGACACTCCATATGTTCATTTCTACAGATATACTTAACACTTTGGGTTGACCTTTGGGCAGCACAGAAATAGCATGGTCATCACTGGCGAGGGGGAGAATCTGACACCTGCCATGTCGCTGGGCATATCTTCAAAGCCAGCATAAATCAGCTACAATGTATGACCCCAAAGACTCAGGCATTGTTTTGGGAGATCTAAAGCTTGTCAATGCTTCATTCCAAGCTATTCAAATGCTTTGGAAGGGCTTGGGAAGGGGAGAAGCACCGCATGAGAACCTAAGTACATGCTAGACCAAAAGTTTTGAAGCTGGAGGAAAACCCCTTCTCAATTCCCGTGGACCTCTGCTTTCAACGCTGAGCAGGCACCAGACTATACTCCAGGAATAACTGAGTGCATAAGAAGAGGAGAATTTAAAGGCTCAGGATGCTCCAGACTGTGTCCATTAGAAACCACAGGACCTCACTCTACGATACGTGAGAAGCTCCAGGACCAATATTTTCCAAAAGCACCTAAAGTGACAACAAATTTATTTTGGAATAAAATCTCATCAAGGGTTAACATCCCACTGAATGGCACTTAACATCTTCTTATATTTGGTATACATTCTATAATAAAAGGAAATCACTTTGTCGCCTTCCAAATTAGAATCTTCTGAAGAGTACTTTCCACTGACCTTTTTGCACTTCACAACTTATTTTATGTAGTGTAGAAATTATTACAGTCTTAATACAGTAAGATATCTTCCAGAAAAACTGGGGTTCTTTACTGTTGCATCCCACTGAGGGGAGAAAAAAAGCCTCATTCCTGAGAGCTTTCATTTAACACTTAATTGCTGGATTGAATTTCTTAAGGATAAAGTCATCTTTAACAGATGACTGACCGGTTTTCTCAAGGAAATAGAATTTTAGAGCTATTACTAACAACTGTTCACTTTGTTGCTTTTGTGAGCTTGTTCAAACTTATAATTTTACCTCAGCCATGATATTTTTGAGCTGCAGAATACAAAGAAATTTAGCTCACCAAATACTTGCATTGGCTTTCAAAATGTTTATGGCAGCCTCTGCAGCTCTATGTTTCGCCAGCTTCTTACTTGTACCTTCACCTGAATTAAAGTTAGGAAAAAAGAAATGTCTTTATATGCTGTGAAAGTGTGAGGCTTGCATAGACATTTGCATAATACAAAGCAAAGTCACTATGTGTTTCTATACATACATACATACACAAGGGTAATAAAAATATATACTACATATTGTAACAAGTCTCTACATGAAATTCATACATTAAAAACCTATGATTTTAAGTTTTATGTATCTAATTCTATGTACACCTATATGCAAAAATTCTTGTGTATGGTTGTTTATTACATACAATGGTAATAAAGTAGACCACGTCACACTTTTTGAAAAAATGCAACTTAGTACTTTACTCTTCCTTATTCCTGGAGAGAGAGCAAACTCTTCTTTGGCAAGAAGTCTCCTTCAAGGGAGCCACTTATATCAACACTGTTTGACAGCAAAATGTGCACAATCTTATTTCAATAGTCCATCCTAAATTGAGTTTAACTCTGTTTGGCTAAGCAATCCTGGCTACATGTTGGGTACAGTGGGAGAAGGCTTCTACAGGGAACGTGAGAGATTATGTCATGTGTCTTTCACACAATCTATATCCCTTACCTTCATAGCTAACAGGGTGTCGGGGACTGGGCCTGACTCATTACTGAAACTGCAGCCTAATTTCAGTAAGCCATCACACCTGTTAAATGGTAAATTGAATCTCTTGCCCTTCTGAGTTCAAGCTAGGTGCTGAGAACCTTTCATAAGTGGTACCAGAATACTGATGTCCATTTCTCTGGTGTGGAGGAAAGAAACAGGATATGGAATGAATTTCAACCGTGACCCTCAAATGTCAGAGGACACACAAACCATACATCTTTATCTACTAACCTAGGGACTTAAGAGCTATCAGAGAGTGCGAACCAAAATCCCGGCCCTTAAGGAGCACACAGCCTAGAGCAGGATTTTGTCTGTGAAGAGGCCTCCGAAATATAGTCGTAGGTGTTACAGCCAAAGTGCAGACTGGAGGGGGAAGCACGCAAAAGGGGCAGCTCCCCTCCTCTTGGTAAGGATTCAGAAAGGTTACAGGAAGGAAGAGATAGTTGAACGAAGACATAAAAGACTAGTAAAAGCTAGTAAGGTAAAGAGAGCTGGGGCGAGGGGGTTAGGAAGAGCATTCAGGGCGGAGAAAAGAGCACCTGCTGGGGCTTGGAGATAATGGGGAGCATGGTGTTCTCAAGAGCCCAGAGCAGCTGGGGAGATAAGAGCTTAAGGAAACGGGTTTTGAGATAAAAGACCATAGGGCTGGGACAGTAGGAAGAAAGGTCAAAGAGCAGTCTTCTAAATTTGTGCTTCTCAAACTTGAATGTGCATAGGAATTGCCTGGGAATTCTGTTCAAATGTATACGCTGATCCCACAGGTCTGGCATGGGGTCTGATATTCCAGAGCATTTGCAGCAAGGGCCCAGGTGATGGTAATGCTGCTGCTGATCACATTTCAAGAAGCAAGGCCATTAAGTCATATTAAGAAATCTGTATTTAACCAGAGGGTGATGGGCACACCTTTGAACGAATTTTAGGAGCAAGAAGCACACGAACAGATCTAAAGAGCCAGTGTCATATGAGAATGGACAGCCTGGGACTAGAAGCTGAGAGAACAGCAGCAAGGTGGCAGCTGTGGTCCACATGCGAGACAACGGCGGTCCAGACTGCAGCAGCGGGAAGACAAGGGAAGCAGGGAGATGCCAGAGCTGCTTAAGAAGTAAGACTTGGTGGAAGAGTGGGCAAGAGGCGGATGGAGAGCGAGAGGAAGGAGTCATGAAAATGAAACCCAACTTTCCACTGTGAGCAAATGGGTGACGGTGGCGCCTTTAGTGAGTGAGGCAATGCAGGGAGAACAGTCTTGAGGGAAAAGAGATGGTCTCAGTCTCGGATAAGGTGAGACTGAGATGCCTTTGGGTCATCCAAGTGAAGAGGCATAGCAAGCACAGGTTGATAGACTGTTCCACAACCAGACCTGGGCTGAATGAAGACAGAAATTTCAGGATGTTCAGCCTTAGAGAGCACTTGATCCCATGGAGAGGCATAAACTTGCACAGAAAGACAGGGCAGTGGGAGGAGAGCAGGGGCCTAAGAGGAATGGTTGGTTGCCCTAGGTTGTTAATCCCTGGGCCCAAAAACACACTGAAGGGGAAAACACTCTTTACTTAAACGTTCACTGAGTATTTAAAAATAGACCTGTTAAGGAGTAAGGCAACGATTCCATGGTTCATTATGAGGAAACTTCCAGCTAGCACCTACAATCCACCTGCCTCATATAAAGCCTCAAAATTAAAGTTGTTTCAAAGAAAATAGTGGAATCCAGATTTTCAGGGATCTAAACAAATGATGTCTTTAGATGAGGAAATGATGCAACTCCAGCCTTCCTGCTGAACTGTTTTCTTGGCATTCTTCAGAATTAAATGTAGTATTATTTTTTGCTTGCAACTAAATAGATACATAAGAAACAAAATGCCTACATTTACAAATGGCAAATTTAGTTATCATTTGTTCAAACTCACAGACCATAAGGGGAGTCTGAGCTCTGAAACTTCATTGTTAAGTGTCTTTGGGCATGTTAACCTGTTTTCTCATGTATAAAAAAGGAGATTACATCTTACTAAAACCTGTAAAGTGCTAGGAACTATATGGTGCTAGGTGCTATGAAATATGGTATTTGCTATGAAATATGGTATTTGAGCTGTCTTCCTCACTTGGATACACAAACAAGTGTGGCACAATGGGCCCCAAGTGCCAGATGAGTCACCAAACAGGGGTGAGGCTCAGAAAATTCTGTGCACATGTCTCTTGGCATCTTCTATAATCTATGAAACTTGTCAGCACCTACTGATCCAGCTATGGTTGCTCCAAAAACCTTTCCTGCGTCTCCCTAATTCTTAAAGAACCCTAGGAGGATCCTAGGGCATGTTTCTGAGCTTTTCTTGGTATCTGGAGAAGAGAAAATTAGGGAGAGAATCAGATGGAGCTGGAAAGTCCCCATGACCTGAGATGAGAGGTCGCAGTTTCAAGAGCCTGCTCCTCACAGCCGTCCCTGGTAAAAAGGTCACTTTTCCGAACTGAAAAGCAATACCAAGTCTTGCCGGACAACCCACACGCGCATGGGGTTAACTGTGCATACAGACCTGTGCAGGTTATGTCACCAACGGTTACTCTGAAGGTGAAAGTGGGTACGTGTATTTGCACATCCGATCTTTCACATTCATAAACCGGGATGTTCTTGGTCTTCATGCCGTATTCGTGTAATACCTGAATTGGTGTTTTCCCTGGCTTAGCTGTTATCATCTTCCCCAAACTGCAAAAAACAGAAAAAGGTGTGCTTTGCATGCCAAAGCGGGTAGGGAAGCAGAAGCATACAGAAGCTAGCTCTGACTGCCACCAACACTGACGCGGGAGGCGCCGAATCTCCCCTGCCGTCAGCGCCAGAGATGGCGAATCGCACCAGTCTCCGGGCCCCGCTGCGGCGGGCAACCCGCAGGGTGAAAGAGGGCTTTGGGGCGATAACTTGAAAGCGGGTGGGAGAAAGTCCCCGAAGTCTCCGGCGCTGCAATCTCTCAGGACCAAACCCACAGAACCGGTCTCCCGGGTAGCGGCGGCGCGCCACCTCCGCCCTCCCCGAGCGCAGCCCGGGGCCGCAAGAGGGGCGGGGCCAGGCCGCAGACCCCAGCCCGCGCGCCGCCGGGAGGGCGGAGCCGAGTGCCCCCGGGTCCGCCCGCAGCCGCTGGGACGAGGGCGACGGGAAGGGGCTTTACCCAGAATGCCGCTGGAAAGCGGGCTCCTCCGCCCCGCCTCTCGCGCCCACCACTCCCGGCCCTTCCCGGCTCGGCCCCTACTATTCGGGCGCTGACCTGAAGGTCCCGCTGTCCTCGCGCTCCAGCGGCGGGGCCGCGGCGCGATGCCTGCTCTGGGACATAGCGAGAAGGGACGGCTTGGCGGCAGGCGGAAGAGCGGTGCGGAGCGATATCCTCGCTCCGCGGGTCAGCCGGTCCCCGAGAGGAGCGCTCCAGCGCCGCCGCCGCCGCCTCCTGGACTCCCCCTTTCCTCCCGGCTTGCGTCCCTCTTGCGAGGGGGACGGGCGGGGGCGGAGTTTGGGTGCAGCAGTGCCGGCCACGCCCCCTCGCTGCCCGGGCTGCGGGCCGACTCCAAGCTGAGCCCCGCCTACCGGCTCTCCAGTCTCCTGGGCGCCCGGCCCCGCCCCCTCCCCTCTAGACTCCGCCCCTTTCCCCAGGCCCGGCTCCTCCGGCTCCCGCGGGTTCCCAGATTCCGTCCCGCGGATTCCAAGCGCTTACCCGCCTACCACCGCCTAGGTGTGGCCGCAAGTTTATGGCCTCCATAAATGGAGGCGGTTTCCGTCCGGGAGAGGCGGCTAAAATTTTCGGAGGCAAGCCTCACGGTGGGCGAGGCCTGAGGCTCAGCTTCTTTTTCGGAGCTGGGGCTGAGGGAGGCTAGGGATCGGGGCTGCGTCACTTTAAGAGAAAGATTTCAGGATTCTAAATGCAAAATTGCTACGGAAAGTCCCTGGACCTGGCCCCGAAGCTTGGGACTCGCGGTATATCCGCCCTGGGGGGCTGCAGTGGGCTCTGCCGGTCTGAGCCCTGCCTTGAGGAGCTCGCAAGGATGTCCGGGGACCCCCGACCCCACGCCCAACTCCTTTCCGTCCGGGTGGTTTCCATTGTCTCTAGGCTTTCGTCGCGGCTGGACGCTGGGCAAGCAATGCCCGTTAGGTGTGAATGAAGGCTTTTCTGTAGGCTCCAATAAAATGCTGTTTCTGACACCTGTGTTGTTAGTCGTAATTGCGTTTGCCTGGGGTGCACCACCTTAGGTGGGGATCGGATAGCGACGGTAGATGAGTCGCCTCGGGTATTGCTAGCCACTTGCAGAAATGACTCCCCGTGCTTTCTCTGCGTGGTTGAAGATTGCACAGTGCTGTTCACACAAAAGGACGTTACTAAAAACTTTTAGTGATTTTTGGTTTTGAGTTTTTTGTTTTGGTTTGGGTTTTTTTTTGTTGTTGTTTGTTTGTTTGTTTTGGGTTTTTTTTTTGTTACATGAGAGTCTGGATACTCGCAAGCAAATGAAAACAGCTGAATCCTGAATCTAATCAAATTGATTTATATTATTTGGGGCTTGAATTAGGCCTATTCTGTCTTCCTTCCACTATCCCTTCTGTATATGTGTGTATCGTGATTACTACCTATTATATTTTAATGACTATTTTACTGTAAGTACACATAGCCACTTTTTCAAGCTATTTGAACATCCACATAACTATGGCAATACAATATTTCAAGCACTCAGCTTTGTTTCTAAACATTTACTTTTTGCCCTGATATCTTAAAAACAAGGCCAAACTTGATATAGCTCTCTTTAAAGGTTGAGTAACTGAGATAATAATGATGAAACAAAATAAATGCAGCACTATTTCGAAGAGTTATCTATGTGCCAGTTACAGAGTAAGAAACCCCTAAGTCATAGTTTATAGTTATTTATATATGTTAGTATTACATAGTTATTTCTGCATTTATATATGTAATATGTCTTTTATTTGTTATTTCATAAAAATTGGTGTGCAGTTGCTTCTCTATATTCTGTGAATTTATATTTTATATTAATCACTTGGTTTTGTAGCATATAAGAAGGGAAATGAATGAACTGTATACTATAAGGATTCAAAATAGCACTTTAATGTTGCCACACTTGGCATGATGTTGTTGTGAAGGAATTCCCTTTGGACTAGGTCCACTGCAGATGGTATCCAGGGCTAATGTTAGTGCCTCAATTGCCTTGTTCCCATAGAGCTATAGGTTTCCTCAAAACTGGCATACTACCATCAACAGCAACCCTCATCAAGGACACTGGTAGTATTTTAAAATTAGTAGTTTTCTGCATAAGCTTATTGACTGCAGTTCCAACTGACTTGCTCGCAATATATCATTTAACACTGTTGATCTATAATTCATTACGTGAGCACACCAAGAGAGGCAGTGTTGTGAATTGTACACTGGTATGCTACTTGGTGAAACCATGTTTTGTATTTTTAATGTGTTCAATTATATTTAAAATCAAGCAAGTCTGAGGTGTGTGCCTGGCTTTCTTTGAAAGTATGGATTGTTATTGGAGGGTTGCAGTTGAGGACGTTTTGATACCATAATAATATGTTTGCTGCGGCTACCAAGAGCTTTGTCAAGCAAGTTGGAGATGGAGGGAGATTAGTTCCTGTTCCAAGCCTCAGTGAGGCTGACAAATACCAACCTCTAAGTCTGGTGGTAAAAAAGAAGCGATGCTTTCTCTTTCCTAGGTATAAATTTACCTCAACACCTTTTACACTGAAAGATATTCTTCTGGGAGACAGAGAAATTTCAGCTGGTAAGTTTAAATATCTGTTTGGGAGTGACTACTCATTCAGCTGTATTAATGACATTTTAAATATCCGTTGTATGTACTAATATTTGTAATATTTGCACATTGATAAAAGCAACTTTTCTTAAGATAGTAGTATTAAGATTAAGATTAATAATATCTAAATTTGTGTAGTATCAAATCTCATTGGTTGAATAATTTTCCAACCTATTTTGTGAAATTATTTATTGTGTAATTTTCTTTCGAGTATTTTATAGACTGTTTAAACTGAATCAATTTAGAATATGACAAAATAATATATTTCTTTATCTATAAAGTGGGATATTACTTAGTCTTACCTATCTCACAGGGTCAAATGAGATGAAAGTAATTTACATTTATTTCTTATGACTCAGTTATTGCAATTGGTCAACTGAATTGTAGTTTACAGGCTAGATTAGAAAATAAATTGACATTTTGACAAATTAGTTATAAACACTTGTTTTTCTTTCAACCATTCAGTGGATCTTACAGCTTTCAGAGTTCTTTTGGTTGAACAAAGAAATTGAGTTCTCATTTAAGTACTCTATTTTTTTGTTGTTGTAAATTAATTGAGTTGCTATTTAATTTTTTAATTAAAATTTTTTTAGTTAATAATATTTAATAGTATTATGTGGTGACAGGTGGTAGCTACATTTGTGGTAATTATGGCATAATGCATAAATTTGTTGAATCACTATGTTGTATACCTGAAATTCATGTAACATTGAGTGTTAACTACACTCAAAAAAAGTTGATTTTTTAAAAAAGAGTTCATTCTCTAGCAGGAGTGGTATTTTACATGATTTAAGATGTTTGACTGTTTTGGGGCAATTGGGTGGCTTAGTCGGTTAAATGTCTGCCTTGGGCTCATGTCATGATCCCAGAGTCCTGGGATCCCTGGACTCTGCTCAGGCTCCCTGCTCAGCAGAGAGACTGTTTCTCCCTCTGCCTCGGCCTGCTGCTCCCCCTGCTTGTGCACTCTCTCTCTCTCTCTCTCTGTGTCAAAGAAATAAATAAAATCTTCAAAAAAACATGTTTATGTGTTTTAACAATAAGGTCATAATGTATATAAACATGTAATTTTTTCATTTAAATGAGTTGCTACTTTAAATCTCAGTGTGAAACATCACCTTTCTCAATGTTTATGTAATGGAGTCTTACATAGTAAATTAATGCATTACTATAAATAATCTATATTAGATGAAGTCAAGACATTTAAAAATATTGATTTCCTTTTCATAAAGGTATTTCATCTTATCAGTTACTGAATTATGAAGATGAATCAGATGTTTCACTCTATGGAAGGCGAGGCAACCATATTGTGAATGACGTTGGGATTAATGTCACTGGATCAGATTCTGTGGCAGTAAAAGCTTCCTTTGGTGTGGTGACCAAACATGAAGTGGAAGTGTCAACATTACTCAAGGAAATTACTACAAGGTCAGTAGAAGAATATTTAATATGCTTCAGTGTTTCCATTAAGTATTTTAATTGTATAAACTTTGTTATAAACAATGCTGAAAATATTCAGGTTATGTATATTGTCTAATGTAATTTATTTGCTTTATTTGCTTGAAATATACAAATTAGCAATTTATCCAGACCTTAGATAAGGGTAGATATCCAAAAAAAAAAAAAAAAAAAAAAATCACATGGTTTAAACAGATTTTTTTTTTAATTGTTCCACAAAATTGCTTTGGTCCTATACATAGGTACTAAGTTATTAGATTAAAAGGATACACTGTGGCACCTGGTCAGCTCAGTGAGTTAAGTGGCTGACTCTTGATTTCAACTCAGGTCATGATCTCAGGGTCCTGGGATTGAGCCCTGTGTCTGGCTCTGTGCTCGGTAGGGTGTCTGCTTGAGGATTCTCTCCTTCTCTCTTCTTCTTCTGTCCCTCCCTCTGCTTGTGCTCTCTCTCTCTCAAATAAAAACAAATCTTAAAAAAAAGAATACACAAATCTGCTTCCAACAGATATTCTAAGGGAATCTCTTCCAACAGACTCCTATAATAAGCATGTTTTAAGAAAAGACAAAGGAGAGGCAGATTACTAGTGGCTATGGAGCATATTTTCTGATTTGTATTAGACCTGCCTTGATTTGTTTTTAGTTAAGGTGGACCATGAATGAGTAACACATGACAGCAAGAAACGTACTCGGTTATATAGAATTAGAATGTGACATTCTTGTGAATATCTCTATTCTTTATTCTAGAAAAATTAATTTTGACCACAGCTTGATACGTCAGGCAAGGAACAGCAGAAAGGCAGTATTGTGTGTGGTCATGGAAAGCATTCGAACCACACGACAGTGCTCACTGTCTGTGCATGCTGGAATTCGTGGGGAAGCCATGCGGGTA
The DNA here is from genome assembly GCF_009829155.1 of Mustela erminea. Taxonomy (NCBI): domain Eukaryota; kingdom Metazoa; phylum Chordata; class Mammalia; order Carnivora; family Mustelidae; genus Mustela; species Mustela erminea. The sequence goes on from NC_045621.1 coordinate 73,333,218, forward strand.
AACCACACTCATGAGGTTTCTCTTACTAAAAATGTGCAATGAGAATTTTTAAAAAGTACTCAGTGTCTAATGAGATGTGTGTGTTTTGTCAAGTGTTGAGATTAAAGAATTACAAGGGTATATAGGATTTTGCACAGTAATGGCTTTGTTTTAGAATGTTTAAAAAATCCAAGAAAACTTCAATTCTGAATGTGTAACATAATGCAAACAAAACACTAATCCTTATGAAGTAATGCATATTGGAGTTCCTTCTATGACTATTTAAATGATGTTTTAAGAATAAAGTTTGAATGCTTATGTTGAATTCTTGATTTTATTTTTAAGTGAAGTACTTTATATTGCATTTTTAAAAAGTCGATTTTATATTTTTTTAACTTTTCTAAAATAATATTGTGAATGTTCAAACATGCTTCATTCAGTGTTAAATACCTAGAACAACAACAACAAAAAAATCTTGGAAGTTACTTGTGTTTAGTTCTCAGCATAGTATTGTCTTTGTCATTCACATAGTAATGACACATAATAATGACTTGATTCGTCTTACCAAAATCATTTGTTAGAAAAAGAGTCCAATGAAAAACTTTTTGAATCTTTGCAAATTAAAGTTCTGTTTAGTCAGTGGCTACATTTAGCTGTCCACTGAGTTGTTTAACATTGGATCATTCTGGGGGCACAAATTGAAATATTTATTTAATTGTTGGAGATTATTTTGGTAAATAAATTGATGATTGCTTTGGAAAGCTGCTGAAAACTCTAGGAACTTTGGAACAATCGACAGAGTAGGCTAAAAACAACTGTAGCTCTTAAACAGTTGGTTTGTAGTTGAAAGGAAAAGGTGTCTATGTCAGCATTACTGTTGCGGCAGCACTACTCATTGGCCCTAGGACCAATGTTAGTGAGAAAGTGGTGAGTGGTATTGCCTGGATTGTGAGACCTCCATTGGATCATTTGGACTTCTGGTATAGACAGTTAAATTCAATGGGATAATTTGTTTTTGTCTTTTTTTTTTCACATTTTTAAAAAAATTTTTTATAAACATATAATGTAATTTGTTTTTGTCTTATCAGTAAGATTGTATGAAATGTTTTGCTTCTCCAAAAAGCTCTCCTTATGTGTTATGCCCCTTAATAATGTTATTTACTTATTTACTATAGTTTCATTTTATGGATGAACAGAATCCCAAGGGAAGGGACAAAGCTATTGTTTTTCCAGCACACACAACCATAGCTTTCAGTGTTTTTGAACTCTTCATTTACTTGGATGGTGCCTTTGGTAAGTGAATGATTTGCATGAAACACTGAAATGATTATACTTTTAAGAAGAATTTAATGGGAAGCAAACACATACACACCCTCTCTACGTAATTCAGGAAGAATGATACTCTCGGTACTGTCAGTCTTACGCTTGGCTAAAGCAGCTGGGAAAGACCTTCCGGTTCCACTTACCCGCTCCCTCTTTTCTGCTTTTTGGGGAACGCTGCAGACTCCCTACCACCCCATGTGCGATTATAGAGAAGAGCTCACATGCAATCCACTGACAAAGTTTTTCTTGACTTACATGAGGAGATAATAAATGATCTTCTAATAGGTCGTTTTTGAAGACAGCAAATAAAGGAGTGGGTAGGTAGTTAAGATGCCTGTCAGAGTCTGTGTGTCCAAACTAAGATACCTGAAGACAAATTCTTTTCAGCTTTACCTCTCATGGATCCAGTTTCCCCCCAACTCTCCCTAAAAAATAATTTTGACAGTATAAATGCTTACCCTAAAATTGTCTTTCCCCTCCAGAATGCCTTGTATACCTTATATAATAGTGTAGCTCGCTTTAGACTTTTCACGGGTCTTTAAGAGGCCTGCGCCTCAAAGGATGGGCAAGGGAGCCCCCTCACCATAGTAATTCGTAGACATTTTTAGACCTGTTTGTTTCTGTAGTTTTGTGAGAAGTGAGAATGGGAAGTCCAGAAACATGACAAAACATGCTAATTACAGTCTATTTGGGACATTTCAGTTGTAGGTTTTTACAATTATATTGATCTTTAGGAGTATAAACTGATAGAACTGACACAGGTATTGAAATTTAAAATGTGCATACGCTTTTGGGAATTTATCCTACAAATATACTTAAACATAATGGAAGTGATATGGGTGTAAGGATATTCAGTTTGTAAGAGTGAAAGATTGGAAATAATCTTAAGATCTATTACCAATTAATAGTTCAATAATGGTGCATCCATAACTATGGAATATTATGAAACCATTAAGAAGAATGAGATATGGGCTCTGACATGGAAGAATGTCTAAGAGATATTTTTAAGAAATGTGCTTAGTGTATAACTATTTGAGCCTAATACACACACACACACACACACACACACACACACACACACGTTCTTTTATGTGTGTATGAGCCTACACACACACACACACACACACACACACATATATTCTTTTATGCTTATAAAATATACTGAGTATATCTGGAACTATACTCTGGAAACTTAACAGTGGTTACTTGTGGGTGGAAAACTGAGGCTGGGGTCTAGGGTATACTGGAGACTTGTTACCATATCTTCCTTTTGTAGTCTGGATTTTGTGCCATATGAATATTAACTTTTCTAAAAATATATAAAATTTAATTAAAAAAATACAGTGAATGGCATGTACCAGCGTTCATCAGCCACAACTAAAACTCCCAATGAAATTTGAGTTGTCCAAGTCATAGCATCTTCTAAAATTTTTTTTTATAGACCTTTGTGTCACTTCAGTGTCAAAAGGAGGATTTGAGAGGGAAGAAACAGCAACGTTCGCGCTGCTCTACAGACTGAGGAATATACTATTTGAGAGAAGTATGTCCGTTATAGAGTATTTCAAATGTCTATTTTCCTCTTGGATTAAAACTTGAGTTTGTCTAATCAGTACTCCTTGTCTGTTGAGGATTTTAAATCTAAAAGCCAAATCATTTCATGACAGATGGTTTAGATTCACGTATTTGTAAATGGGGTTTGGTTATATATTTCTAATGTGACTTCTAACACATTTCTTTGCTTTTGTGCTTTCAGATAGAAGAGTGATGGATGCCATTTCTCGCTCCCAGCTTTACTTAGATGATCTGTTTTCTGACTACTATGACAAACCTCTCAGCATGACTGATATTTCTCTCAAAGAAGGGACCCATATCCGAGTTAACTTGCTTAATCACAACATTCCAAAAGGACCTTGCATACTCTGTGGGATGGGAAACTTTAAAAGGGAGACAGTTTATGGGTGCTTTCAGTGCTCTGTCGATGGGCAGAAGTATGTGAGACTTCATGCAGTTCCTTGTTTTGATGTTTGGCACAAGAGGATGAAATAAAGTGGAAAGTGAACGTAGTGTTTTAGGTGCAACTGTGCCACATACCTTTCCAAAATCATTTGGTATGCTTTGATGAATTGTGGCAAATTAAAGAGGGGGAGGAAAAAGAAATTAACCTGTCTGGACATCATTTTCTTCCTCTATAAACATGGAGATGATAATAGTATCTGGCCTACAAATTGTCATAAAGATTAATATTGTTTGTGTAAAAAAAGGTTAAATATAAAATTCAAAATATAGATGTTCCTTCCTGAAATCTACCAGTTACTTTAAAATTATATTTGGGATTCGGCTATCATTTTAGATAACTTTATTACATAGTGATTTTTCTAAATATCAATTTTATCTTTAGTTGATTTTTAATTCAACATTTAAGAATGACAAGAGGTTAGAAGTGATGACTTTATGATGCTTTAACCATTGCCTTAGGTCTGGTAAAATGAGAAAAATGTGTTAATAATTTAATGTAATCCTAAATGTTTAATTGTGGTATCAAATGAAAAGCACATTGAGCTCTGGGTGGGGTTTTATGGACATAGTTCACAGGGTGACTGAGAGCAGTGTGCTATTGTGAAATGTGCACAGGCTCACTAGTTTTCTCCTTATAGAAACTCACTACTGTCATTTTAAAGTTAAGACCACTAGGACACCTCTATCTTTCTCCTCTGAAAATGTTTAAAATATTTAATATATTCAGTTCTGAGAGATCTTTTTCATCCACCCTATAAAACATCTGAGATTTTTCATACACAAACAACCTAAATTATTAATTTATTATATACCCTTATTATAATAATTGCAGAAGTAATGAAAATTCTAGAACTCAAAATGTAGCGACAGCATTCACTATGAGATATACACCTGTGAAAGTGTAAAGCAATTGGGTAACTATAAAATGCCTGATTATGTATGTAGAATGATTAAATTTTTACTTATTTAAATTTGACCAGAGTTTTAGAATCAATCTCCATTTTACTTCATCTATAATTTTTAAAAACAGAAGTTTAAAAGCATTTGGAAAACAATGGGACAGAAAGGACAGAATTACAAAGTTTTCTTCATTATGGAATGATTTCCGTTTCTTCTTCCACTGTGTTGGTGGTTTGAGCCGAATATATGACTCAAAGGCAAATAGGAGTATACTGATTGCAAAATGCTCTAGTGACTTTTTTTTAAGAATAGGGGCAGTTTCCAAACCAAAACATAATATTGAATCACCAACTTCGTTCCAACGGAGCAGATTTTCCTGAGGGAAGTCAAGAAACAAGAACTGGCAGTTGAGCAAGTGAGGAGGAGTTACAAAATTGGGTACAGGTACGAAGCACTCTTGGGAGGAAAGGAAACCAAAACCCAAGGTGTTGGTTTTATGAAGTGTCAAACTCTGTGCTATGCATACGTGATATCTGTCAATCTGGTGGGTTTTGCCTTACCCCTGAACTTTTAGATAATAGCATTTGGGGCAGTGTAGTTAAAGAGTTTAAAGACAAACACTGAACAATGGTTTGGAAAATGGAAAATGGAAAATGGAAAAAGCTTTGGTTTGAACTCACTTGTTTGGAGCAGAGCTATTTAATGCCTGACATAGTTTTCTACATACGCAATGGGCAAAACCTTCCATGGTCCAATAAATAACATGCACTTTCTTTGACACCAGTGTGATCTACAGCATCTCTTACCTCCTATTCTCAACAAGTTGGATGTCATGATTTGACCATGATGCAAAACTGCCACTGAAGTGTATATCCCAGTTTGTATCCCCATTTGATACCCTCATGTGTAAAATAAATTGTACACATTTTCAAAAATTTGATGGGGTACCAGTTTGTAAGGCTCAGTCATGATCAAGAACAAGGACATCATAAAATGAAGTGGCATAGGGTAGAGATACATAGAGAAAGGGAACCGGAAATTAAGGAAAACCATGGCATTAATTTAAAACGATCAAGACAAAAAGTTAGGGATGATAGATCTAAAGGCCTACAAGAAGGAAGAGGAGGTAGCACATTTATAATGATGTCTGAAGGAGTACAGACTCAGAACAGTATAGATTTTATTATGTCTGCTATGTAAGAGGCACAAAGCCTTTGGTCTGGTCAATTGCCTTTAAGCATTCCCCATTGGAATAATGACCAAAGACCAGAGCTTGCACCAAAAAGTAGAGAAACTGTGTTTAAGGCTCTCTGTGGGACAGAGGTATACAACTAATACTTTCTTATATGCATCCAAAAGGAGTATTTGTTTAGTTCTGTGATTTTTATATGCTTCTACTTGTAATGCTGTGAAATGTATAAACAAATGAAATGTTAATTCCTGGGTCCTATTGAATATTTTCAATATAATGGGACATTTTTACAATTAAAATGTTAAAAATTGGGTATTTAACACTTTTACATGTTGTTAAGGTTGGAGCTGGAAAGAGCTTGTAGATTTTGACATAGATGTCCTCTTGCTTCCTGAAGGGGGAAAACTGCCCAGTGGGATGTGGTCTATTTCTTGGTGATGCAATTTGTGTTCACAGAATAAAGCAATAGGAAACACAATTATACTTTTCCTGAACGTTAAATTTGCAAAATACCACACATTTATTATGCCAAAATTACATGTATTGATGGGATCAAAATATATTCTCGTGGGAGGAAAACATAAAAGACAAATTCTAGGGGAAGTGACTTTGTTTTATATATAAAGTACAGTAAGTAGCTAAGAAAATTTAGAAATAAAAATATGCTACAGTTCATCATGTTGATATACATTGTATTCCTTGGAAGAAATGAAGCCATCACCATCATGATCATTCTTCTTAAAAATATCTTCTAAAACTGCATTCTGATATGACTTGTCACGTGGCTTATCATCCTTTTCAAACTCCCTTTGCAGGTAGTGATTTATCTAGAGGGCCAAAATAATGTCTTTAATAAAAAAGTACCACAGTAAATTTTCTGTAACTTTAAGGAAATGTTTACATAAGGAAACTCAACGGTAAGGCTACTTACAAGTGATATTAGAAATTTAAAAAACGACTTGAGGTTTTATTCTTTTAACCTTTGAAGCAATTTTTCTGAAAAGAAGCATCTTCAAATTAGCTTCCCCTGAGGTTACAGATGGTTAGTGGTACATACTCAAAGATTAACCTTTGAATTGAATTTTGTTGAAACCAAGTATTTTCCAATAATCTATACTGTCCACATTATGAAAGGAAAATGAGGAAAATCATTCTTAAGGAATCCTATTAGTGAATAAAAACCAAATTGGTATTTTTATAATCTCTAAAATTAATGTACATATTGAATTATCAATAAAACTCAACCATAGGTTTTGAAATAAAATTCAATTTTCTTAACTTTTCTATGATTCTATAACTCTCCTTCAAATCCATACAGCTATGGCAATCTCTATAATAATAAGACCAAATAAAGAACAGGTATTAAGTATTCTTTCTCTGCGTTAATATGACATTTCTACTAACCACATGGGACTACTAACCACTTGACATGTGGCTAGATCAAATAGAGGTATGCTACTCTCAGGGTTAAGTACACAACATATTTTGAAGACAATAAAAAATATTTATAATTTTTACATTGATTTCATGCCGAAGGGGAAATATTTCAGATATACTGTTAGATAAAACATAGTATTAAAATTCATTTCACCTGTTTCTTTTTGCTTTTTTAAGATGTGACTACTAAAATTTTTTTTATATACGTGACTCAATCATATTTCCATTGGAAAGTGCTAATATATATAATAACTAAAGAATACAATGTGCAATAATCTGGAGATACTGTTCAGCAAGTCTGGGTATTTTAAACGCAAGAGGATTTTTAAAGCTAAAGTTGAACTTTGAGAGGTTTTTAGCAGTATGTATCCCAGCTCAGTCCATCATGAGTACACTATTTTAGAATGATCAACAGAACTGTTCTCAAGTGAGACTTTAGTCCTATTGAGGGAGATACATTTTTTTCTTCTAGTTGAGCCATAACAATGCTATGTAGATGAAAAGAATTTTAAAGAACCTCAATATTCCTCAGTTTCTAAATAAATATATTTTCATAACCAATATTACTGACTCTCAGGACACACTTTTCTAGTATAGTTTAGTGGAAATGTACAAAAAGGCAGCAGTAAGAACATAACCTTAATTTCGCTGACAATGAGTTCCATACTATTTCTACTTCATAATTTAATAAAAAGTACTGTGTACCTCTTCTCTCCCACCTTATACTAAAGAATTGAATTGATCTTTCTGATGATGAGAGGAGGTAGTTTCTTCTAGTTCATGTTTTAAATCTAGTCTTTGTCATGTACTCACTGTGTGGTCTTGGGACAAATAATTTAACCTCTCTGGACCTCAATTTTGTTATCTGTAAAAGAGGGGAAACAGTATCTCTATGGTAGTATTTATGTGAGTATTAGAGTAATGTTTATAGATGTCAATGAAAGCTATTACTATTCAAGCATGTGAAAGTCACTCTTAACCTAGTGATAACACAGCTGATACCTGACAGACATCTGGACAGACTGTTGCTAAGCAGGTCGCTGTTTTGGACTTTCTCTACTTTTATTTTCCAGAAAGAACTAAAGAACCCATAAGAACTACTGAAGACTATTCATACTGCAGAATGTGCCTCTTTGTGTACATCTGATAACGAATGGTTTGTATGCACAGGCTGAGCTCTTGGGTACTTTGTGAATTCATCAGCTGCAGTTCACTCTGAAACTCATAAGGAGTCAACGCCAAGTACGTGCTGGATGGATTTGCCACTCCACTAATTGTCCTCCTCCTTAAGGAACAAGGGATGTTTTCATTCACATATCCCTCTCCCACTGCTGAGCAACAAAGGAGCTTCAGGGGCAAGTCCTTACTAATATCCTAGAGGAGGAAGTAGAATCAGGGTGGGGGAAGGACTGGAGAGGGAGCACACCTGTCTCTGGAAATCAACCCCTCAGGGACCTTTTGTTACTGAGGTGGTAGAGTCATGCTTGTTAAACTGTCTCCCAACAAAGGGGAGACAAATGGGTTACTCAACTGAAGCAAAAAGGGTATAGTCAGTGGGACTAAGCCAATCACTGGCCTTCAGTAGTACAAACATTAGCCCTCAAACATCCAAACTGGAAATTCCCTGAAAGAGGTATGTAGGCCCTGGTTAAAAGCAAGGTAGTGTGGACAATCGGGTGGCATGGTGGGTTAAGCAGTCAACTCTTGGTTTCGGCTCGGCCTGTGTCCGGCGTTGTGCTCAGCACAGAGTCTGCTTGAATTCCTCTCTCCCTCTGCCTCTCCCCTCTCTAAAATAAAAATCAATCAGAAAGAAAAAAAAAAAAAGAAAGAGCCAAGTAGCAGAGCCAGACTGATTTTGCCACTTAAGGGTGGTGTGAACTTAGGCCAGTTACTTAACCTGCTTGGGCATCATTTTCCCCTTCCATAACATAGAGATAATGACATGTGTATATCTCATAAACTGTCATAAAGATTAAGTGAGTTCACATGCTAATGTGCTTCTAGTAGTACTTGGTACTGAGAAAATACAAAAGAAAATTACTATTATTGCTCCGACATCTTTATTAATCCCCCAATTCATATAGAAGACTGACTGGAGGGGCGCCTGGGTGGCTCAGTCAGTTAAGCATCTGCCTTCAGCTCAGGTCATGATCCCAGAGTCCTGGGATTGAGCCCCACATTGGGTTCCCTGCTCAGTGGGGGGCCTGCTTCTCCCTTTGTCTGCAGCAACCCCCCAACTTATGCTCTCTCTCTCTCTGGCAAATAAATAAATACAATCTAAAAAAAATAACTGGAGTGTGGAAGCTAGTTAGGGAACTCCTGGATCCTGCTTACAACTTTCTAGTGCACACAATTCAAATTCTCACTAGCTCTTTTCATAGTTTCATGTAATCCCCACAGTCCTGCAAGGCAGAAATTATTTGTACTATTACAAATTCCTATGGTGTTGCTTGAATGAGCTCTGTTCCGGTCTAAAAACTGGAAATGCCCTATGGAGATGAGCTTGTTATTTTAATGAACCTCTGGCAGGGAGAAAGGCAACTGAACAGGATGACTCATTACAAGTTTTATGTTGAAAAAGGCACATTTTCTTCTTGGAGCTTAGATTTTTTAGTAATCGGCTCTGTAAAAGCAAAGTAATCAGCCCATGCTCAGTAGAACTTAAAAATAACCAATGTAATAGAGATCTATTTAAATTGTGAAGAAAAAAAAAGACTTTGTTTGAATTACCTCAGTTTTAGAGAGTTGCCTGTCGTTGTCTGTGTCTATCTGTTTAAATGTTTCAATGCTTCGTGGTCCTTTGGTCACAGCATAAAGTTCAATCTCAAAAATCAGTGTTGCATCAGGTGGAATCTTGCCTTCTGCTAAAGGTATAATTTTTAACAGTTTAACTTACATGAAGATAAGGTTCAGATATTTAATCACAAATAGCCATTATAGCATTATGACTATATTATTTCACATTTATAAAAACCACTTACTAAACATTTTAAAAAAAAATTTCCATGTTTTTAAACCAAATCAGTTTTAAGAACCTAGTAGGTCATTAATTTCTTATTGAATTAAAATAAATACAAGTCATGTAATTTTTATTAATACACCCCATCATTATATAGAAAAGAGCTAGTGCAGAGAAGAAATGCATGGGCAGAAAGATTTCAAAGTGTAAATCAGTAATCTTCTAAAAATTGACATTGTGTAGTTATTTGGCAGCATAAATAAAACATATGTTTCAATATATTTGTCTTCCCAGTCCTTTACAGACATTAAAAAATAAGTGCAATGACAGAATAACACAGTAACAATTTTATGAAATCTGTAATCACAATAAAAAAATTAAGCATTAAGGTGAATAGTCCTCTTAAAAAAGTTAACCTATTCACTCATCTATTACATCACAAGACATCACAGATGATCTTAGAAAGCTATGGGCTGATTCAGATGACCATTTCATAGAAATGACCTGCAGAAATGATGTGCTAAGAGGCAGGGGTTGGCTTGTGTCACCGGTATTGCCCAGTCTCTCCCAGAGTCTCATCCACTAATATTTGTTGAATGAATATTTGTTGAACTAATGCCCCTATGGTTTATTTTTTAAATGGGCTGCTTGTTCTCTGAAGTAAATAGAATTCTTGCTAAAGTATTGATTTAACCCAGAGAGAAAAGAGCTTCAAAGTTACAGCCAAAAGGAGAGATAGATCAGTCATCTCCAAAACCAGGACATAGAAAAAAATCTACCCATACATCCTATGACTAATGAAGTTCCAAGTTATGTAGCCACCTCTTACCTGACTTTAGAGCAAAAAGAGGTAGAGATTAATTCAATGATCATTTTTACAAAATCCATCCCTAGTCTGTCCAGTTACAATCTCCTTACAACAGGGAAACAACTAATGATAATAAGGCAACCTCAAAACACAAATTCAAATTTCTTAAGAAAAAATATTACAAGTCCATATGAAGTTTCTAAATAATTCTACTGGAAACACAGAAAATATTGCCAATTAGGCTTTGTCATACAAAGAAATCAGAGCATAAAAAAGGAGAAAAAGGTGAATTTGCTATAGAATTACTTGTATTTAGAGAAGCAGATCAAAGACGTAGGAGTTAAAGAATCTATACGTACCACGTGTACTGTTAATTTAAAGCACTAAAAAGTCACATGCATTTCAAGACATGCAGGGTGCTCTGTCATATGAAGCAAGGATATTGCACAGAGGAGAGCCTTCTTCAAGTACTACCTAAAATAAAGTTATAGCTGATGTTAGGTCTCAATAACAACTTATTTAAAAGAGCTTATTTGACAAGAAGTGGTTGGTTAAGCAGTGGTGTATGGTCTCCACCACAATTTTTACGTAATCTAATCCTACCTACGTGATGCAGGTAAGCCAGCAATTAAGTATGTCCCAAAGAACATACTTTAGTTGGGCCACAGTTTCTTCATGTGTAAAACAACAGCGTTGGTGGTATTACTAATGAGATTCATCATTTTTATGTCTTTTGGGGACACCTCAAATTGAATACCATCTAACTTCTTCAAAGTTAAACTTGTACCTCTCTGCAGTAAGGGTCTGGTTTATTAATAGCTTAGGCAGCCTGGGTAATCATTCATAGCTAAGCATAAACTAGTTTACAAAAAGTGTAACTACGTGGACTTCTGCTATAGGGAAGCGGGGCCCAACAGGATGAATAAGCACCTATTAATGCGGGATGTGGTTAAAATGAGACTGAAGAGTCGAAAAGGCAAACTTTACCTGTATCATCTTGCCTAAAATCGGCCTCAACCTATGACAATATTTTTGGGCAAGGACTGCATTCAATTTAACTTATCTTCAATTTTTTTTCCTCTCTCCCTCTCCCAGATTCCTGTGCAACTCTAAATAGGATATACATATTATGGTTCCATGGGAGCTATTTTGATGGGACCAAATGATTGGTCAAAAGCATTGAGAATGAAGCTATAGTCACCTGTAACTGTCTCTTTAGGAGTTTTCAGTCTGACTGGGTCTGTTTTGTGCCACTAACCTCCCTGCAATCCAATCTGGGGCAGTGGGCCCCTCCTCTTGCTGGAAAGAGCACGTGAGGGAATCACAACTATCAATGAGTTAACAAAACAGCCTCAGAGAGGGTGAACCATTCAACGAAATATTTGGGAGTAATGACAGCATCTCATCATAGAAAATGAATCTGTAATGACTTTAATCACATACTAAATATTTCAAATAGGTGGTGTTAGCAAGGGTTCTAAATTGTATGAGGAGGGAATGATTATAGTCTTCACATAGCAAGAGGGAGCAAGGATCTGATAGAGAATGCAAAGTGAAAACCATCCCTCTGTCAGGCTGACCATTTCCCCCTTTTAAAAACTTCTCTTTATTCAGCTTCATTTTTAATTTTGTCAATTTCAAAAATTTAAACAGTACAAAATGTTAGAGAGTAAGAAGAAATCTCCTAACCCTTGACCCTCAGGGTTTCCTTCTCAGGAACACTTAATATCATCAGATGACTGTGTATCCTTTCACATATAATTTGTGTAGATGCATGATGCATATGTGAAATTCTCCCCCTCACAAGTAAGATCTTTGAGGATAGGAAATTGTTTCTTCTTTGTACATTGGCTTTATGCTCAATGCCTGGAAAGGGCCTGGCTTTGATGCTCAATAAATACTCCTTGCATGAATACATTCTATGCCACTTTATTTTATTTTATTTATTTTATTTTTAAAAAGATTTTGTTTATTTTGTTTGTTCTCTCTTTGAGAGAGAGGGAGAGAGAGCATGAGCAGAGGAGGCGGGTAAGGGCAGAGGGAGAACGAGAAGCAAACTCCTCACTGAGCAGGGAGCTCAATGATGATGCAGGGCTTGATCCCAGGACCCTGGGATCATGACCTGGGTTGAAGGCCGACATTTAACCCAGTGAGCCACCCAGGTGCCCCATCCCACTTTATTTTTAACATATTAATACATCTGGCTCTATGGCATTCTTTTTATTGGCTGCACCACAATCCATTGTATAGATACATCATATTTGACTAATTCCCTATGGATGGATTCTCAGGTACTTTCCAGTTTTTTGCTACCAAATAAAAGTCTGTAATGAATGTTCTTTTATATATACCTCTGTGTACATTTCTGTAAATGAATCTACTGGCTCAGAGGATATGTGCTTTTAAATCTTGATAGAAATTGCCAGAAAGGTAGAGTGATTTATATTCCCAGCAATAATGTATGAGAATGCTAGCTTTCTATACCTGTGCCAACTTTGATGCCTTTGATCATCTGATGAGTGAAAATGGTGTCTCACTTTGTTTTAATTTGCCTTTCTTTAATTATTAATGAAACTAAATGTTCCCATAGATTTAAAGGTGTTTTTGTTTTTTGTTTTTTTGTTTTTGTTTTTTTTGTTAGTAGGCTGCTTGCCTATTTCTAGGGTTGGGTCATTTTTATTATTGGTGAATAACACAGTTGCCAAAATTTTGTCCATTTATCTGCTTTACCTAGGTTCTTAGATCTTATAGTAGGATTTTTAAAATAGGTAAGATATTGAAAGAAGCAGTTCATTTCTTCCACATTTCAAGGCTGTTCCCGAATTCGGGGATTAGTGACTGATAGCTTTTTATATTCAGTTGCTCTTTTTACTATGTTCTCGTGCTGTCCTTTTATTCTAAGATATGTTCCAGTTTCCTGAGGTTTATGAATTTGACTTTGGTACTGCTTACCTAAGGTATATGATATAGACATTTACATAATAATAAAATAACATGTACTAAAACCAATAAAAATGACTAAGGTAGATGGGGCGCCTGGGTGGCTCAGTGGGTTAAGCCGCTGCCTTCGGCTCGGGTCATGATCTCAGGGTACTGGGATCGGGTCCCACATCGGGCTCTCTCTGCTCAGCGGGGAACCTGCTTCCCTCTCTCTCTCTCTCTCTCTCTGCCAGCCTCTCTACCTACCTGTGATCTCTCTCTGTCAAATAAATAAATAAAATCTGAAAAAAAAAAGAAAAAAAATGACTAAGGTAGAACTTATAGAATATATAGGATCTTTATGAGTACTGCCACTATATGAGGGAAAGAACTCTGGCCAGAGAGCTATCTTCCAACAAATGTCTTAATTTTCTATAAATGTGAAAAGTGGGGACCAAGCTGGACTGGACTAGATACAGCTAGATTATTGGTCCCTGTGATTCTGTAACTATTTTCCCCTGTGGTTTTTTAATTTTGTTTTTAGTCATTCAAAAATTTTTAATTATGGAAAATATATGCAACATAAAATTTATCACTGTAACTATTTTAACTGTATAGTTCAATGCATTCACATTGCTGTGCAACCAATCTCTAGAACTATTTCATCTTGGAGAGCTGAAACTCTATACCCATTAAACCACTTCTCTGCCTATTCCAGCCTCTCTCCAGCACCTTGGCAGCCTCTCTTCTTTGTATTTGACTAGTCCAAATACCTCATACAAGCAAAATCACATAGTGGTTTTTTTGTGATTGGCTTATTTCATTTAGTATAAGGTACTCAAGTTTCATCCATGTTATAGCATATAGAATAATTTCCTTCCTTTTTAAGGCTGAATAATACTCTATTTTATGTGTACACATGTTGTTTATCCACTCATCTGTCAATGGACACTTAGGTTACTTCTACTTTTGGCTTCCACTTTTTTATGAATGGTGCTGCTATGAACACGAGTATACCAGTATCTCTTTGAGACCCTGCTTTCAATTCTTTTGGATATATACCCAAAGCTATGCTTTATTTTTAAATATAACTTAGAGATAGAATATTAATACACCTTACCATAGCCTTCCTTTCCATATGCAAATGAAGGGGGTATAATCACTTTCCGCTTCTCTCCAGGGCACATATCCATCATCGCAATGTCTAGCCCTTTTATGACTTGCCCAACACCAAGAACAAACCATTTGGGGTGGCCTTCATTTTGTGTCCGGCTATAATAAAAAACAATACTTAGGTAAGCTGATTTTAAGAAAAATGAAATAAAACTTTAAAATACACCTGGGCGGGATGTCTGGGTGGCTCCGTCAGTTAAGTGCTTGCCTTTTGCTCAGGTCATGATCCCAGTGTCCCAGGATTGAGCCCCACATTGGACTCCTTGCTCCGCTGGGAGCCTGCTTCTCCCTCTGCCTGCTTCTCCCCAGTTGTGCTCTTTATCTCTCCCTATGACAAATAAATGAAAAACCTTTAAAAAAAAATAAAATATTTCTGGACATGAGGTTATAATTTAAAATTGGAGTCCTTTCTCTTTTTTCAAATTAATATTCATTCTGAACCTCCTGGCAGGATGTTTGGCTCAAACTTCCTTCAAAATAGCCAGAAAGAAGTATGATTTGCCCAAAGCTAATCATTAGGAGTCATGTCCATCTTTTTTATTGCCATTTTGCAAAAACTATTCAATAGTTACCTTTTTAATGGGTCTCTGGCCTCTAACTAGCTGCATGGCTTGTCAAATAACTCATTCAACCTTTCTGAGTTTGTTCTAAAAACTGATGGCTCCGGTTTAACCTCAAAAAGTCATTTGAACAATAACTAAAATTTGTATCTTTTCTTACTAAATTTATCTATTTTCTTCCAAATGAAAAGAACTAACTTTCCCCAATCATATCTTTAGAGGGTTATAGCACAGATGAAGAAAAGCCATTCTTCCTTTGAGTAGTAAAAAGATCAGTTAAATCAGAGCAGGCAGTGGTGAGATTATAGGGGTGACATGAGAGAACACAGGGCCCAGAAGACACCAGGGAAAGTTATTGTGGTTTTTGGATACCTTTGGAAAGTGGTCCATAGTCTGTAAATATCATGCTTCTGAAGCTTCTTAACCTACCCTACCCAATCCTCTGTAAAGAGGCTCCAAAAAATGGCAGAAGAAAATGTTGAGAACATCCTTACAGACAGTACCATAACTTATCCTTCCATGGATCCCAAGGGTGGTGGCAGTGGCCGGGGTGCGTCTGTATGTCGTGTATTTCCGATAATCTCGTGGGCCACCATTTTTAATAATTTAACAAGTAATAGTTCAACAGGGAACTACTGCATATCAGTAGGAATTCCCCCCGCCCCCTCTCCCCCCCGGAATAAAAGGCTCAACTCTTCCTGTTAAATAACGAGAACCAATCAACCAACCACGTAGCTTCTGGTTAGTAGAGGAAGCCTGGATTTCATGCATCAACAGGACGCCAGAGCAGTTCACAGCCTTTCTTACCTGCAGTAGAACTTCGAACCGTCTTTAGCCAAGAAGCCGTCGTAATGGGCATTTAGCAGGTCTCCCTTCTTGCTTGTCTTAGAACAGTTTTCTGGACGATGCAAAACTTCGATCTTCACTTCCTCTGTGCTCTCCTCTTCCTTTTGTCCCTGAGCGGTAAAAATGCCCCATACATAAAAGAAAACGATTAATCTTAACAGAAGCGGCATGATTCCTGAAGTTGGCCTCAGATGACCACCGCGTTCCTTCACGCGTGTCAGTCGTGCCCAGTCGCTGCCAAGGCAGCTGAGTTCCGACGCGTGGCAGGCATTGTTCTACGTCACAAAGGGCTGGGGGCGGGGCGCCCCATGGCCCCGCCCCTTTCGGGCGGCGCGCTCAGCCTCAAGAATTTTCGTCGGTCTGCCCGGGTTCCGTCCCTCCCGGTACCCGAGGCTTTGGATCGCTGTCATTAGTCGTTAAGGCAGGACTGAACTCTTGCACCGCTTCTCGTTAAATCCGCATATTTTACAGAAGGTTTCCTCAGCGTTCGCTGGTAATGATCTCGTTTCCTAAAATGAAACAGAAAAAGAATTAAACGGCCTGGTAGTGGGATGTTGTAGTCAGAGAAAACGGCTGTCATTTCTGGGCGTACAAGGTTTCTTCTCAGACCCACAGGGCGCTGGTGGGCATCTGGGGAGGCATTCTGCCTCTGGTAGGTCCTTGAAAGCACCTTCACGGGGCGGAGTCACGCATTAAGAGGTCCCAGGCTAAGCCACACACCATCTGACGGCCACCTGGTCGGGAGTAAACAGAGGTGCTGCTGCTCCTCTACCGTTTAAAGGCGTTTCCCACCAGCCAACTCCGGAGATTGGGGGACCTGCTGCTGGCGGCCTCCGGGCCGCCCTCGACTGAGGGCCCATGGGAGTTGGGGGAAAACCTGACGGTGTCCCTTTTCTTACCAGCTCCGCGAGGTTGGTAACCATCCACGGTGCACCGAGGAGGAAATGAAGTTATTTGAGTATTTGGCCTTTTCAATCTCACATGCACGGTAGGGATTTCACCAAGTTTGGCACAAAACCAGCTTTTACCCCACCCAACATTTTAGTATGAAATCTTTCAAACATACAGAAAAACTGAATTTTATTGCCCCATTCCCGCGGCCTTCTACTCACCACTTGGATTCTATCATTAACTCGTAACTCTATTCGACTTTTTTTTTACGCCACCATCTACCCATCTCTGTACCCATTGTTCACCAATTCACCTGATTTCCAAGTGAATACCCAAAGACTATTTACCCAGACCAGAAAACGTTCAGCGCAGGCCTGGATTAGGTTCTGGAAAGAGAGAGTTCGTTCTGCTTGGCGTACTCGGCCCTGCTAAGCGAAACCGCAGCACCAAGCCTGCCTGGCGTAAAGCCTGCAGCATTTCATAAATCGGAATTATTGTCATTATGTAAGATGATCATTTCCAAACAGGATTTCTTAAAATCACAAAAGCTAGGGGAAAGTCTTTATTTCTAGAAAAAAAAAAATAAATTCCAAAGTTTGGTTCCGTGTTTTATATTCTAGATGAAGTCGTGGCTATCTGAGGTTAAGTGTCGGCATGGTGACTGTTCTTGGGGCCCCTCACGGTTCCTTGCCGGAGGGCTCGTAGCGGCACCCCGAGGGGATATCTTCCTAGGAGATAATTTCTTGGGCTCTCTGAATTTGGGGAGGGTACGAGGGACACAGAAATAGGTAGTCTTTCACGTTCTTGAAACAACCACCGGAAGGACCTGAGGCTCGGCGATAGGAAAACCTACCGCGCACCAGGACGTGTGCGCGGGCAGTTCGTCGGGGCTACGGGGGGCCGAGAGCGCCGCGGGGTCCCAGTCCGCCCGCCCGGGCTCGGAGGCTTTAGCTCCACCGTGTGGTGGGTCCATGCCTCCCCGGGGCGGAGGGAGAAGTGTGGGGAGCCCCCGGACCGCCGGCCGAGGGCCTGAGGGAGAATGAGGAGGAGTCAGGCGGCAGGACTGGGAGGTGAAGGGTGCGCCGCGGCCGCCAGTCCTCTCCCGCAGCCTCCAGCGCCGCGACCCGGCAGCCAGGCCGCGCCCGCTCCTCCAGCCCCGCCGCCGGGGAGGGGTTTCCCGGGACGAGCCGGCCCCTTTCATCCAGGAAGTGAAAGCGACGTCGGGGTCAATGAAAACAAACGGGGAGGCCCGGGGGGGTGGGAAGGAAGGCGGGCGAGGAGGAGGGAACGCCGGGGCGCGGGAAGGAACAGCCGTGTGGTGGACGCGCGAGCCGAAGGCGGGTTGCGGTCGTGATTTTGTCGCCGCCGCCGCCGAGGCTCGCCCGGGGATGTCTGAGTCCGCGCCTCGCGGCCCCCGAGCTTCAAGCGGCGGCCGCCGCCCGGGCCTCTAAGGGCCGCCACGTCCCGGCGGCGCGCGCGCGGGCTCAGGGCGGCTCGGTGCCGGCGGGGTTGCCCGGGGAGTGCCGGGGCGGGCCGGGAGGGGCTGCCCAGGCTCCGCGCCTACCCAGCACCGCGGCCGGCGCCCGGCCAGGAGGATGCGCGGCGCCGGGCTCTGAAGCATGGAGGGGGTTCTGTACAAGTGGACCAACTATCTCACAGGTCAGAGGGCTCGGGTACCCGGCGGGGGGGGTGGGTATTGGCGGGGAGAGGCGGGGGCCTCCGGCGGGTTTATGTGGGGAGGCTGCGGAAAAAGAGGGTCAGGGGCCTTTCCGTCTCCTTGGCCTGCAGTGACCCTCGCGGAGAATGGGCTCCCTTGGCTTCCCGGGCTTAATCCTTCCCTCCGTCCCTTGTTAGAACTGGCCTCTGCAGGGGACGGTTCGAGACTGCGCACCTTCCTGGCGGTGGGAAGTGTGCCTGACCACTTCTTTCCCCGTGTAATAATGCTTATTTCCTCCCATGGCTTCGGTAACAATTTCCAGTCACACTGCGTGTGTTGTTGCAATCTCCATCCTTATCCACACTTGATTCTGCATTTTGTTAATAACTGAGTTGTCAGGGTGTAGGACTAGAATGGATCCTGTAAGATCAAGATTTAATTTTAGGGAAACTTTTCTATATATATATTTTTAAATTTGTAGAACATTTTAGCACGGTTTATTTTAAAAGTTCTGCACGGTTTATTTTAAAAGTTCTCTTGTTAAAGTTGTTAAACTGTTCCCAGATAACATTCTCTTAGGAGTTGGTTGTCCATGTGCTATCTTTATGTTTTGGAATTAAGGTAAGTGTGAGAAATAGTGGAGGACGGTGCAGTACACAGAAGTGGAACAGTCAGTGTCACCCATGAAGCAGGTTGGAAGGAAAAACTCCCAAGAATCTGTGTTTCTGTAGAAATGAAAGATCAGCAGGGAAGGGGCTTTTTCCGTGACACCAAGAGCCTGGCCCATTTAAAGACCCTTAATTCTGAGTTGTAGTCCCATCTCTGCCATCAACCAACAGTAAGGACAAGTCACTTGCCCTCTCAGGATCTCAGTTTGTGAAGTACAGGATGGTCAACTAGTTTATCTTGAAAGGTGCCTTTCAACTCCAGAATTCTATGATCTCAACACATTAGAGGAAAGGAAGTGAGTTTAAAGGAAGATTAAGTAGCAAATAGATTTCTTGTTCTAGTGTAATATAGACATCTTGATTCCCTACCCACTTATCTACTCTGCCCAAAGTATTGAAAAGTTACCCAAAGTTAGCCTTGGTAACTGCAGGTACACTCAACTTGTGTCCACCCTGACCATGTGCAAAATCTGCCCATAAACACTGTAGGGCATAAGCACTGAGCTAGGGTTGCTCCCTCCTTCCTTTCTTCCTTTCTTCCTTCCATCCTACCTACCTACCTTTCTTTCTCTCTTTCTTTTTCTTTTCTTTTCTTTTTCCTCATTTTCTTTTCTTTTCCTTCTTTCTCTCTCTTCCCTTCTCTGTCTCTTCTTTCTTTCCGATTAATTAGAACGTAAAGCCTGATTTATAGCAGCAAATGCTTTAACATTTATTATATATGCATGTTTTATTTTGCTCATTTGACATTTGCTCATTAAAATGTCAAACAGTTTGTTTCTATAAATAACATGTTTTAGCAGGAAGCTTTTAAAAACCAAGGTATGTATTTGTTCTTAAACATTTTTGGGGGGCAGTTGTGAGAACAGTTACCCTGTTTACTTGAAGTACGGTATTAACTTTAAAGACAGTGGTTTCTATGCTTTGAGATGCAAATGATCATCTCATTGCAAACTTTCATAAGCATAGTGTCTACAGTGTCTTGGGAGGAACCACTTAATGCTAGCCTAGAGCAATGGGTGATTACTAACATGAGTCATAATTTATTCCTGGAGCGAAATGTGGTCTTGGTGGCCATCTTTCTCATCTAGGGCACTGAGCACCAGCTGGTTGAGCTTTTAACCACATGTGCTTAAGCTCTTAGTCTTTGCAGAGCATTTAAGCTAACTGCTAGTATGCATTGTAGAAGCTTGCTGAAAGGAGATCTTTGTTTGGAAGAATTCCATTTTAAAAATATGAATTTGACTTGGTGGCATGATGATTATTAATTTTAGTTCATCTTAGGTCAGAAGAATGAGCAGCTGTTCGTACTGAATGATGTTGAAGGAACTTTTTAGTTTCATGACAGTGTTCTTTGAGAATGTGTTCTTTGTAGAGAATAAGGATTTCAGTAACATTTGGTAGTTGGAGATAAAACGAAAGTTGTTTTTTTTTTTTTTTTTTAAAGAATGCCTCTGAATCTTTTTCAAAGAGATATAGTCCTTTGTTATATAAATGTGTGAATCAGTTAGATTGTTTTGATTAAACATTTCTTCACAAAGGTGTGTAGAGATAACTAACAGTCTCAATTATTTTATTAAGCATGATCACCTTTCAAGTTGCTGCAAATTATAAATGAGTCATTTTACTCATTTGTTTTAAAGAGATATTGAATCTCAATAAAGAAGGCTTACAAAATCACAGTTTGTCTTAAAGGCACCCTGGACCTGGGGTGGAGTATACTTTTACCACCCTGCTTATAATTTGTTTGCCACAGTGAATTAGTGTTTGGAAAGATAATGTTTTCACCATTTCTGTACATACTCAATATACAACATATGCTCATGCAATATATTGCATATCTTTACTCTCATGGATAACATGCAATATCTCACTTTTCTAGTATTTAATCACTGGTTTAATCATTGATACTTTTTTTTTTTTTTTTTTTTAGCACCTGTTATGTGCCAGGCACATTCTAGGTGCTGGGAACATAATGATAAACAAGATAAAGTTCATGTACCAAAAGAACTTAATGTTTTAATTTGCTAGGCCTTATTAGGAGTTGTAGTGTTTCATAATAAGATTTTTTTTAGTGTTTGAAATGTATTTTAATTATTTTGGATATCCAGCTTTCTGAACTGTATTATGACATTCTCTTTTCTGAAATTTAACCTTTTTATGATGACTTGATCCTGTCATTTCACAAGTGTTACAGGAAAAGCCATTTGGGGAGATAAGTCCTGCGTTTGTATCGGGGGTAAGAATGAATCTCCCATCTGCCACTGTCTTGGTATTCTTTGGCCCTGGAAAAACTGAATTGATTAAGCATATAGCAGGCTGTGTCTAATGTGACCAGGCTGAATTGTGATTTAATAGTTACAGAAAGAACAAGGAGAGTCACACTGGCTTTAGTGAGGCACTGTGGTCATGGTCACTCTGTTATTAATCAGTGAACTGTTGTAAATTAGTAGCATGCTTGATAAGATTTTAGGGATCACTGAGTTTGGCTTGTAAGAGTAACAGTTGAACTCTGAGGAAAGCCATCAACCTCATTCTCAGCTTTGCCTTAGAGCCAAGTCTGTGACAGTTGTGTGATCTAGTCACTGAGTAAACACAAATGAAATGAATGATTGCAGTTTCTAGCATTTCTGCCTGAGCTGTGTACAGCAAGGCAAGGAGAGAGGGAATGTGGGAAATCCATGTTATCGCCACAGAATATGCAGCTTCTGTGGAAGAGATTAGAATTCATTCAACACTCACTTGTGCAGGGGAGTTTGCTTAGGCTACATGTAGAAGAAAGAGGGAAGGTCGCATTGCAGAATTGAAAGGCTTAGTGGCACCCGAGAGGTCATCTTGTTCAATCGCTCATGGAAACTGAGAATTTTTGATATTTACTGAAATGGAAAAATTTTTTTCAGCTTACCTAACTAAAGAGTGAGAATAGAACTAGGGCTGGAATCCGTGTTTCTGTTGCTTTTTTCATTATGTTGAAACCCAACTCTGTTCCCTTCAGGAAAAGGGGGAAGTCATGTTTTATCCTGTGTAGGGTTATTATAATATTATATTATTATAACATTATTGAGGATGAGTCTCATGGGTTGTTAAGAAGAAGGTCATGAGTCAGAATACAGGTATTACTCCCTATATTTATGCTGACTGACAGATTTCTGGAGAAGGCTCTGGAGAAGGCTCTCCTAGCAAAGTGGGATTGTGGCAAGAACATTTTGGGTAAGATTTGGCCATTAAAAATTTCATTGTCAGAATGTTACTTTAGAACCAAGAAAACATGGATGACAAATCTTAGAAATCATAGATTTCTATGTGATTAAAGTAATTTCTTATTAATCTTTTGTTATTTATAATCTTTGTAGGTTGGCAGCCTCGTTGGTTTGTTCTAGATAATGGAATCCTGTCCTACTATGATTCACAAGATGATGTTTGCAAAGGGAGCAAAGGAAGTATAAAGATGGCAGTTTGTGAAATTAAAGGTAAGTGAATACATGGAATTAGAGAAACTTGAAGTTAGGTAAGTAAAGCATTCTTCATTGTAGTCTAAAAAGAGGAAAAAAAGCATTTCTAGTCCAATAGAGATCTTCTAATATCATCTATTTGCTTAGTAATTAAGAGTGGCACTTAGCATTATTAAGCACAGTTTTTTACTTTTCTCCTTTTATACATGTACTTTGAATTGAAGTTCAAAAATCTCAGTGTTGGTCTTCCAATTTGGACCTGAAAAAAAGTCTCTTGGGGATGCTATTTCAATAGCATACAGAGTCCGCAAGTGTTTTCTTTCATTCTCATTGTAAAGGTATTGTGAAGATTAGAAGCTGAGCTTTGAAGATGATGAGGCAGGGCGTCTGGCTGGCTCAAGTTGGTAGAGGTACAACTCTTGATCTTGGGGTCATGAGTTCAAGCCCCACGTTGGACATAGAGCTTATTTAAAAAAAAAAAAAAAAGCTGAAGATAATGAGGCAAGCTCTGTATGGTTTTTGATAAAACAGAGTCATAAACTCTTGTTCTTTGCTGAATCAGAGGTAAGCTCTTCTGGGGAATAGAGATATTTTCCTTTTCTTCCAAAAGAGAAGAAATAAAGTGATAGGTCATGCTGTAATTTTCATGATGGAAGGTTTCATAGACCATTGATTCATTTGGACATGTGATTGGGCTGTGTGTGGGGGGTTGAGGTAGGTAGGAGAGATCAGACAAAATGATAAAAAGTACTGAATTCTTCAGGGAATTGAAGGAAAAACTAAAACACTAGAGGAGAGATCAGACAAAATGATAAAAAGTACTGAATTCTTCAGGGAATTGAAGGAAAAACTAAAACACTAGAGGAGAGATCAGACAAAATGATAAAAAGTACTGAATTCTTCAGGGAATTGAAGGAAAAACTAAAACACCTACAGGCCTTTTTCATTTTTCCTCTGTAGCTTGGATACTTGTCCTTCCTGAAGAGTACTTCTTTTGACACGGTGAGCTCTTGGTCATAGCTGTCAGACACTTCAGAGTAATCTCACTGCTCTGTGCATTTTCTTATTTAGATTAAACCAAAGCAGCAGCTAATGCGTTACGTTATATTTTCCAGGGCTGGACCGCTAAATTTGTATGGTATCGTGGTAGTTTTTTGTATGATTTAGCCATGGAGACAAAATAGAATTTTTGCTTGCTACACATCTGGTTCTTCACATTCATTTAAGACTTCCTACCACTGGGACTCTTTCAACGGCAGTGATTTATAACGGGTTAGATCAGTGTCATCCAGGGAGCTTTCTCCAAAATGCACGTCTGCCAAGTGATTGTAACATGCTCCCGGTAGTTGAGAATTACTGCTGTTCTAATGGAAGGAAGTCATGGCTATCTAAGGTAGAGAAACACTTCAGCCTAGTTTTTTTTTCATCTTCCCTGAAATATATGTGATATAATTTTGTTGTTTATTTTTTTTATTTTTTTATTTTTTTAATTTTATTTATTTATTTTTTTTTTAAAGATTTTATTTATTAATTTGACAGAGAGAAATTACAAGTAGATGGAGAGGCAGGCAGAGAGAGAGAGATAGGGAAGCAGGCTCCCTGCTGAGCAGAGAGCCCGACGCGGGACTCGATCCAAGGACCCTGAGATCATGACCTGAGCCGAAGGCAGCGGCTTAACCCACTGAGCCACCCAGGCGCCCCTTGTCGTTTATTTTTAACAAACATACTGAAATGTATACCAATAAGTGTTAGCTTTCCAGGTACTCACTTTTGATGTACTTATTTTTAATTGCACCATCATCATCTGTAACACTTCAGAACTCCTCTTTTAGAATTACCATATGGGGGCCCTGGGGTGGCTCATTCAGTTAAGTAGTTGCCTTTGGCTCAGGTCATGATCTCAGGGTCCTGGGATCAAACACCACATCAGGCTTCCTGCTTGGCAGGGAGTCTGGTTCTCTGTCTGCTGTGCATGCGTGCGCTTTCTCTCTCTTACACATAAATAAATAAAATCTTAAAAAAAAAAATTGCCTTATGAACCAATTTATAAATTGCACAAGAAAAGCGCATTCAAAGCATGAGGGTTTTTTTTTTGTTTTTTTTTGTTTTTTGTTTTTAAGATGATGATTTTGTCTTATTTTATTCCCCAGATTTGATTCCAAATGATATTTGGTGAGAGTCAGAAATCAAACTACAAAGTTCAAAGATTCTCCACCCTTGGGGATATTTAAAAAACTTAGTAGTAGAATCCCAAGGCAATTCTAAAATGTTTCAAGCTATGGCAGCATTTTTGCTGTTGTTGTTTGTTGGAAGTAATCATTCTTTCAAGAATAACATACAGAAAAGGGAACAGATCTTAAATATTCAGCTCGAAGAATGTTTACGAAGTTCACACACTCATGTAATCAATCAGATTAAGAATTCAAATACTAGGGGCACCTGGGTGGCTCAGTCTTTAAGTGTCTGCCTTCAGCTCAGGTCATGATCCCAGGGTCCTGAGATCAAGCCCCACATCGGGCTCCTTGCTCGGCGGAAAGCCTACTTCTCTCCCTCCCACTCCCCCTGCTTGTGTTCCCTCTCTTGCTGTGTGTGTCTCTGTCAAATAAATAAATAAAATCTTAAAAAAAAAAAAAGAATTCGGATATTATCAGTATTCCAGATGCTGGGATATTATCCTGTCTCCTCAGCCACTAATCCCTCTAAAAAGTAACCATTAATCTTTTATTGCCATAGATAAATATTGCCCACTTTTGAACATTTTATAAATAGAATAAATCAGTATTTTGTGTGTGAGTTGGCTTCTTTTACTCAACATTGTGGAATTCATCCTTGTTCTGTGTAATGGTAGTTCAATCATTCGTATTGATTTGTAGTATTTCTGCTGTATGAATATCCCACAATTTGGCTATCCATTTTAGTATTGATGTGTATATATGTTTTTCCATTTGGTATTATAGTGAGTAAAGCTGCCATACAGATTCTTATATATTTCTTTTGTTGAACATATGTATGCATTTCTCTTCAGTATATATCTGGAAGTGGAGTAGAATTGCTGAGGCATTCTGTATTCATACATTTAGCTTTAATAGAATTATAAGGAGAAAATTATTCTTGACACTTGCTAGTAAGGCTGACTTTATTCAGGTCTCTTATGATAGGTATAGGGGCTACTGCAATGGGGTTTTGCAGTAGGGGATAGAGATTGGGCTCAATTCCAAATATGATAAGAAAAGTGGAAATTGGTAGCCTCGGATTGGAGGGGGGAGATTGGTGGATGGAAAATTACTAAGAGAAGACACCAGGGAATAGGGGCCATTCTGGCTAAACCGATCTTAAGGATTCTTGCTGAAGGCCGGCCAGGGTGATCAGATATTACCTGGAGTATATTGGGGGTAGAGGGAGTTGTTCAGACATTGGGGGTAATCAGATATTGATGGTGGAGGATTCTAGCTAAACTGACTTAGTGGAATTCCTGCTAAAATTGGATCCTGTAAGGACAGAGATGGAAGCCCAAGGTCAGCCCCAGTCAAGCAGAGGGAACCTGACTGAAGTTCGATCAAGGAGAGAAACTTTGTCACAGATAATGCCAAACTGTTTACCAAAGTGGTTGTGTCAATTTATTCTTGAACTAGCAGAGCATGAGAGTTCCAGGTGCTTTGCATTCTTTCCAAAACTTGATTATTAGTTTTAAATTTTTTGAATATTTCTAGTGTATATAATGGTATCTTGTGGTGGTTTTAACTTGTATTTCTTCAATAGCTGATGATGAGGTGTTTTTTTTCAGATATTAATTAGCCATTTGAACATTTTCTTCTTTTGGAGTCCCTTTTCAAGCCGTTAGCCTAATTTCTACATTGGGCTATCTTTCATGTTGATTTGTAGGAATTTTTTTAATAGTCCAAACAAGCTTTGTATTGTGAGGATCTTCTTCCACTTTGTAGGTTGCATTTTCTTTCTATTAAAGATATCTTTTGATGAACAAATTCTTAATTTCAATAAAGTCCAATTTTTCAGCTTTTAAAATCAGAGCTTTTTATGTCCTGCTTAGGAAATCTTTTTTCTTCTTGAAGGCTTATTGTTTTACCTTGTCGATATTAGGTCTGTGATTGACTTAAAATTTATTTTTATGTATGGTATCAGCAGGGGTTAAGATTCATTTTTTTCTTATAAGGATATTCAGTTGACTGAATATCAATTATAGAAAATATCAGTCTTTCACCTAGTGCTCCTTAGGAATGTCTTTGTCACAAGTTGAGTGACCGTGTACATTGGGTCTTTTTCTGGACTGTCTTTTGTTCCAAGGACCTGCTTTATATCCTTGTGCCAATATCACACTGTCTTAATTTCTTTTAGCTTTATACTTCCTCATATCTGATAGTCTAAGTCTTCTAACTTTGTTCTTTTTCAGGATTGTCTTGGCTATTATTGGTCCTTTACATTTCCTTAATGCATATTAGAATCTGCTTGTAAATTTCCACAAATGTCTGCTAGAATTTTGACTGGCATTGTATTGAATCTGTACATCAATTTGGGAAGAATTGTGTTCTTGACAGTACTGAGTCTTATGATCAATTAACATGGTATATCCCTATATTTAATTAGGTTTTTAATTTTAATAATGTTTTACAGTTTTGCATATAGAGGTCTTGTCCATTTTATGCTAAAGAATTTGATATTTTGGGAGTCTTGTTCTTAAGTTTGTTGTCTTCTCAGGTGACTACTTTGGAGGAGACATCCTTGGTTAATACACCAATTTTGGTATGTTTTAAAAGGAGTCATCTTTGAGCATCTGGCTGGCTAAGTTGGTGGAGCGTGCAACTCTTGATCTCAGGGTTGTGAGTTCAAGTTCCACAGTGGGCATGGGTCCTACTTAAAAAAAGAAAAAAAAAGGAGTTATCTTATTTTCATTTGTAACAACAATTATTATAAATTTGAGGTTTGTTTTCTTTTGAGGTAGCTATTGATACTTTCACTAGTATTAACAAGTAGCCAAAAAAGAGTTACTCTTGGAGCCTGGGGGTTTTATCCTACCTTGGAAATCTTTTGTACCCATCATTGAATGTTGCATATTTATGTATTTCACTATCCACGTCCAAGGATGGTCTTTTTAAGTAGAATAATAAGCTTCCACGTCCAAGGATGGTCTTTTTTTTTTTTTTTTTTTTTAAAGATTTTATTTATTTATTTGACAGAGAGAGATCACGAGTAGGCAGAGAGGCAGGCAGAGAGAGAGAGAGGAGGAAGCAGGCTCCTGCTGAGCAGAGAGCCTGATGCGGGACTCGATCCCAGGACCCCGAGACCATGACCTGAGCCGAAGGCAGCGGCTTAACCCACTGAGCCACCCAGGTGCCCCCAAGGATGGTCTTTTTAAGTAGAATAATAAGCTAGCCAAGCTTTTGTGGCACTACTTGCCATAGTACATCTAGTCAGTATTTTCAGTAATTAATCATATAAATTAAGGCTTCTTCCAGACTTTCAGGGGCCCTGAAAATTTGGCTCAACTCAGCTTGTCCATTCATGAATATCATTACCATGTAATACAACACAAGGCTCTATTTAGGCTTGTCTCCTCCCTACGTATTGTGTTTATTTCCTCATCTAGGCCTTTTTTATGCAGTTTTTCTCTTAACTAAATCCTACTGTTGTCAAATCCTTCTTCCCGAAGGCTTTTTTCCTACCTTTTCTTACTTTTTCTCAGTTCAGTTACATATGATGTCTTCATACCAAAGAGTTTATCATTTAGTTGTTTTGATTATTTTTAGTGTGTCAGTTTGTTTCCCTGGCTAAAGTGTCAGCTCTGTTAGAGCAAAGACTCCTTTCTTTCTCCTCTCCTTCCCCCTCTACCGTCACTCCTTTGAGCTGAGTAAATACTTGTTGATTAAGAACGATGTAGCACAAATTTAGTCTTACAACAAGGATTGAGGATTGGCTCACTATGATCCTTGATTAGTTCTTTTTTGTCAGAGTATCAAGGGGGGGTGGTTTAGGAGAGCAGGGAGGATGGTAGGAAAGAGAAGGTCTCAAATACTCATGCTTATGCTGTGCCCTTAGTTGAGGACTGCTGTGCTAATGGAAGGTGGCCTTAGCTACCATGTATTGGGCCTCTTCTGAATGTCAGGCACTGTCCTAGGTTTGGGGGATAAAACACAGCCTTTTCTTTCAAAGAAATCAGTAAAACCTGTGTGATAAGTGTGACAGTGCCTGTGTATCAAAAGTAGTACAGGCAACCCCTAGAGAGGGAGTTTTTTAGTTGTCAGTGCTGTTTTCTCTTTCTCTTTCCCACGACTTTGGGACCCTGCCAGCATGAATATATGTGAGCATGTGGTTTTGCGAGGCCACTAGACAGCCCTTTAGGGAGAAGCAATGCCTGCATCCTGAAGCTCGACTTCTTGTTTTAGGTGTCTAAAGCCTCTAACACTGTACGAGTGATTGTTTGAGTCTCCCCTAATTAAGTTCATGACTGTATTTCCCCCATGTTTATCATCATAGTCCATTCAGCAGACAACACAAGAATGGAATTAATCATTCCAGGCGAACAGCATTTCTACATGAAGGCGGTGAATGCGGCGGAAAGACAGAGGTGGCTCGTTGCTCTGGGGAGCTCCAAAGCCTGTTTGACTGATACTAGGACGAAAAAAGAAAAAGGTAAACTATATATTTTTCTTTTGTGATGAGAATATTTTCTTAAACATAAATGTATATAGTGTCTTGTGCACTTTTAGTCATCTGTCCTAAAGACATAATCAGAAATGTACAAGATGATTTACATGCTTAGATACTCATTATAGTAAAAAAAAACTTGTGAACAATGCAAAGGTTGAAATTTAGGGGAACAGGTCAATAAAGTATAGGCTGTTATAAGCTGATATGTAGCCAGTAAACTGTTTGCAAGGAATTTTAATAATGTGAGAAAATGCCCAACATTAAATGATAATTGGAAAAAAGCAGGATTCAAAATTACATATCCATTCATTGGTCAGCTCAGGAAAGCTATGTAAAATTGGTCAAGTTGTTACCTTTGGAAAGGTAGTTTGTAGGAAGGAGACTTATTTTTCATGCATAGGGCCCCCTGCTCAGCGGGGAGGCTCCTCCTTCTCCCTTTGTCCCTCCTCCTGCTCATGCTCCCTCTCTCTAATACATAAACAAAATCGTTAAAAAACATATTTATATTTTGGGAGTGAGTTTGCAGTTGTTTGATTTTTCTTTTCTATTTTTTTGGAGTATATAATATAATTATTTTAATAATTAAAAAATACTAGGAGTTAGGTTACTGAAAACAAGTAAACTATGGGTATTGAAAAATGAAAGCCTAGAATTGAATTTTAATTATTTAAAAATATATGAAAGAACATCATGGGTAGAGTATGGCTAAGGGTAGGATAAGAAGGAATGGAAATTCACAATAGCCAAAAGGTAGAAATAACCCAAATGTCCATAGACAAAGAAGGAGATAAACAAAATGTAGTATTACACATACAATGGAATAGTATTCAACATTTAAAAGGAAGGATATTCAGACACATGTTACAACATGGGTGAATCTTTTAAGGTAAGTGAAATAAGCCAGTCACAAAAGGACAAATATTACATGATTGCACTTACTGGGATGCCTAGAGTAGTAAGATTTATGAGATAGAAGGCAGAGTAATGGTTGACCGGGGCTGGGGGGTGGGAGAGATGGGGCTTTATTGTTAAATGGATGTAAAGTTTCAATTGGGGAAGATGAAAAAGTTCTAGAGATGGATGATGGTAATGGTTGTAGGCATTATGAATGTACTTAATGTCATTGAACTATATACTTAAAAATGGTTAAGACAGTAAATTTCATTGTATGTATTGTACTGTAGTCGGGGGAAAAAAAAAAGGAATGGACTTAAATTTGAGTAGAAACTAATTTAGGTTAGGTCAGATGGGCAGATAGAGCTGGTTTGGTCCACTGTGGCTAGAGTGGCTTTGTGGCTAGTATCACAAAGCTGTGCCACTGATTCAGGGTATAGGGAGACATGGGAGGATCTACTACATGTATTTTTCCCTGCTTCCTCTGCTATTTACACTGCTAGTTTAGAAGGTATTGGTAAGTAATGACTGGGACTATGGCTGGATATTTACTCTTTCTGGACATAGTAAAGAAAAGAAAGTAAGTTCTTAATAAAACCATTCTGAAAACAGTATAATATGAAGATGAAGTTATGGAAGGAACAGAAGAAAATAGATGTTTATATGATAGTTTTAACTACATAAAAATTAAAAACTTCTATGTTAAAATGCACAATAAAGAAAACTGAAAGATAGCAGATAGATATGGAAAAGGGCGTACAGTATATAGGAAGGGAAAAATTGCCATATTTAATGTGTAAGAACTTTCATAAATTATTAATTTGAATATTAATAAGAGAAAACATTACAACTGGAGAAACATTACAACTGGAAAACAGCAGTACAACTGGAAAAACCTTAATATTCAAAGGTTAGAAAAGAACATTTACAAAAGAAGAAATATAAGCACTTTTTAAATGAAAGATGAGTAATGGAATGAGAATATTCTGGATAAAATATCCAATGGTTGGGGCTCTTGGATAGCTCAGTTGGTTAGGTGACCAACTCTTGATTTGGCTCAGGTCAGGATCTCAGGGTAGTGAGATAGAGCCCTGAGTCCTGTCAGGCACCATGCTCAGTGTGGAGTCTGCTTGAGGTTCTTTGTCTTTCTCTGCCCCTCTGCCACTCACATGCTTTCTCTCTCTCTCAAAATAAATAGAATCTTTTTTAAAAAAGATTTTTTTTTTTTTTATTTACTTGACACAGAGAGAGAGAGAGACAGAGAGAGACAGTGAGAGATGGAACACAGGCATGGGTAGTGGGAGAGGGAGAAGGAGTCTTCCCACTGAGCTGGGAGCCTGATGCAAGACTTAATCCCAGGACCCTGGGGTCATGACCTGAGCTGAAGGCAGATGCTTAAAGAGTGAGCCACCCAGGCTCCCTAAAATAAAGAAAATCTTAAAAAAAGATCCTGTGGTCATCACCCTGACTCTGGAAATTAATCTACCTAAACTTCATGTCAGATATATGACTCCCATTTTTTCCCAGTTGTCTGAAGAAACGGTATTTCTTCAAGACCCTTGTATCCTATTTCCAAGAGCTCCCACCTCGTAAGCTATAGGTATTTATATCTATTGCCTTACTTTTTAAATGATTCCATTTGTTTTATTGCTCAAAGGATATGAAAACAAACTAAGTGAATGTTTATATATGTTCCCTTCAGAAATAAGTGAAACCAGTGAATCACTGAAAACCAAAATGTCTGAACTTCGCCTCTACTGTGATCTCCTAATGCAGCAAGTTCATACTATCCAAGAATTTGTTCATCATGATGAGAATCATTCATCTCCCAGCGTGGAGGTACACAGAAATGATCCCTTTATGTCTGGTTATGCTTTGTAATACCCTGATGGGTGAGGTTCTTCCCAAGGGGTGACAGAGAAGCATTTTCTAAATGAGCTATTTTTAGCTACTCTGAGCTGTCCCTACTACAGACTCTGGATATCTGTAGGATCTTCTAGATTATATCTGTGCTACCAGAGGAAAGCAGGAAGCAGCACATTTCTCTGGGAAATCAAGGCATATTTTTGCAGCCAATCTGATGATTTGGAGGTTGGGGTGGGGAAGAAGCATTCCAGACTTTGTTTTCCAGACTGGAATCATTAGGCAACCGCTATTCTCTTTCTTTCGGTATACAAGGCCCCAGTTTCAGTGACTGAGAGTTGATAATTTAGCTATTATCAAAGAACTTTTAAAAAGTGTCCTCAGAAGAGTAATTCAGGAATCAAATTTCAAATCTGTGGGGCCTGGCTCTGAAATAGGTTCACACTTTCTGATAAAAGAGGGTCAGTGGGCCCTCTTCTCTGGGTGAGAGGCCGGCATGGTTCCCAGTCTCCTTCTACCTGATTTGGGAAAAATGGGACAAGAAATCTTCCTGTCCCTCCTGTGGCCTTCTCCTGGTGGGAAGTAATCTTCTGTGAGGTCACCTCTGGTTGCAGGCACCTGAAACCAGAAGGGCATTTACTGTTTCACCATAAGCTCTCTGGAGGTAGGTGCCCTCACATTTGTTCCGGCAGCTCTATGGTGGTATCGAGGACTTGGGCTTGTTCTGTCCTTCCACTCTGCTGTTCTTGGTGTATTCAATTTTTCCCCTCTGCCCAAGGCTTCAGGGTGACTTCCAAGGTCACACAGGTGCAGGAGGCAGTTGGGGTAACCAGAGTGGAAAAAGACCTTCCCAATTTGCTGTCCTTGGCTTTAATCCAGGATCGAAAGTCTCAGCAGCTCCTCAGTGGACTTCTTATTTTTTTATTTTTATTTTTATTTTTTTGGTCTGGGTCAAAGGAAACTGAAGAAATACCAATATTTCACAAAGGGTCATGGACTAACCATGGCTGGCTCAGACCAGTCTGTATTCACCCCCCCCAGGGTCAGGACACATTGCTGTCATGGAAAAAAAAAAAAAAAAAAAAGATTGGGGTTTGTATTCTACCAAGGAAGAAGTGGGAGAAGGGCTTGGAGGTAGATACGAATTGTGCCTGCCACTAAGTAACTAAGTAACTCTCAGGGTGTTCTACTGCTGTGACCTCCTTCAGAATTTGGATGCTTAGAAAATTACTGTTTAGTTAGGTTTATCTAAGATACATTTTTATACATAGTTTTTAATACGATTGGTATTTGGTTTAAATGCAAAACTTATTTTTTCTTAGACTCTAATTCATGCATTCTTTGCTTGATAGGCATTTCTCATTCATGTATTGCTTTAATTTTCTAAGGTAGTATATTTTGAGTAGATTTGCACATAAGCTAGTAAGATATCTGTCACTTGATTAGAACATAGTGCATGATTCCATGTAGTCGTGTGTGAGTGTTCAACTCAGTGCATAATTTTTCAGAACATGAATGAAGCCTCTTCTCTGCTTAGTGCCACGTGTAATACATTCATCACAACGCTTGAGGAATGTGTGAAGATAGCAAATGCCAAGTTTAAACCTGAGATGTTTCAGCTGTCCCATCCGGATCCCTTGGTTTCTCCTGTGTCACCTTCTCCTGTTCAAATGGTTAGGAATTGTTTTTGTTTTTGTTTCCAGTGATGTTGCATGTTTGTTTCTGTTTTTATTTTTAAGGGAGGAAAGTGGCAGTGGCAGAGAAATAGTCAACAGATCGAATCAACAGATCTAACATCTTCGGTGTTGGAGCCTCTCAGCTCTTTGGGGTTAGAATGTGCGAAGGTCCTGATTGCCTCCCCTTGGAGGACCATGCCATTTATCCCAGCATGCTGGGGAAATAGTAAAATGTTCTGTGGGTGTTGGGACACAGAAGAGGTTGGGGGCACTGCTCTCCTTGGGATAAAATGAGGGATAAAATTAAGCAAAGGGATAAAATTAAGCAAATCTTAAAGGAGTTGTAAGGAGTTTGAAACAACATGATATAGGGAAAACAGTATTTTGTAGTCAGTATTTGGATTTGAGCCCTCTGGGTAGGCAAGTTCCTTAATCTCTCTGGACCTTATTTTGTTCATCTCTAAAATAAAGGGTCTCCTCCATCAGCGGGTTATTGCAAAGGGGCTGACCTGTTTTACACAGGTGCTTTTTTTAGTTTCTTTCCTTCTGATTGCCCTGAACAACCAGTACTCTTTGCTGGGGGCAGTGGACTTGTTGTCCTTCCCAAGCTAATAAACTCGCTCAGGTAAGCTATACAGAACTCACAGGTGAGACAAGAGTTTGATGAAACTTTTACATTTCTTTCATCCAGGTGTTTTCAGGAATATATATTTGTGTGTGTGTGTGTGTGTGTATGCACACACATATGTGTATGTATGTGTATATGTGTGTACATATATGTATGTGTGTGTGTGTCTGTATATATATATATATACACACACACATACACTTTTTTGAAAAAGATTTTATTTATTTGTCAGAGAGAGGCAGAGAGAGAAACAAGTGGGGGCAGTCGCAGGCAGAGGGAGAAGCAGGCTCCCTACTGAGCAAGGAGCCCAGTGTGGGACTTGATCCCAGGACCCTGGGATCATGACCTGAGCCGAAGACAGACATTTAACCAACTGAGTTATGAAGGCATCCCAGGAGCCCTTTTATAGAAGGAAGAATGCCTCCTGGTACTATTTTAGCAATTTCTTGAAGGCTTATTTATTAGAAGAAGGAATAGTGTACAACTTACTTATTTCTAGGTTCTCTTATCCACCCCGGCCAATTTAGCAATATGAGATTAAGTAAAGATTATTACCTGAATTTATTTAGATCATTGTTTTCTAATCAATGTATGATGCACTAATAACGTCCCCTGGGACAGGCATACTATGAAAATGGGTTTTATGGGAAAATTAAATTGACAGATGCTAGATTAACTTGAATGAATTGGGTTTCTCTGTCATAGGACTTCTTAGAACCTCTTTTTTTTTTTTTTTAAAGATTTTATTTATTTATTTGACAGAGAGAAATCACAAGTAGATGGAGAGGCAGGCAGAGAGAGAGAGAGAGGGAAGCAGGCTCCCTGCCGAGCAGAGAGCCCGATGCGGGACTCGATCCCAGGACCCTGAGATCATGACCTGAGCCGAAGGCAGCGGCTTAACCCACTGAGCCACCCAGGCGCCCTTCTTAGAACCTCTTTTATGCTAACATGTATTATGAATCTCTGAGGAGAGGTGTTATGTCTTGTTTCTGAAATTTATTTGACCCTTCTTTTGTATTTTTGAATAACATCTCATAGGACAAGTAGTCTTCAGTAGAACAGTTTGACAGTACTGCTTTATAAAACAATTATGAAACAATTATGAAATAACCTGTATGGTTGAACAAGAAAAGATATTTTGAGATGGTTGTGTATATATTATAGTGTTATGTTCCTAGGTCGGGCACGTTCAGGATGGTGTGCTGGTAGATGTCTGTTTTAGGACTGTGTTCCTGAGATTGATATATAAGGGCTACACTGTTTTTTAAGGTGTTAAGTACAGACTTTACTACAAATTCTACTGTATTTGACTTCATAAAATCAAATGCAATAAAACTGCCTCAAAACTGCCTTTTTTTTTTTGTATTAGATTTCTGAGGAAAATGCCTTCTGTTACAAATGCTCTGTAGTTGAGAGAGGTCATATGTATATTTTATGTCTAAGAAACTATAATAACTGTCCGTTTTAAGCCAAAACCTTTTATCAGTAGCAGCAGTACAGGAAAGTCTAATAAGCTAATCTAAAAAATACTGGCTAGGAACTATTTATTTTTACTTTGCCATTTTATTTCATACATCAAGCAAAAATTATGGCATATGATAATTAGTTCTGGAGGCACAGCATGGAAAAAAGTTCAGACAGTCTTTTTGGGAAAATCTTTTTTTTTTTCTTTTTAATAATATGAGTAAATGGAAAATAAAGCTATGAAAGATTTGAGAATTCTAGAACTATTTCAACTGATTTTTTAAAAATTTATTTATTTTTTTGACAGAGAGATCACAAGTAGGCAGAGAGGCAGGCAGAGACAGGGGAGGAAGCAGGCTCCCTGCTGAGCATAGAGCCAGATGTGGGGTTCGATCCCAGACCCTGGGATCATGACCTGAGCCGAAGGCAGAGGCTTTAACCCACTGAGCCACCCAGGTGCCCCTAAACTGATTTTTAAACTACTTTATGTAGTTAATCTTATTGTGTCCCTTCCTAGAATAAATGTGCATTCGGTTTTATTTCAAATCATAATCAGAAGTTCAGACAATCGTCATTTGACCCACAGATCGAATAATAATTGTAGTTGGGATGTCCTTAGGTGAGTAATCCCAAAGGACTTGACTTCTGTTAAAGGAGATGTTAATGTCCATCTGCAGCTTAATGTCAATCATATTAGTGTTCCTGGACTATAAATTGGGTTGGTCATATCTGTTATCATTTCAGCTGGGACTTCTTTGAACAGCTGGTGGCTCCTGTTACAAATACAGCAGGCATTTACATAACTCAGATGTTAGACTTGGAATTGTAAGACCCTTGGGCCCCTGCATGTAAAAGCAACTGACCTTATCCTGTAGTATAAACTTTGCTTTTCAGCTGCCTTGCTAAACATTGAAATAATCTGTTTTAATTGGGGATCTCCTTCAATTTTTTTGGTGGAGTAGTTGGATCTTTTAAATTAAATTTGGTGTTTGTCGTATTTATTAGTGCTTTTAATTATGTTTTTAAAAATTATTTTAAAATACATGTTTTAAGGACTATTTGAGACTTAAGATTCTTCTTCTGAGTTCTTTAAAGACTTGAATTACCAATGCCCTCTTCCATGAAAACCATACTTTACAACATCTGTGTGACAGCTACCTGAATAATGAATTATAAAGAGAAGCTTTGCTACCAGATTCTTTTCCTGGTCTTTAAGAAAAAGAGAGGGAGAGATATTAGATTATTTTCTGGCTTGCTATATATTCCTTTAAATAGTATGGTTTTTTGGGTTGGTTATATACGTTTTTTATATTTTTATATATGAGCACACACTCAGACATATATGATACATATGAAATTTGATTTTTATTACTGAGGAAAGAATCTAGCATGTTTCTGATATGTGTTGAGAAAGATTCCAATTAATGGTTATTAGGGACAAAGCTTGACATTGTGCTGATAGTGTTGCTTGAGTTTGTAAAAGATAAATTTCTTGGCCAGTCATCTTTTCCTCTGAGCAGATTTGTGTTAATAATAATAATAATAATAGATCAGAACTGTATTATTCTACTTGGTGTATGGATTAGGCTCATTTTCCTTTTCTGTTTCTAGATGAAGCGTTCTGTCAGCCATCCTGGTTCTTGCAGTTCAGAGAGGTAAAATAAACTTTTGTTCTAATCAAGTTCTCTCAAAATTATACCTACTCAGAGAAGTTTTTTGGGCCCTTAACACAAAGTCGTGTGGGTTGGCAACTTTTTGAGCAGAGCCTGGTTCTGATTTGCTTAGCATTGTATCTAAGTATAGGGCCTAGCCCCTGTAGGTAGTCGGTGAAGATAAAAATGAGTGAATAAATTCACCAGCAAGGTAAACACCTGGTCAGCTCTTACTCCTTTTTTTAATGTTTGAAATTATATCAAATGATTGTTGTAGAAATCCATTTTGAGGTACTGGGGGGTCCAAAGCTTAGGCTTACTTTAGGACAGCTTTCTATAGTCTTACATTCATTCTGATCTGTTGTTTTGTTAAGAGTTAAAGATATTATTGAAAAACCAATTGATACTTTAAAGTATATATTCATAGCAACACATTTAAGACATTTATCTTCTAGATAGATCTTGCTAATATCCCAGGCTACTTAAGTGTTCTTTATCTTGGTAGGTCTTTTAAGTTGCTCTGATTGGTTCTTTGGAAAACAATGAAATTGTAGTGGCATTAGCTTTTATTTCTCTACATTAAGAAAATGTGCTAACTGAGCCCTTAGTATTGTCACTCCCTCCCACTCCCCACCATGAATATGTAACCTCTGAACTGTCTCGTGCTCAGAGGAGCCCTGTGATGTGTACATACCTGATCCTGTCGGGGAGTGAAGAGATTCACCAGTTAGTAAAAGCTTGATCCCTTTTACAGACTTATATTTGTGATAGATATTTCTACCTTATTAGATAAAATATAACTAGAATTTAAAAAAAAATGGGCTGGGTATCACAACCTGAGATCAGGACTCTGAAGTCAGAACCTGAGCCAAAACCAAGAGTCGGATGCTTAACCAACTGTGCCACGTGGGTGCCCCACGTAGGTGCCCCAAATATAATTAGAATTTTAAAATTGTATTTTCTCGATAAATCAGGATAGTCATTACAAACAGTAATGTTGGGCTTTCCATAGAGTGGTAGCTGAAGTGCTGTTGAGTGGTGCCGATTTGCTTCTGTGCTGGATATTTTAGATTGATTTTTCTAGTTTTCTAAGCTATTATTTATTTATTTATTTATTTATTTATTTATTTTTGTTAATTTATTTGAGAGAGAGCACGAGCGAGAGTTGGGGGAAGGAGCAGAGGGAGAGGGACAAGCAGACTTCAGCATTAGTTGGAAGCCAGATAGCAGGGCTCAGTCTTACCACACTGAGATCACGGCCTGCCTGAGCTGAAATCGACAGTCGATGCTTACCTGACTGAGTCACCCAGTCGCCCCACAGATTGCTTTTTTAAAAATAGTTTTTGTAGCCTCTATTTGCCAGGGCTGTTTGTTTTTGCTGCTGTCAGGGAGCTGACCTCTAGCATGTTCTTGCCTGCTTGCTTATCCCCTTCACACTGCTATTTTTGATCAGATATGGATGGACACTAGATACATGCACTTGTGAAGTCATAACTTTTGGTTTTCAAACATTTGTTAACCATCTGATATGTCTGCGGTCTCACTGGACCCTTCTCTGTAAAAGAAGTTGCTTTCTTTTACGCCCTTTCCATTTAGTTTGGCTCAGAGGTCTTATTCTTCAGGTTATCAGCTGGATTCTAAATGATTTGACTTGCCTGTAGCCTGACCTCTGAAAGAATCAAAAGTTGCTAAAATAAAAATTTGGAAATAAAAATAGTTCCACTTTCGTTTAAAGAAGTCATTTAAAACTCCAGTTAAGGGGTGCCTGGGTGGCTCAGTCCATTAAGTGTCTGACTCAATTTTGGCTCAAGTCATACGTTCAGCGTCATGAGACCAAGGCCCATGTCTGGTTCATGCGGAGTCTAGAGCTTGCCCCAGATTCTCCCTCTCCCTCTCACCCTCCTGCCCTACCCGCATCCTCCACTGATGCGTGAGCTTACTCTCTTTAAAAGAAACAAAAAAACCCTCACTCCAGTTGAGGGTATTATCATTTGTTTAAGGCCTTACAATGTATTGCATTTTACTTACTTTGTAGGAGTAGCCACTCTGTAAGAGAACCAGTATCTACACATCACCGACTCACCCAGCGCCGCCGAAGAACCTACTCAGATACAGACTCTTGTAATGATATTTCTCTTGAAGACCCAGATAGTGAGTTAAATGGGGCTCTGTCTCTTTCTTTGGCTTATTCTCCAGAATTATTGTGGTGCCCTCTAAGCGTTGAAATAAATGAAGGATACTGAGAGTCAACACTGTACTTTGCCCTTGGATTCATTCCTTAATTCAGAGTCAGGCAAACAGCACCCAGTCCACAGAAGCTCATACTTCCTCTTACAGACACCTTTGTTATTAACCAAGAAGTGCTGAATACATCCATGTAAGTGCCCTATCTTTGATTTATAGATATAACATCAAAATTTTTCTTCCCACTACATTTTAGTAATTTCTTAGTAATGTTCTACTCCCACTCTATTTACATTTCAAAACCATTTTAGAAGAAAGCGTGAATTGTGGCTAGGATTCTAGGGGAAAATAAAGGCAAGGTCTAAGTTCAGAGAAGAAAAATCAGTATTGTTACTTAAATAATTTGAAAGGGCTAAATTTTTCAGGTGGTGGTGGTGAATTATAGTAGCATTTATTTCTGTACCTTTTTCTCCCTTTTTCTTTAAAGAGGCAACATACTGTGATTGAATACTTTAGGAAAGGTTTTGTGATTTATGTTCAAATTTAGTTATTTTTCTCTTCAGAGAGAAAGCTTTGAAAGTATGTCAGAATATCTAGTTAGACAGTAGTGACTGTGGTTTCTAGTGAACACAAATAGGGTCTTATTATTACGACTCCATTAGTAGACTTTTGCTTTTCAGAGTCTTTACTCTTGACCATGAAACGTGTGATGGAAATTACATACAGTTCCTACTTAGGGGATAGGTTGTGTTCCAAGAATTTGTAAGTCTGTTGTTTGGAACACAGATTTTATTTCTCTTGTGGAAATGACATCATAAATAGTGTTTAGATTTCTTTAGGTTGCCTGGAAGAGCCTAGCTAATTCACTTTGATTAACATTTGTTTTACTGAACCAGAAAGTTAAATGGGTTTAATGAGACGGGAAGATAGAGTTTGTGAAGATGGTGGAGATTAGAAAGGGACTGCTGGTCATTTTCAGATTTTTAGAAGATGGTGACATCTTTTTTTTGTTGTCCATTTTTCTTACAGAACACTGTAAGAGCACTACTCTATGCTTATGGCCACTTTTGAATTTAATTGGGATAGCGGGTAAAAGAAGGAAGGAAAAGGGGTGAGGGTGGGAAGGGGGAAGGAGAAAGAAACTTTTCCAGGCCAATGTAGTGCAACTTGGAGGAGATAAGAGGAAGAGGGTTAGAGGTTAGGTGTGGAAAGAAAAGTTACCAGAGGCAAGTAGCGTAGATTCTGATTTACTTTGTTCTTTCTGGTTTACGTGACTCTGAGTCTAGAGCCCATGAAAGGGTTCTCTATGCTGCCTTGTACTTTTCTGTAGATGCTCTCCTTTTTACTCTAAGGGGATCATTTTCATTTGTGATGGTGAAAGTAATTTTTTTTAAAAATCCAGCCACTTTTCTTAGTTCTCTTATAAGCACCCCTGTTTTGAGTTTTGAAAACAATTTCCATAAGCTCTCAGTGCGCTTGCCCAAGTCCATTTGGCATTCCTGTACTAGCTGTTAAGGAGTGTAACAGAACCAGTCACACATACTGCACACACGTGTACACACACACACGAACATCCCTGTTTATATAAATACATGTATCTCAGGTCTCTAGGTCAGAAGTTTTATCCTTAGATTGCCTTCTGTTTATCCTAGAGTTT
This sequence comes from Mustela erminea, assembly GCF_009829155.1. Taxonomy (NCBI): domain Eukaryota; kingdom Metazoa; phylum Chordata; class Mammalia; order Carnivora; family Mustelidae; genus Mustela; species Mustela erminea. Next base: position 73,374,676 of record NC_045621.1, read on the forward strand.
AGTGTCTCAGTCAGTTGATAAAGTGGAGACTGCATTTTAGTGCTCTTCTTTAGAAAGTACGTGTTTTGCAATTGGGCAGTCTTGATGGCGGCCCCACTAAGAATATTTATCCCCAAATATTCTTTTCCTTGAGAGAGAAAATGCCTTCTATTTTTTATTAACTAGATTTAAGAAAATTATAAAAGTGTAACTGTTCATGGTAAAATCAAATACCATGTACATAAAAGTGCAGTTGTTTTGGGTTGGGGCCATGCCGGGGCTCTCAGCCCGCAGCTGCAGCAACAGCTCTGTGAGTTGCATTCCACGTGGAAATATAGGGACTCCTGGTGACAGGTACCTTGTCAGCTTTGCTCAGGAAGTCATTCTATTACCAGTTGTTTGATCTTGGGTTAGGCATGTAACCTTTTTTGAGTCTTATTTTTTTGTTTTTTGTTTTTCCCTAGAAAACAAGGGGGATACTAACAGCATTACCACAGTCAGGCTGAAGAAGCCATAATTAACCAAGACCACATTCACTTCAGCACATATTTCTGACTGCCCGTTATGTGCCAACTGTGCTTCTAGCAGTGAACAAAACAAATACCTCTACTTCTGGTAGCCTCATAATTTATTTCCCTAACTATGAAGTTTCTCCTTATGATTGCCAATAGCAGGAAAGTGAGATTTTTCTCTACCATGCAAACAGTCAAAACATTAATAGGAAGCTGAAGGAGTTTCATGTCCCTAAATAGGAAATTTAAAATGTTTTTTTTTCCCCCCCACAGGGAACTGGAGTTCATATCGATAGGATGTTTAACCGTTTAATTAATTTCTTCATAGGACCTGTTCACTGTTCAAGAAATACACTCAATGGAGATTTGACATCAGCAACAATTCCTGAAGAAAGCAGACTTATGGCCAAAAAAAAATCTGAATCGGAAGATCCTCTTCCATCCTTCTCTTCCTGAGGAAACGGAAGTGTCCAACTTCCTCTAAGTATTGCTATGCAAAAGCTGCTGTAATTAAACTATGTTATAGGGAGTAGTTTTTCCCTTAGGATTTCTCTGCACTTTATAGAATACTGTAAAACAAACAAACAACAACAAAAAAACAACCCACATACCTTTGAAGTGTATTTTATCTTTATATAGTTTATTTGCAAGAGTATTTTCCTAATAACTTCACAGTATGAATGTGCATCTTTTCTTTTTTTTTTTTTTTTTAAAACAAATGATGGTGTAACATTTTGACCTCCATAAGGACAAATGTAGATATTTTTCTAAAAAACTGTGAGGGACTGACAGATGAGTCAGTGTGTATTGTAGCTTATAAACATGAAATCTTAGAAACATAAGGTTTCTGTTTGACAGAAGTGTGATATATGTAACTTGTGCCATGGACCAGACGGTCACTTTACCCCAGCTAAAAATGAGTTACAATAGCAGCTTGATGGAGATTCTATTGTATTCCTTTAAGCAAAAGGACACATTTAATATTCTAAATATTTTTAGCCCAAATACCGTGACATATTGAGGATTTTTTAAAAACCAGGCTGTGCTGTCCTTCATATGTGAAGTTGACACTACTGATTTGTCAATACCAAATGTTGGGTTAAAGTATTTAACTTTTATTTATTTTTCTGTTGCATCAAAAAAATGATTGCATCCTAACTTTTATGACCTACCAAATTTAAGATGTGTATACATTGTTATTTACATTGTTCTAGAAAAGAGGTTAATGTTGTAGTGACCTTGCTCACTTATACCAGAGAAATAAATGCCTTTCAATGGAAGAGGATTTTAGTGCTTTTTTTCCTAAAATAGACATTAAGCTGCTGTTGTAAGGTATTAATGTTTGCAGCTGTAGACTATCTAGGGACACTTTTTTATTTATGACTATTTATACAAAAAAGGAATTCTGTCAAGGTGACTGCTCTACATCACTTGAGAATGGCATTATTTAATTAAAGAACGAATAGCATTTTTTGGTAGTGCCTGTCCATACCTATTGTCAGTGTTTGCCTTGTAAACTGTTTCTTTCTTTTTTTTTTTTTAATTCATTTTGGAGGGATGGTTTTGTCCAAGGTCTTGGATGAGGAGCACTTTAAAACAAAATGGTTTGGTGTTTTTAAGTTAATCACATGTTTAATAAATATATGGTTTTTGCATTCAAACTCCTCATATAATACATTGTATTTTTTATATTATTGATATTCTGTCTAATCTTTATCAAGTGCTATTAGTGTTCTCTATTGCTTTGGTTTTGTTTGTATATTTTTTTAGTTTGTTGCATATTTTTTGAGGCATATTTTTTGGTTTGTTGCCTATGAGCTTAGAATAGTGTGGCCTATTTCACTTTAAATTTTTTTCATAGATTTATGTGGGACTTTTTTTTAAAGAGTTAATATTTGGTATTTACTTCACTAAAAATAAATCTGTAATTATAAGTTTAAAATGGACATAAACAATCTAAATACATTAATATTCATTTAGATAAACTGTATGCTACATAAAAGTATTTGTGATTTTAAATAGCACACAAATCATTAGACTATCTTAAGTGGAATTGTTTTCTGCTCATATGTTGTATTTCATATGTTTGATTTGAGAAAATTTTAATGATGTAAGTTTCATGTTGTGTGAGTAATCAGAATTTTTGCTTTTTTTTTTTTGTGGTAGTAAGAATTTGCATAGTGATTAGATCATGAAAGTCAAGGTGCTACTGATAGGGCGTTTTCAGGTTGGTATTTTTTTTTGTTTTGAACCAGTAGGTTTATAATGAAAACACTATACCAGGCTTTTGAACTCATAGGAAATAAATCCATTTTTTATTGCTTTATCCAAAAAGATGAGTTCTTGAACAGTTTTCTGTAAATATTTTTTAAAATAAAATACTATCATTTCTGGGTCGCATCATTTTTTCCCCCTTGAAATGGGTGCTTTGAACAGGTGTTGCCATATTCCTCAGTATGGCTTTTATTGTTACTGGAATCTGCTTTTTCCCCTTAGGAGCCAACACATTTGTGAAATCATTTTTTGGGGGGAGTATAAATGTATCCTGAATGACATCTAGATTTGAATTAGTGACTTGATAGCATGAAGCAACATGTTAAAGCCTCAGTGAACCTTGGGTTTTGAGGAGCCCTGTGTATGTTCAAGTATGGCCTGACTTTTCTGAATTGTAAGAAAAAGGTAAACCAAATAAGAACAATTCTATAAGAATTTTAGCTTGTCAGAATTTTCTGTAATGTATAGGTATTGGTTTTTTGCTTTGTCTAGGCCTTGAGGTTATCGAGAAACTTGGGGACTTCTGGTATATCATTAATCTTCTAATGCTGCTTTTCTTTCTAAGTGCCTGGTTTCTGTTGTGTGGGAACCCAGGCTTCCACGGTTAAAGTGACTTGGATGCAATTCTTTGCTAAGTGGACTACATTTGAATCCTGTTACATTACATTGAATTATTGTGTTATCTTCGATCAAGACAGGTTGAGAAATGATGCTGTTTCTTGAATTTAGTTCTACAGCAGGAGATGAAGTATCTTTATTTCCATAGTCACCATGGAACCTTTTACCCTAAAGTGTAGTTTTTCACTGTGTATTCTTACACGTGGTGTTTAAGTTAGAAATCATGCAGATCTCAGGAAATATATCTTTGTAATATATTACAATTATACTGCTGTTAATACTAATTCCATGTATATTACCATATTATTAATTTGGGTTCTACCAGTTCTCGCCCCCCCCCCCGCCTTTTTTTTTTAATTAAATGAAGTGCCTCCAGGTCTGTCCTTTGAGACCTGCTGTTGCCCTTTGGTGGAGAGGGTGTGACCCAGCCAGAAAGAAAACCTGGTGAGGCTGAAGCGCGTTATAGGAGGTCTGTCTTTTAGTAGCCCAGGTGGGGTAAGCAGGTTGTAGCTAGTAAAGAGGGTTTCCTTTTCTTGTCTTTCCTGTTCCCCAGTTCTCCTTTCTTGGAATTCATACCAAATTTGTCCATGAAAAGCATTTTTAAAAAATTTCTTTTTATTAAAAAATAACTCATGCACATAGTTTATAGTGGGAAAAAAAAAAAAAAGTCCTCCTTCCCAGTTTAGTGCCCCAGAGATAAGCACTTTCAGCTCTTACCGGTTAGTTCCTACCTGAAAATATATTGTGTTCCTTTGTCTTGATTTATCCATTTCAGAAATGCTTTCTTGAGTTTCTTTCAGAGCAAGCAGGATTTGCTTTTCTTATATCTCTCCCTGCCCCCTATTGCTTCCCCATCTCTCCCAATCTCCCAATATAGGTTAGCTGCAGATTTTTATAAAATCAGTAGCTCCACTGAAGTTCCCACTTACCTGCTGTTTTGCATTCTGTGGCTTCGCTTGCTTTGGCTTCAGTTACCCACACTTAGTCGCCGTCCGGAAGCAAGTGATCATCCTTATGTCATCAGGGCAATAGTAGCCTAACATGTCACAGTGCTTGCGTCAATTACCTCCCTTCGTCTCATCCCGTAGGCACATTATCATCTCATGTCGTCCAAGGAGAAGGGTGAATACGATATTAGAGAGACCACGTTCACTGAACTTTTATTGCAGTATGTTGTTATAATTGTTCTATTTTATTAGTAGTTGTTGTTAATCTGTTACCATGCCTAATTTATAAGTTAAACTCTATCAGAGGTATATATGCATGGGAAAAACATAGTGTGTTTTGGGTTCGGTGCTAGCTGCAGTTTCAGGGGTTTCCTGGGGTCCTTGGAACGGGTCCCCAGGGATAAGTGGGGGGACTGCTATAAATGTTGGTCATTCATGAACCCTAGGGTGATCTATCAGTATTTCTTCTCTACTAAGCCCTTATTTTCCCCAGAATTAATAACTGCCTGATTTTAAAATTTTGCTTAGTTTTTTATGTACCTATCATAAAGATTATCCAAAGGCTTAAGTGCCCAAAAACATCAAATAATCTGTCAGTTCCTTTTTTTTTTTTAACCGTTGGAGACCTTTCTTTACAATCCTTTGTCTTCTGCCATCTGGACTGTTGCTTTTCAGGCCAGTTCATGGCTCGGCAGTCATTCTGGGACCTATTCTGTTTTTTAGTCTTAGGTTGCATTTCCTGTTTATTGGATCCTGTGACTTCTTCTTTCTTGATTTACTGTCCCTTTTTTGTTAAAGTGTATTCACCGCTGAAAACTTGCTTGGAAAAGTGCATGAGAGGTGAAGATTTTGAAGCTTTATAGGTCTGAAAATGTCTCTACTCTTGATGGATTGGTAGTTTGGAGTGTATGTTGTGAAAATAATTTTTTCTCAGAATTTTAAAGGCAGTGCCACATTGTCTTATTGTATTTGTTATTTTTATGAGAATTCTGATACTAATTTTTACACAGACCTGCTTTTACACTCTGGAGGCTTTTAGGAGCTTCTCCCTGGCCCTGATGTTTCATGATGTTGTGTGGGTCTTTGCTGATTCATGATGTTGGGTACTCGACTTGGTGGAGTCCTTCAATTTGGAGACTCGTCTTAATTTCTGGGAGTATTTTGTGTTATCTTTCTGATAATTTTCTCTCCTCCTTTTTCTCTAGCCTGTCTTTCTAGGATTTCTGCTATTTAAATGTTGGATCTTCCAGATTGAGCCTTTAATTTAAAAAATTTTTCCTCTCCAGTTTCTCATTGAATTATATATTATCTTCCAGCTCTCCTGAAATTTTTAAAACTATTTTAATATCTTTCTTTCTTTCTTTCTTTTTTTAAGGTTTATTTATTTTAGAGAGAATGAGAAAAAGAGTAGGGAGGGTGCATGAGGGCCAGAGGGAAAGGGAAAGAGAGACTCTTCAAGCAGACTCCCCACTGTGTCCAACATGGGCTCCATCTCACACCCCTGAGATCACGACCAAATCAAGATTCAGATGCTTAACTGACTGAGCCATCTAGGTGCCCCTGTATTTTAATTTCTAAGATTTTTTCACCCTCTTTGTTCCTTTTTTAAAAATATAATATCCTGGAGATCTTTTCTTTGGAGCCATTTGGTTTCTCTAGAAAGGACTCTTGGGTTTTGGTAGTAGGGTAGAAAAAGAGGACTAAGGACCCCACAGTTAATATGGTGACTTTTACTTAATCTCCTTCTTTCAGTCTCCCCATGCACTGTCCCCCCTGCCTATCCCTTCCAGTCTTCTATGAATGGTGACCCACAGGTCACCTGTGGATTGGGGGTTGGGTGGTGGGTGGGTTGTCTGGCTAGGGAGTGGACCTGGGGTTTGTTGCTTTTTATACAGACTTCTAGTCCTATGTTCAGCCTTATACTTCACCCCTTTTTTCTGTAACACCTGGTACTTCCAAGTCCTGAACTTATTATGTACTTGGTAGGATGTATTTGTTGGCTTCTCTCTTCTGGGTAGTAAAGCTTTAACTTCCTCCATTCTGCTAGGTTAGTTGTCACACCTCCTCCTGTTTTTTATTTTTATAAAATCTCTTAAAATCTCATGGCTCTGTAGTCTGTTCTCTTTGTTTTTATGAATTAATACCTTTTATATTCCTTTAATGTCTTTTTGGTGGGGTTTGGAGGTAGAGAAAATAAATACAAGTGGTCAGTCTACCATATTTAACTAGAAGTCTAGTTTTGAATTCAAATAGTGTCCAGAAAATACAATTTCTTGAGTATTATTTTGTAATTTATTATTTCCACTCTGATTTTTAATTAATGTGATTGATTCTGTTGCACTACCTACCTCGTAGGGTGTTGTGAGGATTGGAAGAGTCTGTGCATATGGAGCACTGAGAATACACTACTTAACACAGTAGGTGTTAAGTCAGTGTTAGCTATCAGTACTATCGTTGTTACCATTATTATTTTTACCATTATTATTTTTACGACGATCATGCTTAATTCAGTAATCCATTTAGACTTGGATTAAGATGTTTTCATCATAGGAAGCATTTTGACATATGGGAAAATCCAGTGTTTGATAATATTGACCCTACATTTAAGTAGACTTCACATGAAATGTTCAGGTGTTAAAGGTTATCTCTCTAAGACACATGAAAGCCTTAAAAATCCAATCAGTAATTATTACTGTGTAAATTTTTAGAAGTATGTAATAACAATTTTGGTGTGTTTTAAAGCTTTATTGGTATTGTATTTTGATCATCTAAATATGAAGTATGGAAAATAAACTTAGGGAGATGATTGTTTATTATGCCTTACCTACAGCCAGTAAATGTAATACTCTTTGAATATGTAGGGTATAGAAATAGAGAAATGGCGGTCTCCAATCCCTTGGTCTATGACCTTGTGAGTAGTTGTACAGTTTTCAGAAAATGTGAATTGATACATCAGAATGTCTGCATTTGCTCAATTTTAATTATTTCCTTTATATCTAGATTGACTGTATGGTAACACCGGATTCTAACTCTTGAAGGTCAAGTGGGATTATGTGCTTATACTCCTGTTTTTATGACTAATGAGCTGCATACTTTGGAGAAGGGTTTTTCTTTTTTTGAGGGATTTTTATTTATAAGGAGATCTGAATTCTCTCTCACTAGAGTCCCATGATTGTGACAATGGCTGTAAATATTAATACCACTAGACATGAGGAATTTTTCTATAAAAGGAATGACCAGTTTCTTAGTGTGAATAAACCTCTTTGCAAATTATCAGGTTCTTTTTGGTTGTACAGATGAAATGGAGACAGGGCCAGGGTTAAAACCATGCCTGCCATTAGCTTGCTGCGGGCTCTCCCCCTTCCCTAGATGTGAATATTATTGTACCGTATTAATTTGCTTTGATATTTCATCTCTGAAGCCAGGGATATTAACAAATTGAGGAATTCCCTTGACATCAGGGAAGGAGTAGTTTTATATGGGTGATATATTCAGAATATCAGTGATGAATAAAATGTATGACTCTAATGAATTCTTCCTTAGTTCTATTCTGTCACAGTGAGAGGAGGATGCTGATGATATTCTTTGTGCTTTTGAAAATTTGTCACAAAGACTGTTTTACCCACTTAACTATATAAACTATATTACCAGATTTGGTAGCACAGGGACAGTTAGGAACAAAGGAGAGAGAATAATGTCATGAATGGAGCCGTAACCACCATGCGCTAGACCCACACACTCTTTTCTTTTTCAGCCTCTCGGCATTAGCAGGCAGAGGTTGTCATTTTGGATGATAGCAGTTTGGGCATCAAGACTAACGAGTTACGTGCAATGAAGAGGAGGCGTTCCGGGGAAACTTCGCAGCCTCAATCCACACCATCATCTTCTCCCAGGACTGTGGACTTCAATTTCTGAGAGAGCCTGGTTATTTCCTACCCTTTCTCTTCATTTATTTTATTTTATCTTTTTAAAGCAGTACATGAATTTATTCTCTTTATTAAATTATCATTTGGCCAATATGAAGAAATTTTGCCTTGACACCCCCATAGCCCCTGCGATAGCCACTTTTCTTTGGTGTGTGCCCTTACAGCCCTTTTCCTGATGCACTAACTTTGATGGTGTATGTGTACTTGCTCAGATTAGCTCTCCGACAGCAAGGTGGCCGGTCTCTAGGGTGCAGCTGGTAATCGAGAGGGAAGTAACTCTATATCTTCACAAACATTTTTGGTGTGTGACGGTAGAATAATTCTGGTCTCTGCTGTGGTCGACCTTACCAGCATTTCAGCTCTTTTATTTTCTTTTTAATCCCCCTCCGCAAGGAGCTATGAATTGACTCCTTTTTTCTGGGTAGCTAGAATGAGGCCATTTTCTTTGGAAAGGTAGTCGTAGAATTTCTAGTGCTTTTCTTGAACTGTGTGTGCACAATGTGTATGCAAGTATGTCTGGACATATGGTTTCTTGGTTGTCGACAGTGGAACCTGGAATTATGTTGAGATACAGCTTTATATATATTGAGTTTCACAATTGATCTCACAAGTGGAGCTAAAAGTTTGCTGGAGAAGTTACCACAACTCAGTCAAAACAGAGTTGTGTTTTTAATTTTTTTGGCAGCAATCAAAAGTATGGCCCAGGGACAGCAAGTATAAAGTATCCAGATTTGTGTCTTGGAATGTATACCTAGCCATGTGATTAAAACCTTTATTTGACAAATTCACATGGTAAATGAGCATACAGTGAATATCTTTTGAGTCTTATCACCCGCATCAGACTATACTGGAATTAAAAAGGAACTTTCTATACTGTGCCCTTTCCTGTGGTATCTGTGGTTGCTAGGGTATCCAGGTGTTTCGGCACGCCTTCAGAGGAGGCATACCCAGCCCAGAAGTGATCTGGAGTCCCTTGCTGGGATGCCTCATGCTGGGTGAGGCCTTATAGGGCAGCTATACAACTGGTATAGCTATACAACTGGTATTTGCCTTGTTATTTTTTGTTTGTTTGTTTTCTTGTTTTGCAATGGTTGGCTGGGGAGAAGTGTGTGGCAATAAACAACCTGTGGGTTAACACTGTGACTGTGGATGGCAGATGGTCCTTTTTTTTTTTTCCCCGTTACGTGCCATCTCTGTCTAGTTAGCTATAGCTTCCAGGGATTCTGAGTTTGAGGCTGGGATCAGCAGAGGTTAACCTGCTTGACTAATGATGTCACATCGTCATGGGCTTGGTGGGAGGGTGTGGGGAATGGCGGCAAGGGTATTCCATCATCCAGAATATAGGGCAGTGATTATGGCTCAACTTTGTGTAAGTTCGCTATGTTTTTTTTAAGCACTCACAATAAACAAAGTTGAACAACTCATAATTGATTTCTTTTCGGTTTACACTATCACACCAACATAAACTTAACCATATATATATATGGCTAACCATATATATATATATATATGATTTCTTTTCGGTTTACACTATCACACCAACATAAACTTAACCATATATATATATGGTTAAGTTTATATATATATATATATATAATTTTATTTTTTCTGGAATCTTTTATTACTATTTATTTATTTTTTTAATATAATTTTATTTTTTTCTGTGTTCCAGGGTTCATTTTTTATGCACCACACCCTGTGCTGCATGCAATATGTGCCCTTAATACCCACCACCAGGCTCACCCATCCCCCTGCCCCCTCCCTTCCAAAACCCTCGGTCTGTTTCTCAGAGTCCACAGTCTCTCATGCTTCATCTCCCCCTCTGATTTCCCCCAATTCACTTTTCCTTTCCTTCTCCTGATGTCCTCTGTGGTATTTCTTATGCTCACAAGTAAGTGAAAACATGATAATTGACTCTCTCTGCTTGACTTACTTCACCCAGCATGATCTCCTCCAGTCCCGTCCATGTTGATACAAAAGATGGGTATTCATCCTTTCTGATGGCTGCATAGTATTCCATTGTATATATATAGACCATATCGTCTTTATCCATTCATCTCTTGAAGGGCATCTTGGTTCTTTCCACAGTTTCGCAACTGTGGCCATTGCTGCTATGAACAATGGGGTACAGATGGCCCTTCTTTTCACTCCATCTGTATTTTAGGGGTAAATACCCAGTAGTGCAATTGCAGGGTCATTGGGTAGCTCTATTTTAATTTCTTAACGACTCTCCACGCTGTCCAAGTGTCTCCACTTTTCCAAAGTGACTGCACCAACTTGCATTCCCACCAACAGTGTAAGAGGGTTCCCCTTTCTCCACATCCTCTCCAGCACTTGTTTACTATCTTGTTATTTTGGTCATTCTAAATGGTATAAGGTGGGGCGCCTGGGTGGCTCAGTGGGTTAAGCCGCTGCCTTCGGCTCAGGTCATGATCTCAGGGTCCTGGGTTCGAGTCTCACATTGGGCTCTCTGCTCAGCAGGGAGCCTGCTTCCTCCTCTCTCTCTCTGCCTGCCTCTCTGCCTACTTGTGATCTCTCTCTGTCAAATAAATAATAAAATCTTTAAAAAAAAATAAATGGTATAAGGTGGTATCTCAATGTGGTTTTGATTTGAATCTCCCTGATGGCTAGCGATGATGAACATTTTTTTCATGTGTCTGTTAGCCATTTGTATGTCTTTTTTGGAGAAGTGTCCGTGTCTTCTGCCCATTTTTTCTAAGGTGATTATCTGTTTTGTGTGTGTTGAGTTTGAGGAGTTCTTTATAGATCTTGGATATCAGCCCTTTGTCTGTAGTTTCATTTGTGAATATCTTCTCCTATTCATTTGTCTGTTTTGTTGACTGTTTCCTTTGCTGTTCAGAAGCTTTTGATCTTGATGAAGTCCTGAAAGTTCATTTTTGCTTTTGTTTCCTTTACCTTTGGAGACATGTCTTTAAAGAAATTGCTATGGCCGATGTCAAAGAGGTTACCGCCTATGTTCTCCTCTAGGACTTTGATAGATTCCTGCCTCACATTGAGGTCTTTTATCCATTTCAATCTTTGTGTATGGTGTAAGAGAATGGTTGAGTTTCATTCTTCTATACATAGCTGTCCAATTTTCCTAGCAACATTTATTGAAGAGACTGTCTTTTTTCCACTGGATATTTTTTTTCTTCTTTGTCAAAGTTTATTTGACCATAGAGTTGAGGGTCCATATCTGGACCTTCTACTCTGTTCCACTGGTCTATGTGTCTGTTTTTGTGCCAGTACCATGCTCTCTTGGTGATCACAGTTTTGTAGTAAAGCTTGAAATCAGGCAACGTGATTTCAAGCTTTTTCTTTCTTTTTCAACATTTCCTTAGCAATTCAGGGTCTTTTCTGATTCCATACAAATTTTAGGATTGTTTGTTCCAGCACTTTGAAAAATACTGGTGGAATTTTGATCAGGATGGTATTGAAAATAGAGATTGCTCTGGGCTGTATAGACATTTTAACAATGTTTTTTCTTCCGATCCATGAGCATGGAATGCTTTTCCCTCTTTTTGTGTCTTCAATTTCTTTCATGAGTGTTCTGTAGTTCCTTGAGTCCAGATTCTTTATCTTTTTGGTTAAGTTTATTCCAAGGTATCTTACAGTTCTTGGTGCTATAGTAAATGGAATTGATTCTTTAATTTTCCTTTCTATATTTTCATTGTTAGTGTGTAAGAAAGCAACTGATTTCTGTGCATTGATTTTGTATCCTGCCACATTACTGAATTGCTGTATGAGTTCTAGTAGTTTGGGGGTGGAGTCGTTTGGGTTTTCCACGTAAAGTATCTTGTCATCTGCAAAGAGAGAGTTGGCAATTTGAATACCTTTTATTTCTTTCTGTTTTCTGATTGCTTTTGCTAGGACTTCTAGTACTGTGTTGAACAAGAGTGGCAAGAGTGGGCATCCTTGTCGTGTTCCTGATCTCAAAGGGAAGGCTGTCAGCTTTTCCCCATTGAGAATGCTATTTGCTGTGGGTTTTTCATAGATAGATTTTATGAAGTTGAGTAATGTTCCCTCTGTCCCTATACTTTGAAGAGTTTTATCAGGAACAGATGCTGTATTTTGTCAAATGCTTTTTCTGCATCAATTGAGAGGACCATGTGGTTTTTCTCTCTTCTCTTATGGATTTGTTCTGTCACATTGATTGATTTGTGAATGTTGAACCACCCTTGCATCCCAGGGATAAATCCCACCTGGTCATGGTGGATAATCTTTTTAATGTACTGTTGGATCCTGTTAGCTAGGATCTTGTTGAGAATCTCGGCATCCATATTCATCAGGGATATTGGTCTGAAATTCTCCTTTTTGATGAGGTATCAGGGTATCAGGTATCAGGGTAGTGCTGGATTCCTAAAAAGAGTTCTATTTTTTGAAACAGCATCAGGAGAATAGCTCTTATTTCTTCTTTGAATGTTTGGTAGAATTCCTCAGGGAATCTGTCAGGTCCTGGACTCTTGTAAAAGACAAGAGGTTTTCGATGACTGCTTCAATCTCGTTACTAGATATTGGTCTATTCAGATTGTCAATTTCTTCCTGTTTCAGTCTTGGAAATTTATAGGTTTCTAGGAATGCATCCAGGTCGTCTAGGTTGCTTAACTTATTGGCATATAACTGTTGATAATAATTTCTGATGATTGTTTCTATTTCCTTGCTGTTATTAGTGACCTCTCCCCTTTCATTCATAATTTTATTAATTTGGGTCCTCTCTATTTCTGATTAGTTTGGCTAGTGGTTTATTGATCTTATTGATTCTTTCAAAGACCCAGCTTCTAGTTTGTTGTATTTCCCCCTTAGGACCACCTTTGCCATATCCCATAGGCTTTGGACTGATGCATCTTTATTCTCATTGGTTTCCATGAATTCTTCAAGTTTTTCTTTGATTTCCTGCTTGATACAAACATTCTTGAGGAGGATGGTCTTTAGCTTCCAAGTGTTTGAATTCCTTCCAAACTTTGTCTTGTGGTTGAGTTCCAGTTTCAGAGCATTGTGATCTGAGAAAATGCAGGGAATAATCTCAGTCTTTTGGTATGGGTTGAGCCATGATTTGTGACTCAGTATGGTCTATTCTGGAGAAAGTTCCATGTGCGCTCAAGAAGAATGAATATTCTGTTGTTTTAGGGTGGAATGTTCTGAATATATCTATGAAGTCCATCTGGTCCAATGTGTCATTCAGAGTTCTTGTTTCTTTATTGATTTTCTGCTTGGATGATCTGTCTGTTACTGAGAGTGGTGTGTTAAGATCCCCTACATTAACATATTCATATCAATATGACTATTTTGATTAACATTTGGCTTATGTAGTTGGCTGCTCCCATGTTGGGGGCATAAATATTTACAATTGTTAGATCTTCTTGTTGGATAGACCCTTTAAGAATGATGTAGTGTCCTGTATCTCTGATTACAGTCTTTAGCTTAAAAATCTAATTTATCTGATGTGAGAATTGCTACCCCAGCTTTCTTTTGAGGCCTGTTGGCATGAAAGGTGGTTCTCCATTCCTTCACTTTCAGTCTGGATGTATCTTTAGGTTCAAAATATGTCTCTTGTAGACAGCATATGGACAAGTCCTGTTGTTTTATCCAGTCTGCAACCCTGTACCACTTTATGGGAGCATTTAGGTCATTCACATTGAGAGTGATTATTGAAAGATAAGTTTTTATTGACATCATGTTGCCTGTGAAGTCCTTGTTTCTATAAACTATCTCAGTAAATTTCTGTTCTGTGTCACTCTTGGGTTCTTTCTTCTTTTATAGAAGCCCCCTTAATATTTCTTGTGGTGCTGGCTTGCTGGTCACATACTTTTTTAAACCTTGCAGGTCTTGGAAGCTCTTTATCTCTCCATCCATTTTGAATGTCAGCCTTGCTGGATAAAGTATTCTTAGCTGTCTGCATGTTCTTCTCATTTAGTGCCTGAATATGTCTTGCCAGCCCTTTCTGGCATGCCAGGTTTCTGTGGACAGGTATGACATTATTCCAATGTTCCTTCCTTTAAGGAATCTCTTCCCCCTAGCTGCCCTTAAGACCTCCTTTCTGAAATTATGATTTGTAAATTTCACAATTGAGTGTGCGGATGTCTTTCTAGACTTGTTGATCTTGGGGGGTGTCCTTTCTGCCTCTGGGACACGAACACTTGTTTTATTCCCCAGATTAGGGAAATTTTCTGCCAGAATTTGTTCAGCTACATCTTCTAGTCATCTCTCTTTCTCTGCCCCCTGAGGGATCCTAATAATTCTGACATTGGAACATTTCATGGTGTCATTTATTTCCCTAATTCTGTTTTCACAGTTTCTAAGCTGTTTGTTCCAGGCCTCCTCCTGATCCTTTTTTTCTATCAGTTTGTCTTCTAGATCACTAATTCTGTCTTCTGCCTCAGTTACCCTAGCTGTTAGAGTATTTAGATTAGATTGGATCTCATTGCTAGCATTTTTAACATCTGCCAGATCAGCTCTCACTTCTGCCCTTAGAGATTCAGTGTTGTCACTAATGGTCTTCTCCAACCTAGCCATTGCCTGGATTATTGTTACCCTGGATTCCCTTTCTGACATATACTGTTTATGTCCATATCCAATAGTTCTGTGGCAGAGGTCACAGTCTCTGAATTTTTCCTCTATTGGGTGTTCTTCCTCCTAGTTATTTTGGTGAGAAGTGTTTGAGGAGAAGTATAGCTGAATATATCAACCACGATCCAGTCAAGGTGCCCCTCTCCACTGATGTCTTCTGCCCCTGTAGAGATCCAGAAGTGTATAATCCTACATCCTAGGCTGATTTCATGGGTGTTCAGAGTGTTCTGGTAGATATTTAGCTCACTTTAGGGGACTGGTTGGAACAGGGTGTCCTACTTTTCTGCCATCTTGCCCCTCCTTCATCTATATTTTTTAAATGGAAGCAAAACTAGCCCATCACCTATTCAGACCAAGTGTGTATGTGTGTCAGGAACACACACCATTCACTTACTAGCAGTATCTTTGTGAATTTGAAGACTTTTGCAGCCTTGGTGTGGTGCTCAGTTAGGAAAAAGACCCCAAACAGTGGCATACTTGTTAAAAACTTTAAAAAGTCTGAGGTTAGCAAGTGAAATTCAGTAGCCTACCAGTGCTTTAAGTTAGTCACTTTCTGTGTTTCAATCTCCCTTAGTCATCATTTGAGAGAAGAGTTTTAGTTAATCTGCTGTTTTATGGAAGTAACAACCCTCCTTAGAGTTGTCCCTTCTCCTTGCTGTTTGTTTGTTTGTTTGTTTGTTTCTCTCTTTCTTTTTCTTTTTTTTTTTTAAAGAGAAGCCATGATTTTTGGTGGTGGGTGGGAGAGGGGGCATTTATAGATTGAAACTTCTTTCTTGCTTTTGTGAATCAGGCCATGTTGGCCGCACAGTGTCCTTGAATATGGCTTGAGTCATGAAGCCTAGCAAAATGTACCAGTGACCTACCAGTTGTGGCCTCTTAATAGTATATTTTGAGGACTCTTGGCTTCCTTTACTATAGTGTTTGTCAATTTCCGATTCAACTCCTGTAAGTGTTTTTTCTTTCTTTTGGGAGAGTATGAAGGGATTAAGGGAGCAGATATAGTTTTAGATGAGGTTTTTAATAGTTCAGCTTTATTACTAGCTTGATCTAGAGAAACTAAAAGACTCACTATGTGATTTCCCCCCTCCTCTGGTTTTCAAATTCTGTATGTTATCTCAACCTTTCCTTTTTGCCAGCTCTGAAGAAATCATGGTTGTATGTTGTGTTATAAAAGTCATGGTTGAATGTTAAAAGTATGTTTCTAAGACCTTTCCGATATTATCTAGCCAAAGACAAAGTCATAGGAGCTTTTCCCATTCTGCTTTTCCTTTTTAGATATTCTTACTCACTTTATCTTTTTCTCTATTTTTTAATGCCTCAAACAAAATAGAAGTTTTTTTTTTTTAAATAATTGAGATATAATTGACATATAACATATTAGTTTCAGGTATTTAACATAATGATTCAGTATTTGTAACTTTTTCTCCATAATGATTAGCGATATAGAGTCCCCCAAAAGAGCCTCCTCAATGTCTCCATATTTGGTGGACTGTTTTGGAAAACAAAATAATCACTTGGGAAGGGTGGTGAGTTCAAGAGGGCATTTAAATTTAGGATAGCTTATATATTTATTCAACTCAAAAAATCTGTTCAGTCACTAGTCATTGACTGCTAAGTGCTATTTTGTTAGCATTCATCCTTGCTTTGTAATTCTTTTTTTTTTTTTTAAACATTTTATGAGAGAGAGGGAGAGAGAGAGAGAGAGCACAAACAGGGGGAGTGGCAGGCAGAGGGAGAATCAGGCTCCCTGCTAAGCAAGGAGCCCAATGCAGGACATGATCCCAGGACCCCAGGATCATGACCTGAGCCAAAGGCAGCAGCTTAACCCACTGAGCCATCCAGTGTGTCCCTTTGCTTTTTAATTCTTGAGTACACTTAAAACTCAGTGCTTTATTTTTAATAGTTTAGATAAATTGACTATCTTAAATATAATTGGCTGTCCTAAATTTTCATTTTTTTAGTTAACTAGTTAAATAGTATTTAATATTCACATTTGCACACCAACTATTATTTCACCTCAACGCAAATAAGCGAGCATTGGAAAATAGTTTTAAAATAGATTTTTCTTTGTGTGTATGAATACTATTAAAAATATAAGCACTTTTTTTTTTGCCTTTGAAATGTTTTTATTTTGGGTTAGTCATAACCTATTACACATAATGGTTCTTGCAATAAGAGTTTGTGGGTATTTAATGAACAGTTTGTAACTTCAGAAGTTAAATTTGGAAATATTGGAAATACTGAAATTGACAGAAAAGCTAGTCTCTAAATAAAACTTAATAACCTAATAGCATATATGGCTTTAGATTGGTATAACTAAGCACTTTAATCTTGAAACATTCTTAGAATAGGGTTTTTGTTCCCAGGGGAAAAACAAACTTCATTTTAAAGTATATATATATACTTACTTTGTGAGTATTCTTTTTTCTCTTCCAAATGCCAAAAGGTGTACTCTATATTTTTGTTATGAAAATTCTGGTTGTTTAAAGTATTGTAGCAATTTTATAAATCAATAAAACTGAGCCATGACAACAGCGTGGGGGAAGCTTTAATAAGTTTGCTACGTCACTAAGAAAAATTTTTAAGGACAGCATGTATTGAAAGTTTAAGGAAGGGTAACCCTTTGCTTTAAAAATAACGTGACAACTGGTTTGCTGCACACTGAAGTGTAAAATCTGATTGGCTAAATCAATAGTGCTTTGATGTGAGGAAAGACTGGAGAAGGAGAAATAACACTTAAATGAAAACATGTAATGGGTCACCTGATTTGGCTAGATCAGGGATTCTCCCCTTGGCTGTACAGTAGAAACCCCTAGGAGCATTTACACTTGGTGATGGTTGACCCAGACCAATTATAGCTGGATCCCTAGGCGTGGGACCCAGTTACTGGTATTTTTTGAAGCTCCTCTGTGATTCCAGTGAGTAGCCAAGGCAGAGAACCACTGACCTAGGTGTAAGCTCTCACTCCTGATTGTTACATTTAAGAGGTGTATTAGATAGCATTCAAGTTCGGTGCCATCACTGAACAGCCAGAAAGGTTGAACATTTTTCCAGGTCCTTTGTAGTGTGGCCCGAAGATCAGCAGCACCGGCTTCACTCAGGAGCTTACTGGCAATGCCGAAGGTCAGGCCCCTACCTCAGATCTGCTGACCCTCAGGTTCTTTCTATGCTCAGTGAAGCTTGAGATGCACGTTGCAGGTGGAATCAGGGTAAATGTAGCTCTTGATACATCCTGCCTTCTGCTGTTTTCTCTGGTTTTCTGTCCTAAGTAAGTTGTGATATTTTCATACATGGTTGGAAAATGAAACCAGTACTACTGTGTGCTCACATCAGCAGGTGACAAGCTAGAGATGATTTTTCTGATCTGGAGCATGTGTGAAGGAAGTGATGCCCACTGTCACATCACCACCGAGCTCCACGCTCCCCAAGGTGGGGACAGAAAAGGAACTGAAAGAAAAAAAAAAAAAAAGAAAAGGAACTGAAAGAAAGCTCTCTGGGCAGAAGGCCGTGCTCTTTGCTCTTTCAGTCCCCGCACACAGCTTTCTTAAGTGCTAAGGAAAAATAAGTTGTCGCCCTTGCAAGGACACGTCCTCATTCACGTCTTTACTTTGATAACTGTTCAGGGAAAGAGAAAGAAATTTCCCTTAAGTAAGAAATGTACTCCTCCTTGTCTCCTGTGGAAGTGAAGAGAGCCAAATCCTCCCAAGTGCTCTAGAATAATGACTGTCCAGCACCCAGCTCTCAAAACCCCCCTTAGCACAGCTAGGGTCCCTTACCTTAAACATTCCAGGAGCTCTCCATTGGCTTCCCTCCGTCTAAGGCATCCAATGAAAACCAGGCAGATTGCCTCATTCCTTGAAGGTGGGAAAGACTCTTTTCTGTTAACTTCTTTAGAGCCCATAACATGATGTCCAGAGAGCTGTAGGCTCTCTCACCCAGTGTCTGTCCACATGGCATGTTGCTGGGTCAGATAAGCACCCTATCGCCTAGCTATATGGCAGACACCAGTGAAGGGTTCGAAGCTTTCTGAGAAGAGAAACTGACCACACTGGCACAGAGGAGCCTTTTCATGGGGAGTGACCCAAGGGCATCTTGCTGTCTACCCTGTCCAGGAACCATAATGACCCTGCAAGGTGGAACAGAACCCTCTTCTCCCCAGACAGGTCTCCCTCCTGCCCTCTCGCTCTCCCACAGGTGTGAATGTTGGTGTTGTGAAGAGGTGGCGAGACCATGCTGGGGAAATGGGGAGCTGGCCTCTCATTCCAGCTCTGCTATGATGCGGCTTTTGGGCCCGTTATTCAAAGACCCTAGATCTCAGTGTTCTCCCCTTGCAGCTTGCTTTCTGGTGGATCTCTTCACTTGGGTCCCCATGTTCTTCTCCTTAGTGGTCCTTCCATTTAGTAGATGGGGCATCTCAGCCTCCCTTCTGGTCTTGGCCTGATGGACCTGGTGGTGTCCCTTCTCTGTATCTTCTTCAGATTATTCTAGGCAGGGACATGAGTGGAGGAAGATTGGGTGAGGTTCTCAGCAGATGAGGGGGGCTTCTCTCAGAAAAAACTGGCAGCTGTCAACAAAAAGCTGATTTCATTCATGTGTTGCAAGTGCGGGGAAGAATTCTGCCCTTGAGTTCCTCCTCAAGGCTGAGACGGGGGCCAGATGGGATTTCTTCAACATCCCTAGAACCTTCGCCTGTGACTCAGGAAATTTGTACCTGTTCTGTCCTTAGCAAGAAGGGTTTGTCCTTGAGGCTCTGCTGGTTCAGGAGCCCCTGTTTTGGGGGGACCCCTCAGAGAAGTGCGCATCCACCCCAGGCTCATCCACAGCGCTGCCTTCTGGCTGCAGGAGGAAAGGAATCCTGAGCACCAGAGTCCTGGAGGGGTTTCCAAAATGGGGTTCCACTGCCTCTTTTTATGGGAACCATGTGTGGGTATTTCTCAGCTGTCTTGGCATCTACCTGCCTGCTCCTTTGGAACATGTACGGCGGTAGATTTTAAGCTTTTTGAATCATTGACATCCTTAAAAGTAAAATGAGAGCTAAGGAGTCACAATCCCTAAAAAATATATGTAAAGTTTTTCCAGAAAAATACACCAGGAGTGGTAGGCACAAGGGAAGATTTATTAAAGGCACTCTCCGGCGCAGTCTCAGGGCTCAGGAGAAGGGGAGCCAGGAAAACCGCGATGGGAGGAGGGAGGAGGGCACCCTCCGGTGAGGTTCCGCAACTCTGGAAAGCAGAGTGGGGGAAGTCGCGCCCGAGGCAGGGAGGAGGGGGCTTTTAAGGGGTCTCGAGGGGGAGTTCAGAGGTCTTTTGGCAAGTTTCCCTTATTTGGATATTTCGCCTGCTCGTAGGGGTCCCATTGGCCCACTGGAGCCTGGAGCCGGGGTCTCAAGACTCCCGCTTGTCAGGGTCCCCATTGGTCCATGGGAGCCCAGGGCGGGAGGGTTTTCAGATTCCTGCTGGGGTCTTTGTTCTCCTGTCCGAGCTCAGGTTCCGTGGGGGGAACTTTCGCCATCTTAAGTAGCCCTTTCTTTCTGCCAGCCCAACAATATACATAGGCATAATAGTATGTTGACGGACCCCTAAAGATATGAGGATAAGCATGAGTTTCAGGTTTGAAATCCCGATTTTCAGGACTTGCTGTCTTTTCCACAGGATTCCTGATAGACTGGAAAGCACTGGTGTGCTCTCTCCCCTTACTCGCTTCCTACCCTTTCTTAAAACATAGTAGAAGGCACAAGATTTATGCGATCTGAAGAGAAACCAGGGTAGGTGAGTACTGTGAAATGTGTAAGCCTGAAGCCACAGACCTGTATCCCTGGGGCAAATAATACATTATACGTTAATAATAATTAAAAAAAAAAAAGGAGTAGGAGTGAGTGGGGGTCATCCCTAGGAGCCACAGTCCCACATGGCAACCTTAGGGAAGCTGGTCTGCTGGCCTGGACTACCCCCCCATCCCCCCACCGTTAGCTCCACTGCCATGGTCATTGTCACTGAGAAGGCTGTGGGCTGTGGGCTGTAAGGTGCCCTCTCTCAGCTCCACAGGTTCCTTCTTTCCCCTACCTCTTGTGTACCCAGAATGGGCCAGTCTGACTTTATCATTGTATTCCTAAGACTCCAGACAACCTTAAGAAAGACCTTTCCAGGAATGGTTCTAAAGCCCCAGGGGTATAATTAATTATAGGGCCAGTTAGGGGCTAGAGATTTGGTGGTAGCTAAAGGTCTTCCCATGAATGGAGTCCCCCAGGAGGGAATCAGCTCTTTGTTTTAGAATGACAAATAATCATCATAGCTATCTCAGACTAGCTAAAGACTTTGTAAAACTAAAATTCCATCAAGTAACTACTTTGCTTAAATCTCTTTCATGTTTCTTTACCTCTTAGGGAAAAGCCCAAACTGTAATGTGGTTTATGAGGCCTTTTACAATGCTACCCCGCCTCTTGCCCTTCGCCCTCCAGAGGCTATTGTACCAGCCTTACTGTTCTTGCCACTTTTTTTTGAAAGCAGGGTTTTCTCCCTTGCCCCCAGGTCTCTGTAGGTGCAAAAGTCCTCAGCCTGGGAAGTCCCACCCTGCTTCTCCTTATCTCCTCGCTAATTCAGGCGGAAGCTTGGACATGGAACTCCCTCTAACCTGATTGTCCAGCATTTCTTTGACTGAATCAAGTGTTCCGGCAGTGTGCTTTCAAACACTTTAGATTTTTTTTTTTTTTTTTTAAACCATGGCACTTAATTTCATTTCTTAAGAGATAGCCGGTTCCTCCTGCGAAGATGTAGGCCTGTTTACACCTTGCATGTTTCCACCTGCCGTAGCCTGGTTCACCCTGCATATTCCACTGATGAAAACTTTTCTTTCTGTCATCAATGAATTAACTTTGGGGAGCACTGTATCACCTCCTGGAAAATCACAACGCATTTAGCTCATCAAAGACTCTGAGAAGTCCTGCATCAAGTCCTTGCAATAACCGACGTCTCAAGTTCATTTGGTTGTGGAACACTTTTTTCACAGCATCTGCGAATATCCAGAGGAAAAAAGTTCAGGAAATAGAAATCCAGAGATACCAAAGGCACAAAGTTGAGTTGTAAGCTTTCACTATTTATAAGCATAGACTAAAAACGATGAGCCCGTCTATTTTTAAAATCCTTATTATCAGGGTGCCTGGGTGACTCTGTGGGTTAAGGCCTCTGTCTTCGGCTCAGGTCATGATCTCAGAGTCCTAGGATCGAGCCCGCATCCGGGGCTCTCTGCTCAGCAGGGAGCCTGCTTCCTCCTCTTTCTCTCTCTGACTCCCTCTCTGCCTACTTGTGATCTGTCAAATAAATAAAATCTTTAAAAATAAATCCTTTTTTAACTAGCAATCTTTTCTCCTATTACAAGGAAACTGGACTTTTCTCTTTAGTTTTCAAAGTTATATTTGGGGCAGAGTAAACAAAATCAAATTAATTTCTCTTTTTGGAGCACAAGCATAAAACAGGATTCTTAAATCAGTCTCCATAGAGTCTGCCAATTTAATTTGTTATTTTGCCAGCTGTTTGCGATTTACATCCCTGCCCCACCCCCCCCACCCCCGCCGAGGTTCATCTACGTCATCAGCTACTACTGAAGGCAGGTGAAACGTTCGCATGGACACCCCGTGCCGCTGGCCTAGGCCACAGGCTTCTCATAAGGCTTAAATAGAGGTCAGACCTTGCCTCTGGCGAGGCTGCGCTTGGTTGGCGGTCTAGGCAGTCGGTCGCCCCTCCCATCTCTCCCTGACCCAGACTGGCTCCAAGGCCTGGGAGCTGTAACTCCAGGGAGTGTGAAGCCCTTTCAGCTTTAGAGCTCTCCTGAGCTTGGACAGTATCAGTAGCGGATGGGACGGATGGGACGTGTGGGAATATTAGCATATTGGGGCTGGGAATCCACCCCAGGAATCACCCAGCAAGTTCTGCCTCTCATTTTAAGGTAAGAATAGGCATTTCAAATGGTTACATGATGTCATAGATGCTGTCGGTAACGCCCGGGTCCCCCAAGGTAAGTGAACCCACCGGGTTTCTTGAGTGGTGGTTCCTTAAGCGCCCCGGCCTGCAGGGACTGCTCTGGCCGACAGGTGTCCCTCTCTGGGAGGTTATTTCCCTGTCCTCGGTGGGCCCTCCTGCAGCCACTGGCTGTCGCTGTCTCCACTGCATTCCTTCAAGGATAGGGTCTACTAACCTTGCTCCTCTCTGTGTTCTCAAGGGTGTCTAACAAAAAATACTGTGGAATGTAGATGTCCAGTGTTTTTGATGGATTTAGTTGAATCAGTTCCCATAAAAATACTCTTGATAAGTTTAAACGATTCAAGCTATTATTTTGGGGGATTTTTTTGTTAAGTTTTGAGGATAAATTTATCCATGAGAATAAAATCTGTGCTTTTAAGAAATTGTTGAATATATTCAACACAATAATCAAATATTTGCTTTAAAAAACCTGTTGATATGGGTCATTTTGAACTTGATTTACTCTAATCTGTCCTCAATTATGTGATTGGTGAAGTCATACTACCCAACCCCAGAATTTCACACCCGCACACAAAAAACAGCAAACCACACATTTTGAGGTGCAGATAGCTTGCTTTATTTTGTTGTTACTATTTCTCAAGGAGGTCCAACAATTGTAACTAACAATTGAATTTATACCTGCATGAAAGGAACTACATCAAATTGGCATTTTGGGCAGTTAGTAATGGTGTAGTTGTTTTTAATTTAACGACAGCTTTATTTTATTGTTGTTCTTTTTTTTTCTTTTTTCTTTTTGCTGTGGCTCATCGCTTAGTTGCCCCAGTTTCTCAGGTTTAAATTTAAATTTAGAGCTACCACACGAAGGCGTTGGCTGCACCCCCAGAACCTCCAAGAGTTGACACTGCTCTGGCATAGGAATACTGGAATAGCTTGGTGAAATGAAGGGATGGCCAGGCGATGTTACTTTTCCAAGCTATCCCCGCACTCTCTATGGTCAGAGACAGTGTAGAAGGAGCGAACAGAGTGTTGGCCGTTACACTCTGCTCTGGTAATATTTAAGTCATGACAATTTAGAATGTGACATCATCAGAGAAAATGTAAGACGTTAAAGTGTTGCTTACAGGAGGGTAAATGCAAACATCACCAATGCCTTACATTTCTGATTCAATAGGTATCGGTGCACATGTCCAGTTACGTGCATGGCATCATCTCTTAGGTGGATAGGACTTCTTCAGTGGGGAATTTCTCAACCCACTGAGGCATGCTTAGACATCAACATTACGTTGAGGCACAAAGATTGATTAAGTGTTGAGCAGGGTATTCGTTCCGTAGGAAACTTTCTCCTACCAACGGTTAGTTCCAAAAGTTACACTGTAAAATGTCATAAAATAAATGGTACAAAACTTTATAACCGTTAATCCGGCTATATACAGTATGTACATGTCACTAGAAAATGTGTAATATTCTTAGGTCAACAATTATGAAAGATTTAAATGTTTGATTTTGAACTTTGACTCATTTAGGTTGACACAAAACTACTTTTTCTTTTGGAATATTTACAGATCAGAAAGATTAGTCCATGTGGATCATTTATGGAAGGTTAAGAATGAGCATGAATATGAGGAGCACAGGCCCTCTTATATGGATCGAATATTTATATTCACAGTGGCAGAGTCAGATCCAAATTCGTTCCCTAAGCTCAGAGTATAAAGTCCACCATCTTGTTTCTGTACGTCCATGATGATCAGAGTCGTCAGGTCATCTGTGTTTTCAATGTGGAATCTCCCGTGTTGTTCTTGGTTTTGAATTTTTCTTCCGCCACGGGACCATACTATTTCCGGGGTGGGCTCACCAGTAAAAGCACAGGCTACTGTTAAAACTTTCCCCTCATCAATGCTGATGTCAGAGGGGAGAGCTTCAATTTTAGGTGGAATTCCTTTATGGGACAACAACAAAAATGTTTTAGGATCATGAAAACATGATTTGCTTTCTACTAAATTATATGAACTAAAGACTCTACGGTGCTACTAGGCTTATCTGCCTCTACCAGTAATTTATATTGCTCACCTCTTACGCCTGCTTTAAGCATTCTACTAGTTGAGCTTTCCAGTTGTGTCATACTAGATTTTCCCATAAAACTGCTGGAACTCATTTCTACAAAGGACTCTTGCATGGAGGACATGCTTTGGGCAGACATGCTTGCAAATTTCATTTCAGTCATGCTGCTAGCGCTGCTGCTGCTGAAACTGCTGAAGGAGGCCTCCTGCTTAGAGGCAGACATTTGCACTGACTGAGACGAGAAGCTTCCTTGCAAGCTTGTGTCGCCACTTGTCCTCAATACTACCTCTCTGGGAGGTTCTTCAACTAGAGCTGTGGAGCATAGCAGATACACAGTGAACATCAATGACATCTGGTTAATTGGGGACATCGACATTGACTTGCAGAAATGGAAACTTACACACACACACGCACACACACACAAAATGTAACTCAAACAATTTGCTGAGAAAGCATAAGCAGATACATACATTTGTCAAGAGCTAGCTCAATGTCTCCAAGAAACAAATCTTTCGATTTCTATCATTACATTACATGCAGGGGCTAGAATAACTAGGAGAAAAATGATTAGCCATATAGAAAATCACAGAGATTTTGTGCATTCTGAAAATAAATATAATAGGGGACTTGTTAACTTGGCTTCAAAAGTTAGTTTGTTCACGTATCTGTTTAGCTGAAAAGAAAATTTGAGCATTAGGATGAATTCCCATGGGGGGGCGGTCTCTGCTGCTTACACTTGGAATTTAATGAGGCTTCTCAGAGTTGGCTGTGCTCAGAAGACAAAGGGGAAAAAATACATAAAGGCCTTAAGCAAGTGAGGAAAATGGGAAAGATATACTTACGAAGGACTGTTAAGGAAGCAGTAGCTGAACACTGGCCACGGAAATTTTTGGCCTTGACTGTGTACTTCCCACTGTCGCTTATTGACGCATTTCGGATTTCAAGAGAATATACATTTTTGGAGCGACTTACACTGATTTTTGAAGAAACAGAAATCTAAAATGTAAGGAGGGGGGAAGAAGTGTTTCTTTGAGCTCTTAAGGAACAGATGTGGCCTTTTAAATTTTCTTCAATGATATACTCATGATTAAACTTACCGGCAAGTTGTTTTTAAACCATTCGATTTCTGGGGATGGCTCACCACTGATTTCACAAGAAAAGACAACATTTTGTCCTTCATTAATATTTTGAGATCTGGGCTGTGAGATGAAGGCTGGAGCATCAGAGAGTTCTTTGCTCAGGGTCAGATCGTACTGACATTTGATGATCCCTTGGCTGGTTTTGCCAATGCAGGTGAGGATGCCTTCATCTTTGTGACCGACCTGCTTGATGGTTAGGGTCTGATCGCTGCCCGAGACACCGTATCTGTACTCGTCGGAGTTAGTGAGCTCTACGCCGTTTAGTACCCATTTGACATCGGTAGCACCAGCAATGTTGGCTTTTAGGGTCACCTTCTGACCATCGGTTATGCTCATGTGAGTAGAAAATGCTTTAATCTCTGCATGCGTTCTGATTTCTTCCAATGCCTGTGATGTTTTGGTGATTTCCTCATGGACAATGGATTTTTCCAGAGAGGTTGCTTCTGATTTCTTGACTTTTTCAGATATCTGAACCTTTGAAGATTCCTCCTTGAGGGCTAACTTTTCTTGAGATTTCACCTCTGATTTTTTCATTTCTTCAGAAATTAGGGCTTTTTGGGAAATTTCTTCTTGGACAACTGCCTTCTCTTGAGATTTCACCTCTGCTAATTTCTTTTCTTCAGAAATTAGGGCTTTTTGGGAAATTTCCTCTTGGACAACTGCCTTCTCTTGAGATTTCATCTCTGCTAATTTCTTTTCTTCAGATATTAGGGCTTTTTGAGAGATTTCCTCTTGGACAACTGCCTTCTTTTGTGACGTAATTTCAGAGGTCTTTTGTGTAGATACCTTCTGTGCCTCAGTGTCTTTTACAGCTAAAAAAGAAAACTCTGTAAGGCAAATGAAATTGGAAAGAGGCCCCACCCTTTTTACTCTTTTGTAGATTCTGCAAGCAAATAAATAAGACTCAAAGAAAGGGATGTTGTCTTTTGTATGCAGTGTAGGTAATATTGAGTTCTTTCTCAGTCCTAGTCTTGGAATGTTGTCATACGTGACTTTTGAGATCAGTATAATAATTCTTTAAATTGAAGACGATTCCTATGACTTGAAAAAAAAGACTTGAAAAGAATAGTTGAGATATTCAGGATACATGTGGATTTAGGAAATTTTGATTAAAAAACTGAATTACATTTTAGAAGATTGAAAGCAACCTAATTTTAATTGGAAAAGTAATATAGCTCTTTTACTAACTGCACTGCTTGGGAAAATTAGCAAGAGTGAAGGTTTATGGAAGCAGTAACATTTTGTATATTGACCTGACTTCTTTCCTAAGTGTTCCTGGGAACAGCAGCTGCCTCTTGGAATCTTATATACCACCACATATAATTTGGCACTTATCAAATGCTTTTTATGCTAATATTATGCTTTTAAAAAATACTTATATTTCTCTATTTGTGTACAAATGGTATTCTAGAATTTGGAAAACAGTTTTAATACTTTAATGTGTGTATTTGTGTAAGGGAGAATGTTTGAAAAACCTCCCGCTATCGTTTTCTGCAAAATATTCGTAAAAACAAAAGCCAACCTACCTTTTATAGTTAATTTGCAGCTAGAGGACACAGATCCAGCTGAATTTGTTACTGTGCAAGTATAAAGCCCACTGTCAGATGTATCAGTCTCATGAACTTCTAAGAAGAAAACTCCTTTGTCTTCAGAGAGTTTGTATTTACTTCCTTGTGTAACAGCCTATAGAATGCAAGTGATTTGAGTTTTAAAAAGTTAAGTGTAAACATTTTTTGGGAGGAAGGGGTGAGATTTTTAAGAGATAAAATTGAGAGACATTTAAGAATGGTTTACCTTTCCATCCTTTGTCCAGATGACGGTGGGCCGGGGTTCTCCAGTAGCTTTAACTGCAAACTTAGCCACGCTGTCTGAAGAAGCAGTTGTATCCTGCAGCCCAGTAACGATGGCTGGTTTTGAGGAAATTGGTTCAGGTACTTTGGGTTCAGTTTTCTTGGTTTCTGTTGATTCAGCAGTTTTCTGAGCCGCTTTCTTAGTTTCTGATATCTTTGACACCTGCTCATGGATACTCTTAAAGGCTTGTCCCATAAACTGGAAGTTCGTTTTAGAAGTTCCACCTTCGCTAGATATCTCACAAATGTATTCTCCACTATCAGATTCTGTGAGGTTATGGATTTTGAGCTCATAGGTACCATCTGCTGAATAATGAAACTGAAAATGCCCATCTTCCTTCAGTTTCTTACCATCTTTATACCAGGTCACCTCTTTTGCGCATAATACACTACTTTCGACTGCACAGATCAGCTTCACAGTATCTTTAGAAGCTTCTGCTTTCAGAGACTGAGTTATCTTGGGTGGGACAGAGACCGGCAGCTGCTGAACCTTCTCTGTGGGTGTGGGTTTGGTCTCTGTGGGTGAGACGGCTTTTGGGTGAGAAGTGACCAGTTCTGGGGATTTTACTCGTTTTGGAGACTTAGCGGCTTCTGGAGATTTCACTCGAGGCTCGGGAGATTTGACTCTCGGTGGTGAGGTCACAGCCTTTTCAGTAACCCTGGCCTTTTGAACGGTCAGAGTGAACTGAGCTTCTTGCCTCCCTTCACTGTTTTCTACCACCACGCTATAGTTGCCCTCATCGGAAGCCTGAACCGAAGAGATCTCGAAGGTAGATTTGTACTTTGTGGTGGTCACTTGGTGGCGAGCAGAAGAACTTATCACGTGGCCCCCACGCTGCCAGACCACAGTGGGTACCGGCTCACCGTCCGTATCACAAGAAAACCTCGCAGACTCGCCTTCATACACGGTGATGGACCTTGGCTTCGTCAGAATTCTTGCTCCCACCAAAGTCGTCTTGATCTTCCTGTGTGTGGTTTTTTCTTCCAGCAACTTTTGTTCCATGGCTGCGCTTCTCATTTCCGCGGATGCATGGTGTTCATACGCTGAGAGACTTTCCCTTGTCTCGGTCATCTGCGACTTCATCTCCCTGACCGAGGAAGACGCTTCCATCTCAGATGTTTTCTTGAATGACGAGACCGCGTATTCCTCTGTTCTTGTCAGCTCAGGGAAAACAGACGCGGGGACTTGTTCGTCTCTGCGCTGGGAAGCGTAGGTGGTATAATCCCCACCTGTTACATCCAAGGTCGCGTAGTCGGAGGCCTCACCTTTGTAGTTGGTGCACACGGCGCGGTATGTTCCGCTGTCCTCAGCTTGACAGTCCAGAATTTCTAGGGTCAATACCCCACTCATGTTGGTGTAATGAATCTTACTGCTTTCCTGGAGTTCGACACCATTGTGGTACCATTTAACCTCAGCGGTTGGCTTAGACTGAACATTTAAGATAAAACGGGTATTTTGGCCACATGGTACCCTGTGGGAGCGCATTCTCAGTGTGATTCGGGGGGCATGGTCCAGCGTAAAAGGCTGCTGACTCAGAACTTCATACATCCTTTCTGATGTCTTCTGAGTCTTTAAAGCAGCTTTCATGGACTCATACCTGGAAAAGATATCAAATCTTGCAGACCTCTCAAATCTCGAGAGTGATCTCTCACTAGACACGGGGCTGGGGGAACGTGGGCGAGTTCTCTCTGGAGTAGGGGATCTTCTTTCTGTGTCATCTTCATATTCCTCCTCTGGTGCTCGATGTGGCCGGATGAGCTCAGACACTGGCCTCATTAACTCGATATAGGTTGGAGACAGGGAACGCCGCCGCCTCAGTAGTCTAGACACTGAGGAGGAGGAGGCCTCTCTATGAGCATGTTTCAAGGAAGCCTCTCTCTGAGCGTGTTTTGAGATTTCATATTCTTCTTCGATTTCTGTTATTTCTGTCACTTCTCTCTGTCGCCTTGATTTCTTTCTAGACTTTTCCTCCTTCGACATATGGTCAAGCTCACTTCTGTATTCCGAGAGGCGCTGGGTGGTGGTAACTGGGCGGAGCAACTCTTCATCCTCTTTCTCAGCCATGATCCTCTGCCGTTGTTTCGGCTGCCTGTAGGAGGCCCGGGCGTGCCGTTCCCGCAGTTCTGCATAACTCGTGCTAGTCTCAGCCCTTGTGGGGATGTGATAGGTTGAATACCTGAAGTCTTTTCTGGTTTCCTCCACCTTGACGTGAGCTTGTGGTGAAGTGTAACGCAGACTAGAAAGCTCAAAACGTGGAGGGCTTCGACTTGGCGGTGAAGCTGAGAAACCCAATTCAAGCTCTTCTTCAAGACGCAGCCTCTCTTCCTCTGTTCTTTTCATTGCCAAGTAGTCATCGATGGGAAGGAGTAATTCTTCATCTGATATGTCGCCAAGAGAACGTCTTCTAGGTCTGTAATAAAAGTCATAATCAGGAGAAGGTGTGCGGCGGCGGGCTGGTCTCACCATTTCAAGATCATCTTGGGAGAGTTTGGGAATACGCCATTTAGGTCTGTATTGATCTGTAATGCGTGGAAGAGGCATCACATAGAACTGTTCCCATCTTGAAAGGCGGATGCGCTTGGGTCTTTTCTGTACAACTCTGTCAATTTTCCCAGGCATTTCAAATTGATCACGGATCTTTTTGTACCATTTCATGTCGGACATAGGCACAAATTGCTTAATGCGTTGGTCTTCTTCTATGGTAGTCTGTTTGTACTTGCGTGGTTCTGGTACCTCATAAGGCATACGGAGTTTCCTCTCTTCCTTCTTTTCTTCCGTCTCAAGTCGGAATTCCCCTTTTACAGTCTTGGTGCTTACAGCTGGTTTGTAAAGGATGGCAGCTTCTCTCAGAGCCTCTTGGGCTACCTGTGTCAGTGGCACCGTTTCAGTTCCAGAAAGAATTTCAGCCATTCTTAGCGTTTTGTCAATTTGCTTTTGGACGTGTCGTTCACGCTCCTCCTTAGTCTTGAATTCTTGTTTGACATACCTTAAGCGTTCCACTTGGAGGTGAGCCTGGCAGCTGGTGGATCCAGCTGTGTTCGTGGCTGTGACCCTATAGTAACCCGTGTCTTCGGGCAAAGTGTCCCTGATGTGCAAGGCATAATAATCCAGGCCTTCGTGGATAATTTCAATGTTAGGCCCAAGGGACAGTGGCTGGCCATCTTTCTCCCATTTTAATGTTGGTGGGGGGATGCCAGACACTCTGATCTCAAAGCAGACACTTTGGCCTTCTTGGCATTCTGCATTTGCCAGCAGCCGTTTGAACATGGGTCTTAAGGTTGTATCTGTTGGCGGTGGGTGTGGGGTTACAGTCAGTTTTGCTTTACAGCTGTCCTCGCCGTATTTGTTCCTTGCCACAACCATATATTCAGCATCATCATCTGTAGTCACACTGTTGATCGTTAACTGGTAAAGACCCTTGTCAGACTCAAAAGTGTACTTCACATCATCATCACCTGGTTTGATCTTCTGCCCTGATTTATACCATGTTACACGAGGCTCTGGGTGGACAGTTATAGTCACTCCAAATCGGACATTTTCACCCACATAAGCGGTCTTGTTATAGAGAGGCAGGGTAAATTCTGGTGGCCTTTCCAGGAGTCTCATTGTGTCAGTTCTGCGCTTAATTTTCTTCATGGTTCTACGGCAGTAGTAGTCGTAAGTTTCTCTCACACCTTTAACAAATAGTTCTGCATAAGAACTATCTTCACCGTAGTCATTGACTACTTTGCATCTATAGGTGCCATCATCAAATTTGGTAATGTCTTTGATGTACATGGTGGCTACTCCATCTTCATAGGTGATTTCATATTTCTCACTGTTCTCCAGCTGTCTGACTCCAAAGTACCAGGTAACTTGGGTAGACTGATCATAATTTTCAATTTTGCATACATATTTGGCACATCCTCCTTCTTCGCCAACTGCATGCATTATCTGTCCAGAAACTGGGCCAATTTCAATGGATGCTACTTTAACTTTAGCAATACTCACTCCCTTCTGAGATCTAATGGCACCACCACAAGAGATTCGTGCCGCCGACACAACCATGTTGAGGTCTTTCTTGATGAGAGTGTGGTAGTAACGACGATGTTTTAGTGTTCTGATAACTTTAGTACTGACCCTTTCTATCTTCTGCTTTAGCCATGGATGCTGGAGTGCCTCGGATGCCGTCATGCGAGATTTTCTCTCTTTCACTAACAGCCGGTCAACAAAATCCATGGCTTCAAGGCTAATCTCTTTGAATGCTTCTTCCTCAAAAGTATATTCAGCGTTCATGATGTTCTCAATTATCTGTTGGTTAGTTTCAGCCAGGAATGGATTGGTACCACTTAACAGCACATACACCAGTGTTCCAAGTGACCACATGTCTGTGGCCGTACTGACAACGTCATGCTGGTGGACTTCAGGTGCATAGTATTCAGGGGCAGTGAACAGAAGCCTAAAGTTGTCCCCTGGCTTCAGCTGACGGGCTTGACCAAATTCTATGATTTTAATGGTGGAGCTCCTTCTTGTTTGGTAAATGATATTTTCTGGTCTAATGTCAAAGTGTCCAATATTATGACTATGTAAGAACTCAAGTGCTTCACAGACCTGGCGAACGTAACTTACAATTTCTCTTTCATTAAGCTCAAAAGCACTTGTGTTAATGCGCTCAAATATGTCGAGTCCTGATATGAACTCAAAGATCATAACTAATTCTTCCATGCTCTCAAATGATTCATGGAGGTATAAGATGTTTCTGTGCCTGGCGATATTTAGAATGGAAATTTCCTTCTTTACCAAAACCTGATCAGTCCCCTTGACTTTAACAAATTTGGCCATGTAAGTCTTCTTTGAGGATGTTTCGACACAACGGTGGACAATTCCAAACTGACCACGCCCAAGATCCTCAGCAATCATATATTTCTCATACAGTTCCTTAGTTGAGGAGTGAGATGCTTTAGTCATGGAAACTTCCCTGGTTTCATCTACCTCTTCATCGTAATTCATGGCTCTGGTCTTATCTTCTTTGGTTATGGTTGGTTCTGAAGGCTCAGAAGGCTTGCTCAGGCCAAATTTATTTTCAGCTATTACACGGAACTGGTAGCTTGTTTTTCCAAATAAGTTGATCACGGTATAACGTGTTTCTCGGGCCTGTCCTACACGGAGCCATCTTTCTGCAGTAGTTGCACACTTTTCAACAATGTAGTTGGTGATTTTGCTACCACCATCAGAAGCTGGCTCAGTCCATGTTAAGTTGACAGAATCTCGTGAGACGTCACTAACTTTGACTCCTCTGGGTGGGTCAGGAACATCCGCCACATCCAGTTCAACGGTCTTCTGATCAATTCCAAATCTGTTTTTAGCACAGACCACATAGAATCCAGCATCTTTTCTCTCTACTCCACTGGGGAAAACAAGTGATGTGAAAGATCTTGTGACAATAACTTGGTAGTGGCCATTATTGTCGATGAGATCTTGTCCTTTCTGCCAGGTGATCACAGGGTCTGGTTTGCCACTGAAAGGGATCTTGATGCTGACCACTTCCCCTCGGAGAGCATGAACTGCTCCCATGCCTTCAAGAGTTTTAGGCAAGTGTATCTTAGCTGGGACTGTAGCAGAATAAAAGAAGAAAGAATGCAATTTAGCAATACTCAACACTATTTAAGTGCAACAGCTCCCCCACCCCCACTCCTAATTCACAGTATGCCATCTAGCACCAGACTGGTTTTTATAGATTTGAGGTCTTTACCTTCTACTTCTAAGGAGGCGGTGCCAGACACAGATCCCCCTTGGTTGGTAGCTCTGACTTGGTAAACTGTGGCATCATCATCTGTGACACTTGCAATGATGAGCTGGTGGTAGCCACCCTTAAACTCTTGAATCCTGTACTTCAATCCATCTGCAATGATTTCTTTGCCTTGTCTGTACCATTTCACAATAGGTTTCGGATGACCAGTCACTTTGCAGACCAAAGTAGCATTGCTCTGATATCTGACATTCAGATTTCTCAGTTCCTCTTTAAAGTGTGGTGCCTGAATTGGGACATCAGATTTGGGAATGGCAGGTTCTGATATTTCACTCCATTCACTCTCCCCACCTAGATTTTCACATTTCACACGGAACTCATATTCAAGACCTTCAATAAGGTTTTGCACTGAAAAGACGGTTTCTCGAATTTCTTCTGTTGTCACAGCAATCCATTTATTCTGCTTCTTCTCACGTTTCTCAAGGTAGTAATTTCTAATCTTTGCACCTCCATCACTGGCAGGTGGCTTCCAAGCCACAACACAAGAATCTTTTGTGAGAGCAGTGATAGTTGGTTTGCCAGGAGCACTCGGCTTTTCTGTTTCAAAGAAATAAGAGAGATTTGAGTCATGAGGCGAAACAGGCAGCTTTATGAAAAGCTTAGTTTTTAAAAATTTAATTTAATTTTTTAAAGGATTTTATTTATTCATTTTACAGACAGATCACAAGTAGGCAGAGAGACAGGCAGAGAGAGAGGGGGAAGTAGGCTCTCCACGGGGCAGAGAGCCTGATGCGGGGCTCGATCCCAGGATCCTGGCATCATGACCTGAGCTGAAAGCCGAGGCTTTAACCCACTGAGCCACCCAAGCACCCCCAAAGCTAGAACAGCTATTCCAGAAAAAGGAAATGGGTCACTTTATGCTAAGAAACTTACCAAAACACAAGTTCGTTTTTTAAAGAAGAACTAGGGTTTATATTTGCCTTGTAGATGTGCAAAAGTTCAGTTTAAGTGAGATAAAAGGCACTTGTATTTTATCTAAATCTTGGCTATTTCCTTTCAAACGTTATTTCTATTAGTAAGAGTTTTGCGTAAGGATGGAATTTTGCCGTAGGAAGATTGTAGAGATTGTACTCACCAAAAGGACTCTTAATGATCACAACTGAGGCAACCTCTAGAGGCTCACTGATGCCGAAAGTGTTTTGGGCTGAAACCCGGAAGTAATAGCCAGCATTTTCTGTGAGGTTTACAATTCTGCAGGTTGTCACCGAGATGGCTGAAGACACCAATTGCCATTCAGCTCCTTCCTTGGCCTCACATTTCTCCACCACATAGTTGGTGATCCAGGAGCCTCCATCATCTGCCGGTGGTTTCCAGCTGATCACTGCGGAGTTCTTCAACAGAGCTTCTATCACAATTGGTCCTGTGGGTTTGTCTGGTTTATCTGTTGAGAGAAAATACAATTATAGTGGTTTTTTGTAGTAGGTCACCTGAGATCTTTTTTTTTCTTGAAAATTTAAAAAAACACTAAAAACTAAAATAAAATACCTTGTATTTCCACATCAAGGACGGCATCAACTGTTCCAAAAATATTGCTGAGCTGAACTTTGTATTTCCCAGCATGAGTCTTATGTTGGACATTCTTTATGACAAGATGAGTATAGTGCTCAGTGTTTTCAATAGTAATGTTTTCTGAGTTTTGCAGAAGTTTCTGGCCATGGAACCAAGTGATGGAAGGTACTGGACGACCAATGTACATAACATGAAGTCGAAGTGTCGAACCCACAGCACCGTAATATTTCTCTTTCAGTGGGTAACCGGGATGGAACTGTGGTGTTGCTTGCAGGAGAAGCTTACTACTGGTTTCTACTTCTCCAACCTCATTAGTAGCTAGGCAGGTATAAACACCTTCATCTTCTTGTTCCTCTGTCATTACGGTTAGTGTATGTGTGCGTCCATCTGAAGACATTTTGTACTTCCGGCTTTGTACCAGCTCCTTTCCAAATCGGTACCATTTAATGTCAGGAAGAGGCCTTCCAACAATCTGGCATGACAGCTGAGCAGCTTCACCCAACTTGGTGGTAACATCCTCCATTTCTTTGCGTACTCCTGGAGCCTCTCCGGCTGAAGGAAATGAAAGATAATATTAATGCATTATGATTACTACTAAATCTATAATCCTCTGCCCTTGTATAGCAGGAATGAATTTACCCTATTGACTAACACTCTCTTAGATACCATGATTTACACATGAGTACCTAGAAATTTAATAGTGCTTTTCCTGGGGTCTTATGGGAAATAGGGATTCAGTGAGCACATCATCACATTATTACGTAAGTGACTTTCCTCTTTACAGTTGGGAGACAATCGCTTCTCGGCCTTTTGGCCAAGATCAAGTGTACAGTCAGAAATTATAAGGGGTCTGGGGAAATTTATGAATTCTCTCTATTAATCTATAGAAAGAATCTTTGCCTTACTTAGGTTCACTGAAATGGGGTACATTTGTTGACCCTTCAAGTCTATTAGGAAGCATAAAGAAATCCCAAACCATTGCATCTGAAGAGAAATTGCTCTAAGAATGTGCTCAGGTCACTGCACCTAACATCTACTGAGGTTACATGCTTGGAATGACTTCTGTAGAACATGGCAGCTATTTCCTGTTATGTATATGCCAAAGTGAGTTCACTCTTCCCAAACACTTGCTCTCCTCCAATAAGGTTTTCTGTACATCTACTTAATATCAAGGAAGAATGAGCCTTAATACGTTGCTTAGTTTGTAGGTCAAAAGCAGAGAGCTAGTGGCTACTTACATGTTAGCTTAGTCTTTACAGACATAGCAGTTCTTCGAGGTCTGCTAAGCCCGGTCTCATTCTCAGCAAAAACCCTGAATTCATATTCAGTGGCTTCCAGCAACCCCCCTATTGTGAACTGCCTGTCCTTGATGCGCTCCTTATTGCTCTTCTTCCAGGCACTGTCTCCAGACTGCCTGTATTCAACCCAGTATCCAAGGATGTCTTTGCCACCATCACATTCTGGTTTCTCCCACTGTAGAGTGACACTATCTTTGGATATTGAAAGAATCTCAAGTTCTCCAGGTTGGCTTGGCTTATCTGAAATATTTTCAAACAATCGAAAAGGGAATCAGTGTTACTGCTGACATAAAAGCGAAAGACCCAAGATGGCTTGCCTCTTTGGTTTGAACCCCTTTAGAGACTCTCTCCTTACCAAAGGGATCTTTGCAAACGACTGGTTCAGAAGCAGGGCTGGTCTCGCTCAGGCCAACCTCATTCTGTGCGATGATGCGGAACTGATACTCTGCGTCGGGAACAAGCCCAGTGACTGTGTACATTGTGGTCGTTATCTGAGTCTTGTTGTGCCTGACCCACTTGTCCGTTGATGTCTCCTTGCGTTCAATGTAGTAGCCTGTGACTCGAGAACCACCGTCGTCTTTGGGCCGGGACCAAGACAGGCTGACAGAACTCTTGGTCACATCGAGTACTTCTGGAGGATTGCTTGGAGGCTCCGGAGGATCTATGGATATGAAGTAGAAAACATGGGTTGAGAGTACAGTCCCATATCTTGTAAGCTGATGGCTTTCATCTCAAAATGAAAGAGTACTGGAAGAATTTTTACAGTGTCGTGGTTGGAAGAGTACTTACTCAGTGGTGTTTTTGGTACGACTGGTTCTTCAGATTTCAAGGGTTTGCTTATGCCAAACTGGTTTTCAGCTGAAACACGGAAATGGTATTCCACATTCTCTTTGAGGCCCTTTACCACCAGAGATGTACCTCGGACTCTGGAATCAATCGTATACCAGGCAGCTTTAGACACTTCTCGTCTCTCGAGAATATAGCCTAAGATGTCAGCACCACCATCATCGGCAGGGGGTCTCCAGCTGACCCTTACAGAGCGAGCTTGTATGTCGTCATATTCAAGTGGCCCTTCAGGAGGGTTGGGATTTCCTATCAC
Source organism: Mustela erminea (assembly GCF_009829155.1). Taxonomy (NCBI): domain Eukaryota; kingdom Metazoa; phylum Chordata; class Mammalia; order Carnivora; family Mustelidae; genus Mustela; species Mustela erminea. The sequence continues at coordinate 73,412,217 of NC_045621.1, forward strand.
CCTGACTTTGATGTAGACAGTCTTCTTGCCACACTTGTTTTCCAGAACCAGGTCATAAGTGCCAGAATCATCCCTGTCTGCTTCTTTGATTACAAGCTCAGTGTGTGTTTCAGAGGTTGCAATCATGGCACGTTTACTAACATCTTGTCCTTCCTTGGTCCATTTACATATTGGGAATGGTTTTCCTTTGATTGGTATGGTAAGTCTGATGACTCCACCTTGTCTCACAAAGATACCTTCTTGGTATCTTTCATCAAGTTCATAATCAGGATATTCTAGGAAAAAAGATCCAGTTACAATTAGCATTTCTTAGGCAGTGGGGTGGGATGGTAAGAAATAAATCTTAAGAAATAAATCAATTATTCACAGAAAGTAAGTGATCATATTTCTTACCAAGCATTTCGGTGACTTTGACTGTTCCTGGTACTTCAGCAGGCTCCCCAGGTCCACCAGCGTTACAAGCTAGGACGCGGAATCTGTATTCAGCGCCCTGAGGTAGATGTGTTAGGGTATACTCCCGAATCTTGGTTGGGGTGGTGTTACATTTGGTCCATTCGTGTTGATCTACTTTTTGCATTTCAATCAAGTAACCTGTGACTTTAGATCCTCCTTCATCTTCTGGAACACTCCAGGCCAGGGAGACTGATGTCCTTGTTGTATCAGTAACTCTTGGGTTTTGCGGCTTCCCTGGAGGAGCTGGGGTTAAGAATAAGACAATTAGGGCGCCTGGGGCTCAGTGGGTTAAGCCGCTGCCTTCGGCTCAGGTCATGATCTCAGGGTCCTGGGATCTAGTCCCACATCGGGCTCTCTGCTTAGCAGGGAGCCTGCTTCCTCCTCTCTCTCTCTCTCTCTCTCTCTGCCTGCCTCTGTGCCTACTTGTGATCTCTCTCTGTCAAATAAATAAATTAAAAAAAAGAATAAGACAATTAGATATTGTTAAAGTTGCTGCCAAGCTGAAAACCAACTGTGCCACCTAACATGCAATGAATTGTGTAAACATTAGAATACAGTTTTTTGTTAAAATTTTATTCATTTTATCAGTTAATAATACTTAAAGCTCTTGCTTTTTCCTCAGTCTTAAATGTGCTTTATTTATGATCACTACTGCCACCCTACATTTATCATCAGCTCTCAAAGTGCTTTTAGAAGTAGTAACTTATTCAAAGAACTAAGCACTGATATAGAGCATGTATTATAAGTCCCATTTTAAAGAATTGGGAATAGATTCAAGAGGGTCATACAAAAAGTTACTTGCCCAAGCTGCTAGGGGCTGGAGTGGGGAGGGGATCCACAACTGAACTTTCTGAGCTGATGGAAGAATGAACTCACTCTCTCTCTCTCTCTCTCTCTATATATATATATATATATATATATTTTAAGAACTCTATATTTTGACTGTGGCGGTGCTTACAAACAGGACCTTTACAGAAGTCGGCTACCACCATCATAGAGTGGTTTTTCCCAGGCCAGAGTGACAGTTGATTTGGTGACATCATAAATTCTACTATATTGAAATTATACCTCAAAAAATTGACCTATACACAATGTATTTACCAATTGGATCCATGGCAACGATGGGTTTGGAAGGACGACTTGGTTTCCCAGTCCCTCTCACGTTAATGGCTGTGACACGGTGTTCATATTCTAAGCCTTCAATAAGGCCAGTGGAACGGTACCGTGTCATCGTCACTGGTACTTTATTTACACGGACCCATCGATCTGCTCTCACTTCTTTGCGCTCTATGATATATCCAGTCACTTGGGAGCCACCATCGTTTTCTGGTGGATACCAAGTCAGTGTCATGCCATCACGGGAGACATCAAATATTTGTAATGTTTCTGGAGGTCCTGGAATACCTGCAGTCAGACAGAGGTAAACACATTATGGCAATGAGAATAAAATAAAGACACACACATTTCTGTAAGTATGTCTTAGCCTTTTAAATAGCATATAAGACTGGTGACTATTTTTTCAATGTTTTTATTTTTATGCTTTTCTTGAGGCTCCTCATTTTCTTTAATTTTGTAAACATTTACTAGGCATGTATTCTGTATTTTTTTTCCTCACTATAACCTAGCCAGTCCCCCCTGTCTCCCTCATTCCTTTTCTCCTTCCTCTTTTTCATTAAAACAAACAAACAAACAAACAAAAAACCACTGTTGAAAACCTCCAGGAAACTTTAGAAAGACCGTAGGGTTAATTTTGGGACCTCTTTTTCCTTAGTACATAGTAAAAACAAATTCCCTTCTGTCAACTTTCAGAATCAGGTGGGGAGAATGGTAGTCTTAAGGGTCCAAGCACTTACTGATGCTGCTGCGACATTCTATGACCTCAGACTGCAAGTAAGAGCCAATCCCGAAGCGGTTCGTTGCAGCCACGCGGAACACATACTCATTGCCTTCAGTGAGTCTGGTAAACTTAAATGTCTGTCTAGTCACGGATTCAGACACTGGCAGCCATCCTGGACGATGGGCATCACGCTGTTCGACCACATAACCGCTCAATGGAGCGCCACCATCCAATTTGGGTGGTTCCCAGGAAATGGTAATTGAAGTAGCATCAATTTCATCAATCTTAATAGGCCCAGTTGGAGGACCAGGCTTGTCTATGAAAGAGAAAGAAATCCGGAAAATTAATTTTCACTTCAAATCACAATTGGGTGACTGAACATCAACAACTCACATGTGTCTTTGTCACACATCCTTACCAAGAATAATAACTTTAATGGTCTCTGAAGTAGTTCCAGTGACATTCTTCAGTTCAAGTGTATATTCTCCAGTATCTCTGATGGTGGTTTCACGGATGGTTAATTTGGCTACTTTACTATGAGTTTCAACCGTGACACGCTCTGATTCTCTTAGTTTCGAACCAGCAAAGAACCAGGAAGCAGCAGGAGGTGGGCGACCAGCGATTGGTATCACGAGCTCCACTGGTCTGCCGGCTGGGACATGAACGGTCTTCTGAGGCATTGTAGAAAGATCGATTGTTGGCAACACTAGGAGAAAGAGAATAGGCCTTAATTTTTAAGCATTATTTCTAAGGACAAAGTATCATGAATTCTGAATGTTTTCTTTACATCACTGTTATGGTTGTTTTTGTTGACTTGGTACATACCTCTGAGGTCTTGTACAGTCACGGCTGTGACGATCTCTCTTGGTTCTGACACGCCTTTCTCATTTTGTGCCCTTACTCTAAATAGATACTGTTCACCTTCGTTTAAGGAAATAACAGTGTGCTCTAGGACTGTGGGTTTTAAGGTGACGACCTTCATCCACCTCTCGGTGCCAGCTTTGCAGGCCTCAAGGACATATCCTGTGAGTCGGCTGCCACCATCATAGAGTGGTTTTTCCCAGGCCAGAGTGACAGTTGATTTGGTGACATCGACCACTTCTAGCTTTGTAGGCACCAGAGGTACTTCTGAGACCAGAACTGCATCAGATGTTTCACATGGTTCCCCTATGCCATAAATATTTTCCGGCAACACTCGGAAATAGTACATGGTTCCTTCTACAAGTCCGGAAATTCGGTAAAGTGTCTTGCTGCATTTGGTAGTTACTGTTTTGAATGCTCTCATGGCAGCTTCACGTTTCTCAATAATGTAATTGTTGACAGGAGCTCCACCATCAATTGTGGGAATTTCCCAGGTAATGGTTACAGAATCTCTTGATACTTCTTTAACTCTCACTGAAGGACAGGGACCAGGAGTATCTAAAAAAGTAGAATGTAAGATTCAAACTTATTTGCTGATTGGTTGGTAGATCTGTTTTGTGTTTTTCAGGAACACGTATTCAACATGGTTTCTCTCTAGAGAGGTGATCAATCTTAGGTCAAAGGGTATTTTTTTTTTTTTTTTTTTAAGAAATCTACTCAGAGTGTAGTCAATTTTAAGACAAATACTTACCATATACTTTAACAAGGACTGTTGCTGATTTCTTGCCAGATTGATTTTCGGCTTCAATAGTGTATTTTCCAGCATCGTACCGGTTAACTTTGTCCACAATAAGTAAAGAGTAGCTGTCAGTGGTGTCAATAATGGCCCGGTTTGCAAGGTCAATGCCCTTCTTGCTCCATGTGATGACAGGAGGTGGTCTTCCAGATACAGACACCATCAGGCGCAATGACGCCCCAGCTCTGATGGTCACAGTCTTCTTTAAATCATCGGCAAGCTCTAGGTCTGGTATTTCTGGAAAGCAAATGTCAAAACTTAATTTATGAATAGGTGCGATGAGAAAAAATTCACCTAAAAGCTTTTATTATAAATACCTAGTCTTTCCACGGGCTCAATTTCAGCAGTTGACTCGCTGTATTCACTCATACCCTTCGCATTCACAGCAGCAACCCTGAAGGAGTATTTCTGGCCCATTTTAAGCTCTGGCACAGTGAATTCAGTATTTCTTATTGTGGCATTGGTATGCACTCGGTACCAGTGATCAGTGTCTTTCTCTTGCATTTCAAGAACGTATCCTATGATGTCAATGCCACCATCATACATGGGCTTGGTCCATGCCAAACTAATGCTGGTCTTGGTGGTATCCACAACTCTTGGAGCAGAAGGTGGTCCAGGGGTATCTATGGAATTTAAAAAGGGCGAGTTCACATATTATACAAATAAGGAAGGTTTGAGGGTTTATATTTTTGGTTTTCAAGACTCACAAAGGCATTATTACTCCCCCGCCCCGCCACCAGTATTTCAAAAGGTCTTTAATAAGGTTTATAGGGAAAAAAAAAAAAACCCTGTGATTTATTAAAGTCAATATTTTAAAAGGTCTTTCTATAGTGTAGTAAAGGATTAAAATTTTTTAAAAAAGGATTCATTAAGTTGTATCCTTACTGGCCATAAGAAATACAAGTCACCTTATGATCTCTGTATCTTAACCCACAAGTATGTGGTCACCTTCCCTTTCTTCTGATTCTCCCACCCCCAGAAGAGTAAGGCATTTTTTTTTTTTTTTTGTCCACACTCACCAAGATAATCTGTATAACTGGGCTCTTCTGATTTTATAAGACAGCGCTGAATGCTATATCATTATTATTCATATATCAACATCATTAATATTTTATTTAAAAATTACATTTCCTTAGAAAGGTAAGTGGTTTCTTCCTGCTACTTTGGCTAGATATGTTGGATTCTTCTAGCTCCGCTCATTGCTTAAAAATACCTGTTCTCAGGCACTATCCCTTAGTCACTCAGCTCCCACAGGGTTAGTATCACTTGTCACCTCTGTGTTTCTACTGAGTATGCAAAGTGGTTTCCTCTTCTTCCACTATTCAGTCACAGTGTTTTATTCTTTTTAGTCAGGCTCAAACTCTGTACAAGGATTTGCCACTTATTTTTGAAGCTCTTGTGACAATTTTGTTAGGCACTTGTTAGAACACTAATCTTTATGCTCTTCTTAAACAAGACCTCTTTTTTCTTTTTAGTAATTATTATCACGTGCCACATTTTTCCCATTCTTAGGAATATTCACAAAATATATCTCTTTCATATTGGTAGTAAAATAATTTATTTTTTCATAGACTGGAAAATACTGTGATAATTTTTAGCGATGTAACTGCCAACTTATCAACAGAAGTAGTGGTTAAAATGTTCTGGCCTAGCTATATTTAAGATCCCTCTAATAAGCATATGCTTTTCTAGATCATTCATAAATTCTAGAGGTTCTTGGAAATGGTATATTGGAAAATTTGTAACATGGTTTTAATGGGCATTAGGTTTGTGTCTGATTCTTAGAACTCACATGATGGTTCTCGGCATGAGATAAAGTTGGAAGCTTCGCTGGGTTCACTGTTACCAGCAGCGTTCACCGCGGTGACCCGGAACTGGTAATCACAACCTTCCATGAGGCCAGTCACCTTCAGCCTGGTATCATATACCACGTAGTCTTTGTTGACACGTGTCCAGCGCAGGCTCTTTTTCTCACGTTTGTCTACTAGATAGTTGTTGATCTCATTACCACCATCAGATTCAGGTTTTGTCCACTGGATGATGATATGCTCTTTGCCAGCCCCAACTTCTTCGGGTATGCCCGGTTGTGATGGAATAGCTGTTTATATTTTTATGAAAGTGAGGATGGTCAGAATTATACAACATCACTATTGATAGGAGAGTCCCCCTTGCCCCCAATCCCATTATATTTAACTACCAAGTTGTTGCAGAGTGTTAATACTCACTGAATGAGTTTCTGGCTACAATTGGCTCTGATTCAGTAGGCACACCAGGGCCATATTTGTTCACTGCCCGCACTCGGAATATGTATTCATTGTTCTTGATGAGTCTGGTAACAACATGGGACAGGGTTGGGCATTCGCCTTCAACGATCACCCAGTTGAGCCTGCTAGTCTCTCGTCTTTCCACGATGTAGTGAGTTATTTCTGCCCCTCCATCTTCCTGAGGAAGGCTCCAGGCTAAAGTGCACTTTTCCTCTGTCACTCTGCTGACAGTGAGCTTTCCACATGGGCCAGGGGAATCTGAAACAGGTGTGAATGGTAAGCAGTGATTCAGATGTTTTTTTTTCTACCCACACATGAAAATGCTATACAAACTAAAAGAACATCTGACAGGCTTACCAAGAACTTTGACCAGGACAGACACAGCCTTGGTCCCACTGGCATTCTTCACTGTTAATGTGTATTTTCCGCTGTCACTTCTGTCACAGAACTTGATCACAGCAGTTGCACGCTTGCCTGTATACTGCAAAGAGACCTTTTCACAGAGATCTAGTTCCTTGTCCCCTTTGGTCCAGATAATTTTGGGTTCAGGTTTGCCACCAACTGCAGCATCGAGGACGAGATCCGAGCCTGCTCTGATGGTAACCAGGTCACCCTGTAATCTGGCATCCAGTTCAGCTTTGGGTGGAGCTATCATAGACAGAATGGATATGAATAAATATAGGACCGTTTATTTTCACAAAAATTGTGATCATTTAAAAGGAGTACATTGATTGTTATTTTATTATTATTATTATTATTTTTACCATATTCATCTCTGCAAGTGACAGGGCCTGTGGATTCTGATCCTTTGCTAATTACTCCTGCTGCATTCTTAGCCAACACACGGAATTCATAAGTGTCTCCTTCACTGAGAGCAGTCACAGTGAAGAAATTGTCGGATACGATGGTATAGTTGCATTTTAGCCAGCGACCATCTCCAACCTCACTGACGGGCTTACGCTCTACGATGTAGCCCACCACCTTGCTGCCACCATCATAAACCGGGGCAGACCAAATCAGTGACACTGTTGATCTTGTGACATCTGTCACCTCTGGTCTTCCTGGTGCATCTGGAAGGGATGCGAAAGTCAAGTTAAAAAAAATACAACTCTGAATTCTAGTATCAATGATGATGATAAACTAATGTACCCATTCAATTTTGATACATACCAACTGGGTTTTGAGCCATCATAGGTCTTGAAGCTTCACTGGCTTTGCTAACACCTGCAGCATTGAGTGCATATGTTCTGAACTGGTATTCAAGTCCTTCTACCAAACCACTCACTTTGTAGTTGCACTCTAAGCATGGCACTTTGTTTTCTTTCACCCAAAGAATGGTGTTCCGTTCTTTCTTCTCAACCCAGTAGCCAATGATTTTACTGCCACCATCATGGTAAGGTTCTTCCCAACGAATGGACATGGCATTGGCAGACACGTGGTAGACTTCAGGTCTGGTAGGAGCACTTGGCGGGACTAAATAAAAAACAAAGGCATCAAATATGAATACAATTTTATAAAATTCAGGGGAAATACTTAATAATGAAGTTTGAAATATTTTTATTTTTCTCACCGAATGGATGCTCTGCAATTATTGGTGCTGATTCTAGAGGCTTGCTGACACCAAATCTGTTCTCTGAACTGACCCGGAAAGAATATTCCATGTATTTTGTGAGATGAGTGACTTTAATCTGAGTGCGCTTGACGCTGGAATTGACAAGCTGCCAAGCTGTTGTACCCGATTCACGCTTTTCAACTATGTAATTGGTAATGTCAGTGCCTCCATCATCTTTAGGTTCAGCCCATGACAAGACACATGATTCAGCCGAGACAGATGAGACCTCAATGGGGCCAGTTACTGGGCCTGGCCTTCCAATGACCACAACTGTGATGGTAAATGTTTTAACACCAGCTGTATTTTCCAGGGTCAAGAAGTATCTTCCAGAGTCACCTCTCATGCTATCCTTCACAGACAGGGTGGTTCTGTCTTTTGTTGTTGTGATACTCACTCGATCTGTCTCCTTAAGTCTCATTTCTTCAAGCTTCCATGTTACTTTGGGAGCAGGACGACCAGTGATTGGGACATCAATGGTAAATGTGCTTCCTGCTTTGCAAGTTATGAGCTGATTAGTAATTCCAGTGAGATCAGCAGTGGGCTCAATTTGAGGCTCCTTGATGATGACGGAGGAGAAGGCTTCCCTGGGTTCGCTGTAGCCAGCATCATTCTTAGCCTTCACACGGAATTCGTATTCGGTGTTCTCAACCAGGCGCTCCACTGTGAAAGTCATCTGTTTGGTGCGACCAGCCTCGACCCAGAAGTCAGATCCCTTTTGTCTCATTTCAAGAAGGTAGCCAGTGATCCGGCTGCCTCCATCATGGTCGGGTTTAAGCCATGCTAAGACTGCTGACGATTTGCTCGTGTCAATGATGTCAAGTCTCTTAGGTGGAGCGGGCTGTTCTGTGGCTACGATCGGTTCTGCCATTTCATAGGGTTCACCCACACCGTACTCATTTTCAGCAGAAACACGAAAATAGTATGGAACGCCTTCTGCCAGGTCACTGACCTTGAGGATCTGACGAGTGCATTTTTCACTGATAGCCTGCCAGCTACGACGGCTTGCTTCTCGTTTTTCTACCACATAATGATGGATTCGGGCACCCCCATCAAGGATAGGAGCATCCCACATCAGTGTAACAGATCCACGGGTCACATCCTTGAAAGTGATTGGGCCAGGTGGGCCTGGAGTGTCTAGCACCTTTACAGTGAATGTGATTGACTTACTACCACTGTTGTTTTCTACGGTAAGGGTGTATTTCCCTGCATCATTTCTGTTGCAGTTTTCCACAGTGAGGGTGCTGAAGGAGTCTGTTGTGTGGATGTCAGCCCGAATGCTCAGGTTGGAGTCAGACTTGGTCCACACAGCCGTAGGAGTCGGTCTACCCTGGTAGGCAATGAAGAGGCGGATGCTGGCCCCAGCTCTAACAATATGGGTCTGCTTGAAGTTTGCATCAATGTCTAACTCAGGAGCTGCTAATCGGTCAACTGCTTTAATTGCACCGGTCACTTCACAGCTCTCTCCTTTTCCGGCACCGTTGATAGCACTAACCCGGAATTTGTATTCTTCACCTGCTTGCAGGTCAGTGACTGTGTATCTCATTTTCACACACGCCTCTGCATTTACCTTTTGCCAGTCTCCTAAGTCAGCTTTGCACATTTCAATGATATATCCAATTATTTCCATGCCGCCATCAAACACTGGCTTAGACCATTCTAAGCTCACGGTTGTCTTGGACGTGTCGGTCACCTTGACCACAGTGGGAGCACTTGGTGGGCTGACCGGCTCTCGACATTTGATTAGTCTTGAGATACCACTTGCAGGTCCCACTCCTGCTGCATTTTCAGCCATGACGTGGAATTCATACTCATTGCCCTCTATCAGACCAGTGACTTTGAATCTCGTCTCAGAGATTGGTCGTTTGCTGATCACTTTTACCCATCGTGTGCTTTTCTTTTCTCTCCTTTCAAGGATGTATTGTTGAATTTCGTTGCCACCATCTGATTCTGGCCTCGCCCATGTCAGGGTAATGCTATTGCCGGTTACATTACTAGGTTCTGGAGTGCCGGGGGCATCAGGAACAGCTGTAAAATTAAGACAAATTAGACATGTGGATTGGAAGTTAATCTTACGACATGGTACCCCTTAGAAAAACAACAGATACTTACTGTATTGTATTTGAGCAACTACTGGGTCAGAATCAAGCGGCCTCCCAACACCAAACTTGTTAACTGCAGAAACACGGAATTGGTATTCATTGCCATTTATTAGTTTGGTGGCAGTATAGCTGTGGGCCTGGCAGTTATCTTCAATTAGTGCCCAAGAAAGTCTGCTGGTTTCCCGTTTCTCAATGATGTAGTGAGTGACGGGAGCACAGCCGTCATTGACAGGAGCATCCCACCACAGGGTCACCTTCTCGCCAGTGATATTGGTGAATCTTATTGGCCCAACTACTTTTCCTGGTGTGTCTGTAAGAAAAGGTTCCAGAGGTAATTTTTCCTTGCCCCTTAAAGTACAATCAGGCATGTCTCTAACCCAAGTCCTATAAATTATAAGATTAAGAAGTTGTTTCACAAGTACCTTGTACTTTCACCGTAATTTCTGCTTTTGAGGAGCCAGATGCATTTTTGGCTTCCACACAATATACACCACGATGGTCCCGGGTAGCATCTCTAACAAAAAGGCTGGTGGATCCTAGGACATCAGTTATTTCCATATTCATCTTCTTTTCAATTTCTACTCCATCTTTGAACCAAGTTACTCGAGGTACTGGCCGTCCCTGCACCAAAGCTTTAATTCTGAGGCTCTCTCCAGACTTAATTATGAGACCATCAAAGTACTCAGGGCCAAACTCTACAGTTGGTGGAACTATAAAAGATATAGAAATAATATGCGTTAGTTTGGCTAGATAAAAACGTAAGCATGTTTTTCATTAGCACCATATCCTAAAGCCTGGAATGGTAATGTATATCCTGTGTTACCAAAGCTTGTTGTGAAAGCAGGATTGAGAATTGAGAATCGAGATTATGGGGCAGGACATCTGCATGCTACGAAGTCATCCCCATGTCTATCGTGTTATTAATCTTGCATTGCCATTTGTAATTAGAAGATATTTATAGATCATTTACTTCCTAATGCTGCTGTATATTCAAACAAGTTCCTGTAGGAGGTCATCAGCTGCACTCAAGCAAGGGGAGGACTGTACCACAGGGGTGTGCTGTATTTTAGTAACTTCAGAAAAGCTGGACAGTTATTCTTGAGAGTGTTTTTATTATAAAGGACTGGAATTACAAAACTCAAAACTCCTTCCCATTTGCATGCTATTTATATGGCAACAGAGTGAAACAATAACCATGCTAAAAAGAATCAATGCTAATTAGTTAATTTTTTTCCTTCTTTTTATTTGAAAGGTAGAAAATCTAATTCATCCACATAGCAGTCCTGGGAAATCTATATGAAATGGTGTTCTCGTTTCCCTGTTATAGACCGGGGCCAAAGGTATCTTTAAAAAACGTGACTGCTCTTGGGGCGCCTGGGTGGCTCAGTGGGTTCAAGCCTCTGCCTTCAGCTCAGGTCATGATCTCAGGGTCCTGGGATTGAGTCCCATATCGGGCTCTCTGCTCTGTGGGGAGCCTGCCTCCTCTCTCTCTGACTGCCTCACTGCCTACTTGTGATCTCTGTCAAATAAAAAAAAAAAAAAAAAAAAAAAAGTGACTGCTCTTAAGCGTGTTTGGCGATCACTTGGAAACGCTCACCATTTTCGTCTCTTGTCATGATAATGCCAGAAGACTGTGAAGGCGGACTTATGGTACCGACGGCATTTCTTGCAATTATTCTGAACTCGTATCGGTCCCCAGGACTAAGTCCTGTGACTGTGTACTGACATTCACTGACGTCAGTAAAGTTGCATCTGACCCAGCGATCGCTCCCTTGCCGTTTCTCAATGCTGTAGGCCACAATCTTACTGCCCCCGTCACGCAGGGGTGGGTTCCATTTAAGTGTGATGGTTTCCCGGGTGACATCAATGTAGTCAGGAGTGCCAGGAGGGTCTGAAAAAGTATGGAAATTAACTCTATCATTTCTGTAATCCATTTTTATCATCAATTCATTCACAGTGGAAGAAAAAAATAAATAAATCCCCCAAGCTAATTTTAATTTCATATTTTTTTTTTCTAGCTAAGCTTTAAAAAGAACTTGAAATTATTAGACTGACTTAAAATCATTCCCTTTGCTTTACTCAACTAGCTCTCGAGAGTGGACAGAAGATAGGTGAGGAGCAGATAAGTGGAAGAAAAGCAGTGTGTGTTTGTAGTAGGATATTCAGTTGCTGAATTAGATATATTCCAGAAATATTCAGTTACTTACCTACTGGAGAAACAGCTAAAGTAAATTTGCTTGGGTCACTGGGCGAGCTTAGGCCAGCAGAATTTTCAGCATATACACGGAACTGGTAATCTAGGCCTTCCATGAGTCCCGTAACTCTATATTCTCTTCCAGATATTGGTGATGTATTAACTCTTTGCCAGAGGATGCTATTTCTTTCTTTCTTTTCAACATGGAATCCAGTAACTTCTGAACCACCATCATAAACTGGAGCGTCCCAAGTTAGTGACATGCCATCAGAAGTCACGTTGTATACAACTGGCTTTCCTGGGGGGCCAGGAATCCTGAACTGGTGTTTCGCCACAATAATGTTTGAGACAAGTGGCTCGCTGACTCCGTATCTATTTTCCGCCCTAACCCTAAACTGGTATTCAGCATCTTTGACCAGATTAGGAACTTTGAAAGTTGTCCGGGCAACACTTGAACACACCATCTTCCAATTAGTTTGTGAAGTTTCCCGCTTCTCAATGCTGTAACAGGTAATTTCTCCTCCTCCGTCATCTTCAGGCACATCCCAGGACATGATGACACTGTCAGCCTTGATTTCATCAAATCGAATGGGCCCTTTGGGCTTGGACGGTGGGCCAAGTGTGATGATTGTAATGGGATAGGCGTTTCTACAGACAGCATTATCGAGAATAAGGGTGTATTTCCCTCCGTTTTCTTTCTTGACGTTCTTAATACTCAAAGTAATTTTGTTTTCGGTTTTACTGAAACGAACATGCTCGGTTTCTTTCAGTGGCAAACCATCTTTCAGCCAACTGATAGATGGTTTGGGTTTTCCTTTATAAGGCAATTCGAGGTGTACATTATGCCCAATTCTCACAGCGATCTGTGCCCCAGGGATATCTGACAGGTCAACTTCAGGTGTAATCACAAGTTCTTTCACTGTAATTGGCCCAATAGTAACAGCATCACTGAGTCCTTTCTCATTTTTGGCAGATACTCTGAATTCCAGGACTGACTGTTCCTTAAGTTGGGTAACTTCAATTTCACAGGTCTTACTTGTGCCGGCATGTGACCATGTTTGTTCACCTTTCCCTTTCCTTTCCACAACATATTCTGTGATGATGCTACCACCATCAAAGTCAGGCTTGGTCCAGCTCAGGGTGACAGATGTCTTTGTTGAGTCTTTCACGGAAAGATCACGGATAGGAGCTGGGACTTCAGCAGCCTTCACTGGCTCAGTAGTTTCACAGGGCTCCCCAACTCCAATTTCATTTTCTGCAAGAACTCTGAAGAAGAATGGAGTTTTCTCTGACAAATCTGTTATCTTAAAGGTTGTACTGGTACATTTGTGTGACACTGAAGACCATGTTCTCTTGGTGGCATCCCTCTTTTCAATGACATAATTGATTATGGGAGATCCTCCGTCAATGAGAGGAGGATCCCAGAACAGAGTGACTGTGCCTCGAGAAACATGTTTCACCTGTAGTTTCTGGCAGGCGGCTGGTGTATCCAGCACTTTAACGCTCACAGTGGAAGACTTTGCTTGACCAACGCCATTTTCTATTGTGAGAATATATTTCCCTGTATCGTTGCGAGTGACTTGAGGAATGATGAGTAATGAAGATGAATCAGTGTTCTGAATGTTGTATCTAGCATCACTGCCAAGATTCTTCTCATCTTTTCTCCATGTGACAGTAGGTGGAGGTCTGCCTTTGAAGGGAATCAACACTTGTACGTCTTCACCAGCTTTAGCTATAACAGAGGTTCTGAGAGCCACATCTAGGTCAATCTCTGGTTCCTCTGTAGACGTAAAATGGACATAAATTTTGAATTTTAAAGCAAGAAAATGAATGATTTCCTAGACGCACTCTCATTAAAAAAAAAAAAAAACACACACAATGATACGAGTAGGTACATACCAAGTATATCTTTAGCTTGCACAGGTTCAGTCATTTCTATAGGTTCTCCTTGTCCAGCACAGTTTACAGCAGATACCTGGAAGTAGTAGTTGACTCCAGGTGTCAGGTTCGATACCACATATTCTGTGGTTCTGACTTCTCCCTTGGTAGAGACAATAGTCCATTCCTCTTCCTCTCCTTGTCTCATCGCAACAACGTATCCAGTAACAGCACTGCCTCCGTCATAGACGGGTTTACTCCAGCCAAGAGTGATGGAGGATTTGGTTGAATCTGCGACTCTTATCTTAGCTGGTGGGCCTGGAGGGTCTGGAATGACCAGAATTACACTCAGTGATTACATGGTCATGTACAATTTAGGGGCATGAAGGAGACATAGGTGAAGATGCTGCGTTGATGAGCACTTACCGATTGGATCGGCAGCTTTGTAGAAGTCAGATGGTTCAGAAAATGGACCCTGACCAGCAGCATTTACAGCACAAACTCGGTATTGGTAGTCACTGTTTTCCGTTAGTCCGGTCACTTTCTCTCTGGTGTCACGGATAGTCTCCTTTAAGACTTTAAACCATGCTAGACTTTTCTTGTCTCTTTTCTCAAGGAAATAGCCGCTTACTTCACTGCCACCATCTGCAACTGGCCTGCTCCAGATAACAGTCATTGAATTCTTGGTAATCTTGGTTACCTCTGGTATGCCTGGAGGCCCAGGAGTAACTATTTAGAAAGAAAAAGGAAAAAATGAGTTTGAAGGATTGACATCACTGATAAATTCTACCTTTCAATCTTCAAATCCTATGCAAGAGTATAGTATAGTAGTTTCACTGACTATCCTTTCCCTTGTGACAAAGATGACAGTGAGGGGAGATGTGAGACAAAAGAAAACATTCTAAGAAAATCATTCTGAGAAAACATACAAGCTAGCAGAGTAATTCATTTGAAAAATTTCAAACATTCGATTTCAGTTTGCTGATGAACTCATGTCTCACCAAAGGCATTCTTTGCCACCACGGGGTCAGATTCCAGTGGATCCCCAATTCCATATTTGTTTACGGCTCGAACCCGGAATATGTATTCATTTCCTTTGATAATTTTGGTGGTTGTTATGATGCACTCTTCCAAATTTTCAGACACCATAGACCACACTACGCGGCTTGTCTCACGTTTTTCCACGATGTAGTGAGTGATTTTTGCACCACCATCATCCACTGGAGGGCGCCAGAGAAGGGTTATTTTTTCAGCAGTGACCGTCTTAAATTCAATGGGACCACCTGGAGGTCCTGGTTTGTCTGTGAATGAAAGAATAAAACAATATGTCAGTCAGTACTTTTTAAAAAGCTACTAATTTAAAATTGCTAAGTTCTAGGCAAACAAAATATGACATTGGCCTATCAGCAGCACCTACCAAGGATCTGTACTCTGATGGTGGCCGAGGCTGAGCCCATGGCATTCCTTAGTTTTAGTTCATAGCTTCCACTATTCAGGCGACTTGCATCTTTGATGAGTATAGATGCAAGGTCGGTGGTATTTTCAACACACACCAGTGCATTGGTTTGTAACTCTTTATCATCTTTATACCACTCAATTGTAGGCTCAGGTTTACCAGAAATGCCAGCTCTGAGCTTTACTGATGTACCTGCTCTGTATTTCACAACCTCTGTATATTCTAGAGGCAAATCAATTACAGGTCCACCTGTGGGAAAAACAGATGAGAAATATTTAAAAGATTACAAGGATGGAAAAAAATAATTGCAACATCAAAGCAAGGTCATTGGCTTTTACTAAGTAATATCTAAGTATATAATAGTTCTAATTTTATTTATTTATTATTTTAAACATTTAAATTTTGGAAGCCAGGCTTCTATCCAGATGGGGAATATAGGTTGTGAGGAAGCTCTGTCCTTCGGTGACACTGTAGTAATCACACAGGCACTTTAGTGCCTTTGAAATGTATTTTAAAGTCTATTGGGTGTTTAATTTCTGGGACAGAATGGGATACGGTAGTGAGAACATCCTCGAAGAAGCTGCATTATACATTTTGTCTCATTCTAGGTTCTCCTTTCTTTTCCTCGGACTATCTCCTATTCTAGTTTTCCCTTTGCAGTTTACTGACATCCAACTTTGGGTCGTTCAAGTCTGACTCTTGAAGTCTGAATTCTTTACTCACAGAGCTCTATATGTCACTGGACAGATTTTCTGCCAGGCTGCTTAGAACTTTTGAGAAACAGAACTAAATTTGACTTGTTTCACAGTCTCACAACAGTGTCCACAAAGCCTGATTCATAAAGAGCAGCCCTGCGATTCTGAGCAGGAGATACTTTTGCCTGGACACCAGAGAGACTCCTTGAACACAGGGAACTTTTAGACAAGGTATCACAGGATACCTAACCCTCAAGAAATTTTAATTTTGAAACTGCTGTGAAGTTGAATGTGTTCCTGTTTTCCAGAATGGCCAAGTATGTTTTTTTTTGGAATGACAACAACATAGAGAGAGTCCTGGAGTCTCTTTGAATTCCCACTCTACACTAATGAGCTTCTCCATGTTAGGGAAGTTACTAAGTGCTCTGAACCTCAGTTCCTGTTCTTTTTTTTTTTTTTTTTTTCAGTTCCTGTTCTGTAGAATGGGCCAATGTTAGGGTTGTTAAAATTAAGGGAGAGAATTCATGAAAAATACCCAGTAAATTTTAGCTACTGCTAATACTATTATTGTTAACACCTCTGTTTAGTTTTTTACTTATTTAAGGGTAATATTTTCTGTGCATTCAACCATGGTTTTAATTATTGACTCTGATAGTTTAAAATAGAAAAGGGAAAGTAGCAGCTCATACCAAGCATTCTAACAGGTTGAATTTGGAAGGGACTTTAGATATCCTGTTGTCCAAATCTCACATTTCACAGTTAAAAGAGCAGGAGATACTAAGGAATTCTCCTGAGACTCCCAGCTGTTGTACATACTTTCTTCTAAATATCTAATTAAGGTGCATAGTAAAAGATATTCTATAGATCAGGACTAGAAAAAGTATGGACAAACATTGAGTTAAATTGCTTTTGGGATTCAAAGTTCTAAAAATGCTTACCATAAGAATCAATGCACGTAATGGGGCCTACAACCTCAGATGGATTGCTGACTGAACCAACGGCATTCCTCGCAAAGACACGGAATTCATACTGGGAATTCTGTGTCAAGCCAGAAACGACAAATTGAGTCTCGATAACATTGGTGAAGCTGGCCTTGGTCCATCGGCCATCTGGGAGGTCTCGTCTCTCAACAATGTAGCCTGTTATCTTGCTTCCTCCATCAAAAGCTGGTTGTTGCCATGAGAGGCTGACAGAGTTCTTTGAAATATCGGTGATACGGACATTTCTTGGAGGCTCTGTGGTAAGAAGAGAAGGCAAGTCAGTGGAACTTGCGTCAACATTATTTTGCTTTGCAGAAATAAGAGTTGCATTTTTAAGTAGTCTGAATCCTCCTCCCCATGAAAAATACATACCACAGGCATCAATGGCTAGGACTGGCTCAGAAGGATGGCTGGGTTTTCCAATACCAGCAGCATTTTCTGCATATACTCTGAATTCATAAATAAGTCCAGCACTGATTGTTGTGACTTTGAAATGAGTTGTGCGGATGACCAATTTGTTGGCTTTTTGCCATAAAATACTGTTTCTGTCTTTCATTTCCAGGTGATAGCCAATAACTGGACTGCCTCCATTGGACACTGGTTCATGCCAGCCCACGGTGATGCTTTCTCGAGTAACATTAGTGACCCATGGTGTAGATGGTGGTCCAGGTGTTGCTACAGAAGAGAGAAATCCCTTAGGTTAATACAGACACTTAAAATATTTTTGTAAATAAAAACCTGGGATCCTTAAAAAGTTTGCAACTTACTGTATGGTAGTTTGACAAGCACACACGCTGAATCTATGTGATCGCTGATGCCGAAGCGGTTTTCTGCCTTGATGCGGAACTGGTATTCTTCTCCTGTGGTCAGCTTCATGATTTTAATCGTGGTCCTTGCAACTGTTGTAGACACTTCAGTCCATACTGCCGTACTTGTCTCTCTCTTGAGTACAATGTAATTAGTAACTTGACTTCCGCCATCATACTTTGGTGGCTCCCATTTGAGAGTCACACTTTCTTCTGTTATATCGCTAATAACAACAGGGCCAGTTGGGGGACCAGGCCTGTCCAGTACAATGATGTTAAGGAAAGCTTTGGTTGTTCCACTGGAGTTGGCAGCAGTGATCTCGTATCTTCCAGCATCAGTGGTAACGCTTTCTTTGAGATTGATGGTCAGGTTCTCAGCAGTCACTTCAGTATTAAATCTCATGGTTGCCTTTAGGGGGACACCATCTTTTGATAAGGTCACTTTGGGCAGTGGTTTTCCAGAAATTGGAATGTCAACTTTAAGGTTTGAACCAGCTCTCACGTATACAGTATGACTTGGGAAATTCTTCATATCAATTTCGGGTGGTTCTGAAAAATAAGCATACAGTAGATGAAGGTGAAAAAGGGTCTCTAAAAATGAAATCAACACAAACCATCTGAAATTTTGCTTCTACGTAAAATTAGACATACCTAGTTGTTCCTTAATAAGAACAGGAAGCAGAAGCTCTCTTGGGTCGCTCAGACCAGCTTGATTTTCAGCAGACACCCGGAAAAAGTATTCAGAGTTCTCTCTCAGACCAGAAACAATGTGATGGGTTGACTTGACCACCGCACATCTCACCCAATTTTTCTGTCCCTTTTCTAGTGCTTCAACAACATAGTGTACAATCCTGCTTCCACCATCGTGTTCTGGCTTCAGCCAGGTCAGGGAAACACTATCTCTGGATACACCTGTTACTCCAAGTTTTTCCGGTGGGCTTGGTTTTTCTAAGAAAGTAAAACACCAGAAAAAAGGGATTATTACAACATTTTTTCCCCATGTGTTATTTCTGCATTGTCAAAGAAAACTTTTAAATGAAGCCCACATTCTTCCTCTGATTTGAGTCTGTCTTACTTTTTATATAACAAGTTTGGGTTCTGAGCCAAGCGAAGCTACCCCAAGCTTTGTCATTACATGTCGTAGTATGTGGTAGTATCCAAATTCAAATTAAGTGTCGAGTGACTAGATTAAATAGTAAAATTTATCTCAAATTTATCCTGGGTATAAAAGTGATGAATAAGATGAACAATCTTCATAATACAGTTTCTGCACACATGCCATATATATGTGCAGTCAAATTCAGTTATATTTAAATTCAATATATATGATCTACTTCTAGCTTTGTAAATTTCCACATTTTTTTAATCAACAAAGAACTTCCTCTATTAGAGATTTCATGTCATGCTACAGTATGAATTATTTGAGGTGTGAAGCAAAAGCATTTTAAATTAAGTGAGACTAATTAGAATGATTCACAGTATTCTAAGAAAATTAATATAGATATATATAAATGTTCTTTGTTCTTAAAACATACCTGTTATTTTTACTCCTTCCTTTGTTTCAGCTGGTACACCAACACCAAACTCATTCTCTCCAGATACTCGGAAGTAGTAAATCGCCCCTTCTTGTAAGTTGGTGATTTTGTAGGAGAGGCGGTTACAATTGTTGGTCACAGAGACCCATGCTTTCTTACTGGCTTCACGTTTTTCTATGTGGTAATTCTTCACTGGTGCTCCACCATCATTTTCAGGAACATCCCAGGATAACACTGCAGACTCTTTGGTTATATCATGTACAGTGATATTGGTTGGAGGACCAGGAGAATCTAAAACTTTGACAACTAAGGTCAGTGAAGCAGCATTCACAATATTCTGAATTGTTAACGTGTATTTTCCAGAATCATTTCTGTTCGCATTTTCGATAGTAAGTGATGTACGAGAGTCTGTGGAATCAATATAAGCTCTAGCACGGAGGTCACTGTCTGGCTTACTCCACATGACACTAGGTGCTGGTCTTCCCCGGAAAGGTATGGTCATGGTAAAGGAGGTGCCGGCCTTGACAATCAAGGTCTTCTTCATTTCACTGTCAAGATCAAATACAGGTTCTTCTTCTCTTTCTTTTGCTACCTGGGGATCGGTACTATCGCTGGGATCACTAGCACCGACCTTATTGACAGATCTTACTCTGAAAACATACTCGGCTCCTGTTGTTAGTCCACCTATGGTATATTCTGTGCCTCTTAAGTTCTGAATGGCTGTCTCCCACTCAGTTTCATCAGATTTCTTATATTCTACAGTGTATCCTGTTACTGGGGCCCCACCATCAAACAAGGGCTTAACCCAGCTAATAGTTATGTTTGTCTTGCCTGAGTCCACAATTTTGGGTTTGGATGGAGGAGATGGCAAGAACACTGGATCTTCTGCCCGAATTAAGGGAGAGGTTTCACTTGGAAGGCTCAGGCCGGCAGCATTTTCTGCGTAAACCCGGTACTCATATTCACATCCTTCCCGAAGCCCAGTTGATTTCACTCTCAGGTCATAAACTGGTTTTTTGTTTACACGTACCCATCGTAGGCTGTTTTTCTCTCTCCTTTCAATTATATATCCAGAGATTTCACTGCCTCCGTCACTCTCCGGTCTCGACCAGCAAAGGGTCATGGACTCTTTGGTCACAGATGTAATTTCCAAAGAGGTAGGTGGACTTGGAACAGTAAACGGATCTAGTGCCTTTACTGCCACGCTCTCCAGGGACTCACCAACACCATATTTATTAACACCCGTTACTCTAAAGATGTATTCGTTGCCTTTGAGTAACTTGGTTACTTTACAGGATGTTGTCCTTAATTCCCCTTCACATATTGTCCATGCGAGGCGGCTTGTTTCACGCTTTTCTACGATGTAATAGTCAATATCTGCACCACCATTTTCTTGGGGTGGTCCCCAGGAAAGCGAGCATTTCTCAGCTGTGAGGCCATTTATTTCAAGCGGTCCTGCTGGTGGGCCAGGCTTATCAAGTACCTTGCAGTTAACTGCCATAGACCGAGTTCCTGCAACGTTCTTCAGTGTTAGTACGTACTGCCCAGTGTCTCGTCGGATACAGTCTTTCACTGTTAACGAGGTGCTATAGTCTGTCGAGACAATTTCTGTTCTTGCTCTTTCTTCAATTTCCACCCCATCCTTGGCCCAGGAAATCACTGGCAGAGGTCGCCCTGCGATGTCTGCATTTATCTTAAGGACCTCTCCAGCTTTGACAACAATCACATCTCGGAACTTGACATCCATCATAATTCTTGGAGCCTCAACGTCGTCTTTAACTGTAATAGGCCCAGTGGATT
This sequence comes from Mustela erminea, assembly GCF_009829155.1. Taxonomy (NCBI): domain Eukaryota; kingdom Metazoa; phylum Chordata; class Mammalia; order Carnivora; family Mustelidae; genus Mustela; species Mustela erminea. Next base: position 73,433,483 of record NC_045621.1, read on the forward strand.
CAGATGGCTCACTAACTGAGTCAGCTGCATTCCTTGCAAAAACCCGGAATTCATAACGCTGATCTTCAGTAAGTTCGGTGACTTCAAAGTATGTTTCTTGTACGTTAGTAAAATTGCACTTCAGCCACCGGCCATCTGGTAGTTCTCTACGTTCGATAATATATCCTGTGATCTTAGCGCCGCCATCATAATGTGGTTTAGACCATTTAAGTGACACTGATTTTCTGGTGATATTTGTGACTTCAGGTTGTCCAGGAGGGTCACAAGGGTCTCTGGCAGGGACTGGTTCACAAGACTTACTGCATTTACCAATTCCAGCAATGTTCTCAGCATATACACGATACTCATACATCAGTCCTTCATCAAGGCCCGAGACTTTCATTTGTGTATCAGCGATGAGGATTTTATTTGCTTTTGACCAAAGAATGCTGCTCCTCTCTTTATATTCAAGGTGATAGCCAATTACTGGACTTCCTCCATCATTAACAGGCACTTGCCAGCTTACAAGCATGGTAGATTTTGTGGCATGCACAACTTTAGGAGTACCAGGAGGACCTGGAGGGCTGAATGGATACTCTGCAACAACAGGTTTAGATTCACTGTAGGAGCTTTTGCCATAGCGGTTTTCTGCACAAACACGGAACTGATACTCACTTCCTGTTGTCAGACGAACTATTTTAATGGACGTTCTTGCAACTGCCTGTGAAACTATGTGCCATGTGGTAGAAGTGGTTTCTCTCTTTTCAACGATATAATTGCTAATTTGGCAGCCACCGTCATATTCTGGAGGATTCCAGGAAATCGTTATATTGTCACAACTAACCTCATCAATATGAACAGGTCCCGGAGGGCCTGGTTTGTCAAGGACAATTACAGTTATAGGAACTGTTATGGATCCAGCGCTGTTGGAGACACATAATTCATAAGTGCCAACATCTTCCCTGGAAGCTTCCTTGATAGATAGTGATGTTACAGTCTTTGAAGAAGAAATATTGACCCTTGTGGTTTCTTTAAGAATCTGACCATCCTTTTTCCAGCTTACAGTAGCTTGAGGTCTCCCTTTAAATGGAACATCAATCTTAAGTTGGTCTCTAGCCTTTACATTGAAAGTATTGTAAGGAAGCTCGACGGAAGGCTTTATTTCAATATCCCTTGCGATTACTGGCACTCCAAGTTGTCTCGGATCACTTCTTCCTTTTTCATTGACGGCAGCTACCCTGAAGGTATACTCTTCTCCCATAGTTAAGCCAGATATAGTTGCTTCTAGAGTCTTAACTTGTGTGCAAGTGCTCCATTTTTCACTCCCTTTAGTCTGCATTTCAACTACGTAGCCAGTAATTTTGCTGCCACCATCACTTTCTGGCTTCTCCCACTTAATTGTAGCTGTGTTACGGGTCACATCAACAAGAGTCACTCTTCCGGGGGGGAGGGGTGGTTCAGAAACTTTAACAGGTTCCCTGGTTTCAGCAGGCAAACCAATCCCATATTCATTGGAAGCCAAGACTCGGAAGTAATAAGAACATCCTTCTTGTAGATTTTCAATTTTAAAAGAGTTCTTTGTGCAGTTGTTTGTAACAGTAGCATATGCTTTTCTTGTAGTTTCTCGTTTCTCAACAATGTAGTTTGTAATCTTAGCTCCACCATCAATAAGTGGTGGCTCCCAGGACAGCGTCACCGAGTCTTTTTTTACTTCTCTTACATTTAAATTCACAGGGGCGCTTGGTGAGTCAAGAACTCTGACGTTAACGAAGGCTGTTTTGGAACCACTGTTATTTTCTAGTGTCAGATTATACCGACCACTATCAAATCTGGTAACGTTATCAATTACCAACATTGTGTAGGAGCTGGTCACCTCGATCTGGGCCCTCTCTGTGAGAGTGCCTTCGGCCTTTTCCCATTTAACTTCAGGTTCTGGTCGACCTTTGATTGTGACAAATAAGCGTAAAGTAGTACTTGCCCGCAGAACGACCACCTTTCTGAGATCAGCATCAAGTTCTATTTCTGGTGGCTCTAGCCTCTCTTTAGCAACAACTGAGCCAGGTATGGTTGCAGGTTCACCTACACCTTCAGAATTGATGGCACAAATGCGGAAGTTATACTCAGTATTTTCTTTAAGCTTGGTCACTGTGAACTGCTTTCCTTGTAATCCTGTCGGTGGAGTGCAGGTTGTCCATTCATCAGCAGAGGCTTCTTTGACCTCCACCACATAGCCCTTAACAGGTGCACCACCATCATAAATTGGCTTATTCCATGCCAGGGAGACAGAAGATCTGGAAGTATCTGTTACCTTTGGATTACTTGGTGGACCTGGTGGATACAAGGCATCACATGCACGATAGAAAACTGACGGCTCGCTAGGTTCACCCACACCAGCTGCATTTTCGGCAGCCACTCTGAACTCATAGGAATGACCTTCGGTAAGGCCAGTTACTCTGAATCGGAGATCTGTTAGAGTTTTCTTGTTGCACTTGGTCCATCTAATGCCTTCCTTATCTCGTTTTTCAAGAATATAGCCCTCAATTTCAGCACCTCCATCATCCACTGGGCGTGTCCATGTTACTACCATAGAATCTTTGGTGATTGCTGAGGCTTCAGGCGGTGAAGGAGGACCTGGTGGCTTATACGGATTACAGGCTATAACAGGCTCAGATTCCAGGGGCTCTCCAATTCCGTATTTATTCACAGCCATGACGCGGAAAATGTACTCATTACCAGGAAGAAGTTTAGTGACTTTGTAGTTAAGGGCCTGTACCTCCGTTGAAACCTGGGTCCAGGAGAGTCTGCTTGTTTCTCTCTTTTCGATGATGTAATGGGAAATACTAGCGCCACCATCCTGTAAAGGTGGGTTCCATGCCAGATAACATTTCTCAGCAGTAACTCCAGAAACCTTCAGAGGACCTTCAGGGGGCCCTGGCCTGTCGAGTACCTTTACAGTGATTGGTATGGACTTTGTACCACCGACATTGCTGAGTTTCAGAATATACTGTCCTCCATCAGTACGTATACAGTCTTTGACAACAAGAGTGGTCTTTTGAATAGTAGATTTAATTTCCATCCTAGCAGTTGTTTCTTCAAGCTCTTTGCCATCTTTTGACCAAACAATATCAGGTATAGGCTTGCCGCGGATATCAGCTTCAAGGACAAAAGTCTCTCCTGCACGAACGACGATTACATCTTTGTATTTTGGATCCAGTGAGGCATTTGGTGCATCAATTTCATCTCTGGCAGTAATAGCACCAGTGCTTTCAGATGGTTCACTAAGGTTGCCAGCTGCATTTCTTGCAATTACTCTAAATTCATATCTTTGGTCTTCTACAAGTCCACTCACTGTAAATTCTGTTTCTAACACATTGGTAAAGCTGGCTTTCATCCAGCGGCCATCAGGTAGATCTTTCTTTTCTACAATATAACCTGTTATCTTGCTACCACCATCATAGGCAGGTTTCTTCCATTTCAGTGTAACGTTGTTTCTTGTAATAACAATGGCTTCAGGGCGACCGGGTGGGTCACATGGATCACGAGCAACAAAGCATTCTGAGACTTTGCTAGGCTTGCCAATGCCAACAATATTTTCAGCAGAAACTTTGAACTCATACTCAAGGCCTTCATCAAGCCCAGTTGTTTTGAATTTGGTGTCTTGAATGGGAGTCTTATTTAATTTGACCCATAAAATGCTGTTCTTTTCTTTCTGTTCAAGATGGTAGCCAATAACTTTGCTTCCTCCATCATGAACTGGCTCGTGCCACTGCACAATCATCTGATCTTTTGAAATGGATGTCACAAAAGGAGTTCCAGGTGGCCCAGGTTCTTTAAATGGATATTGTACAATAACTGGTTTAGAATCCAGAGGGGCGCTCTTTCCATACCTGTTTTCTGCAAAAATTCTAAACTGGTACTCTGTGCCTGTTTTCAGTTTGGTTATTTTAATTGTTGTTCTTGCAACTGTTGCTGATACCATCTGCCAAGTGGTGGTAGTTGTATCTCGCTTCTCTACAATGTAGTTGCTTATCTGGCAGCCACCAGTGTAGGCTGGAGGTTCCCAAGAGATAACAACAAAGTCTGCACTAACTTCGTCAAACCGAACTGGTCCAACTGGAGGTCCGGGCTTTTCCAAAACAATGATGCTGAGATTTTCTGTTGCCGTACCTGCACTATTTGTTGCTGTTATAGTGTATTTTCCAAAGTCATCTTTGTTACTTTCTTTAATGTGCAGCATTGTTGAAGTGGCTGTTTCTTCAACATTTACTCTTGTTGTCTGTTTAAGAGGCTCACCATCTTTGACCCATGAAACATTAGGTCTTGGTCGTCCGATAACTGGAATTTCAATTTTAAGATCTTCTCCAGCTTGGACAGTATATGTGTTAAACGGTAACTTAAAGCTAGGCTGTATGGTCAAATCTTTGGCTATGACAGGAACACCAAGCACTCTTGGATCACTTTTTCCTTTCTCATTGTAAGCCTTGACACGGAACTGATATTCTTGTCCAGAACTCAAACCAGTAATCACGGCATTACAGACTTTGGATTCGGCCACAACACTCCATTTTTCTGTTCCTTTGGGCTGCATTTCAACAACATAACCCAAGACTCTGCTGCCACCATCATGTTCAGGTTTCTCCCACATCAGCGATGCACTGGTCTGGGACACATCTGTGAGTGTCACTTTTCCTGGTGGGGAAGGAGGTTCAGCAGCTTTCACAGCATCAACGGTTTCCACTGGAACACCAACTCCAAATTCATTTTCAGCCATAACTCTAAAGTAATAAATGGCTCCTTCTGTAAGATTCTCAACTTTAAAGCTTGTTTTGTTGCATTTACTACTCACGTTAGCATATGCTTTTCTGGTTGACTCACGTTTGTCAATAACATAGTTCTTCACCTTTGAACCGCCATCAATGATGGGTGGCTCCCATGCCAGCAGGACAGAATCTTTTTTCACTTCTTTGACTGCCAGATTTTGTGGTGGCCCTGGGGTGTCCAGAACTTTCACAGTTACAAAAGCAGACTTAGATCCGCTGCTGTTTTCCAGCTTGAGAATGTATTTTCCAGCATCATTTCTATCACAGTTATCTATCGATAGCTGGGTATAGTTTACTCCTTTTTCAATTTGGACCTTATCTGTGAATTCACCTTCCTCTCGAGACCAAGTGATCTCAGGTGTTGGGCGACCTTTGAATGGAATGTGAATTCTGGCAGATCCACCAGCCCTTACAACTATTCCTTTCCTTAATTCAGAGTCAAGGTCAAGTTCGGGTGCTTCAAGTTTATCTTCTGGTTTCACGGTACCGGGAACTGATGCAGCCTCACCTACGCCAACTTTATTGAGGGCAGAGACTCGTATTTTATACTCTTGGTGCTCAACGAGTTTTGAGATTTCAAATCGCGTGGTTTTCAGGCCAGTCTGTGGAGTAACTATTTGCCACTCTTCTTCATCTGCTTTACAGATTTCTACTACATATCCTACGATCTCACTGCCACCATCATAGATGGGCTTACCCCAGGCAAGTGTAATTGAATTTTTAGTAGTGTCTACAATGTGTGCATTGGTGGGTGGGCCAGGTTTGAACACAGGATCACAAGCCTTATAGTAAACTGTAGCTGGACTTGGTTCCCCAACTCCAGCAGCATTTTCTGCAGAGACTCTGAATTCATACTCATGATCTTCTGTTAATCCTGTTACTCTTAGACGCAAATCTGTAATGCGGCGTTTATTACATTTTATCCACCTTATGCCACTTCTGTCTCTTTTCTCTACAATGTAACCAATAATCTCACTTCCACCATCACTATCTGGACGGTTCCAACAGACAGTCATGGAGTCCTTGGCAATGTTAGTGACTTCCAAGCTTTTTGGTGGTCCAGGAAGCACAAACGGATTTTTCATTAGTACTGGTGCAGATTCCAAAGGCTCTCCAACACCGTATTTGTTTACAGCCATTATGCGGAAAATATATTCATTCCCTTCTAAGAGTTTGGTAACTTTCAGAGAATTGGTCACAACTTCTGAAGCAACAACAGTCCAGGCAAGTCGACTCGTTTCTCTCTTTTCAACAACATAGTGAGAAATATCACTGCCACCATCTTGAAGTGGTGGAGACCATGTTAAAGTGCATTTTTCAGCAGTGACTCCAGTAACCTGGACTGGCCCTTCTGGAGGTCCTGGTCTATCCAACACTTTTACGTTTACTGGGAATGACTTGGAACCTGCAACATTGGAAGCTCTTAAAATATACTGTCCACCATCAATCCTAATGGCATCCTTTACAATAAGTAAAGCCTTGAAATCTGTGTTCTTTATTTCACATCTGGCAGACTCTTCAATTTCCTTATCTCCTCGTAACCACTCGATGGTTGGTAGGGGCTTTCCGTGGACATCAGCCTCAAGCCTGAACGTTTCTCCAGCATTCACCACAATTGTGTCTCTGAATTTTGGATCCATTGAAATTCTGGGAAGTTCAACCTCATCCCTGGCAGTTATTGGTCCGGTACTGTCGGAGGGTTTACTTATTGCACCAGCCGCATTCTTTGCAATGACTCTGAACTCGTATCTTTGGTCTTCAGTAAGACCAGACACGGTAAATTGAGTTTCAATGACATTTGTAAAGCTGGCTTTCATCCAGCGACCCTCAGGCAAATCACGTTTCTCTACAATGTAACCTGTAATCATACTTCCACCATCATAAACAGGTTTGGTCCACTGTAAAGTGATCTCATTTCTTTTAACCATTATTGCTTCTGGCGTTCCTGGTGGGTCACAGGGATCTCTGGCTACATAGCATTCGGAATTCTTGCTTGCTTTACCTACACCAACAATATTTTCAGCATAAACTCTGAATTCATATTCAATGCCCTCTTCTAGATTGACTGCTTTAAACTGAGTGTCATGAATAATAGTTTTGTTGACTTTTGTCCACAAAATACTATTTCTTTCCTTTTTCTCAAGGTGGTAACCTATGACTGGGCTTCCACCATTATTGATTGGTTCATGCCACTGAACAACCATGGAGTCCTTGGAAATGGCTGTGACAAATGGGGTGCCTGGAGGGCCTGGTTCTTTGTAGGGATATTGAGCTACAATTGGATCAGACTCCAAGGCAAAACTTTGTCCATATCTGTTTTCAGCAAATATTCTGAATTGGTATTCTGTACCAGTTTTCAATTTGGTCACTTTCAGTGTGGTTCTGGCAACAGTAGCAGAAACAGTATCCCATACTGTGGTGGTTGTGTCTCTTTTCTGAACAATGTAGTTGGTGATCTGGCAGCCCCCTGTATATAATGGGGGATTCCAAGATAACGTAATACTTTCAGCACTGACTTCATCAAATTTAACAGGTCCTTTTGGAGGATCAGGTTTATCTAGAGTTATAATTTCAATGGATGCTGTTTTCTGACCTACAACGTTAGCCACTGTGATTCCATAATGTCCACCATCATCCTTATTAGTTTCTTTAATGCTGAGTACTGTGAGGTCAAGTGAATCGGTAACATTGACTCTTGTGGTCTGCTTCAGTGGAAGACCATCTTTAGTCCAGGTAATGGTTGGCTTAGGACGTCCAGAAATTGGCACTTCTATTTTCAAATCTTGGCCGACCTGTACACTGTAATTGTTGAAGGCAGGTCTTACATCTGGCTCAATGACCAGATCTTTGGCAACTATTGGAACTGCAAGCGACCTAGGATCACTTCTTCCCTTTTCATTTACGGCAACAACTCTAAAGAGATACTCTTCTCCCTGAGTTAGGTTAGTAATTACTGCTTCAAGGGACTTGACTCGAGCACACTCTGACCATTTCTCGCTGTGTTTAGCTTGCATTTCCACAATATACTGAATGATTTTACTGCCACCGTCATGTTCCGGCTTTGTCCAACTCAAGGAGACACTGTTTCTGGTGACATCATCCACAGTTATTTTTCCTGGAGGTTGTGGGACTTCTGCAACCTTAATAGGATCAGCAGTGTGGGCAGGAAGGCCGATACCATACTCGTTCTCAGCTGTGACTCTAAAGTAGTAACTGCTGCCTTCTTGGAGTTGATCAATCTTCCAAGAATTCTTATGGCAGTTTGTTACCACCGCAGCATATGATTTTCTTGTGGCCTCACGTTTCTCAACAATGTAATTTTTTATTTTGGATCCTCCATCCAACAGAGGAGGTTCCCATGTAATTGATACCGAGTCCTTAGTGATTTCTGTGACTTTCAGGTTAACAGGTGGACTTGGTGTGTCCAGGACTCTCACGGTAACAAAGGCAGACTTTGTTCCACTGCTGTTTTCTAAAGTAAGAGTGTATTTTCCACTATCGTATCGGTTGACATTGTCAAGAACAAGAGAGGTGAAACTGCTAGTGACATCAATTATAGCTGCATCTCGGATTTCACCATCCATCTTCCCCCATTTCACTTCTGGTGTAGGACGGCCTTTAATAGGAACAAAGAGCCTTAAGGAGCCACCGGCCCTTATATTTATAATTTTCCTCAGTTCTAGGTCAAGTTCAATATCTGGTGCTTCTAATTTTTCTTCAACTACAACAGGTCCAGGGACATCAGCATGTTCTCCAACTCCGGCTTTATTAACAGCACAGATACGGAAATTGTATTCATGCTTTTCCAACAGCTTTTCTACTTCTATATTTGTTTTATTGATTCCAGTTGGTGGAGTGCACATGGTCCATTCACCAACACTCACGTCACATTTTTCAACAATGTAGCCTTGGATTTCACAGCCACCATCATATATTGGTTTGCTCCAAGAAAGGAAGACAGAAGATCTGGTAATATCTGTGACTTTGGGGTTGTTTGGAGGTCCCGGTTTATAAATAGGATCACAAGCCTTTTGGTAAGCAGAAGGTGGGCTTGGTTCACTAAGTCCAGCAGCATTCTCGGCTGAGACTCTGAATTCATAATTGTGGTTTTCTAGGAGTCCAGTTACTCTCAAGCGCAGTTCCCCAATCAGGCGTTTGTGGCATCTTGTCCATCTAATGCCCTCCTTATCCCGTTTTTCGAGAACATATCCAAGAATTTCACTGCCACCATCAGATGCTGGTCTTTCCCATACAACGATCATTGAGTCCTTGGTCACTGTTGTGATTTCTGGAGCCTTTGGTGCATCTGGCACTACGAATGGATTCTTGGCAATCACTGGCTCAGATTCAAGAGGTTCACCAACACCGTATTTGTTGACAGCCATTATACGGAAGATATATTCATTGCCTTCGAGAAGCTTAGTAACCTTGCAGCTGAGAGTTTGCACATTGGCATCAACCAGAGTCCAAACTAAGCGGCTGGTTTCTCTCCTCTCCACAATATAATTTATGATGTCACTCCCACCATCTTGTAGTGGGGGTTTCCAAGCTAGTGTGCATTTTTCTGCTGTCACTCCTGATATGAGAACAGGTCCCTCCGGTGGTCCTGGTCTATCAAGAACTTTGACATTCACAGTAACTGATCTCTCCCCTGCAACATTTTGGGCCTTCAGTATGTAATTTCCACTGTCGGTGCGTGCTGCATCCTTTACACTGAGACTGGTGGCAAAGTCAGTGCTCTTTATTTCTAATCGAGCTGTATTTGAAAGCTCCTGGTCACCTTTTACCCACTGAATGGTCGGTATTGGTTTGCCATGAACATCTGCATCAATCTTGAACGACTCACCAGCATGAACCACAATTGTGTCTTTGTATTTTGGATCCATACTTATTCGTGGTGGCTCTACCTCGTCTCTTGCTGTTATTGCTCCTGTGCTTTCTGAAGGCTCACTAAACACTCCTGCAGCATTTCGAGCTATAACCCGGAACTCATATCTATGATCTTCAACTAGGCCAGTTACTTCAAACTGAGTGTCAATGACATTCGTAAAACTGGCTTTCATCCAGCGGCCCTCAGGCAGTTCTTTCTTCTCTACAATATAGCCAGTGATCTTGCTTCCACCATCGTAAGTGGGTTTCTTCCACTGGAGAGTCACAGAATTTCGTGTGACAATAATCGCCTCTGGCCGCCCTGGTGGATCACAGGGGTCACGAGCCATGTAACATTCTGACACCTTACTTGGCTTGCCGATGCCCACGATGTTCTCTGCAGAGACTCTAAACTCATATTCAATACCTTCGTCGAGGCCAGTTGTTTTAAACTTGGTTTGAGGGATGGGTGTTTTATTCAACTTCACCCAGAGGATACTATTTCTTTCCTTGCGTTCCAGGTGATAGCCAATGACTTTGCTACCTCCATCACTAACTGGTTCATTCCAATGTACTTCCATGCTGTCCTTGGAGGAGAGCGTTACGAATGGTGTGCCAGGAGGACCAGGAACTTTGAAAGGATACTGGGCTATAACAGGCTCTGAATTGAGGTAGGTGCTCTTTCCATATCTGTTTTCAGCTGCAATCCTAAACTGATATTCACATCCAGTCTTTAATCTGCAAGCCTTTATTGTTGTCCTTGCAACAGTCGCTGACACAATCTGCCAGGTGGTTGTGGAAGTGTCCCGTTTTTCTACAATGTAATTATTGATAGAACTCCCACCATCGTACTTAGGTGGGCCCCAGGAAAGAGTAATACTATCAGATGTCACTTCCTCCATTTTAACTGGTCCAGTTGGAGGCCCTGGTTTGTCAAGAACAATAATGTTCAAAGTTTCAGTAGCTTCACCAGCCGAGTTAGTCAGTTTAACTGTGTAATGTCCAACATCTTCTCGGCAGGCTTCCTTTATTGTCAGTAGTGAATTATTTTCTGTGCTCTCCGCATTTACTCTAGTTGTCTGCTTCAGTGGTACATCATCTTTATGCCAGGTGACAGCAGGTGTAGGACGTCCAATGAATGGAACGTCAACTTTTAGGTCTTCGCCTGCCAGTACAGTGAAAGTATTGAATAAGAGTTTGAAGGCTGGTGGAATAACAAGATCTTTGGCAATTACTGGCACACTCAGTTGTCTAGGATCACTGATGCCCTTTTCATTCTGAGCTGAAACACGGAAAGAGTATTCTTCACCCTGAATTAATCCGGTTATGGTGGCTTCAGTGACTTTGACTGTGGCACACGTGGCCCATTTGTCACTACCCTTGCTCTGCATCTCAACAATGTAGCCTAGAATTCGGCTGCCTCCATCATGCTCTGGTTTTTCCCAAGAGAGGGACACGCTGTTTCTGGTGACATCCACCAAAGTTATTTTTCCTGGAGGAAGGGGTCGTTCTGATGCTTTCACAGACTCTGCAGTTTCGGCTGGCAGCCCGATGCCATATTCATTTTCAGCAAGAACCCTGAAATAGTAACTACACCCTTCTTGAAGCTGGTCTACCTTCCAGGACGTCTTGTGGCAATTTGTTGCAACCGTTGAATATGCTTTTCTTGTTGATTCCCTCTTTTCAACAATATAGTTCTTTATTTTTGAACCTCCGTCAAGGAGAGGAGGCTCCCATGTCAGTGTGACTGATGACTTAGTGACCTCCTTTATCTTGAGATCCTGTGGAGGGCCTGGTGTATCTAGTACTCTAACATTGACAAATGCAGACTTGCTGCCAGAGCTGTTTTCTACAGTTAGTATGTATTTGCCACTGTCGAATCTGTTTACATTTCCAACGATGAGCAGGGTGTAAGAGCTTGTAGATTCAATGCTAGCTTTATCTAAGGATTCTCCATGTTCTCGAGTCCACTTCACCTCAGGTGCAGGCCTGCCTTTGATCGGAACAAAAAGTCGCAGGGTGCAACAAGCTCTTATGGTAACAACTTTGCGCAGGTCAGCATCCAGTTCAATCTCTGGAGGCAGCATCCTTTCTTCAGCCTTTGGAGTTCCAGGAACAAGTGCAGGTTCTCCCATTCCTTCAGAATTCACAGCATAGATGCGGATTTTATATTCTTGATTCTCTATGAGGTTGGTGATGGTGTAAGAGGTTGCCTTGAGCCCAGCGGGTGGAGTGACAATCTGCCATTCATCTTCCTCTGGCAGGGCAATCTCAACAATGTACCCAGTGATTTCTGAACCGCCATCATAGATAGGTTTATTCCAAGCAATGGAGATGGATGATCTGCTCGTATCGAGAACACGCGGGTTACCTGGTGGGCCGGGCTTAAACACAGCGTCACAAGCTTTATAAAATGGACTGGTAGAACTTGGTGCGCTAATTCCAGCAGCATTTTCAGCCATAATCCTGAACTCATATTCATGTCCTTCTGTCAGTCCAGATACTTTATATCTTAAATCAGTAAGAGTTTTCTTGTTGCATTTCACCCAGCGCTGCCCAGCTTTATCACGCCGTTCTACGATATAATTGATGATTTCACTTCCACCATCAGAGTCAGGATGTCCCCAGCAGACAACCATTGAATCTTTAGTAATAGCTGTAACTTCAGGGTTTTTGGGTGGATCAGGGGGTCCATAAGGATTAACTGCTACCATAGGCTCTGATTCCAGTGGCTCTCCAACTCCATATTTATTTACAGCCATGACACGAAATATGTATTCATTGCCTTTCAAAAGTTTAGTGACCTTTAGTTTTGTCACTTGGACTTCTGAGGCTACATTTGTCCATGCCAATCTGCTGGTTTCACGTTTCTGAACTATATAGTGATCAATTTTGGCACCTCCGTCATCCAGTGGAGGCAGCCATGACAATACACATTTTTCTGCTGTCACTTCAGAGACAGCTAAAGGTCCTTCGGGTGGGCCTGGTCTATCAAGAACTTTGACATTGAAAATGTGTTTAGCAAACCCACCAGGATTTGTTGCTGTAAGGATATAGGCACCACTGTCCCTCCTTGATGAATCCTTGTTTATCAGGTAAGTAGAGAAATCTGCAATTCTTATTTCTAACTTTGCTGTGCCTTCAAGCTCCTTTCCGTCTTTGGTCCATTCCATTGTTGGTGGTGGGCGGCCTGAAACATCAGCTTCTAGCTTGAATGCTTCGCCTGCTTTTAATATTACTGTGTCTTTAAATTTAACATCCACCATTATCCTTGGTGCTTCAATGTCATCCCTGCACGTGATGGCATCTGATGGCTCAGACGGTGGACTAATAGCACCAGCAGCATTTTTGGCAATCACTCGGAATTCATAGGCAGCGTCTTCTGTTAGGCCACTGACTGTAAATTCATTCTCCAGAATGTTGCTGAAGTTGGCCTTCAGCCACCGTCCATTGGGAAGGTCTCTCTTTTCAACTATATAACTGGTAATTTTAAAGCCTCCAGTGTATTCAGGCTTAGCCCATTTAAGTGTCACTGTGTGTCTAGTAATATTTAGAGGAACTGGTTTCCCAGGTGGGTCTATGGGATCTAAAGCAAGCATGGGTTCAGATGGCTTGCTTGGCTTGCTTTTGCCAGCCAAGTTTTCTGCAATCACTCGGAATTCATAAGCAATACCATCTGTAAGTCCACTTGATTTGAAAATGTTGCCTGGTACTAATGCTTTGCTCACAGTCTGCCAGAGAATACCATTTCGTTCTTTTCTTTCAATGTGGTATCCTAAAATGGGGCTTCCGCCGTCAGAAAGAGGCTCATTCCAGCTAATTGTCATTGAATCCTTGGTAACTGCAGTCACCTGAGGGGTCCCAGGAGGCCCAGGAACCTTAAATGGATAGTTGGCAACTACAGATGCAGATGTGATGCCTGGTCCAACTCCGTATCTATTTTGAGCTTTTACCCGGAATTGATACTCTACTCCAGTAGTAAGGCGAGTGGCTTTATAGGTAGTGCGAATGACAGTGGTTGCTAACTCAACCCATGTAGTACTGTCAGTCTGTCGCATTTCTACTACATAGTTGCTTATCGGTACACCTCCATCGTTCTCAGGTGGGTCCCAAGAGAAGGTTACAAAATCAGATGAAACTTCATCGAATTTGATTGGTCCAGTAGGAGGCCCTGGGATGTCATGGACTTGAATGGTGATGACATCACCAACCTCTCCTACAATGTTCCTTGCCGTTAATGGATAGGGTCCACTATCACTTCTTACACACTCATTGATATTTAAGATGGTTGAAGTGGCTGTATTTTCAAAATTAACTCTCTGTGTCTGTTTAAGAATCTGGTCTCCTTTTTTCCACGTAACGGTGGGCTTTGGCCGACCAAGCACTGGAATTTCCACTTTGATGTTCTCACCGGCTCTGGCGATGACTAATTTCTGATAAATGCCACGAAGATCCAACTCGGGAAGCGCTGTCTGCTCCTTGACAATGACGGGTCTGCTTTCTCTGGGGGCGCTTCTTCCCGCACTGTTCACCGCCATCACTTGGAATGTGTATTCTTCCCCTTCGGTTAGATTCTTCACCACGCATTCTAACCCCTTCACGGTGCTGATGTGGGTCCACTGGTCAGAGCCTTTTCTTTGGGCTTCGATCACATAGCCAGTGATCTTACTGCCACCATCGTGCTTTGGTTTAGGCCACGCCAGGCTGACTGTGCTTTTAGTTATGTCCATGATGTTCAGACTGTCTGGTGGTGACGGTGCTTCAGAGGCTTTCACAGGTTCTGTTGTTTCTGCTGGCTCACCGATTCCATATTCGTTTTCCGCCATCACTCTGAAGAAGTATTCGCATCCTTCTGACAAACCAGTAACTTTATATGTGCACTTATGGCACTTGGTGGTAACGGTGGAGTAAGACTTCCGTGTTGCTTCTCGTTTCTCCACAATGTAGTTTGTTATACGGGAACCCCCATCTATCAGAGGGAGGTCCCAGTGGAGGGTGACACTGTCCTTTGTGATGTCTGTAGGCCTCAGGTTAAGGACAGGTCCTGGGGTATCCAAGACTCTGACATTAACAAAGCCACTTTTCTTCCCAGCAGGGTTCTCAATGGTCATGACAAATTTACCAGTGTCGTATCTGTTACATTCCGGTATGATCAGAAGAGTAAAGGACTCCGTGTTTTCAATGTTAGCTCGGTTTTTAAGGTTGATGTCATCTTTAGTCCATGTCACTTCAGGAGCAGGGCGACCTTTAATTGGCACAAATATTCTAATACTGAGTCCTGCTCTAACAACAAGTGTTCTTCGAAGCTCAGCATCTAGTTCAAAATCAGGAGCCATTTCCCGTTCTACAATTTCAATATCTGGAATCATTGCTGGCTCCCCGATACCTGCATCATTGATGGCTCTGATTCTAAAATTGTATTTTTCTTTAGTCTGAAGATCAGGGACAACGAACTGAGTGATTCGGAGACCAGTTCCTGTTGTATCTTTTATCCAGGCCTCATCTCCTACTTTTTGATGCTCTACAATATAGCCAGTGATTTCAAGTCCTCCATCATAGTGAGGCTTGCCCCATGCTAAAGAGGCAGATTTTTTGGTAGTATCAGTGACACGTGCATTTGAAGGTGGGCCTGGGGGATCTGAAACAGAAGCAAAGACATGAAAGTGTACGTTAGGAGTTTGGCTTTTGGATAACTTTGCTAAAATAGTGGCATTATCAAATGAGTGGTGTTAAAAAAAAAATACAAACATGCTACGTCTTTCATCAGAACAGGTTTTGAAGCATCACTGGGTGGACCAATTCCTGCTTTGTTTTCTGCGCTGACACGGAATTCGTAGGTGTTTCCTTCTTGCAGTCCTGTTACTTTGCATCTCAGATCTGAAACTGGCGTCTTTGTTGCTCTCACCCATCGCAAGCTTTTCTTCTCTCTCCTTTCAACATGATATCCTGTGATTTCGCTACCACCGTCATCCACTGGTCTTTTCCAACTGACGGTAGCAGTGTTTTTAGTGACATTTGATATTTCGGGTTTTCCAGGAGGGCCAGGGGGACCTGAAAAGAAAGCAAATGTATGAGAAATCCATGCCTTCATAAACCAGGCTGCAAATGTTAACATGTCAGTTCCCTTATATGCTCTACGTACCAAATCTGTCCACCATTTTGACAGGTTCAGACTGTACAGGTTCTCCTTTCCCATATTGGTTTACAGCTGAGACCCGGAAGAGGTATTCATTTCCTTGGATAAGTTTGGTGGCCACATGCCTACAAGACTGAATATCTTCAGCAACCACTGTCCACAAAAGTCGACTGGTTTCTCTCTTTTCAAGAACATAGGACTTTATTGGTGAGCCGCCATCCTCCAATGGAGGTGTCCATGTGAGTGTTGCTTTTTCAGCAGAAACATTACTGATTTCAATGGGACCTGGGGGACCAGGTACGTCGAGGACTGTTACCTTCACGTGTTCTTCCTTTGTGCCAAAAGGATTGGTAGCAGTAATGGTATATTCACCAGCATCTTTTCTAGTGGCATACTTGACAGTAAGCATGGAAGATGTTGGGGTTGAGGATATCTGAACAATATCTGATGGTCTCATGTCTTTTCCTGCCCTAGACCAACTCGACTTTGGAAGGGGCTTGCCAAGAATGCTAATGGCACTCAAAACAATGGTATCTCCTGCCTTAATTGTCAGCCCATCTTTTATTGTGGGATCAAGGACAATGGTTGGTGCCTCTGCAAAGAAAAAAAAATACATTTTAATCAGCAAAGAAAGGAGGCTTAATTTGCGATTTTTTATGTGCATAAAAAGTAAAATTAGACCCACCATATTCATCCTTGCAAATAATGGTTCCTGTACTTTCTGATGGAGCACTGATAGCACCTGCTGTGTTCTTCGCTCTAACTCTGAATTCGTATTTTCCACCTTCAATGAGGTCAGTTACAGTAAAGGCACAATCTGGGACATTAACATGGTTGGCTTTCGTCCAAGATTTAGAGGGTAGATCGCGCTTCTCCACTATATATCCAGTCAACTTATGACCACCATCATATTTGGGTTCAGTCCAAATGAGGGTCACTGAATTCCTTGTTACATTAATAACCTCAGGTTTGCCAGGAGGATCTAAAGCAAAGCAAAAAAAAGCCAGTCGAATACCAATTTTTTTTTTCATGCAGAAAACACACCTGGGCTTTCCTTTGTATAATGACTTACCAATTGGATCAAGTGCCACAACAGGCTCTGACGGCAGGCTTGGCTTGCCGACTCCTGCTAAATTGATTGCCATTACTCGGAATTCGTACTCAAGACCTTCGGTTAATCCTGTCACTTTGAAGTCTTTCATCCTAATAGGAGTCTTGTTAGCTCTCTTCCACAAAAGGCTGTTTCTCTCCTTGAACTCAATATGATACCCTACAAAAAAAAGAAAAGACCCAGTGAATTTGTCAATTCAGGTAGAAAACACTGATTTTTAAGTACACGTTTTTGGCCAAATGGTTTATATGTGGGCATAATATGGAATAAATAGTCATTCTTGCTGGGCTATACTCTTATTTCTAGGCACTTTTTCCCCCTCTTGGTTTCTGTGTATTTATTGCACCTTCTGTTGAAAAATTCCAACTTAAAAAAAATCACTATGAAAGCCTTTAACTATTAGGAGATTTCTCAATGAAATCAAGTGTTAACTAATGCTTAATGTACTGAAAGGAAAAAACAATTACTGTATTTGCAGATCGTGCTATAACAAAGGAGCATCCATTCAGCTTGTTTTTCAGGGAGGACAATTTGGAAGAAACATTAATGTAAAAGCTACAGGAGAAGAGCAAATGAAATACCTGTAATGGGAGAGCCACCAGTTTTCCTGGGGTCAGTCCAAGTTAGAGATACCGAATCATGTCTGACATCCACGATATTGGGCGGTGGGGGAGCATCAGGCACATCTAGGAAAAAGTAGATGATGTAAGATTTATAATAGGGAACTTTTCTCAAAAACATGTTTTGCTCTGTGTTTTCTGACTCTGAGACACTTACCAAATGGATGTTTAGCAACAATTGGCTCTGATTTCAGGCCTTCACCTACACCATATTTATTTTCGGCACTGACCCTGAAGGTGTATTCCATGCCCTCATGAAGTCTGGTTACTCTGAAGGTGGTTTTCTGGACAGCTGAAGCACATGTCACCCACTTGTTGTTTACAGAATCTCTCTTCTCTAGGATATAGTTGGTGATTTCAGAACCTCCGTCATCCTTTGGAGGACCCCACTTTAAGGTCATGGCTTCTGCTGTGACTTCATCAAATTTGATTGGTCCTGTGGGGATGCCAGGCTTGCCAACAACTTTTATAGAGAGAGTTCCTTCCTTGGTGCCGGCAACGTTCTTCAGTGTGATTGTGTATTTTCCAGCATCAGATTTTTGGCAATCATATACCACAAGAGTTGTGTTAACTGCAGTTGACTCAACACTGACCCTTGTGTCAGTTGGTAGAGGATCTTCCCCTTTCTTCCAGGATACCGATGGAGCTGGCTTGCCTTTTATGGGGATCTTAAGACGGAAGTTGCTGTTTTCTTTAGCCAAGTAGCACAAATCAGGTATGTCCTTTAAGTCAAGGTCAGGAGCCACTGTAAAATAGCATAGATAAATTATTGTCATTTTTCAGACCAGGCAATTGATTTTTTTCAGATCATTATACATTTTAAAGGATTTTCAGAAAAGCCAGTAAGTAGGGCTCAAGAGTGCACTTTTGAGGACAATAAAGGGAAAATGAAGATGCATGACTAAAGGCTTACCAACATCATCCTTTGCCACAGCAGTGATTTCACTTGGGGTTCCTTCTCCGTTTTCATTCTCAGCACTCACTCTGAAGGTATATTCCTTGCCTTCAATCAGATCTTTTGCAGAGTACTGTAAATTCATTGATTTCATAACACGTTGCCACTTATTGTCTTCAGTCAGGAAATCTACCACATATCCGGTAATTCGGCTGCCACCATCACTGCGAGGCTTTTTCCAGCCTATGCTACAAGACGACTTAGTTACAGATAGCACTTTCAGGTCCACAACTGGTCCAGGGGTTTCTAAAGCAAAGAAGAAATGATAAGACTTAGCCCAAGATAAGCAAGGTCAGAGGTCACTCAAAGTGATGGGATAGTAGGTCATTTGCTTACGGGAAGCTTTGACAGCATCACGTGTTTCCCCAGGATCCCCGATGCCATACTCATTTTCAGCAAACACTCTGAAGAAGTAGGATTTTCCCTCCTCCAAGTTAGACACTCTGAAGCTTGTTTTTGGGCACTCAGTTGTCACTGTAGACCAGGACTTCCTCTCTGCATCACGTTTTTCCACCACATAGTTGATGATGGGACTTCCGCCATCAATAATAGGAGGATCCCAGGTAATATAAGCAGAATCTTTGGATATTTCCTTAACAGTGACATTGACAGGTGGCCCGGGAGTATCTGGACAAATCGTGGGTAAATAAGAAATGAATATGTAAAAAATACATAGACTACATTTTTAACATATGATTGTTTTTTTCAAATCGACTTACCCAGCACTTTCACTACAATGGTATATTCCTTTTTACCACAGCTGTTCTCCAGAGTCAAGATATATTTTCCTGCATCATATTTGTTCACATTTTCGCAGCGCAAGAAGGTATCAAAGTCTGTTGATTTTATGTCAAGTCCAATCCTTTCTCTTAGATTGACATTTGGTTTAGACCAAGTTATCTTTGGAGGCGGACGTCCTTTTACTGGTACATACAGTCTCATTGTAACTCCAGCACGTAATATGAGTGTTTTCCTCAAATCGGCATCGAGTTCTCCCTCAGGTGGGACTGTTTGAAGTAATAATTTAATAGTCAAATGTGTTTCTGAGGACTAGCCTTATCACTCCTAAAGTATGTTTCTTTTCCAGAACTGACTTCTAGGTCTCTAAAAAATTCTTAGTATGATCCTCAAAACTTCTGTATTTCAGTACTCTAGTGATTTTTGATCTTTCTATATTCTGATATCCTGTAGGCTAAACCAAGTTTTCCCTGAAGGATCTCTACCTCTTCTCCTTTTTTCATGAACTTCCATACTCTCAAACTCACTCTTTATTAAATATAGACAACTGATTCTTGGCTCATGTGCATTCTTGTTTTTCTTTTCTATATTCAGTGAAGGTTCTCTGGTGACACTCTGGCTCTCTTTCCTTATTTCATCATGGGAAGAAAAATACATAGAGGGTGAAGTATTTCACCAAGTAATTAAAAATAAAGGGAGAAATGGTTATGGGAGATAAGAAAATAGAAGAAATGGTGAAATGGAAATTAGGATGGAGAGTCTACAATTACATACTTACGAAAAGGGGTAGATTAGAACATGAAAAAAACATTAGAATGACAAATAGCTCTTTACTTAGTTTTAAAAAAATGTTATGTTTTCAGGATAAAATCCTATATTCCATATTCTTTTGAAGATATGAATTCTCATGTAAGTGTGAGTATGAAAAGCTTTTCAGCCACAGATCAGCTGGCATTCCATTTGATCTGTGTAGGATACCACGCAGTACCAACCCAGGTTTCCATTACAAGGTACTCCTAGAGCTACCAACTCTAATGCTCATAAATAAACAAATCTACCCGAGGGAGTTCTGTACTGACTTTCATAATATGACTGATGAGGAAAACTCTATTTCTGCTGGTAATACTCACTTAAGATATCCTTGGGACAGTGTTTGTCTGGCACATCACTGGGGTCGCTGTATCCAATCTTATTAACAGCATATACACGGAACTGATACTCTGTGTCTTCCATTAGGCCGGTAACCTCAAAGCGGGTTTTCTGCAGCTTCTCTGGTAAATTGCACCTCACCCAGTTATCAGAGTCAGCTCGTTTTACTTCAACAAGGTAGCCAATGATAGGGCTACCACCGTCATAGGCTGGCTTGCCCCAAGATAGACTCACGGAGCTACGGGTTGTATCGTATACTTTAGGAAATGCTGGTGGGCCAGGAGGATCTGAGGATAAATAACAGAAAAATTTCATTTAAAATCTCATTCCTGGTTGTTTAGGGTTGATTACAACAT
This sequence comes from Mustela erminea, assembly GCF_009829155.1. Lineage (NCBI taxonomy): Eukaryota > Metazoa > Chordata > Mammalia > Carnivora > Mustelidae > Mustela > Mustela erminea. The sequence continues at coordinate 73,454,216 of NC_045621.1, forward strand.
AAGATAGGGGACTCTTTCATGAAAACTTACACAGGGGGTCCCGGGCATAAACAGCTTTGGATGCATCACTGGGTTTCCCCGGTCCAGCCTTATTTATAGCGATAACTCGGAATTCATATTCGGTGCCCTCTTGGAGACCTGTTGCTTTTATGGTTCTTTCTATAACAGGTTTTCTGTTGACTTTAGTCCAGTTAACTGCCTGGGTTTCTCGCTTTTCAACCAAATAGCCAGTGATGGGTGAGCCGCCATCATCTGCTGGTGGTTTCCAGCTCACCGTCATGTGATCTTTGGTTATGTTGCTAATAACAGGAGGATCACAGCGCCCAGGTGGGTCTGCAGAGATGGATTGAAAAGTTACTGTATCAGTCTAAGAGGTAATCTTTAAAAAGTCAAACGAAAAACCGAAGGAAAATGTTCCTACCATATGGGTTTTTAGCAATTGCCGGTTCAGTGAAGATTGGATCGCCTACTCCGTATTTATTCTCAGCACAAATTCGGAACTGATATTCATGGCCCTCTATAAGTTTCTCCACACTGCAGCTGGTGATGGGCACCGTAGCCGAGACTTGTGCCCAGTTGGGCCTGCTTGTTTCACGTTTGTCAACAATATAGTTGGTGATTTCTGAGCCTCCGTCTTCAAGAGGAGGTTCCCAAGAAAGCATTGCACGATCTGCATACATTTTGTTGATTTTAACAGATGCTGGAGGCCCTGGTTTATCTGGAAGAGTACGAAAGACAAGTGAAGTCTTTCACTAACACATGTGAAATGGGGAATGAGTAGATTGGAGTTCTGGAGACCTGACTGCAGTCTTCTATTGTCATTAACTTCCTGTATGACCTTAGAAAGTATGTAATTTTTCACAACCTTAATATCCTCATACGTAAGATATATAACTGGAATATACCATTTCTAATGCTCTTTTCAGCTCTAAAATGCCACTGCACTGTGATAAGAATAATTCTCTGATTACAAACGATATATCAGGATATATATCTTTTCTCACATATGATTTTGTAAATTCTGTTACATCACATTAACCAAAGTAACTTATGAGAGTTTAAGTAAGTGCATTAGTTACCTAACACTTGAAGCTTAATTGTGGCTGATTTGGAACCACTCGAATTTTCAGCAGTAATGGTATAGTCGCCCGAGTCCTTCCGGTTCACGCTGAACAGCTCCAGGGTGCACAGATTCCGCTTCATGGCCATCTTTATGCCTTCCCTTGGCTTCAGCACCGTGCCCTCTTTCTTCCAAGAGACGGTTGGCATTGGTTTACCAAAGACAGTAGCATCCAGGCAAACATTGGTTCCAGCCTTCACGGTAAGCAGACCTTTCATCGCCACACTTAGCTCTATCCTGGGAGGAACTGGAAAATAATAAGATCAGGATTTAATGTAAGCAAAGCTATATCATATCATTCTTGTTAATAAAAGTAGGAAATTCATATTTCAAGAGGGGATTTTTATTTATTGTAAAAGAATATAGGTTTAGGGGCTCCTGGGTGGCTTAGTTGGTTAAGCATCTAACTCTCGATTTCAGCTCAGATCTTGGGGTTGTGAGATCAAGCCCTGCATCAGGCTCTGTGCTCAGTGAGGAATCTGCTTGAGATTTTCTCTCTCTCTCTCTCTGCCCCCCGTTGCACTCTTTCTCTCTCTCTCTAAATAAATCTTTAAAAAAGAATATAGGTTTAATAAGAAGTTTGATAATGCTGAAAGCATATTAAAAAAAAGTAAATATCTTCCATAATTCCAACATCCTTCAATTTTCACTATGACAATTTGGTGCATTTCCTTGTCCTCTCTCTGCCTGTGTATGGTTGAAATTACAAGGTCCACCCAGTTTTGTACTGTTTTTTTTTTGTTGTTTTTTTAAATTTGTTTTTTGTTTTTTTAGCTGTGTTATTAAGATTTTCTATAATCATAATTTTTAGTTGTCTGTATACAAAGTACCTATCATGTTCCCTGTTTTTCTTCCCTCCCATGATGTGTATTTTATTTTTATTTAAGAGAAAGAAAAATACATTTCTGTTGAGTATTATAGGCAAAGGTGGAATTTTACCATTTTCCGCCTGGATGGTCACTGGATCAGAAGGTTCGGAGGGTTGGCTGATGTTTACTGCAGTCTTGGCAATTGCTCTAAATTGATACTGAGCATTCTCTTCTAAGCCAGTGACTGTGTACTCTTCCTGGGGAATCTGGTGAGGTGAGGTATTGCACCGTACCCACTTATCACCAGGAAGTTTGCAAGCTTCTACAAAGTAGCCAATAATTTTGCTGCCTCCATCATGTTTTGGACGAGCCCAGATGAGGGATACAGTACTCTTGGTAACATCAATAACTTCAGGCTTTCCAGGAGGATCTGAAACCATAAGAGGTACTCTTAGCGTTTATCTTAACAGCAGAAGTTACAAACTTCCATATTTCAAAGAATCACCCAGAAATATTGAGAATATCTCTAAAAAGAAGTAATAATCCTCAGAGACTTTGAGATTTAAATATACTCCCATAATACTAACAAAAATTACTCACCAACTGGCATTCTTGCGGTTACGTATTCTGTTGGTTTGCTGGGTGGGCTGGATCCAGCTTTGTTTAGCGCATAGATTCTGAATGAATACTCGAGACCTTCTATGAGGCCAGCACAAGGATATTCAGTTGACCGGACAGGAGTATCGTTAGCTTTCACCCAGAGCAAGCTGTTTCTTTCTTTGCGTTCAATCAGATAACCAGTGATGGGACTCCCTCCATCACTGTCTGGTCTGTCCCATGCCACAAATATGCAGTCTTTGTTGACTTTAGTGACCCGTGCATTCTTCGGTTCACTAGGAACACCTGGAGAGGAGGAGAAGGGAGATGTTAGGTTTTTTCCCTTAAGTTAACAGACCGGAAAGAAAACAACTTTTTTTTTTTCCCTCCCTGAAAGAAACCTACCAAATGGGTACTTAGCCAGCATCTTTGGAGATGTGAGAGGCTCTGAAATGCCAAATCGATTTTCGGCACGGACCCGGAAGATATACTCCTGTCCTGGGATCAGTTTTCCAACTCTGCAGGAGGTTTTTGTCACTGAGGCAAGAGCCGTCACCCAGTCGCCTCGGCTCACGTCACATTTCTCCACTATGTAATTGGTGATGTTACTACCTCCATCCTCCAGAGGGATGTGCCACGACAGGGAGCAAGCGTCAGCGTCTATCTCAGAAATGTCAAATGGGGGCTGAGGGGGCCCAGGAGCATCTGCAGAAACCAAGAGAAAGAAATATAAGAACAGGGATTTGAAAGGAAGAAAATGTTTCTGATTGTCATATCTAGGTAACCATTTGTCTAAAGCTTAACCTACCCATGACAGTAACTTTGATTTTCTGAGTGTCTGTCCCAGAGCTGTTCTCTGCAGTGAGGCTGTAGTACCCGCTGTCTTTCCTGGTAACATCCTTTATGATCAGGATGGAAGAGGTGTCTGCTTTATGCACCGCCAGGTGACTGGAAGTGACAACGTCATCTTCTCCTTTTTTCCATTTACAGACTGGATTAGGCTTTCCATACACATGGGCTTCAACTCGGAGTTTCTTCCCAGCTTTAATAGTAATTTGCTCCGGCATAAGGATCTTTGGAGGCACTAAAAGTAAAACGAAAATTCGTTAAGTTTGCGGGGAGGCTAGAGTTCCTCTGATGGGAGCTTTACTAGTGTTTCTCAGACTGTGGGTGGCAACCCATTAATGGCTTCGAGCTCATGACTGCATTACAGCTACTAGTATTTTTGAAAAAGAATAAGATTGAGCCAAAGAGAAAATATGAGAGTCCAGTCTATTGTGAGAAGAAAATTCTCATGGACTTTTATCACATGATAAAAGGAGATGGTGACCACTTACACAGCTGTTCTTTGGCTTCATATACTCCTTCTGCTTCCCTTGGCAAACTAACTCCAACGGCATTTCTGGCTGCTACTCTGAATTTATACTTCTTTCCTTCCTTTAGGCCAGTGACGACAAGGCTGAGATCTTTTACTACTGAGTACTCTGTCCAGCGGTCTGCAGGCTGCTCCTCCTCTCTGTAACTGATGATGTAGCCGTCGATTTTGGCACCTCCGTCACGCAGGGGAGGTAACCAGGCTAACACAGCGCTGTTTTTGGTCATTTCAGTAACTTCTAGTTTCCTTGGGGGATCTGGCTCACCTAGAAGAAAAATGGGATTCAGAAAAACTGTCCAGGTAAACTAATCCCATCCCTTTTTACTCTACATAAATGTTTCAGTATGCTGCTTGCTTGGAAGCATCTGGAAACTGGAGCTCAGTGTGTTGAACGTGGGAAGTACAAGTTGGGGCAGATTAAAACACTCTTCAATGAGTGAGTGAGAGATTTATTTGTCCTGTTTGGGTTTCTACAAATTAAAGCCCTTTGGTGTGGTAGATGAACGTGTTTCAGTATCTTGAGACTGGAGTGAAAAGGAGGAAAAAGGACGGTCCTTACTCAGAGGATCTGATGCAAGCACTGGTTTGGGGACATCTGCTGGCACGCCAGGGCCATATTCATTGACGGCAGTGACTCTGAAGAAGTACTCATTCCCAGGGACAAGGTTGGTGACTTGGAAGCTCGTTTTCTTGACTTCTGGGGTAACTGTTGACCACGTCTTTCTTTCTGCCTCACGCTTCTCCACAATGTAATGTGTCACTTGGCTCCCACCGTCATTCTCAGGAGGGGCCCAGGAAATGTGGCATGATGTTTTAGTGACATCTGAAACTTTTAAATCAGTCACAGGTCCGGGAGTATCTGCAAAGAGCCACAAAATCAGATATACAGGTCTCTTCAGCCTTCTTCTTAACTAATGTGTTTTCGAAGGGGAAGAAGGAGCTTGTTAGTAACCCACCTAATACTCTGACATTCACAAACACGGCCTTTTCTCCTGCTGGGTTCACAAGTGTCAAGGAATATTTTCCTGAGTCATCACGGGTGGAATTGGGGATGACAAGGAAGGCCATCGTGTCCACCAGATCAACTTGTCCTTTTCTGATCACATTGTCAATACCCACTCTTCGCCAAGTGACTTTAGGAGCAGGTCGTCCTCTCACTATGGCAAATAGTCGGATAGGGCATCCTGCTCTCACTATGACCAGTTTTCTCATGCTGGCATCCAGGTCAATCTCCGGAGGTTCTGCAAATGATATGAAAACCATTAGTTGACTTTTTGGAATGTGGGGAAATCATGCAAGAAGTGTAGAGTGAATGAATCCTAGGACAAAATAGGGTCTCACCGAGGATTTCTTTAGGTTTAATAGCATCCTTTAGTTCAGCAGGGCGCCCAATGCCAGCTTGGTTTTGGGCACACACCCTGAACTCATATTCCTGGTTTTCATCCAAGCTGGTAACAGTGAACTCCATGCGAACAAGTTGTGCAGCAGCATTGCACCTTTTCCAGCCTTCATCAGGAGATGCATCTTCTCGTTTTGGTCTCATTTCCACAACATATCCGATTATTGGCGCGCCACCATCATACACTGGTTTTCCCCATCCAAGAGTTATGGAACTTTTGGTTGTGTCGACCACTTTGAGATTGGTTGGTGGACCAGGTGGTTCTGAAAATAGTAAATATATAAGAATGAATATACCCTTCATTAACTCTAACTGGTGATACTCCAATGTGTAATTTATATTATAAAGTCATCCATTTTCAGTTAATCAAAGATAGGACATTCAACTTCTCAATCACTGAGTCCTTATTTCCCTTTATAAATTTAGAATCTACTATTGTTTGTACATTTTAGGTGATTTGGTGAAAGATCTACTTGGAAGAATATTGGCTAAAGTTCTGAAGTCATGGATTTAACTTATTTGTCTAATACTTCTGTGTTTGGGATTAAGATTTGCTGCGATATTAGAAAAAAAGAACATCATACCTATGGGGTCTTTTGCCACCACTGGCCTTGAGGGCAAGCTTGGTTCTCCAATTCCAATTTCATTTTCTGCCTTGACACGGAACTGATATTCATGTCCTGGGAGGAGGTTCTGTACTTTGAGACGTCTCTCGGGGATTGCACTCTTGTTAACAGGGACCCATCGTACTGAATGTTTTTCCTTTTTCTCCAAAAAGTACCCTGTGATGGATTTTCCACCATCATATTCAGGTGGATTCCAAACCACAGTCATCTCTTCTTTGCTTACTTTGGTGACTTCTGGAGGATCTGGGCGACCAGGTCTATCATATTTGGTTTTTGCAATGACTGGTTTACTTTCTGTTGGAGGCCCTGTGCCTATTTTATTTTCTGCACGGACTCTGAAAATATATTCATTTCCTTCTATGAGACGTGTTACTGTAGCACTGGGTGTTAAGACATTAGCAGAATAGGTAGACCAAACCATTCGCTTACTCTCACATTTTTCTAGAATATAATTTTGGATTTCACAGCCACCATCGTCCTCTGGTGGATCCCAGCGAATAGTACACCGATCACTGGACACATCAGTAATTTTCAGATTTCTTACAGGACCAGGCTTATCTAAAACATTGACAGTGGCATAGGCCACAAAACTGCCAGCCGTGTTAGTTGCTGTAATTACATATTTACCACCATCACTTCGCTTTGCTTTAGAAAGAGAAAATTTGGATGAATCAGCACTAGTATCAATCTTGACCCTTGGTGATCTTGTTAAGTCTGTAGCATCTTTGTCCTTGGTCCATAAAACTTCTGGAAATGGTTTGCCTCTAACACCTGCCTCAAGTCTAATGGTGTCCCCTGCTTTGACAGTTAGCACACCACTTAATTTCAGATCAAGTACTGGTTTCTGTAAGTCTTCCTTCACAACAACTTCCTCTGTCTTCACCCAGTCACTTTCCCCACCTTCATTCTTTGTTTGCACTCTGAACTCATAAATCTGGTTTTCAACACATCTGTCAACCATGTAATGGGTTTCTTTAATGCTTCCTTTATGCACTCTTTCCCATTCATCGGAGCCCTTCAGCCTCCTCTCAACGTGATAGGACAGATTTGGGCTACCACCATCATAATCTGGCCGCCGCCACTTGAGATAGACAAATGTCTTTCCTTTATCTGCAATGTGAAGGTTTTCAGGCTCGCCTGGCCTATCAATAGGGTTAATAGCCAGAATTGGAGTTTTTGTTTCAATGGTTGGACCAACTCCTACCTTATTCTCTGCACAGACTCGGAAATAGTATTCGTTGTTGGCTAAGAGGTTGGCCTTAATTAGTCGCTTAGTGGCATCTGAAGCAACAATTGACCAGCCTTTCTGGTTTGGTTTGCGGTATTCTACTATGAAATTTGTTATTTCTGAGCCACCGTTATCTAGTGGGTTCTCCCAAGAAATTGTACAGTTTTCTTTGGTCACATTGCTAACCCTTAAATTCTGGCAAGGCCCAGGTCTGTCAAGAACATTAACAATGGCGGAACCTTGGGCATGCCCACTGGTATTCTTGGCTGAGATAATATACTTGCCATGATCAGCTCTAACAGCATCTTTAATCTGTAACTCAACACGAGGTAGATCATGAATTATGTCAACCCGCTTTTCTCGAACCAATACTTTGCCTTCCTTGGACCAAGTTATTTCTGGATCAGGTCTGCCTCTGACTCGAGCAAGAATGCGGATAGTTTGGCCCACTCTAACGGTAATAACATCACGACAAGTAACATCAAGTTCTACTTCTGGAGGATGAAGGATGTCTTTTGCAATCACAGATTCTGCTAGTTCTCTTGGCTCTCCCTCTCCCACAATATTAGCTGCCTTTATACGGAATCTGTACTCATTTCCTTCAACTAGTCCAGGTACCCTAAAGGCACACTGCCTAATGAGTTCATCTTTATTAATCCTATTCCACTGTGTTGTACCAGGTTTCTGACATTCCACTACGTAGCCTAGAATGGGGCTGCCACCATCACTGAGAGGCTTTGTCCACACCAAGTCAGCTGTTTCTTTGGTCTTGTCTTTCAGTTTAGGATTAATTGGTGGTCCAGGTGGTTTGATGGGCCGGCAAGCTTTTATTGGATCGGAACTTGGTGATGGATTGCTTAGTCCTGCAAGATTTTCAGCAAAAACCCTAAACTCGTATGTATTTCCCTCATACAGTCCAGTCACTCTAAACTTCAGGTCACGTATGGGTGTTTTGTTGACTCTCACCCATTTGCCAGTTATTTCTCGACGTTCCACATAGTAACCAATTATTGGACTGCCACCATCAGATTTTGGCAGCGTCCAAGACACTGTTGCAGCATTTTCGGTAATGTCAGTAACCACTGGTTTACCAGGAGGAGATGGAGGACTAAACTTATGTTTAGCAACAGTAGGAACGGAGTCAAGGGGAGGACCAACACCCATCTTATTCTCTGCTCTAACTCGGAAAATATATTCACAGCCTTTTTGCAGATGTGGGATTTTCAGCTTTGTCTTACTGCTTCCTGATGAGACAACACCCCATGTGCCTTTCCTTGTATCTTGTTTCTCAACAATATAATTTATCACAGGGCTTCCTCCATCATCCTTTGGTGGCTGCCATGAGATAGTCATATATTCTGGGGTAACATCCAGAATATTAATAGGACCTGTTGGTGGACCAGGAACATCAAGAACAGTAAGATGTACAGCTACTGTTTTGGTGCCAGCTGCATTGAAAACTGTGATTTGATATTCCCCAGTGTCTCTCCTTAAGCAGTTCTTAATAGTAAGTACTGATGAGAAGCTGTCAGTTTCAACTGTGTAGTGTTCATCTGTTTTGATCTCACTCCCATCCGTTGTCCACTTGACAGTGGGAATGGGTACACCTCTTATGATGGCAGGGAACCTGACTGTAGTTCCAGCTTTTACCACAAGGCCTTCAATTAATTTCACATCTAGTTCCACAGATGGAGGCACTGGAAAGTGAACATGAGAAAATTAGATGTTGATTTTCACAATATGAATTTAAAAAAATAATAATGCCAGTCCAAAAATTACCTAGTTTTTCCTGACATTCTATTGGGATAGTTGTGTCAGGGAGACCAAGACCCACAATATTTTCAGCTTTTACGCGGAATTTATAGATCTTCCCTTGCTGCAGTCCAGTAACAACACACTCTAAGTTTGTCACAGTCTTGAACTTAATCCAGTCTTCGGTGCCCTCTTCTTGATATTCCACCAAATAGCCAGTGATTGGAGAGCCACCGTCACGATCAGGCTTATTCCAAACAAGTGAGACTTCAGTCTTGTCGACATCTACATGGTGTAAGTTTTTCGGTGGCCCTGGGGGATCTTTTCAAAAGAAGAAGTTATGATGAGTGAATAATATTCTCAGAGACAGTCAGAGAAAACCTCTGTATCCAGAGAAAGCAACTTACGGAGAGGATCCAGAGCCTTGATGGGTTTAGGTGTTTCAACAAAAGGACCACGTCCATACTGGTTCTCAGCAGCTACCCGGAAGAGATACTGATTGCCTTCAGTAAGGTGTTTAGCCATGTGACTCTTCTTCTTGGATGTAGCTGAAAGAGGTGACCACTGGGAGGTGGCAACATCTCTCCTCTCAACCACGTAATTTGTAATAACAGAACCACCATCATCCAGTGGTTCCTTCCAAGTAAGGTAACAAGAGTCTTTCCTAATTTCACTGACTTCCAGATCTCTAGGTGGCCCCGGCTTATCTGAAAGTGTTAAATAATGAAGTTATAATAAGTGATTTAGCTCAAAATGTATCAAAATTTATTTTTATTATGTTATCACATTAAATACATAAGTATGAAAATTCTCACCTAATACGAGGACTTTTACTGAGACAGTTTTTGAACCAGCTGGATTCTCCACTGTTAAAGAATAAATTCCACCATCTTCATGGGCAGCATTAGGAATTTCAAGCTTGCTACCAACTGGAGTAACATCGATTCTTGCTTTAGTTGGAGCTTCTCTGTCTCCTTTCTTCCAAGTTACTTTTGGGAATGGCACACCTTTGATGACAGCACTAAGTCTTAGAGTATCACCAACCTTTATGTGTTGTTCTCTTGCCATGTTGGCATCAAGAATCAACTCTGGGGGTTCTGGAATAAAGCAAATATTACTTTCAGATTTGATTTATGTCTTTTACAACGAAGCATATACAAAGAGACATCTATCTTCTTTGCTATTATAGCTGAGATGATTTTACTCACCAAGTCTGTCTTTTACTAGCACTGGCTCGGGAACATAAGCTGGATCTGATTCACCAGCTTCGTTGACTGCCAATACCCTGAACTTATAGGTTTGACCATCCCGAAGACCGGTGACTTTATACTTAGTCTCAGGACATGACTCAGGAGTGTAGTTAGCTCTCTTCCACTCTTCATCTCCAACTTTCTGGTACTCAACAATATAACCCAGAATCTTGCTCCCGCCATCATGGCGTGGTGGCTGCCAGGTTAGATCAACTGAATTACACGTTGTATCAATTGCTTCAGGATTGATTGGTGGACTTGGTTTAGCTATGTAATAAAAGGAAAAACAAACAAAAAGGAGTTAGAACACAGCTGCAAACAAAGTTGGATAACGTGAAGACAGAATGAATGTTTAATATTGTACCAATTGGATCTTTAGCAAAGACTGGTTTGGATGGTGGGCTTGGATCGCCAATACCAATTTCATTTTCTGCAGCAACTCGGAATTCATACTGACACCCTTCTAGAAGATCAGGAACCCTGAATTTAGTGTATGGATGGATGGGCTCTTTGGTAACTCTAGCCCATCGTTTTGACATAGTTTCCCTCTTTTCCAGGATGTAGTTTGTGATGGGTTTTCCTCCATCATTTGGCTTGTTCCAGGTTACTAATGCAGAGTCTTTGGTAACCTCTGTGACAATGGGCTGCTCTGGTGCATCAGGAACCCCTATGACAAACATTAGCAGAGTGTGTTAGAAATGTCATTTTCCCTACTAACAATATTCAACACAGAATCACTAAAAGGAAAGGTAATGCGTACTGAAACGATCTTTGGCTTTCATTGAATCAGACACCAGAGGATCACTTATTCCATATAGGTTTTCAGCATATATCCGGAAAATATAATCTTTTCCTTCAAGGAGTTTAGAAACTTTGCATGTTGTTTTAGCACTTGCAGATGTCACAGGCATCCAAATGTCTTTGCCCACCTCCTTCTTCTCAATAATGTAATTGGTAATTTCACTGCCTCCATCATCTAAAGGTGGCTTCCAAGAGATAACCATATAATCTTTGGTCACCTCATCAAAAATAACTGGTCCTACTGGTGGTCCAGGACGGTCTGCAGAAAAAAACACAGACCAAAATGTAATTGCCCATTCTGCTTTGGAAAGAACAGAATATCTATTCTTCTTGCTAAAGGATACTTACCAACAACATTGACTTGACAGAATCCTTTCCTGGAGCCTGTACTGTTCTCCACAACCACACAGTATTTGCCGGAATCTGAACGTTTGGCCTTGATCTTCTCTAGAGCAAGTGTTGTTGGAGTGGTCTTTATCTGGGTGCGATCATCCTCCAGCACATCAGCTTCATCTTTGAACCAAGTAATTTTAGGCTTTGGTTTGCCTGAGTAACGGCCAGTGAGAGCAAAAGCTTCACCAACCCGAACTGTGAGCTTATCTCTGAAGTCGAGGTCAAGGGTTGGAGGAGCTGAAATTGTAATTATACAGGCAAGTCAGTTTTACTGATGTCTTATGGCAAATCTGTAAGTGTACAAGTTTTCAGAGCATGAATTGCATTCGACACATACCCAGGTCATCCTTGCAAGTGATGGGCTTGGTACAAAACGACGGTTTGCCTTGTCCCACGATATTCACAGCACTGACACGGTACTCATAGGTATCACCTTCTTTTAAGCCTTTCACAGTGTATTTTCTGCTAAGCAAGTTGTCATTTGTAACCTTGTGGAATTTCTCAGTTCCAATGAGGCGGCTTTCTAGGACATAGTTGATAATTTCTGATCCACCATCATACTTAGGAGGATTCCAAGTCAAGGAAACAGAATCTTTAGTAACCTCTTTGACTTCCAGGTCTTCAGGACGCTCTGGTACAGCTGCAAGTAAAATACAGAATTACAATGAAGAAAAGGTCATGTTAAAAATGCAGTAAATCATAGTAAATAGTAAATGATACTCTTGGAGGACTGCACTTAAACGTTGAATTATTTGCTTTGATAAGTAACAGAAAGTTCTCACCATAGCACTATTAGAGTTAAAAAAGACACCATCCAGTCTAATTTTCTCTGATAGATGAGGAAATAGATGTTTGTTGAGGCCAGATCATTTAATAAAGTTCTCCAGAGTTGGGATATTATTTTCATATTCATGACAGTAAGTGGAAAATTAAAAAAAAATAGTGTAGTATCCATGGAGGAATTGGAAGACTCCTATATTCCCATAATGTCTCTCACGATCACATTCAAACACTACCAACATGAGGCTTTGAGCATTTGTCTACTCAATGCTTTCAAGGGAATCAAGTGTTTAGTCTCGGTACACATATTCTCATCATCCTCTTTTCCTAAATGAATGAAGATGTGATTAAGGATGAAATTGTTTTAAATTGCACTTACTTATTGGATCTCGGATGACAAGAGCGGTTGGTGTCTCAGTAAATGGGCCTATGCCAACACTGTTTTCGGCTGCAATTCGGAAAAAGTAGGATTTTCCTTCAATGAGACCCTGGACAGTAGCATTCTGTCGGGTAACTGTGTATGTCACTGGGGTCCATGCTCTGCGGTCAGATTCACGCTTCTCAATGACATAATTGGTGATTGGAGAGCCTCCATCATCTTCTGGAGAAAACCATGTCAGTTTGCAGGAGTCATTGGTTAGGTTGTGAGCCTGGAAGGGTGTTCCAACAGGACCTGGCACATCTGGGAAAAAGAGGAGACAATTTCTAGCTGGCTGTTTTCAGTGAACAACCAGGCTCAACATTTGTTACCCTCTGTGTTTAAAAAAACAAAACTGCTATGAATAAGATTTCATGGCTATTGATTTTTTTCTTCCCCATGGTATCTATATTCATATTTTTAAATGAACTATGTTTATAATTACTGTTTGCCACTGTTTTAGTAGAAGCTGAAGGAATAGTAATGTGTGTGTATATATATAACATATAACATATGGGTATTTATATATGTATGTTTATACTTTTTTTTTGGTAATTTGTAAGTCAGATAGGGAGCTGCTAGAAGGAGAATGCACAGAAGGAGACAGGAGAAGGGGTGAGTGGTGGCATGGCTACTTTCTGTTGTCTAGTTTACTCTCCAGAAGGGAAAGGGAGAGAGAGCTTTTTCTAGGTGACTAGTAAATCAATAAGGAGCACAGGAATTCCCAAATCTCAGAAGGCCCTCTGAGAGGGCTGGAATTCAACCTTGAAAGTGTACTGGTTCTCAAGTTAAAATAATGGGTGTTGAAGAGCTTGAAACCAACCTAAAAGCTTGTAGGACTGTTGGGTCAATGAGATCTTTTCCCTCATGCCTTTTTCATTAATGAAAACATAATATGTTTATATATCATTAATTATGTTCAGTAGAGAACCAGTTATTTTCACATAAAAACTCATTGTTTGGAGTATGGTTGTGCCTAGAGACATGATGAGAGTGAAATCTGAGTGGGAGGGGTTTACTTTCTGAGCAAATCACTAGCATAAAGCAGCCAGCAAGAGGCATGAAAAACTGTAGAGTTCACCTCTATTCAGTGACTAGAAATGTAATATTGATAATCAAATATCATGCTTTTTTTATTATGTTCAGTTAGCCAGCATATAGTACATAGTTAGTTTTCTATGTAGTGTTCAATGGTTCATTTTAGTTGTGTATAACACCTAATGTTCATCACACATGTCCTCCTTAATACCCATCACCTGCTGTTCAATTAGAATACTGAAACCCTTCGCAGAGAGTTTTGCTCTATCATGATAATTAGCAAAGGATACACTCTCATGATGTGAAATTGATCAACCTTAGTAAATTATTAGATATTCATGTACATGTGCAGGAAAGTTGCTTTTATAGAAAATATATAAAACATAGTGCTTATGGTGGCATGTCATATAAAAAGGCAATATACAAAATTTGATTTAAAAAACTTTGTTTTTATATAACATAAAAACACAACTTTTTAATGTTATATAAAAAGACAACATATAAAACTGTATTTATAGAAGTACAACAATATAAAAGAGGTATAAGACAAAAAAAAAGAGGAAAGATTTTTAAATACTAGCAACGGTCAGTGGGATTGTGGGTGATTTTTCTGATTTTCCAAAACATTTGTAACAGTTTTACTGTAACATAGCTTGGCTGTAGATGAAGTAAAAATGTCATTTTTAAAAGCTGCATGGACAAATTAAAGGTGTTTACCTTATACATCAACATACCTAATACATCAACAATAATGGTCTTCTTTCTTTCTCCCCCTGCATTTTTGGCGAGAAGAGAATAGACACCTTGGTGGCTCCTCTGGCAATTCTTGATGACCATGGAGGAGCTAATGGCTGTGGTCTCGATGGTAGCTTCTTGAGGTAATGCTCTTTCATTCATGTTCCAGGTGACAGTTGGAGGAGGTTTTCCAGACACATACGCAATGATCCGGATCACCCCTCCAGCGTGAACCACAATTCTGTCTCTGACACTGGCATCTAGCTGAAGGTCAGGTGACACTGGAACACAATTGAAAATTACAAATGTGGTTTTCATTCCCAATCCAAAAGACAAATATGGAGAAAATAATAGCAGTGTGATAATTACCAATTCTGTCCTTCATTTCAATGACATCTGTGACTTCTCCAGGTTCTCCAATGCCTGCAATGTTGACTGCTCTAACTCTGAATTTGTAGAAAGCTCCCTCTTTTAAGCCTGTCACAACAAGCTTTGTTCCTCTCACTTCTTTATCTTTAGCCTAGGGAAGGATTACATGCATTCAGTTCTTTGTAGCTTCTTGTTTTCATGGCTTTCTGAAGTCTAACCAACAGCATATTTAACTACTCTGGGAAAATTGTTGCCAATTTAGGTTTTGGGGATCAGATATTGCAGGTAAACACTGCATGAAATGTCTTTCCAGGAATTGTGTTTTAATAACAACAATATTAACTTTTGATTAAGTTTTGGACATAACAGGTGTTTGGATTCTCAGTTGTAATTGTTTTCTGATTTCTTAATAAAAAGGTATTTTTATTTCTACAAATAGAAATTAATGTGATTCAGAATAACAGCTAAACTTTTTGCTTATTTATAATATATTTTCATAATGCCAAATGTTAGCTACCTGTTCCCATTCCTCTTTTCCTTCTTCTTTATATTCAACGATGTATCCAGTTACTTTGGATCCTCCATCTTTTAGTGGGGGAGACCACTCCAAATCCACAGATGATTTAGTCCAGTCTGTGACTTTGGGAATTGGAGGACCAGGAGGGGCTGGAAAAAACCAGTATACATTAAGTATTCTTGACTTTTCCATGGCACTTTGGGGTGGGGTAAAAAAAAAAAGGAATGGTTTCAAGGCTTACCAATTGGATCTCTAGCAGTCACTGGGTCTGATGGCAGACTTGCAGGACCCACACCAGCAGCATTGATTGCATACACACGGAACTGATAGTCAGAACCTTCAATAAGACCAGTCACTTTATAAGAAACACCCAGAGTCATGGCCTTGATAGGATCTCGGTTAACTCTCTTCCACCTCTTTGAAGTGGTGTCTTTCATTTCTAGCCAGTATCCTGTCACAGGAGAGCCTCCATCGTATTCTGGTTCTTCCCAATTGACAGTCATGGAGTTGCGAGTCACGCTGCTAACTGTTGGTTTATCTGGTGCTCCAGGGACAGCTGTGGAAAAGAAATCACATTGATTTCTAGAAATTATAAAAAACAAAACAACAGTAAGAGTGACTTTATATGTAAAGCATGTCCTACTTACAGAAGAGGTTTCTTGCTGTTTCAGGTTCACTGTCAAGAGGCTCCCCAACGCCAAATTTGTTCTGGGCCATGATTCGGAATACATATGCATGGCCTTCTAGCAATTTGGGAATTGTGTATGTGCACTCTTTAGGTTCACTGGAGACACGCACCCATGTCTTCCTGTTAGCCTCCCTCTTCTCAATTACATAGTTTGTAATCTTAGACCCTCCATCATCCAAAGGTGGAAGCCAAGATAATGTCATTTGATCTGCTGAAATAGATTCAAACTTTATTGGTCCCACTGGAGGTCCAGGACGACCTAAAATGGTTTTAAAAAGGAGAAAAAAAAATTAGAAGAATGGTTTTAAAGCCAAATAATATACATAGGAACAGACAAACATGTAGTTTTAATAAAGCCGTGCTATCTTTACCCAAGACATTCAGTCTCATCTCCTTTGATGCTGTTCCCAGATTATTCACAGCTGTGATGGTATATAAGCCAGTGTCACTCCTGCGAGACTGTGGAATAACTAAGGTGCAAGTGTCATCCACTACCAGTTTGTTGACGTGCGTGTCATAGATAACAGGTTCTTTGCTGTCAGGCTTCCTCGGAGGAGCTTTAAACCAGGTCAGTGTCGGGAATGGCACACCTTTAATTTTGGCCACAATGTTAACATCTGTTCCTTCTTCAACCTCCATGAATTCTTTTAGCTCAATTGATGGTGGGCCTAGATTGTTTAAAATAACAACGACAACAACAATGTGGTCACTAGGGACAGAAACTAGAATTTGCAGTGCCTATAAAGCTATTTGTCTCTACTATAGGCAGGCTTCCTAGCCCAGCCCAATATGAAGAACAGATCTGATTTCAATTTATATCAGTTTGGAGAGCAGGTATATGTAGTCATCATCCTTTATTGGACCTGCATGTGGCTACGTAATCAACTCTTGCCTCTCCCTTATTGAGCATTATTATGCATGTAGATACTGAAAGAGGGCAGAGAGAAGTGAAGATTGCAATAACCTAGGTTTAGAGTTCTTTCATGATATTCCCTTTAATATAGATGCATATTTTCTTAAATATGCAGAATTATGAGAGAACTTACAGTTTTTATTCTGAGAGAATGCCCTAAGAAATACAACTACTAGTGGAGGCAAAGCAATTTCCCATTTTCCATGAATGTAGGAGAACATGCAAAGAGGGTAGTGACTACAACCCTCCTAATTTTAGAAGAAAGAACTGAACAAACACAAAGCAGTAGGGATCGTAACAATAACAGAGCAAGAATTATTACCATATTTGTCTATATTTATCTATTAAAATGGATGTATCTTTTTCTTAGAGAAAAAGAAACTTGATTGGGAAGATAAATGGGGTTCAGAACTTGCTGAGCAAATAACTGCTTGCTTACTTCCCCTTTTGAGGCTCATGCAGAAAATTATAGTATGGGAATTCCAAATGTCATCCCTTTCAAATAAGGAAAAAGTTTAATATGTAAGGAGATAGGATAATTCAGTAGAAGTTGATGGAAAGAGTGATTAATATGCCTGTGTTCACATTCCATTCACACAGCCTCCTGATGTACAGATATTTTTCTTTTTACTCTGGACTGATATTAAATTACTAGGAAGAGGTTCCTAGAGAGGACATTTGCAGTTAATATGCGGGGACTTACATGTCTGGTCTTTGACTGTCACTGGGCCCACAGTGGCTGAAGGTTTGCTGACTCCTGCAGCATTCACAGCCTTGACTCTGAACTCATATTCACCACCCTCGACGAGGTCTTCAACAGTAAATTCTAGTTCTTCCACATCACGCTTGTTGCACTGTTTCCAAGCTTCTTTCTTTTTCCCAGTAGGGTCCCAAGCAAGGCACTCAACAATATAGTGGGTAACAGGGGAGCCCCCATCATTCTTTGGGGGTTTCCATGATAGGTGTACTGTGTTCTTTGTTATGAGGCCAATCTTGAGTTTAATGGGGGGATCAGGAGGATCTTTAAAAATAGGTAAAGTAAGTATTAAGCCTTGTTTATAATGATATATTTCAAATTTGAGGAAATATTTTAATCTCATATTAGGAAAAAAAGAAACTTACATATTGGATCTCTGGCTGTGGTCCTCTGAATGGTTTCCACAGGCGGACCAATACCAAAACGGTTTTCTGCACGTACGCGGAAGAAATACTGCTGTTCAGAGATGAGATCAGGAACCACAAATGTGGTGCTTCCACAGTTTGGATTGACTTTAGTCCAGGCTTTTCCATCAATAGTCTTCTTCTCTATAACATAGCCCTTGATCCTGTCTCCTCCGTCATCGTCTGGCATCTTCCATGAGAGTCTGCAACTACCTCTTGTGATGTCACTGACTTTCAGATCTTTGGGTGGTCCTGGTACATCTGTTGGATGCAAATCACCACATAAACAATGTCACTTTGTTTAAAATAATTTGTTCTTATTCTATGGTCATTTTTAAAGTCCTTCTTACCCATGACTTTGACTCTGCAATGTGCTGTCTTCTGTCCTGCCTTATTCTTGGCTGTGATGCTGTATTTGCCTGTGTGAGATCGTGTGCATTCTGGAATAATGATTACTGAGGAGTTTTCAGCAGTCTCCAGCTAAGCAGAGAGAATAGTAGTTACACATCAGATGAAATAAGAGCGGTACTGCAGTCAGCTGTGTTCTGAACTACTTCAATTTTTCTTTTTACCTGTGCATCCTCGGGTATATCATGAACTCCATCCTGTTAGAGAAGAAGATCGTTGTAGTGTTAATAATCCTTAGAGTGATTCAGTGGGAAACACAGAAAATTATATTTTTCTTACCTTCACTGCCTTCTTCGCCTTTCCGTCAAATTCCCACGATGATTTTGGTGTCGGGCGTCCCTTGATGACAGCAGGAATCCTAATCTGGGAGCCAGCCTGACAAACCAGACAGTCTTGTGCTCCAATGTCAATAAAAACTTCTGGGGCCTCTGTAATACCATGAATAATATAACAGGATTTAGCATACCTTTTTCAAAGAAGTAAGTGACCTATCTTTGGGATATTAACTTTCATAACTAGATCAAATGAACACAGAAATGCAATAAAGGACGAGTACCTTGAATATCCGTGGCAGGGATCTCTCCAGTTGTATCACTTGGTTCAGACTCACCAGCATCATTGACAGCTTTCACTCTGAATCGGTACTTGCGGAGTTCTTTCAGATTTGGCACCACACATTCACAGGTGGTTAGCAGTTTGTCTGGCTCGTTTACTTTTTTCCAGTCGGTGCTGCCTTCTTCTTGCATTTCTACAATGTATCCTTTGATTGGACTGCCGCCATCTTTGGCTGGAGGTTTCCATGCCAGCGAGATGCTGGACTTGGTTTTATCTTTGACCTCTGGGCAAGAAGGTGGCCCAGGTGGATCTAAGAAGAAGAAGAGTGTATCAAATTCTGAAGCCAATGGAATGCTAGATTTAATCTACTAAATACTAAAGTAGGAATTCTGAAAGAATAAATTACCTTCCAGAGCAGAGAATATAAGAAATAGTCTCTTTTCATTTCACATTAATGTGAAAACAAAATAAGCAAACAACTAACTGCGATTAAAAAGACGATACATGATCTCTGGATAGATATATGTTGCATTTATACACAATTAGTGAAAAGCTATTTTAAGATCCCTTTGAAGAGACTCTGTCATATTCTCTACTAAAACCTTAGTTTAAAGTAAAAAAAATGATTTCATCATTAGCTGGTAAACTTTGGAACACAAACTAATTGTATGCTCTTTAGGGACGAGATTGATGCATAACAGTCCTTTACGTTTCTGACAGTGCTTTACCATTACAGGAAAGTCTTTTGAACCCTCGCTCTTCCTCTCTAGCTAGTACACTACCTTGAACAAAGCACATGTTCAGTACAGGCTTGCTAAATGAATGAATGAATGACTATTTCATTATATATATATATGCTCCATATAGAACTTAGAGTATTTTAAATCTTTTTAACAAGTAGCTGAATTTTTTTCCTACAGAGAATCTAATCAGATATATAGCAAATACAGTGAATCATTAAGACCATGGTATTTTAATCTTTGAACTGATCTGCTAAATAGATCTTTCGGAAGGATTTTTTTTTTCTTACCACCTCATGGACTGTGCTCGAGAATCTTGCATAAAGGTACAATATATATTATTAAAGATTATATTAAAGATACAATATATATGTTTGAAAAATGAACATTTTGCTTTTTGTTCAACTCTACCTGGAGGGTCTCTTTAGGGAGGGAGATAATTTTCATAGTATGAAATGAGATAGGGGTATGGGAGCAGAGAGGGAGCTTATAGTGCAGGGTCTTTATCACTGTGATTCCTCATAAATACTAGGCTTAAACCAACAATTAAAAACTATATGATTTTATGTATGTATATACATGTGTGTATGTATACATACATAGAGCTGTGTGTATAGTGTGTATATCTGCCTATACATATATACAAATTTATGTACTTCTGATACACTACGTAAGTATGAGGTTTTTACTTTAATAAATAATTGGGTATAGAAAAATGCAAGAAATTTAAGAGCAGAACTGTTCATTTGGTGGCTTTGCTCTTTGTAAACTCCAGAAATAGAAGCATACTTACATATGGGATCTCCTGCAACAGCTGGATCTGATGGTTCACTGGGAGGACCCACTCCTGCAGCATTTATTGCCATTGCTCTGAACTGGTATTTAACACCCTCAATCAAGCGGGGAACGTTGAATTCTATGCCTTTCAATCCCACTTTGGTTATTGGTGCTCTGCTAACACGTGACCAATAGGAACCTCCCTCTTCTCTCTTCTCCAGCCAGTAGCCAGTAATGGGAGAGCCGCCATTGTCCAGAGGAGGAGTCCAGCTCACTAGCATTGACCCTTTGGTGCGCTCCAGGACTTTTGGTTTTCCTGGGGGTCCAGGAAGGCGGAAGGGATCTTGAATGACAACTTTATCTGATTTGCAGTCATCACTGATTCCATATTTATTCACTGCCCTAACTCGGAACTCATACTGACCATTGGGAATAAGTTTCCAGACCTAGAAATCAGATGAATAGTGATTTCTTAAAAACAATGGACTTGTTGATTTCACTTATTTTAAAATTCAGGTTCTTTTCATATGTAAGACTACAAAAAAGAAATCTATTAAAATCAAGTAAATATATAGTTTAAAAATACATAGACACAAATGTGGAGAAAGCATGTGCAGCTAAATACTACATCAAAAACTAATGATGTACTATATGTTGACTAATTGAATTTAAATTAAAAAATACAAATACTTATATTTATTGTACCTAATAGTGGATCTCTCAAATAAGAGAGAATTGGTTTACCAAATAGTATTTTTTTGAAGATTTTATTTATTTATTTAACAGAGAGAGAGATCACAAGTAGGCAGAAAGGCAGGCAGAGGGAGAGGGGGGAGCAGGCACCCTGCTGAGCAGAGAGCCCGATGCAGGGCTCAATCCCAGGACCCTGAGATCATGACCTGAGCTGAAGGCAGAGGCTTAACCCATTGAGCCACCCAGGAACCCTACCAAATAGTACTTTTTTTTTTTTTTAAAGATTTTATTTATTTATTTGGGAGAGAGAGAGAGAAAATGAGAGAGAGAGAGCATGAGAGGAGAGAAGTCAAAGGGAGAAACAGACTCCCTGCTGAGCAGGGAGCCTGATGTGGGACTCCATCTCAGGACTCCAGGGTCATGACCTGAGCCAAAGGCAGTCACTTAACCAACTGAGCTTCCCAGGTACCTCCAAATAGTACTTTTAAGTGGCCTTATGTGCAGGGTGCTAAAAACTGTGATAAATCTTTTTATGTGCAGTTTTGAGTTTAATCATTAAATTCCAAGATTATGCCAGAATGGGGTTAATTCAGTGTCGTGTCCTTTTACTGTATATCAAAAACCATTTAGAACAGTTTACCCCATATTTCCTCTCCACAGCAGTGTTGGTGACTTCTTCCCATTCACTCTTCTTCCTGCTTGCATCACGTTTGTCTATGATATAATGGGTGATTTCACTGCCACCATTGTCTAGAGGGGCATCCCATGTCAAGTAGCAGGATTCAGCTTTAATGTCAGTAACAGCAAGATTTCTTGGAGGTGATGGACGATCTGGAAAGGAACCCAGAGAGGAGAATGAGAAGACAATTCTTAAAGAGACACTGGACTTCATTTTGAGTTAAGGAAGCAGGTCCCTTACCATATACTTCCACATGAACATTTCGGAACACGGAGCCCAGGCGATTGGAAGCAGTAATGGTGTAAGTGCCTTTGTCTTCCCGGACTGCTTTGGGAATGATAACCTCGGTCTTTGCCTCACTTCGGGATACTTCTTCCTTGGTTATCTTAAGTGCATCAGTGGGTTTTTCGATCACGGTTTCATTCTTAGACCACTCAATCTTAGGCATCGGAAGACCTGTCACATCTGCGGGGATGTTAACAGGCTCTCCTGCCTTAACTTTGATAGTGTCTCCTCGAACAGACAGGCGCAACTTAATGGTGGGAGGCACTGCGAAGAGAAGGGAAAGAAAAGAAAAGTCATAAAAATGTTTGCTCACTCTATGAGATGAAGGCAGCACCAGAAAGTGCACTAAAATGAGGCTCAGATTCCACACCTTCATCATCTTGTATGACCACATTGAGAGGCAGGGATGGTTCACTTTCCCCAATTGCGTTGACAGCTCTGACGCGGAATTCATACATTTGGTGTTCATCAAGATCTTCAACCGGAAAAGATGTGGTTGGGCAGAGTCGCTTGTTAACTCTTTCAAAGTTGGGTTTGTCATGACGCCGTTTTTCAATGATATAGCCCTGGATGGGGCTGCCACCATCACTGCGGGGCTCCTTCCAGTCAAGGGTGATAGTGGACTTCGTCCTTTCTGTGTATGTGAGCCTCTCAGGAGCCGTTGGAGGACCTTTAACCAGAGGCAAGTTGAAATGGCAAGCATCAAATAAATATTCATGTAAGAGACAATACTTCACTTCAAATTAATTATGTGAAAAATAGGTTTCTGTCTGGCATAACCTTAACATCCATCTTTAAAATCCTTCTGAAAACACATCAGTTACCAGAATGATAGGCATTCATAATAGGCAGACTTTCTCTTAGTGAGGTTTACAGTCAAAATTCTTGATTAGAAATAAAAGATATGTACGCCTTTGTTATTTTTACCATTTTAGATCTTTTATAGCTCGGTCACTGGGAAAGCTTCTAATCCTAATGAAGTAAAAGAGAAGGTCTGTGAAGTTTTGCTTTGGATGACCAGCTGAGATCAAAGTGTTCTCTTTATTAATAGACAGTAGATATGTCTACTGAACTTTGAACCAAGTTGCTTCTAAGTGTGGGTTTAAAATGGAATGGAAAGAGAATTTATGTAATGCTGCTGTAGTTTTGCACCCAAAGGACACAACAAAGAATAAGTGTGAATGCTAAAACTAGACCTGATCCCTTTTGTTGACTGTTACTACAACCAGAAGCTGAGCTTTGTGGTGGAAGCTCAGCTCTGTTCTGATACCTCTGGTAAAACTTGACATACAGTGGATGTATCTGAAATGAGCTGTCACAGTGAGGTTGTAATTTTCCTTTTTTGGTTGGTAGGGTGGTGGTGGTGAAGGAGGAATAAAGCCTCTGTTTCTTGGGGAATGGGTCATCCTCACAAATTTTGCTTTCTTGGTTGGGATGTCAGGATGTATTTCCAAGTGTGTGCGATTTTAGGATTTCACATTTGTTCATATTGTTTAAGGATATTTCCTTTGGTTAGATTTCTATTCTCTGGTGGCTTTTTCTGATTCTGGGTCTCCATATCCTTCCAGTGTGGAGACTACCTGAGGACTAAAGGAAGACTAAGGCATTTATTCTAAGGCTGTTGTCTATCCCATACTCTTTTAAAAATAGTGAATTCCCTTTAACTATGGAAGTATTAAATGAATTATTCCAGGGCATTCTATTGCAGAGATGTAGAATTTCTAACTATTTTTAGGTTATTGCTAAGCTTCACTAGATTCAGATTTTTCAGTACACAAAACTGTGCATGGATTGTGCAAAAATTACAGTGAGCCAAAAATGACATTGAAATCATAGCAAAAACGGTATTCTTAAAGTTGCTAATAGTTACTTGATTTACCTTTCTTATCACTCTCTAGGTATAGATCATGGGACTGTTGGGGAGTTCAAAGCCATAAGGCTCAATAGCTAAATGACATAACTAGAAGCAAACACAAAGAAAACACAATGAAAACCTCCTTTACCCAGTGGATCCACTGCAAGAATTGGTCCTATTTCAACAGGAGGGCCGCAGCCAAACTTGTTCTTGGCAATCACACGGAACATATATTCTTGGCCCTCAATGAGACCTGTGATGTCACATTTAGATCTCTCAGTCTCAATTGGTTGTCTCCAGGTATGCATCTTAGCATCTTTTCTTTCAATAATGAATCCTGTGATTTCACTTCCTCCATCATCTGCTGGATCAGACCAGTTAAGTAAACACATCTTTCTATTTGTAACAACAGGTTTTAAGTCAAGAACTGGTCCAGGAACATCTGTAAAATAAAATTAACAAACAAACAGGCAAACATAAAAAATCAATGCGATAAATTGTGTTACTTGGGAAAACCCTCTGAAAATCCATGTAACATTCCTTACCAAAAACTTCTACCCTGGCTGCTGCAAATTTGGAACCACAGCTATTAGTAGCTGTAATCACATATCTGCCATGGTCTTTTCTCAATGCATTCTTGATAATTAGCTCAGATTTGGTTCCAACGTTCTCTATTACAACGCGGTCTTTATCTAGCTCCCCTTCTTCTATGGTCCATACTCTGGTAGGCACCGGACGCCCAGTCACCACAGCTGGAATTCTGAGTGTCTTCCCAGCCATTATTTGTATCCCAGCTTTGACAGAAACATCTAGTTCCACAGTTGGAGGCTCTGTTTTAAAGAGAACAGTAATACGTTAGCCCAAGAAAGATGGGGGAAAAGTCTCCTACTAGGAAAATATCCATAATCTTATCTAGGGAACTCTTAGGTTACCTTGTGGTTCAGCCACAGTAACAGGTCCTGTCTCTCCTGGCGGTCCTTCACCTGCAGCGTTGACAGCACTCACTCGAAGTTTATAATCGGCACCCTCTCGGATTTCTTTGACGGTGTACTGACGGTTCTTGATCATCTTCTCTGTGCAGCGTGACCATTCATTTGTGCCAACCAGCTGCTTATCGACAAAGTAGCCAATAATTTCCCCCCCACCATTGAAAGCTGGGGGTTCCCATTCTAGGTCAATAGTTGTAGAGCTTGTGTCAGTGACTTTTGGGACAGGTGGCCCAGGTGGAGCTGGAAATGAATGCAGTTACACAAATCAGAACTCACGGAAGCTTTTAAAATGCACAATAACTTACTCTATCCACTTTTTTCCAGAATGCATTGCAGGTAGTATGGGTAAGTACTGCTTTGTGAAATTTTTAAGTTATATTTATAGATGTTTAAAATTTTACTTTGTGACCTTAGCATGTGTCTGTAGCCATTGTTAATATTTTGCTAGTTTTTTGGGGGGGGGGTAAGTTTCTTTAATTTTTTTTAATTTTAATTTTATTTATTTGACAGAGAGCGAGCACAAGCAGGTGGAGTAGCAGGGTGAGGGAGAGGCAATTCCAGGACCCTGGGATCATGACCTGAGCTGAAGGCAGTTGCTTAACCAACTGAGCCACCCAGGCATCCCCCACTTTTTTGGTAAGTTTAAGGTATACAACATGATAATCTGATACGTATGTTGCAAGATGATTACCACAGTGTTGGTTTACACCTTCATCCCCTTATCATTTTTCTTTTTTTTAGTGTTAACATGCAAGATCTACTCTCTTCACTTTCAAACATATAATATAGTACTTAATTAAGTGACTAATTATAGTCACCATGTTGTACCCCACTCTCTTCATGAGAAATTACTTACAGATTGGATCATGTGCTGTTTTGGGATCTGAAGGGGGACTGAACTTTCCAGGGCCAGCTGCATTTTCGGCACATACTCTGAAGACATAGGTGAGTCCTTCTAATAGGCCTTCTACATTGGTTTTCAAAGAATTCAGAAGGCTTCTGTTGACACGAGACCAGTGTGTACTATTAACCTCTCGTTTTTCAAGCCAATAACCCAAGATGGGACTTCCATTATCTTTTGGTTCATTCCATTTCACGAGCATACTGTTTTTGGTAACATCTTCTACAATGGGCTTGTCGGGTGCATCGGGCGGTTCTGATAAAAAAAAAAATTGCATATTTGAATTAATGCCCTAGTATCATAAAAATTCAAGTTTAAAAGCTATGGTAATGTATATACCCATGCATATGATAAAAAGGCAAAGTGTAGATGCTAAAAAGAACCTTACCAAATGGATCTTTGGCTGTAAGTGGTTTGGAAACACATGGTGGTCCAGGCCCAAACCTGTTTTCAGCTCTTACACGAAAGAGGTACTCTTTTCCTTCAATTAGTTTTGTCACTGAATATTTGCAGTGTCTAAGTGTTGCAGTGACAGTAATCCACTCTGAGTCAGGTTTTGTCTTGTCTTTCTTTTCCAAAGTGTAGTTTATAATTTCACTGCCACCATCATCAAGGGGTGGTTCCCATTTGCAGAGGACAGAGTTCTTTCTAATATCTTCAAATACAAAGTTGATTGGTGGTCCTGGTGTATCTAATGTTTCAAAAGACAACAATGATTAAAAATTTGTGTAGAAGCGGTGGTTATGAAAAACGTCCATGTCAGCATGCCCCTTTAACACAAACTTCTGTGTTTTTCTACATCAGTCTTCACACCACACTAGCTAATAAACAACAAGCTTGGGTGATTTTGTTTACATAGCCAGGAGGAAAAATGGGTCAGAGGATAGCTTGCTGAAGCTATTTCCTACTTCTTTGATACCCCTACCCCCTGGCCCAAACCCCCTTTTTATGTCTTATTAAAACTCTTCCCTAGACTTCCTTTTATTGAGAAGTGTTGTTTTGCCTACTCACCTAGCACACAGACAGTACAGGGAGCTTTGGCAGTGCCATGGTCATTTTCAGCTTTGATCATATACACGCCGTGGTCAGGTCGGAGAGAATCTCGGACACGCAGCTGAGACTCTCCTTTTTTACTGTTGTCGATACTCAAACGTTCTGTCAGAGGCAGGACAAATGGTTCTTCTTCTTGAACTTCACCCTTCTTCCTCCTAATTGTGGGTGCTGCTCGCTTCTTTATTTCTTCCGGTGTAATGACTTTTTCATCCTTTAGCCATGTAATAGCTGGGTAAGGAGACCCAGAGATGGTTGCATCGAGGGCTATTTCATCACCTCGTTTCACCTCAAGGCTAGTTCTCAAAATGACCTTCGGGGCATCTGTAAGGATTAAAGACAGCAATTGCTTTCAGTTCTGATCAAAACATCTGACAAGACATTATTCTTTTTTACTATACAATGGGACAGTGGCCACCCTATTAAGTGAAACTTACCAATAGGATCTACAGCTTTTGTTGGAGGAGTGGCCCGAGAAGGTTCACTAATGCCAGCAGCATTTTCTGCTCGCACTCGGAATTGGTATTCCTTTCCCTCTTCAAGTCCTTTTGCTGTGTAGGTCAGGACTGGTACCAGGTGTTCATTGCATCTCTTCCATTTGTCTTCACCCTTAGCAATCTTTTCTATGATGTAACCCATGATTTTGCTTCCTCCATCGTACAAAGGTGGCTTCCACGTAATGGTCATTGCCTTAGCTGTAGGATTATGAACCTCAACATCCACAGGTGGATCAGGAGGCTCTGAAGAATAAGAAAAAACCTGTTAATATGTACATGTATAATATAAACCCACTTTTTAAAATTAAAAAATTGCATATTAATTCCTAGCTATATTCTAACCATGCCCAAACTTACGCTTTGGATCTTGAGCAATGACTGGGTTTTTCAGTTCAATATATTCGCCTCCACCAATCTTGTTGACAGCTTTAACACGGAAGAAGTATTCACCATTTGGTATCAGATCTTTTACGGTCCAAGACAGTTTGTTCTCACCAGACATGACTGGTATATATGTCCTCCTCCCAGCCTCTCTGCGTTCCAGGACATAATGGAGGATTGGGCTTCCACCATCATATTCTGGAGGTTCCCAGGTTAATTTACAAGAACTCTTGGTCACGTCACTTGCTTTAATATCTTTGCACGGTCCAGGTAGGCCTGTTAGAAATAAAATGACACTTATTATTGTAAGACGAATAGTCAGCATGTTATAGTACACTTTTTTCTAAATGGGACTAGTCACATTTTGGGTGGGATAACCTTTGATGTGCTGGAGTATTCCCCCATACATTGCAGGCCATTTAGCATCCTTGGTCCCCAATTACTAAATGTCAGTAGCCCTCCTGAGTCTTTATTCCAAACAAAGACTCAGAAGGGCTAACAAAGACTCTCCACACACAAATTTCTCCACACATAAATTTCTAAATACCATCTGCATGGGACAGGATAGAAAATGTTACTGATCCTGGTGAAAACACTATGGAAAAATATAAATACAATTATAAATGAGTATTGGCAATTAAAACTTTCTGGGGGTGTACTCTTTTATTTAGTACTTCACATGCCAGTAATTACAACAGAAGTGAATTAGTTTAATCAGATTTTTAACTGGAATTTTCATGTCTATAATTGCTTTGCTTCTCGTATGGGAAGAAATAATCTGGAAGGACACTTAGTTTATAAATAGCTAACTCATGAAACCCTTTTTACTAACACTGTGAAGTTAATTAATTTTCCTAACATGTGAAGAAGAATATCTCATATTTCATCAAAGAATGATTACCTATAACTTTGACATTGATTGAGCCAGTTGCTGAGCCAAGCTTGTTCTCCAGCGTAATGGTATAAACTCCAGCATCTGCATGGACACTCTTGGGAACTTCAAGGTGTGCAGAGATGTGATCATTCTTCATTGTTAATCTGTCACTTGCTTTGACTTCTTTACCATCTTTATGCCAACTAACAGTTGGAACTGGGACAGCTCGGAAGGGAACAGGAATGCGTAACTTTTCACCTTCAATGACCACAATGTCATGTGTCTCCATATCAATTGTTGGCTTGCCTGTGAGATATTGAAAAGAGGGAAAAAAGGTACATCAAAGTGCAATGTGTAAGCAAAGCCTGTTTTATTAATTATAAAAGAAACTGTGTTCTTACAGTCTGGGTCTTTGGCAACTACGTTTTCAGAGATCTCAGATGGCTCACTGACACCAACAGCATTGACAGCTCTCACTCTCAGAACGTACTCCTTGTCAGGAACAACACCTTCTTCAACTTTAAACTTCAAGTCTTTTATTGGGCGGGAATTAACTCGCATCCATTTCTCAGTGCCTACTGGGCACATTTCAACATGGTATCCTATAATAGGACTTCCACCATTTTTCTCTGGAGGCTTCCAGGCGATAGCAATGTGCTTTCGCCCAGCATCAGTCACATGCAAGTCAAGAGGAGGTGAAGGAGGACCTGAAAAAAGAGTGAACGATTCACATCCGTGATCTCATCATCAAGCTGTAGACAATATCCTTCACATAACTGATACTACTTACTTGTTGGATCTTCAATTGCCAGGATTTCTGTGGGTTCACTTGGGTGACCAACTCCAGCTTCATTTTCTGCCCGAACCTGAAACTGGACCTCTGTTCCTTCAATGACATCAGTTACTCTGAAGTTACAGTCAGGTCCTGAGGTCTTTCCAGCTTTCACCCAACGGGTGCCTAACTTCTCTTTCTTCTCAATGATGTATCTATTGAAATAAAGCATTTTATTAGCATTAATAGGGAAAACAAAGTTAAGAATGTTCAGCTGAGTACAGATTTTCTTTGTGAATTAATTAAAATTCTACCTCTGTATTGGTCGTCCACCATCATTTTTCGGTGGTTCCCACTTCAAGTCAACATGTCGCTTGGTTACATCAACCACTGCCAGAGCGTATGGTGGACCAGGGGTGGCTAGAAGCAAAATATTCAGTGGTTAGAAAAACCAGAGGGAGAAGTGGTAATCTACTACAAATGGTATCACAAAGATGAAGCTAGAGAACATACTAAAGGTGTCTTTGGCCAGGACAGAGTCCTCAATTTCACAGTAGTCACTTTGTCCTATGGCATTTTCTGCAGCAACTCGGAACACGTATAAAGAGCCCTCTGTCAGTGGGGTTACTGTGCACTTCGTGTCCTTGACAGTAGTGTCCACCGTTTGCCAGCCTTTTCGCCTCACGTCTCTCTTTTCCACAATGTAGTTGGTGATGGGGGACCCTCCATCTTTCTCAGGAACTGTCCACTTAAGGTCTGCTGTATTTTTTGTGATATTAATAACTTCAAGCCAGCGAGGTGGTGATGGAGGATCTGAAGAAGAAAAAGAGAATTCAATTTTTGAATTGTCCAATATTCAGTCTTCAATGAATTCTCTCGTAGTCACTCGGAAATCACATAGCAAGGATGAAATAATCTAGTAACAAGTTTTTCATTTTTCTCATAGTGTAGTCCTCAGATATACTTTAGAAGAATTTATATACCTTAAACATCAAGAGTGACTTACATAGTT
Source organism: Mustela erminea (assembly GCF_009829155.1). Classification (NCBI taxonomy): domain Eukaryota; kingdom Metazoa; phylum Chordata; class Mammalia; order Carnivora; family Mustelidae; genus Mustela; species Mustela erminea. Next base: position 73,484,653 of record NC_045621.1, read on the forward strand.
TTTCCCTGCAAAGCACAGGGTCACTGGGTTCACTGGGCTCACTTTCCCCGGCCTTGTTCACAGCTCTAACTCGGAATGAGTATTCCTGTCCTTCCATGAGACCGGTGAGCAAATGCTGAGTGGTGGGAACACCTTCAGCCACTCGGACCCAGTCATCTGTTCCGGTCTTTAGCATTTCAATGACATAAGACTCAATCTTTGCCCCTCCATCATGTTCTGGCTTTGTCCAGTTCAACATCAATGATGTTTTGCCTACATCTTTCACAGTTGGTTTTCCAGGAGGCCATGGAGGATCTGCAAACCAATGAAAGGAAACCATTATTTAAGTTTGTCAAAAAAGAAATTAATAGGAGCTTCAAAATAACCACAGAAGGATATGTAAATAATACCTATTGGATCCTTTATTAAGATTGGTTCCGTTGATCTACTTGGTTTTCCAGGTCCAGCAAGATTCTCAGCCAAAACACGGAATCTGTATTTTTTCTTATTTGTGAGACCTTTCACTCTGAATTAGGGACAAAGGATGAATTGGATACCATGATTAGCAGAAGCCTCTGTGTATTTTACTCTGACGGGGCTAATTTATTTTAATTGTAAATGACTGATATTGAAATTTAACTGAAAATATTTCATTATAAACTCATATCTGGTCAAATGTACCAGTGTAATTATAGCATCTGTAATAGTGCTCCTCATAATATACTAGAAGACCACTTTGCAACTTACAGAAAGGCAGTAAAGAAATGAAGAAATGTGTCCTGGAATGGAATTTACATCATTTTTGAAATTATGTGGTAATATAAATGTAAAAATTAAATAAAATTAAATATAAAAAATAAATATAAAAATAATTTAAAATTTTATGGTAATGTGTAAGAAGGTATAATCAAAAGGAATGCTAAAGAATGAAAAATTGTATATACTGCTATCTTAACATCTTGATGGAGATACTGGACATACCTAAATGTTGTGTCCTTTACTGGCATCTTATTGCATCTGACCCATTTATCGGAATCAGGATCTAATCTTTCAACCCAGTATCCAGTGATTGGGCTGCCACCATCATCGTCTGGCTCACACCATGTGAGAGTAACTGCATCTTTAGTGATATCAGAAGGTTCAAGGCGAGTTGGAGGTCCAGGTGGATCTATAGGCAGAACAAGGATATAAGTGTTACATGTCCTATATATAAAAATGACACCTAAATCTAAGTTTGACACAAGAATCTTTCTTTTTTTTTTTAACAATTTTGGTCAACAGATTAATGAGAAACTTACCAAACTGAAATTTAGCTATTATTGGAGAGGCCTGAACTGGTTCACCAACACCGTACATGTTTTCTGCAGCAACTCTGAAGATGTATTCTTTGTTAGGTGTTAATTTGGTTGCCTTGTAGTTTGTATCCTTGACAGTTGATGAAAGCTTGTGCCACACTTCGCTGTCGGTCGCTCTTCTCTCCACAACATAGTTTGTGATTTTAGACCCACCATCATCACGTGGTGGGTTCCATGTTAGAAGGCATGATTCATTGGTCACATCTGTGATGTCAAAAGCAGCTGGTGGTCCAGGTTTGTCTGTGGAGGAGATTACACACTCAGGAAAAAAAGCATTTTTATAAAAAATCCGTTTGTTTTTAAGGAGTAACTGCAATGATTTTGCCCATTTTTGAAATGACAGCCTCACTCACCTAAGACGTTCACTTCGACCACCGCAGTGGCCCGACCACAGACATTCACAGCCTCGATGATGTATGTGCCGGTGTCACTTCTCTTACTATCCAAGATAGTCACTGTGGATTTCTTAGGAACGTTTTCAATGCTGATTCTTTTGTCCTGCTTCAGAAGCGTATCGGCCTTCGTCCAAGTTATTTGAGGTTCCGGTTTTCCAGTTACAGTGGCAGGAAGTTCGATCTTCGTTCCTGCTTTTACGGTGAGACCAGCGAGCAGCTTCACATCAAGGAAAATTTCTGGAGCCTCTAAAATGGGAAAAGATTTTTTACAATGTTAGCAAGATCAAACAATTAAAGGCAGAGGCCTGGTTAATAACACAAACCCCAACATACATACCCTGTGTATCCACCGCCTGGATTTCATCTGTGGGTTTGCTTGGTTTGCTAGGACCTTGCCGGTTTAAGGCCTTCACACGGTATGCATACCATTTGCCTTCTTCAAGACCAGTCACTTCCATTCTATCAGAATACAAAACAGGATATTTTACAATAATGCACATAATCTGTAGTATTCATAATCTTTCTAAAATGTATACCTACTCTTGACAGAATACTACTCCTTAAATTAATTCTAGGTTGCTTCAGTATTGCAAGTAATGAAAACCTTGGAGAAGGGATAAGTTCAGCAGCACTTTTTAAAATTGGACAGGCACACCAGGGGAATTCTGAGTGAAAAAAAGTAACAGATTTTCTAAAAGAAAAGCACTCATTCTAGTGAGTAAGATGAAACATTTACTCGTGTGCCATAATTATAGTTAAAAACATATATAGATATTAAATATAAATATAAAATAAATATATAAAACATAAAAATAAAAATAATTATGAAAACCTACTTTGTTTCTGCAACTGGTTCTCCACAGGCAACCCATCGATCTGAGCCACGTGGACATTTTTCAACTATGTAGCCTGTGATGCGTGAGCCACCATCATGTTTAGGTGGATCCCATGTTAGGAAGATGCTGTTGGCTGTTCGGTCTCTCCATTTAACATTCTCTGGTGGGTCAGGTACCGCTATAAACATTTTAATGAGATTCAGTCTTAGCTAGGTCATCTATGAAATCTTCATGTTACCAACCCATGCCATTCCCCACTCCCCATAACTTTGAATCCAGGTCTAAAAGCAAAAATGGTAATAAGAGGCTAGACAATACATTGCCAAGAATGTACTCACTTGCAGGAACTGACATATTTACAGGTTCATCAACATATGCAGGTTCTCCAGGGCCACATTTGTTACAAGCACAAACTTTAAATAAATACTCTTTTCCTTGAACAAGATCTGGAACTGTGAATTCTAGGTCAGTCACGGAGTCTGTAACCTGGGACGAAGAAATACAGTTACTCGTCTCCCAAAAACCCTTTGCCTGAGTCAAAAGCTTTTTATCATGAACAAGGATACAAATAGAAATTGTTTTTGAATGGTAAGGATTATTTCATACTAAGGAAAAAGCTGCAGAGAAGACACATAACATTTTAAACCTAGGATATTAAGGTGAAACTTTCCTAGTGTATGGAGGGCACATATTGCATGGAGCACTGGGTGTGGGGCATAAACAATGAATTTTGGAACACTGAAAAAGTAATTTTAAAAAGGTGGCAAAAACCCCTCAGATTGTCTGAAAAACAATCTGAGGGGTTTGAAGTGGCAGGGTGGTGGGAGGTTGGGGTACCAGGTTGTGGGTATTATGGAGGGCACGGATTGCATGGAGCACTGGGTGTGGTGCAAAAATAATGAATACTGTTATGCTGAAAATAAATAAAAAATAAATTTAAAAAAAAGGTGGCAAAAAGATATTGATGGCAAAAAGGTATTGATTCTTTCCACTAGCTTGGTTACTGGAAACATGATTTTAAAGATTTTTTTAAAAAATTTTTTTATTAGAGAATGCTTGTGAGAGAATGAGCAGGGGCAGGGGCAGAGGGAAAGGGAAAAGCAGACTCCCTGCTGAGCAGGGGCCACCCCCGTCCCCAACAATGCTGGGCTTGATCCCAGTACCCTGGGATCACGACCTGAGCTGAAGACAGATTGCTTAACTGACTGAGCCACTTAGGTGCCCCTAGAAATATGGTTTTAAATCAAGGTAAAAAACAATACTGAGTATTGAGTAAATAATAGTAACAAACTGAGGAGGAAAAAAAAAGGGTAGATTGGGCCAATTAGGATAATCTAGTAGCATGAGAAGTCTGACCACCAGGGAGTCATGTGCTTAGTGTCCTTAGAATGGCTTATAGCTTAATAGGCCATATTGGGTACTTATCAGGTATGAAATGAAAAGGTTAAGTTTTATTTTTTCATGAACTTAGTAGAAAATTTGGTAAGGCATAAAATAAGGCAATTATACCAAACCTTGGTTGAACTACCTCATTAAGTTTGTGGTTCATTTTTTTTTTTTTTTTTTTTGTATTTGTGGTTCATTTTTAGCAAGGCAAAGGGAAACCATATAAACTTTGCATGGCATCCCAGCATGCTGGGCTTTCCCCAACTCTTTTTTCTGGAGATGGCTCATTGCTGCTCAAAACTCACTTTAGTCCATGTTTTCCGGCTGACTTCTCGCTTTTCAACAACATATCCTGTTAGTGGACTTCCTCCATCATCATCTGGTGGTTCCCAAGTCAAATGTACCGAGTCTCTGGTTATGTCACTAAATTTCAGCTCTTTGGGAGCACTTGGGCGAGCTGAGAAAATGTAGTCAGAAATCAATATAGGTAATAGCTTGAACCAGTATTTGTTAATAACTGTCAAGTTACCTTATATAACAAAAGTTTAGGTACTTACCAATTACATTGACATCAATTTCCCCAGAAATTGCTTTCGCACGATTTTCTAATTGCAGTGTATAAATGCCCTTGTCTGGACGTTCACTTGGAGAAATGACAAGTTCAGCATAGGCAGATAAGGTTTTAATTTTCACACGGTCCCCTGCTTCTAGTACTTTATCTCCAAAAGACCAGGTTGCACTTGGCCTTGGATAGCCTGTACTTGGAACCAGGATCGTGATAGGATGCGGGACAATAACTTCCAGACCATCTTTGAATGCACTTAAATCCATTGTTGGTTCAACTACCAAGAAGAAAAATTAATGAGTTTCTAGTACTATATTTAAGGCCCTGGTACCCTGAAGTAGCTACATGCTATTCCCAAATCTAAAAACAGAATATCCACTTACCAAATGCATCATCAGCAGTAAGAGGACCAAGAATTTCAGATGGATCTGAAACACCAGCTTCATTTTCTGCAGACACTCGGTATAAATATTTATCTCCTTTTTGTAATCCAGTAACCTGAAGTAATGAATCAGCAGTTGTAAAAACATGTGCATTTAAGTCCATGATCATACACCAAATGTTTTTACAGATGCAAATTCCCTACCTTGTAAGTCAGTTCAGGGACAAGTCTCTTATTGCAACGAATCCAATTATCTTTTCCTTCTTCACATCGCTCAATTATATAACCCAATATTGGGCTTCCTCCATCTTTCAGAGGAGGCTCCCATGTAAGTTGAACTGACGACTGAGTCTGATCTGAGGAATTTAGGTTCACAGGAGGACTTGGTCTCTCTGGAATGGAAGAAAGAGTTGGAGCACACCATTTAATTCAGTGACAATTTATTAAGATAATGTATAATCATTTCTATTATCCCCATTATCCCTATTATCAGGTTTATTGAATTTACTGAATTAAGTAGGCACAGTCTAGATTTCTGTGATTTTGTTCATGTCTTTCTGATGTCCTACCTTCTCATTAACTTTATTTTAATTAATAGGCCTAATTTCTAGATTTCATGGAGTAATTATTTCCTTTTTTTGATGGGCTTACCAATTGGATCAGCAACTTTGACAAAGGGTGTGGCTGCACTTGGTTTCCCAACTCCAATTCGATTTTGGGCTCTGACCCGGAAACTGTACTCCTGTCCTTCCACCACATCGGTGACAGTTGCAGACAGGTCTTCAGCTCTCACTGTCATAGCAGTGTCCCATCTGATAGAAGTCTTATCTCTTAATTCAATAACGTAGTTTGTAATCACAGCTCCTCCATCATACTCTGGTGGCTCCCATGTCAGTGAGACCCCAAATCTATTTATATCAGTGATGGCTACGTTCAAAGGAGGGCCAGGAACATCTAAGAAGAAAACATGGCTTTGGGTTAAATCAGGGATAAAAGCAAAGATAAGCTCGTTTGCAATTTACTTAAAAACTTCTTACCATATTTACTCCTTGCTTCCACAGGATTGTCAGTTTCTACTGGTTCACCAGTGCCAACTCTGTTCCTTGCACTGACACGGAACAGGTACTCAACTCCACCTTTTTGTAGTCCAGTGACAGTAAACTCACAACTGTCCGCACGATCCGTGGCCAGAACCCACGTCTTCCTTTTGATGTCCCGTCTTTCAACAACATAACCTATGATTTTGCTTCCACCATCAGTTAATGGCTCTTCCCAGCTGAGGCTTACTTCACCATCAAATGTTTCCGTCACTTCCAAGTTACGTACTGGCCCTGGAACATCTGAAATTCACGTATGAAAATTTTTTTACTGTGTTACCATGCTTTTGGTTGTACTTTGCCGATCAAGTCCAAGTGATGCAAGGGCTTACCGATAACTTTTAAATTGATGAATCCTTCTGCTTTTCCATGTTTGTTCTGAAGCACAATTTTATACCTTCCTTTGTCTCCTTTCTTAGCTTCTAAAATTCTGAAAGAAGTTTGTTCAGCTGTAGTATCAACAGTTTTTGAAGACAGAGGTTCATTTTCTTTAAACCACTCAGCTTCTGCTTTAGGGTAGGCATCATAGGGCACCACCATTGTCAGAGGCTGGCCAACGTCAACCACAAGATCTTGGTCACCTGTCTTGATTTTAGGTGCAGCTGGTGAGAAAAAGAACATGTGAATGCTTCTGAGTTATGCATTACAGTCTAGCTACACCACAGCTTCTTTGCTATATATTTGTTAGCAAATATTGGTTACATAACCTTGGAAGTATATCACAATAACTTTAGAGCAGAGAGGGCATCTTTGCAAATTGTCAGACTTGAGAACAGAGGATTAAGGCTGATATAAAACTGTAAAATCTCCCTTCTTTGCCAAAAATAATAATGGAGAACTGAATATAGAACAAAATATATTTGTTTGTTTTTATAAAGTAGGCATGTCTTAGTTCAAGATAAACCAGACAGAATTTTATGTACAAGGGAAACTGGCTTTTTCAGAATGACAACCCATAAGGATGTCTTGGAAGCTTGAGTCAGGATGAGAACAGACCTAAGACGGTCCAGAGGGGTTTGGAAAATAGAAGAGACCAGAGCTTTCTCTGGGTCCCGGTTTTTGGGGATGACTTTCAGGGCAATATGTTACTTCTAGGAAATAATGAACAGCTACCATGTGCCAGCACCTGTTCAAGGTTCTAACACATAAAGAAGAAACTATCAATGACCTCTTATTCAGGACACTTTGTGGTAAGAGACATTAGAATAGTTAGACGTGGGTAGAGCCTAGCAGAAATAAGAGGTTTCACAAGCATTATCTAATTAATTGTGAAATCTGAAACTTACAGAGTACCTGTGATATTGTAAGGATAACTGAACACAAAAGAAAGGGATTTACCTGCCAGTTCTAGCTTAGCTCTGGCTTCTTTGTCTTTGGCAATAAATCTGTATTCACCCTGGTCACGAGGTTGAATATTACAAATCTGTAGCCTGTGTACCTTTCCTTCACTCATCATCTGGTGTTTGTCACCCTGAACAATGACCATGTTATTTCTTAGCCACTGTACTTCCACCTTATCTTTGTTGAGCTCAGCCAAAAAGACAACATCGGCACCAGGGGCTTCCAGAATATCCTGGGGAGGCCTGATGATCTCAACAGGGATTTCTGAAAAGAAAATATAAAATGAATACTAACGTCCGCACTTGAGTTAACGACCTTTAAAGGCTGGTACTAATATTAAAATTGTCCTTGCACTCAGTACGTACCTTCCACAAAAAGTCTGGCTCGAGATTTTCTGTCTTCTACTCCACAAGCATATTCACATTCATCGTCCAGCCTGCAGTCTTTTATAATGAGTCTATGTATCTTTCCATCTTTTTCAAATTTGTATCTGAGAGAAGAGATTGAATTATTGCTTATTGCTCAGCCTAATGATCACTGAGTCGTCACACGTGTACAGGTAGTTCCAGAAATAGAACTTAAGAGGCTCTCACTTACTTTTTGCCTTCTTTGATTTCTCTCCCATTTCTGTACCATTTCACATTTGCCTTCTCTCTGGAGAGCTGGCAGGAGAAGACCGCATCATCAAACTCAGTGACTGTCTGGTCTTCTAAGGGCTCTACAAATTCCGTCGGGGCTTCTATGATCAGAAGCTCAGCAACAGATTTATCTTGTCCAGCCGTGACCACGTATTCACCCTCATCTGGGAAGCCACAGTCTTTAATGATTAGAGAGTGCTTGTATTTATCAATTCTGTATGAAACACGGTTGTCTAAAGGCACCTCTTCTCCATTTCTGGTCCACTTCAAGGTTACGTTGAGGCGGTTCACCTTGCACCAGAATGTGACAGTTTTCTTCTCCATTGTTTCAATATCTTTAAGAGGCTCAATAATCTTCAGGTCTTCCTCTGTTGTAAAGGAGAAAATGTTGACTTTAACTGTGTTCAGAGTAGATACTGATTTAAAAACTATTGTTGATACTACATAAGTGACTTACCTTCTACTATCAGATTAGCAGCACTCTTAACATTTTCACCTCTGTGATTGGTCAGAGACACACTGTAATTGGCTTGATCATCTAATCGTGCATCTCTAATTCTGAGGGTGTAGACCAGGTCTTTTTGGAGAATGATGTATTTTGAACTATCAAATATGGCCTCTTCATTTCTGAACCATTTGGCTTTGGCACCTTCTGTATTGACTTCACAGTTGAAGACGACTTCTTGTTGTTCCTTTACACGAGTGTCCTTTAGAGGAACTATGATCCTGAGTTTTTCTGAAAGCAACCGACAATTCTTAGAGTATGAAGAAGGACCGACATAGAGGCAACTGGAAGCAAACCCAAGAAGCTAAAACCAACTTACCAATTACTGTCAAGTGAGCTGCTGCTCTCGCGGCTCCAACCATGACTACGTAAGTGCCCATATCTTGTAATGTGGCATCTTTCACAACCAGGATCCTCTTTTTGCCATCAGCAATAATGTCATATTTGTCTCCTGATTCAAGTGTCTTATCATCCCTCTTCCACTGGACTTCAAAGCTTTCCTTCGATATAGTGCAGACAAATTCAGCCTTTTCTCCTTCAAGTATTTCAAGGTTCTGAGGCTTTGAGAGAAATTCAGCAGCGAGTTCTGGAAAGAAGAAGTTGCAAGGTATTAAAAACTTCAGCTTCTGTTCCTTATATGCATCAAGTATGAATTCTTAAAATATGATTTATTGTAATTTTCCTACCGTGGACTTTGACTTTGCCATCAGTTCGAGAACTTGGGAGTCGGCAGTTGTAGCTGCCGGCATCCTCAAGGTGAGCGTTCTGAATGATTAGGATTCTCTTTCGTCCTTCGGTAAGAATTTCGTATCTTCCTGTTTCAATGATCTCTTCATCCCCTTTGTACCAAACCACTTCTGCTCCAGGCTTGGAGACTTCGCAAACCAGTTTTATAGTGTCTCCTTCATTAACTTCAATGTTGCCAAGATTTTTTGTAAAGACAGCTTCTTCTTCTGCAAGAATAATAACAACAACAACAACAACAACAACAACAACAACATTGAGTTCAACTGAAAATTATTTTTTTCCCCAAAATATATACTTCTGCAAAGAAAGACTTCACCCTTACCCAGTACGGTCAGCATGCCAGAAGTTCTTGCTGTCCTTACTTCACAGGAATACTCTGCTTCATCATCCAGTAGACATTTGTTGATGACAAGAATGCGCACGGCTCCCTTAGATATGATGTCATACTTTTTGCCCTTTTTGATTTCAGCACCATCTTTAAACCACTGAACCTATATTTGTGATACATAGACACTTTTCTCAGTTTTCTTATTGTTCCTTCACCTATGTGTCCTTAAGAGGAATTAGGATTCTGAGTTTTTTTTTGAAAACAACCAACAGGACTATGGTGTGAAGCAGAACCAGAGTGGTAAATACAAATATAACCTAGACCCAAAAGGGCAAGAACAAACTCCTTCCGTTATTGTTAAGTGAGCTGCTGTGATGCTGCTACCAGTTGTTAAAGATAATGGGATCATATATGAGAGCCATAGAGGGCTTTAGGTATTATGTAGACTAAGTCCTTTGTTTTTGGATGTGTAAACTGAGACAACAGATTTGCTAATGGTAGTTAATGAAACACATGAAATTATAGATATTTGTTCTCAGCCTAAGAACACAGCAATTTCATATGGCCCAAACCAATAATATCTGAATCTCTTGATTGTAAGTCCATTGGTTTTCAAGTGATAGTTAATGAATAATACTACAAGAAGAATAATGGGATCAAGTATGCATTTCACACCAAAGTAATAATCTTTAATCTGAAGCAAAGTGATACTCAGATCTGATTCACTTTCTCTTTCTTTTTCCTGTTTTGTCTGGGCCAAAAGTGAACAGAGGTACCTGACAACACAAGACAGCAATCATACAGTCACAGACCTTAGCATTTTCTCGGGAAATTTCACACTCAAACCGAGCCATTTCTTTTTCTTTAACTTGAAGATCGGTGAGTGGTCTTAAGAATTCCACATGAGGAGCTGTAAGAGAAGGTCATCAGAATTCAAAATGAGGTTTCTAGCAATTTACTCTGACATTTGCTGTCAGAGTACTCTTTGTACAGAGTAACAATTTACTCTAGCCCTTTGCAGGGCCTTTCCATCTTAACAGGCTACAACAGACTTTGAAAGCACTTAGAGCTGCCATTCACATATGATGCTTTTTTTTTTTTTTTTAAACACATCTCTGTAGGTTTCATAAAACTATGTGGCATACTGTATGTCCAATAGATTACATATCTGTATCTACAATCTATCAATGACCAACAAGGTTCTCCTGAATGATGGGCAGAAGGAAAATTCTCTTTGATACTCCTCCAGAGAAGGAAAGTTCTCTTTGATACTGCTCCAGAAATCAGACCATTTCCTGATATTGTCACAGGAAACACCAGTAGCAAAGAAACATTATTTTATTTAAGGCAGGCTACATAATAATCTTGGAGAAATTAGCAGAATTCAGTGATAATGCAGCTTGAAGTGCTATAACCAGTCTTGTCTATGGCTGAGAGGCAATTGAAATCACACATGCTTAGCTTTTTTCTTTCTTTCTTTTTTTTTAATCAGCTTCAAAGATGTCACACATAAGTCAGACATCTATTAGTGCAACAAAGCAATGTGTTTTGTATGGGTGGGTGATTTGTTGTTGTTTTTTATATATCTCTCATTTCATTTATTTCCAGAATTAAGTCAGCCGATGGGTAGGATCAGAAGGCTGCCCTCTTGTCCTTCCTCCTTTTAGGGCTCCTTGTGAGTCCTTCCCAGGATGATCGTTCTTGATCAGTGAAACTCTGGGACACAAATGCTGGCCAGTGGAATTGAAGATATGCTCATGGTGGCTGAGCTTTCCTGGTGTGGCAGCAAAGGAGATGACAAAGGCAAGAAGGAGACCCAAGAAGCTACTCTCATTTGCTAAAAGCAGAGTGCCCACAAAGAAGAAAGAATAAAACAGTACAAGACACATGGGAGCACAATCAAAGCCACTATTTTGTAGCTGTTGACAGATGGGAAGCAACTAAACCAAACAGCAGCTATCGCACAAAAATACACACTGGAAAATGTTATCACTGGACAAATGAATGAAGGAAGAAAAGAGCTAGCACGTGGCATTTAGAAACAAGATGTATCTTTCACCAAACAAAACGGTAATGCTAAAAACCATTAGCATTCTCTTCATTCACAGGATCCAAGAATCCAGGCTTCGCTCCACCTTATTTTCCCTTCTTATTTTCAGAGATAGCCTTGTGTAAGCGGGCTTTATCATACTACAGTGGACTGGAGTGTGATCCCATTCAAACTGAAATTTCATGCTCATTTTCTAGCTGTTCCTGACACCTGAGAATTCATTTCTTTCCAAGTGCAAATTGCTTTCCTTTCTTTCTTTCCTCTTTTTTTTTTTTTTTCCCTTTTTTTAAAATCATGATTCCTTTTTTGTCTCTCTCATTCAATTTGTCCTTATCTGTCTCAGGATATTCCTAGGGTAGCTTTACCGCTGTAAACAAAGAGCACCTCTGCTCACTGATCAGAAGCATAGTCAAAGGGATCAATGTGTCCTTATCAGACCAGATGTAGTGGAACAGCTTTTCTTTCCTTTTCCTTCTTTTCTTTTCTTTTCTTTTTTTTTTTTAAACACATAAAGGATCAGGTTGTGTCAGTATTGATATTGTAAGTTGCCAAGAAAGCAGTTAGGCCAAGAAGGGCATGCAAACGGTGGCAGGGTTTGTTGTTGTTGTTGCTGTTATCAAAGAGTTGCAAATGAAAAGTCCCATGTAAGAAGAATACTTACGCACGACATTCAGGTTACAGGAAGTCTTAAAATCCTTAGCGTCACAAGTGTATGTTTTAATATCCTCTGGGGTACAGCCGTGTATAATAAGTTTTCTGACCCTGCCATCAGCCACAATTTCATACTTCTTGCTTTTGAGAATTTCTGTCCCATTTTTGAACCATTTCACCTTAGCATTTTCTCTGGATACTTCACACTCAAGGACGGCGGTGGCTTCTTCTTCGACTGTCTGGTCCTCAAGAGGCTTAGTGAACTCAACGGGGGGTTCTGAAAGAATCACACTAATTAGGCAAGGTAGTTTTCCTTTCCTTCTCCAAGAGTCTGAGCACCTCCTTAACTTTCTTCTGAGACTGCCAGGGTTTTTTTCTGTTTTTAAATTGCTTTTGTAAGTCTTGATTCCATTTGGATGCTTTCCTCTAATAATGATATTTCATCATTATTGATACATACAGAGGAAAGGTGTTTTAAACCATGCGAAACATCGAGGACATAGTAGCAGAGCGTCAGTTAATAACGCAGTAGATACCCAGTTTGATAATAATTCTTCCTCCAGCCATTTATTGAAAGCAACATAAACAGGGGGGACAGGAAGAGAAAGTAAAATATATTCTACTTCATTTTGACTTTTTTTTTTAATAGTCTGTGAACTATTTTGTTAGGCCAAAAAAGTAAAATTCGAATACCTGGTGGATTTTAATGATCTATGGTACTCCTCATAATTGAGAGTTGATGTTATTTATGAACCTCTGCATTACACGTTTTTAAAAATAAGCCTTGTAATTACCTTTCACGAAAAGGTTGGCATGAGTTTTGAAATCTTTTGCTCTTAGTTGGACTTCTCCAGCATCTTCTAACTTTACATCCCTCAGAGTAAGTGTATGAACTTTTCCTTCTGAACGTGGGACCACCTAATTTTTTAGGAAAAAAAAAAAAGCACAGTTTAAGACTATATGAAACAGCAATTCAATACATACATAGGTACATTTAATTCACTTAGGTAAATAATTTGAAACATTTCTTTCCAAGTTGTTTTATAAGCATATATGTGTATATATATAGAGAGAGAGCACACATGCCTTTGAAAATGATTTTAACCAGTTGTTTGGAATCTTTTAAGGGAATTTTAGGCTTTCCTATTTATCCTTATATAATTATTAAGTGGCCTTTTATGTTGAAATGCCTAGGTGAATTTCTGTTTATACTTCTGTATATATATATTTACATAGATAAATATTTTCTTCCATTCTGCTACTGAGTTTATATATATGATAGAACTTGGAAAAGCTAAATCATGAAAGGAAGGAAAAAATTACTGGATACAGAAAGCTGCAATATTGTGATCTTAGAATATCAAGACAAATGCTACCATCACTGTTAATATTTGGGTGAGGAATTCTTGTTGTAAATGCAACCTTAGGTGGTTTGAAGAGGCAGTCTGTAGAATAATGAATTGTCCAAAGGAATACACCTTGTTGGTGTGGGCTGCCATTACGTCCCATAATTGTGGCTTGCACAATTATAAATCAGCCTACAGACAGGGCCGTCTTCACAGTAGTAATGCTAAGATGACAAGGGCTGCTTCTAGTTTTCCCGTAGAAAAGTCTGCGAGATGCTGTGCCCTGTCATTGAGATCGGTTTTGCACTACTTAAGAGTTCATTTAGATGAAATATAATGTGAAAGTTATTACCAGTGAAATTTATTATTCTGGTGTGAAGGAAGAGGTCAAGAATAAAGTTTCATATGAAGATTTTTCTTAATTAAGTCATGGCTATATTTATTATAACAACCTAAATAATTGAGAAAGGTCGAAAACACAATAAGGGAATACAAACAGATAGGAGAAGGTAATTAAGATGTCCTGCATCACAGTTACTTATTCAACATGATGCTTGAATGGGAAAAAAAATTTGTTTTTGTAATGATGTTTCCAAATAAATTTTGGACTGTGAATTCAGGCTCTTCTTTTAAAGTATTTCAGATTCCAACCCATCCACAGAAATAGCTTATGGATTTACACATTGTTTTATCATTTAAATTCCTCTGAGGCTGCTCCAGACTATTCTGTTACCAAGAATTTGTCTCAGAACACAGTGATTCTCGGTAAATAGCTCATTTACAATGTACCTTGACTATGTTAAAAAAGGAAAAACTAAGCTGAATTTTGTGGTGGTTTATGTTTGTAAGGATAACGTTAACGGATTATCCTTTTAACATATTGTTAATCTATCATGGGTGCATATTGCTGTAATATGTGGCTGATATGTAATATGTGACCAAGCTGTTAAAGTTTAAATTCATAATTATTAAAGGCCAATTAAGACTAAACTGTGCTTTCTCAGACTGATGGCCAAAGGAAAAAAAGTTTTCTCTAAAATTTTCTTTTTTGATTTCCTATTATAATCCCTGTATTTGTTTGATTGCTGTAGTTCTGGAGGCTAAACATTTTGTAAACTGAATTGAAAGGCCTGAATTAAATTGGTGTTAGAAAGTTTGTGATGAGGGGCGCCTGGGTGGCTCAGTGGGTTAAAGCCTCTTCCTTTGGCTCAGGTCATGATCTCAGGGTCCTGGTATCAAGCCCCGCATCAGGTTCTCTGTTCAGCGGGGAGCCTGCTTCCTCCCCTCTCTCTGCTTGCCTCTCTGCCTACTTGTGATCTCTGTCTGTCAAATAAATAAAATCTTAAAAAAAAAAAAGAAAGTTTGTTATGATAGCTTTAAAGAAAGCCAGCAAAATGTAATAAAATGATTTTACTACTTCACAGTTATATGTAAGTTTATTTATTTATTTATTTATTTTTGTGAGAGAGATTGAGAGAACATGAGAGTGGTGGGGCAGAAGGAGAGAGATAAGCAGACTCCCTACTGAGCAGGGAGTCCAATCCCAGGACTCAGATCGTGACCTGAGCTGAAGCAGATGCTTAACCAACTGAGCCACTTAGGTGCCTCTCTTTAAGTTCTTTTAAAAAAGAGACATAAAAGTAATACAAGAACAAGTTCACAAACAGCTAAACTGTTTCATATTTTAGATGGCTAAAGTAAAGAATTAAAATTCTTGTGCCAAAACAGACCCAAGGAGGACCCAAAGAATTATAGTAAGGTGATCTTTTTTATTCCTGGAAAGAAGTTTAGTGACCATATATACATACATACATATATATACATATTTAAATAAAATGTGGATACATTTTTATGAATCTACATTTCAAATTAAAATAGTAGCATTTCTTGCATTAGAAATAATGAGACAGGATCTATAAAGAGCTCCTCAAACTCAACACACACAAAACAGACAATCATATAAAAAAATGGGCAGAAGATATGAACAGACACTTCTCCAATGAAGACATACAAATGGCTATCAGACACATGAAAAAATGTTCATCATCACTAGCCATCAGGGAGATTCAAATTAAAACCTCATTGAGATACCACCTTACACCAGTTAGAATGGCCAAAATTAGCAAGACAGGAAACAACATGTGTTGGAGGGGATGTGGAAAAAGGGGAACCCTCTTCCACTATTGGTGGGAATGCAAGTTGGTGCAGCCACTTGGAGAACAATGTGGAGATTCCTCAAGAAATTAAAAATAGAGCTTCCCTATCACCCTGCAATTGCACTACTGGTATTTACCCCAAAGATACAGATGTAGTGAAAAGAAGGGCCATCTGTACCCCAATGTTTATAGCAGCAATGGCCGTCAAACTGTGGAAAGAACCAAGATGCCCTTCAACGGACGAATGGTTAAGGAAGATGTGGTCCATATACACTATGGAGTATTATGCCTCCTTCAGAAAGGACGAATACCCAACTTTTGTAGCAACATGGATGGGACTGGAAGAGATTATGCTGAGTGAAATAAGTCAAGCAGAGAGAGTCAATTATCATATGGTTTCACTTATTTGTGGAGCATAACAAATAGCATGGAGGACAAGGGGAGATGGAAAGGAGAAGGGAGTTGAAGGAAATTGGAGGGGGAGATGAACCATGAGAGACTATGGACTCTGAAAAACAATATGAGGGTTTTGAAGGGGCAGGGGGTGGGAAGTTGGGGGAACCAGGTGGTGGGTATTAGGGCACGGATTGCATGGAGCACTGGGTGTGGTATAAAAACAATGAATACTGTTACACTGAAAAGAAATAAAAAACTAAAAAAAAAAAACAATGAGACTGATCTTTTAATTAAAAAAAAGCTCTTAATTTGATCAAAAGATTCTCAATAGCAAAAGAATAATATAGTCCTTAAGCAGTGTTCCTCTATTGAAATCATGAGTTTAAAAACGTCCAAAGGATCAGCCAGTTCTCTGCATTTGGACATGAAAGCAATGAAGCCACACTTCACAGGACAAATGCACATTTCAAAAAAAAAAAAAAAAAAAAAGCAAACTTGAAGGTGGAGATGCCTCTATCACCCAGTTGAGCATTTAGAACACCTTGCTGCAGGGAATGTGTCCTCACATGTAGCTTAATTCTCATGCTGCCATTGCACAGTGGCTTTTTCTGTCCTTGACAAAAGAGGAGACTGATTGGCCATTACTATCTGTGTAGCAGGCAGACTTTGTCTGCTACTGAATTCCCCTTTAACTGCACGGTAGAAAACTCTTTTTTTTTTTTTCTTTTTTTTTGTTCAAAGGCGTTTGCCTTCCTATTAATTACTTCACTCAGCTTTATGGCTCTTTGTTACCTGGATCCCTTTTAACATTTATTCCTTCACCTCTTAAAAGTTTGATTTGTATTGAAGCTTTGATGCCATCTTCGATATGATTTTTTTAAATACTGAAAAAAAAGTCGTAGAATAATGTACTGCCCTTTATTTCCAACCCATGTTGGACATTCTCTGTAGGTTTTATTCCAAGAATTCAAAATTAATGGAGAATTATAAAGATAATTTAAACATACAGACTGCTGTGGGGGGCAGAACAGATAGCTCAGTTTAGGGAAATTATGTTTTGGGTCTATCTGAATGGTCATTTCAGTTTTTACTTATTGCTAACATTTTAGCATAGAAGAGCGAACACTGAGAGGTGGTTATTTCCTCCATCTTTTTTTTTTTTTTAAGATTTTATTTATTTATTTGACAGAGAGAGAGATCACAAGTAGGCAGAGAGGCGGGCAGAGAGAGAGGAGGAAGCAGGCTCCCCGCTGAGCAGAGAGCCCATGTGGGGCTTGATCCCAGGACCCTGAGATCATGACCTGAGCCGAAGGCAGAGGCTTAACCCACTGAACCACCCAGGAGCCCCTATTTCCTCCAACTTAATGTATATTTGCACACACATGTGGATAACCTCAGAGCCCTCCTTGTCACAACTGTCAGCTGCACTGTAAATAGTCCACTTGGCATTCCAGAATTTGCACAGCTCAAAGCACTTGAGGGTTAAAAATAGCTTTGGAGAAATGCTTGAAGAGCAAATCTGCCCAGAAGTTATCTCAACTACTTGATCAACTGCCTGAAATGGAATTTCCATCTTCTCTCCTTAATCCCCTTATATGCAGAACACTAGAGAGCATGGAGAAAATCAGTCACAAAACTTAATGTGGGCTGTGGTTACAAGGCATCTGATGAGAAGGCCTTTTTGATCCCTTCTGTCTTCCAGTTAATCAAACAAACTATCACTGATAGCTAATCAGAGTTTGCCTTTTCCTCAAAAAACAAAAAACCTTATCACACTTCAAATTTTTATTTCCACTTCAATAAAAATACCATCAGGTTAAGTCCAACAAAGATGTGATAAATATGCTTTCTAATTTCAACAGAAATCAGGCTAGAGTTGGGCAGGGAAGGGCAAGGTTTAAGAAGGGCCATTAGAAAGAACAAAGAACAAGGAACATACTGGTGGAGATGGAGAGCGTGAGAGCAACCACACGCCTGCTTTTTACCTTATCGCTGGGCTCGAGTTTCTTCCCTTTGAGATACCATTCCACGGGGATATCCTCATAAGAGAGCTCACAGTCGAAGGTGGCTGTCTCCCCTGCGGTCACCGTGACATCCTTCAGCGGCCTCAGAAGACCAATGACTCGTGCTTTGCGAGAAGAAGAAAACATCTCAGGATCACTCATTTTGTAATTCCAAAAGAATGAATACACTTAGTTATTAATCTTCATGGTTGCTCTCTTCAAGAAGGAAAGAGCTGCAGGACTGGCCACCGTTTTAACTCTCATGTGAATGTGGCCCCTTGGTGCCGAGAAGGGGAGAGCTGGTAGCTGGAGGGTGGGTATTTGTAGGGGCCCTGCCGTTGTGATGCACGAGGTCAGCAAGAAATCTGCGCTGCATCTGTCTCTCTGCCAGGCATCAAGTTCCTCTTGCTACATGTGGTATGTGACTTCCAAAATAACTAAGACTGTGATTGGGAGAGGACAGGGGCCCCGCGATCACATAGCCTGTCCATATCCATCAAACACTTCGCACCTTCCAAAAATGTTAGCCCAAGCACCCCGCCTCCCTTCTTGAGTCCGAGTGCCCACACAGCTGAGTTTTTCTATAGTGCTATCGTTACAGGCATCGAGGGATGGGGTCTTTTCGAGTGCTCACTTAGATCCTCGTGGTATGCATTACTGCTCTGAATGGAAAAAGTACATAGCAGGAGAATATGACTTGCTTAAGTTTCTTTTGTTCCAAAGGCCGGCAAGGTCAGGGAAATTTCCAAAACTTTGGAATTTGAACCTTTGTGTGTAGTAGGAGGTCAAAGAAGTAAATACAAGAAAGCCAGTTTCTGGACCTAAATAATGTTTTATAATTAATTAAATAAATCCAATTACTGTTAAGTTCATTTTCTGCAAGAGCACATCCTTTCTTTTCACTAGGAACACGTCCAACTTACGTTTCACTCGGAGGTGGGCACTAGATTTCACGTTGGCAGCTTGGAAATCCACCCCGCCAGTCTGGTCCAGGCGGCAGTTGTGCAAAATCAGGAAGTGCATTTTACCTTCTTCCTTGATCTCACAATCCTGTGCCAATGGAGAAAAAAAGGTTTCATAGGAAACAATCTTTGGTGTTTTTTCCAAGACCATCCTAGCTTAATGAAAGGAATGTCACAAATAACTAGCGAGGAAATTTGATAGAGTTTTGAGCTCTTTTTCATGAAATAAAGGTGGCAGGTACTATCAGGAAAGCAAGACATAGTCTGTCTGTATAATTTGGAACCAACTAGCAGCATCGCAGGATATCTGCAACCTTATACCAGTACGCCAGATCAAAAGGAAGGCAAGCGTGCCTGTCTGTGCACAGTTGTAGATCCTAGTGTCTCTCTTTGGCCTGAGGTCTGATAGAGAACCTGATACCACATTTTAAATGCCCTGCACACACTCTGACTTTTTGCCTATCCTTTTTTATGTCACACAGCTCCTCTAGTTGTTGACAAGTTCAGAAATAGCCTCACAGGTGTCTGGAGTAGTGGCTCTCCCTTGAGTTTCCAGTTGGCATGGATATCCTCCTCTGAGATTTCAGTTTCAAAGCGGGCTGTCTCAGTCTCCATCACCTCCACGCTGTGCAGAGGCCGCACCAGCTTGATCTCCCGATCTAGAAAAGGGAACGGGTGGCATGGGTCGTTAGCCTCTGGCAGAAAAAACCCCAGCAGCTTCAAGACTGGAGCTCACAGGTGTCTCCTCACCTTCAATGTTAAGCTTTCCTGAGGTCTTATCTGTCCCACAGTCACAGGTATACTGTCCAATATCTGGTTTCAAGGCTTTCTTTAGGATGAGTATGCGCTTCTTGCCGTCTGCCTTAATGACAACATTTTTGGATGGCTCTATTTCCTTCCCATCCTTAAACCATTTCACCGGCGCATCTGCTTTGCTAATTTCACACTGTAGAACCACTTCATCTTTCTCTACACCAGTGTAATCTTGAAGTTTTCCGGTAAAGTATGGATCTCCCTCTGCAAGTGAAGTATAAGTGAAAACGTCTCATTAACCACCAAGAAAATGCAATCCCTCAGAAAGTTCAAGAGGCAGCTTGCAGTGTTCTGGGCATACTTTAAAATGGTACCAAGCTTTTTCTTATTTAACATGTTCATGTTCAGAAGTTTTCTGTATGTTAGAAAGGAAATCAGGGCATGTGATTTATCAAGAACTAATCCATCTATCTTACATTTTGAAGTATGTTATTGACAGTAGTTTGAAAGACACTATGAAATTTAGCTTCAAATATACTGACGTGTTCTTTCATGACTCAGCTAAATTTCAAATTCCTTAGCAAATTATATCTACCTTTAAGCTTTAAGATTCACATTATTAGTTTTTCTTATATCAATATTTTGCCATTAATAATTTCTATATAAGTTAGACTTCATATGTAATCTGCTTGATATTAAGGGGTCAAGAAAAATAATGACTTTGATGAATGTAACTTCTGTGTTTCTTCTCTTAAAAGAAGTTTGAAAACACTTTCCTAAAATTAGTTTGATAAAGTGAGGAGAAAGGAAGTATTTATAACCTTAAACATGACAGAACTCAATAATTAAGAGTTTTATTTCTGATCTGAACTGGCTGTTTTGTGAGCTTGAGTCTTCATGACATGAAAGTCTTCATATTTTTAGGTAAAAAAAATTTTATGAAGATGACTGATAACACATGTGAGAGTTTCTCAAGGACAGGGACTGCTTCCATGCACTATAACCCTTGAAAGACTATCTTATACAATAGATATTCCATAAATTTTTGCTGAGTTTAATGTAATAAATAGAAAAAAACCAAAAAACCAAAAAACACCTACCGAGCACAGTGAGTTTGGCTTCTGAACTTAGCCCCATAGCTTCCACTCTAATTTGAGAGGTATCATCTATAGAGAGGTCCCTGAATGTGATGGAATGAGTCTTTCCTTCATCGTCCATCCAGACCGACCTGCTGGTGTGCAGGCGCTGGTCGTTCTTGAACCACTTAACCCGGATGTTGTCGTGGGAGAGCTCCACAGTGAACACAGCACTCTCCCTCTCCTTGGCTGTTACATCCTTGAGTGGGGTGAGGAATTTGAGTCGAATTCCTAACCAGAAAAGAAAACCTCATTAATTCCCACCCTTCAGGAGGAATTACAAAAATAAAAGCAAAAAAAAAAAAAAAAAAAATTTAAAATGTGGTCTCTTTCATAAAGAATATTTACCTTCAATGATCAATTTGGCACTTGTATGTTTATCTTCAGCTTCAAACATGTATTTTCCTTCATCTTCAAAAGCAGCTGCCTTGATCACCAGGGAATGTTTAGTGCCGTCCTTTATAAGCTCAACTTTGTCATCACCCGTGATTTCCTGGGTTCCTTTCAGCCAACGGAACGTTTTGGGCTCCCTGGACACCTCACACTCAAACTTAGCCTCATCTTTCTCAAAGACTTTAACGTCACTGAGAGGCGTGATGAAGATGAGTGGCAGTTCTGCAAAGAGAGGATGGGGTGGGTAAGGCCAGATTATGCTTCCATTCATGACCCCCGGTCAGCTCAGGGCCTCGAAGTCTTGCAGAGAAAATAACAAAAGGGTGTCTGACAGGCAGCGCATACCTTTCACTTTCAGATTGGCTGCAGATTTGGCATTGGCGGCCTGGAAGGAGACCTCCCCTGTCATATCCAGCTGGCAGTTATAAAGGACCAGAATATGCTTCTTCCCATCTTCAATGATCTCACAGTCCTATTTGGAGTGAGAGGTAGAAGGACAGAGCAAGAAGAACGTCACTGTTACAACTGGTGATCCTTACCAATCATCAAGACATTTTAGACCCGAAGCCTGTCTTTTTTTTTTTTTAACCCCTAACAACTAAGCAAGCCCCTGACTGTGTGATCGGATGATCTTGACTTACAGGAGAAGCAGTTAAAGGCTCTCCTTTTAACTTCCACTGGCCATGAACATCTGGTTCAGAAAGTTCAATTTCAAAGCGAGCTGTTTCACCCACAAACAATTCTACTCCGTATAGAGGTTTTTCCACTTTTATTAGTCGAGCTGGAAGTACACAGAGTTTCGTTAGGATGATTGAACACATATACTGTGTGCGTAGAGAGGGTGAGATGAAAAATTCACAGCAACTCACCCTCAACATTAAGATTTGCTTTTGTCTGGTCGGTGCCACAGTCACACATGTATTCGCCTTTATCTTTAAGCTCTGCCTTCTTGATTTTTAGGATGCGGCGCAGCCCATCTGTCTTGATAGAGTGTTTTGTTGATGGTACAATCTCTTCACCATCTTTGAACCATCTCACTGGCACGTCTTTGCTTACTTCACACTTCAGTATAATCTCATCCTTCTCGACTCCAGTTTTGTCGTGTAATTTCACAGTGAAGTAGGGATCGGCCTCTGGAAAAGCCAGACAGCAGATCATCAGGAGAATGTGAAGATTAAAGTTTACTGGAATCACAAGTGGTAAAATACTCAACGACCACGCCCTCGCTATCCCCAAACTGGCTACCCAGTCCTCGTTGGTCATGTTTACCTAAGACCTTCAGGTTTGCAGTGGAGCTCAGGTTCTTAACTTGAGCCTTTATCTGGGATATATCATCCAGGGTCACTTCTCTCATTTCCAGTTTGTGAGTCTTGCCCTCAGAGGAGATGAGTACGGTTCTGCTCGTGTGGAGTTTGGCATCATTTTTGAACCAGACTACATGCATTTTTTCATGAGAAAGCTCACAAACGAAAGTTGCTGTTTCGCCTTCTTTCACCGTTTGGTCTTCGAGAGGCGATATGAATTTCAGCCGTATACCTGCAGTGTTCAGTGTGGAGAATGTGCTTAGAAACACAGTTTACCTTCAGAAATAGTCTGCTCTAATCTGCCAACGTCAAAAGGATCCATTTCACATAGCATTTATTTATTCACCTTTTCAAATGGATCTATCCTCCATTAAAATAAGGGGGAGGGTTTCTTTTGGTGACGAAGTGACAGTAAAATTATGGTGCCCACTGTCACTTATCCCTATTAGACCTTGGTGTCTGTGGCATAAACCTTGAGAGTTGGCTTTTCTCTCTGTAATTCAAGTACTCGACCTCAGCTTTGACTGCTAAGCACCCACCTCAGAGATGGCCGTCTTGAGTGAACACAATGCCAGCCACAGACTAGAGCAGCAGCCGGCTTGGGCCCCTCCCCACCATGCCCCCCAAAAGGCTCCTCTGTTTCTGAGACCTTGGCTGATTTTGAAGACTGACCACTCAGACAGCTTGTTTTGTTTTGTTTTTCCTTCCCTTAATTTAACTTCCTGCTGTTATGTTTTAAATTCACCAACAAAGAGTGAGCCCATAAAACCATAGACCCCTGCCCTCAACCTCAATAAAAGCAGAACCCAAGCCTGCTCTCTATCCCTCGCCCCATCCTCCAAAAACAAAAAACAAAATAGAACAAAAACCCAAACCCCAAACCAAAAACCCCAACTCTGTGGCCCCACTGGTACTGTGTAATTTCCAGGTCCTGTAGGTAATAAACCTGTCTCTTTCACTGTTTCCTGATGGTTACGATGAGGGCATCTTGCAATCATAGTAAGAACCACAAGGGCTGGTCCAGCCACAGCATTGGTTGACAGGCTGGGAATGGCACACAGCATTCTGTCTTTATAGTCATGTGTTTATGTGCTTACCTGGGGGCATACTACGGCCAGATCTCATCAGCTCTTACCTGTAACAAATAATTGTGCTGAGCTCTTCTTGCCCTCTACCTCAGCAGTATAGACCCCTTCGTCATCAAACTGAGAATCATTGATAACAAGAATGTGTTTCTTTCCATCAGCAATGATATCAAACTTGTCAGATGCCTTGATTATGTCAGGTCCTTTAGACCATATCACATTTGCCTCTCGAGTGAGGACACATTCAAATCGAGCTTGTCGCCTTTCTGGAACAGTGACGTCCTTCAGGGGCACAGCAAAGTCAAGTTCGATTTCTGAAAATCAAATGTTAAGAATGAGGTTTCCAGAATGCACGGGGCTGTGAAATGAAGTCGAGTCCTCCCCACGTATTCTATAATCCCATATGTACCTTTTACTGTCAGAATGGCAGTGGTAAATGCATTAAGTGCCTGGTAAAGGACTTCCCCAGCTTGGTCCAGTTTGACTTTGTGCAAAGTTAGGAAGCGTTTTCCACCTTCTGCTTTGATTTCACAGGTCTGAAAAATAATGGTCTTGGTTAGCGTTTGAATGAGATAAGTTCCAGTGAGGAGAAATGTTTCCCATTTATCCATGTACCCATGTCTACAGATGTCCTAAAAATTACGACTAATGAAAGTGAGTAAAAATGTCTAGTCATAAAATATTTAAACATTGCCAGAGTTGTTCACAAAGAGTGCATCAAAATTCTTCCCCTCTTTGAGACTAGAATCCTCAAAGAACTCCATTGTCATATTGGAACGTCAAACTGAAGACAGACTAATATGGATATTTTGTGTGACCTACGACTTAAATGGGAAATGACTCACAGGTGAGGGCCGAAGAAGCTCCCCCTTCAGTTTCCACTCTCCAGGAATGTCTGCCTCTGAGATTTCTGCATCAAAGCTTGCGCTTTCTTTCTCATAAATGGTAACATCCTCTATGGGTTTAAGCAATTCAACTTCACGCTCTGTATTGGTCAGGGATAAAAAAAAATCACAATGTTTTAAACGATCTAACAACATTTTGCTTTCTTTCCTTTTTTTTTTTTTTTGTATGTTATTTTGCCTTATTCACACACAAAGTTATCTTTTAGAATATAAGGAAAGACTTTTTTTTACCTCCGAGTGTCAGCTTTGCCGGGTATCTTTTCCCTTCAATCTCCACCGCGTATTCATCAATATCATCTGGTGTAGCATTCTTCACTTTGAGGAATAACTGTTTTCCATCTCTTACTATCTCAGTCTTATCATTTGGTTCCAGCGGGATTTCATCATATCCTTTGAACCACTTAACATTTGGAGTTTCCTTTGCTATCACACAGGAGAAAACAGCCGTCCCCTTTGGTTTCACGTGCTGATCTCGGATAGGTTTTACCAGCCAGTCTCTGATGACTTCTGCATGAAAACGAGGTCAGAAAAAATAGTCATGACCTGAACAAGTAACAAAAATAACTTCCTTAGTAAATTTCAGAACTTTAAAAAAAAATTCTTAAAACTGGATATAATTAACTTGCTATGATGGTTGATATTCCTCCATCTTAGATAAGGTCTGAGTCTGGGAAATAGAATTCTCTCTTCAGTTTTGTCAATATTATAAGAAGTACTAGTAAGTATAACAAGCAGAACATAATTTCCCAGACAAGTACTAACCTACTACTTTGACACAGGATGAACATTCCAGGTTGTTGGCATTTTCCACAGTAACCGTGTAGGTTCCAGCATCGAAGTCATCAGCATCATTGATGGTCAGGGCTCGCAACAGGCCGATGACGCCGGGCACAATTTTTCCAGGTTTCTCCACCACAATCTTCCCATCCTTTCTCCAGACCACGTCGCGCTCTTTGTTTAACTCACAGCTCAAGTACAATGGCTGCCCTTTGACCACTGTGACTTCCTCTTCAAGTGTTTTTACGAAACGCACAGGAAGTTCTGTGGAGAATTTCAGTATTAAAGATCTGCAAACACTTCAATCTACATACTATCTCTTCAATGATTTAAAAAAACACTTGGAAATGAGATGTTTGGGCTCAAGTTACTAATAGTTGCTAATGAGGTGTGCTTTGTTAAAGTTTAATAGGGATCGTATTCGGCAGGCTGGAAATTACCTTCTACAACAAGTTTAGCCGTGGAGGTCTTCTCCTTGTTTCCCAAACGTAAAACACAGGTGTATTCGCCAGCATCGGAAAGCTGGACATCCATGATATGCAGCTTTCTGTCTTTCCCATCTGCGATGAATCTATGCTTTGGGCTCTCACGGATGTTGCTACCATCTTTCATCCAGCTTGTAATTGCAGTGGAGGGGGAGACTAAACATTCAAAGATGGCAGAAGACCCCACTGACTCTGCTTCAGTCAAGACAATATCTTTGATTTCCTTCACAAACTTGAGGGGCACAGCCTTTAGCTGGTAAGTGAATGGGGCTTCATCAGGAGGCTTCTCTCCACCACTTCCTGGTCTTAGCTTTTTCCTTTCAGCTTCTATTGGTGAAGGAGTCTTTTTGGCGACACCTAATTCAAAAGAAAGTTAAATGTTGATTTAGCATTTTCCTAAGGGCCAGAAGTGCACACTCGGCTGCCTGCTGGATCAAACCAGTGATAGAGCAACTAGAAGACAAGAACAGAAAATTAAAGATGAGGCAGTTGAAAAGCCAACTGAATTTATACTGCCTTCTTCAGACAGGAAAGTGAGAAAGCACAAGGAATCCGTGAAAAAGAAATGTTCTTCATTTTCTCAAGTTTTAAACCAGAATATAAAATGTCCCAATTAAGGTCTAATTACTTTATCTGTCCTGTATAAATATCATGTATATGAGGACAAAGCTAAGAATTTATAGGGTTCATTATGCTAAAATATAGTTGGTTATACATAATACCCACTTGGATAATACTAGAGGTATATTACTTGAACTACCAGAAGACATATTAGTTTTATCAGAATCAACTAGGAATGATAAAGATTGTTATAAATTTTGAAACTTTCCCCCCCTTGAATGTGAAGTTGTCCAGAGTGAATGGTTATAATTTAGGAGCAGGGAAATGACTCTTACCTTTGATGGGACCTTTCGGCTTGGCAGCCTCCTCTTTAGGTGCTTTGGCTTCTGAAATAAAAAGAAAACTCAGCATTTAAACAATTTTTAGACCTATTTTATGCTTGGTAGTAAACCAGGAGGGGTGAGTCATATTCTTTATTATAAATATTAATGCATGAAGAGAAATTGACTTTACTTGTGTGGCTTTCATGGAGAATACTTTGCTATTTCCAAGAAGGCATATTTTGTTCAGTCTCATTCTGGTCAATGATGTGACAAAGCTAAATCACCAACATATTTAGGATTAAAAAATTGCTTTCAGCAAATGCCTTTATTCTTCTCCTATTTTTAGTCTTTCCCTTTTTTATTGTAGTAAAATAAACCTACCATAAAATTTATCATTTTGACCATCCTAAAGTATACAATTCAGTGGCATTAAGTACACTCACAGTTTGCAATCATCAACACTACCCATTTCCAGAACTTTTTCATTTTGTTAATATGTAGTCTTTTAAAAAAAATATGACAAATGATTCTTACAGGGCACATAGGAAATTGGAATATCCATGGGCTGCCTGTATGCATGTCCTTAGAGGGTCTGTCTTCTGAGTCTTCATCAGCTTTGAACACATTCATTACTTAATTTCAAAAGCATATAAAGCACTGATGCTTTGAAGGAATGCATATTCCAGTCAAAACACAGTATGTACCCAGGGGTGAGAGATCAGGTTGGGAAAGGACATCAGAGGAAGAAAATTTAATCCAGAATTTATTACCCTTCCCTCCCAGCTGATGATGCCTCTTTCAACAAAAGAGGGTCTGCATTTTAATGAAGGATGAAAACTTTTATTAAGCCACCAAAAAAACAAACAAAAAGAAAACTGCAGAATAACTACCTGCTTTCTTTCCGACCACGGGCACTGTCACTGGGGCAGCGATGGGGGTGGGTGCTGGCTCCACGGGAGGCGGTTTGATGACTTTTACTTCTGTAGAGAGATGTCCATTGCATTAATGTGTCCATTCATCTCTTCCTAAAATCTCATTTGGTGGCCTATTTGCCTTTTCTGATGTAACTTTGAAATTTTCAAATCACTAGTTTTTCAGAGAATAGTATATTCTAACTATAGTATGATCTATATACAGTATAATGTAATAATATATTCAACATATCCCAATATATTTAATTATATGGAATAAAAAATAATATACTCTAAAAATACATTGGGACATTATAAATCCTCTGATGCACGCTGACTTTTACTTCCTTGTTTTTTTAAATAACTACATATTTGTTAAAAACAAACAGGCTCAAAGCGGTGTTACTTAGACCAAGTTCCCAAAATGGGACTTAATACCCAGTCTAATTGCAGTTTCAACCTCCCCACAGATATGTGACCTTAACTGGTCCGCCAGCAAACTTCTCTTTCTATCAGTGTATTGGGTCCTCTCTATCTCCCCAAAGAAAGAATGAGATCATCTACATGATAAAACAAACAAACAAACAAACAAACAAACAAACAAAAAACCCCCCCCCCCCCCTTTTTGCCTCTAGCAGACAACCTCCTCTGCAACAATCCTTGTCTTTTGCTCAAGACTTTCCTGTCCTCATCCTCTGTCTATAAAAACCGCCACTCTGCATTAACTCCTTGGAGTGCCTCTCTATTCGCCAGACAGGGTGTGCCCTCTTCATGAATTATTTTGTAAAAGCCAGTTAGATCCTCGCATTTGCTTGGTTGCATTTTGTTATTTGACCCATTATTTGTAAGAAGCATGAAGGAATATGCTATTGACATTGGAGGTGGGCTTGCTTACCTGGTTCAGGCTTTGGTTTTGGTTCAGGTCCAGGGAGAGGTATTGCTGGCTTAATTTCAGGCACTAAAATAATTCACAGTTGTAAGCACGTTATTTGAAGGGTTTTTTTTGTTTTTTTTTTTTGTTGTTGTTTTGTTTTTTTTTAAGACTTCTGAAGTTTTTCACAAAGGTAAACCACAATTAGGCAGACCTAATACATCTTGGGAGATAGTGGAATTTAAACACCTATGGTCAGTATATCAAGTATCTGATCTAAGTTTATTTTGCATCTGAAACAAAATACTTAGAAAATATAGTAATGCATTTTATTGGTTCTAGTGTTGTTATGCATCTCATTATCCATTTTCCCCCTAGTGCTTAAAACTTATTTTAAATTTAACAAGTGGGTGGTCATTAGCCAAGTGCACCTAAGAGTGAAATGATACAGAAAATGAAAGCATATGCGATAAGTAGATTAAAGGCCTGTGTTCAAATCTTAATGCCAGTGTGATGGTTTTTTAAATGACGCATATTTGTATTTTTAGAGACAACTAAGAAAGTGCCATTAAGTTTGTACCTTTAACTGGTTCAGGAACCGTCCTTTCCCTTTTTGTAACAGTAGCTGGAGGTACTTCAGCCTCTGGAACAGCTTTCGGAGGTGGCTCTGGTACTTTAAGAGAATGAGATTATTTTCTAGTGTTATTTGAATACTTAGAAATCAACAGACCTGAAATAATCAAATCAAACTATTTTCCGAAAGCTCTCTGAATGGCTTTTAACAAAACCTTATATTGTATCAATTCATTTCTATTTTCTCCCCTTGACTGTGCCTCAATTTATTTTACTCCACCCACTTGCATCCCAACTCCGTGAGCTCTCCCTTCCTAAATCACTTCCATTAACAGTTCCCAATAAATACATCCTTTGAGAATAGGCTAATGATAACAAGGAACCCCATTAAAAGACCCCAAGTTCTGTGCCACATTGCCAAAACCCTCCTATGAAGCTATTTTGCAGCTGACCTGATTATTTCATAGTCACTGCTACCAGAAAAACAAATGGCAAAGTAGTAACAGCAATGAAGTGTGGGAAAATACATGAATGGATTTGAAAATTACTATAAAGATATTTAAACACAAAGCAGACGATGGAAAGCACAGACTGTTTCACAGACAAAATATGAAGCTATGTGTATATTTAACTCCGATGATGTTTACAAGATAAACCTTTTGTTAAATGTCCATTTTGTTAGAAGATAATTGTTTACTGAGATTCCTACCTGGTTTTTTAATTTTTTCTAGTTTTTTAGGTTCTACTTTAGGTTCTTCTTCTTCAGGCCTTTTTCTTAGAACTTAAAAGACAAAAAGGTTTATATGTAAACCAAGACAAACAAACTAATGAAGATGTTGAACACACCTGACAAATGCAAATAATACACAAAGCAAGGAAAATGAAAAGCATGCGACCTGGTACACTGGCCAATTAGCCTTTATGCTAGAAGTGCTTGTTTTTTGTTCTTGTTGTTTTTTTTAATCAAGGGTTGTCAAATTATTAAAATAGCACTGGGAGTCACTTTCCATCCATGTACATAGACAATCTGTTGTTCAGAGACAATGCTGTTGCAAAAATGACCAAAACACCAAATGAATAATTTGAATAGCAACAAACTGAATTCATAATTCAACACTGGTAATATAAGGAGGAGTATTTAAATAAGTATAAATTTACTTAAATGGAGATATCCAAAGAAATGTAGTCTAGATACCCATAATTCTGTGTGAAGAAAATGTCAGAACTTGATTCCTCATCTGAATATCTTGCTTCCAATTCTTTAAGATTTTATTAGTAGGAAGACATGTTTAGTTTTTTTAAAAATATTATTTATTAGTTCTGATGATTCTGTATCACACTTTAAAACTGAATACTGAATTTAGACTTACAAAGTTTGGTCTGATTTAGAATATTTAATAGGTTTAGTGTATTTTACTGCATAATTTGACTATGAACATGACAGCTGGGGTCATTATTATTAGCTTAGAGTATGATCAATTTAGTTATATCTATGCATGTAAACTCCAAAACTGTGAACGCTCACAAAATTTCTGTCTTCTTTTTAAAAAAGCTATGGAAATGATAGCCTTCCCAATTTTCAGTGCAACTATAAATGAATTTTGATAAATAGGTAATCTGATTAAAAGAAAACCGAGAGACAGAAACATTTTTGTAAGCTTTCAGGCCTATTTTTTGTAAACTTAAAGCTAACAAAACAACTGAAAAATACTATACCGCTTTTGAGAACAACTTCTTCCTTTGGTTGAGGTTTAGGTTCAGGAAGTAATTTGCGAACTTTCTTTTCACCTCCAGGCACTTAAAAGAATATGATTTCAAATTTTGAAGTAAATTCATATAAAAGTAAATTTCAACAAGAAAAAGGTCTCTTTCAAAACTAGTTAACTATAGTGCATGATTTTTGTTGCAAAATAATATCACAGAATTTAAAAGCAAATAATATACTTCAAATTATTTCCTCTGCAAACATTTTTCTAGTCTTGTGACAAATTGTTGCATTTATTGCAAACAAATATAGTCAACTTAAATGAGGGTAGATGTTATTCTATATTGACTTTATGAATCTTTGATCAAATACAGGGTTCTTGACAGTATCCTTGCCCTAATCTATAATTGTAGATTGTTCAAATCTACATTGGTATCTCCGCAACTGTCTATTACATTAAAATGATACTGGTGTTCATGTCATTATCCAATCTTCTCCACTGGTAAGAGAAGAACCCAAGGGATGTGGCTGATGACTTTGATATTGGGAAAGGACTACTCTCACTTTCTTAACTGAAGGGAAATAATCGTTTCTTAAGATCTCCTTTTTGAAATAATACTAATCTAAAATTATAGAGCTATAGAATTTAAGAGCTGGTGTTGGAACTCATTTTAAAATAAGAAAATGTTCTTGACTTTAGACTAAAAGGGACCCAAGGAATTCTAAGTTCATCCCCTCTTGCATCTTTGGGGACTGTTGGGTGTGATGGATGATATTATATGGAGCAGCCTCCTCATTCTCCTACAATCCTCATGGATTTGAGTGGAAGAAAAAGAAATGCTTGGTGATGGCTGACCCACCTTACCTCTCTAGTGATGTAGCCAATGAAAGTCAGTTTGAAACATTATTGATTTGTATAACTTAATGTCCTATTTGTTTACTCATGTGAAATCTGAACTTTTAGGTATTTCTAAAAAACTTCCCATTTGGTCCTGTAAGCAGGATATTTGCGATTTATTAAGTAGGTTTTTTGTTTTGTTTTTTTGTTTTTTGAGTAGGCTGTGGAGCCTACTCTTTGCATTTGTTTTTCTGTATTATCATTTTATTTTTAAGGTCTTAATGACATTTGAGACTCTGGTACAGAACACACCATTACAGGTATTATTTTTAAAATTACTATATGTCATTACATGTCATTTTCATATTTAAGTGGCTCTTCCTTCATTACTAGTTAACAGCCATAGTAATATTATTTTGTGATATCCATTTTATAAGTCAGAAAATGTATATTCAGAGAGGTGATTTTTCTAAAATTCCAGAGTGAATGAAGAACATTCAATTTATG